>NC_092877.1:31203087-31891421 GCF_028372415.1 Notamacropus eugenii | reverse complement strand
CCCAATTGATGGGCATCCCCTTGATTTCCAGTTTTTGGCAACTACAAAGAGTGCTGCTATAAATATTTTTGTACATGTGGGACCCTTTCCCATTTTTATGATCTCTTGGGGATACAGTCCTAGAAGCGATATTGCTGGGTCAAAGGGCATGCACATTTTTGTAGCCCCTTGGGCACAGTTCCAAACTGGTCTCCAGAATGGTTGGATGAGCTCACAGCTCCACCAACAAGGAATTAGTGTTCCAACTCTCCCACATCCTCTCCAACATTTATCATTTTCCTGTTCTGTCATGTTTGCCAATCTGATAAGTGTGATGTGGTGCCTTAGAGTTGTTTTGATTTGCATCTCTCTAATCAAAAGTGATTTAGAGCATTTTTCCATATGATTATAGAAAGCTTTAATTTCTTCCTCAGAAAATTGCCTTTTCATATCCTTTGACCATTTATCAATTGGGAAATGACTTGTATTGTTGTACATTTGACTCAGTTCTCTATATATTCTAGAAATGAGGCCTGTATCCTCTATTGCTGACTTTTTATTATTAAATAGTTTTGTATTTACATTCATTAGTGAAATTGTTGTTTATAATTTTCTATTTTCTTGTATTCCTCATGTTGCCCCAGGCAACTTTTAGTTAGTGTCTGGGTAGATTGAGTGAGTTCCCATACTGATAGAATTGCAAAGGTCCTTAATGTACTGACATATTTACTAAGTAAATATTAGAATCAATAACACATGAGTTTCATAAAAAAAACTAAGTAGTATATCATCCTTTTTGCTCTCTGGAGATTGTTTACCTAGTATGACAGCCCTTTGAAGGTTTGGAGAAATTTACTCATAAACTTTTCTGGAACATGTGTAAAGTCATTAAAGAAAATTACTTAACATTTCTTCCTCTGAAATTGATCTAAGCAGTTTCTTGTCATGTTTTCTGGTAATTTATATTTTTTCAGACGGTCTTCTAGTTCATGAACGTTGTCCATCTTTTTAGTATGTAACGTCGACGTAAAACTCTTCAAGGGCATTTTAGATTTCTTTTGTTCTTCTTGTGATCTCTTTTTTCGCACTTTTATTTTCTGTCTCTTTTTAATTGAAATTAGTTACAACAGTTTCATTGGTTGTATTTTTAAATTTTAGCCCTTGAATTAATTAAATGAATTCAGTTAATTTAATAGAATTTTTCTATTTTCTAATCTTTTTACTTTTAGTCTCTTTTTCTACTTCCCTTTGTACTACTATTACTTGGTTCTTTTTCAAATTTTTTTTAGGTACCAACTTAATGTAGTTTCTATTTTTCCCTCATTAATGTTGGATGTGTCCCACAGATTAGATGATAAGTAACATCTTAGGGTTATGATTATCATTTAAGTACAGCTATTAAAGCTAAAACTACTAAGACTTTGGGGACACCCTATATTCTGTTAACATTTTAAAAATTTCTTCTCTAATCCCATAATTGTATAATTGTTTCCAAATAACTTTATATTTTTTACTGTACATGATTCAGCAAGCATTTATTAAGAGTTTGCTGTGTGTGAGGCCTGGCAACATTAGACAAAAATGAAATAGCTCCTGCCCTCAAAAACCTTATACTTGGGGAGGGGGGCAGGGCATGCACAGCAGGCACACATATAGATAAATATAAAGTCATTTGGGACAGGGTGGAAAAGCATTGACAATTTAGGGGATGAGGGATGGTTAGGAGTAGTCGTTGAGCTGAGTCTTAAATGATTGTAGATTAGAGCTACCCAGCCGGGGGACAGCTTCATTTGTGCAACATGCATCTATTAGGTGTGTACTATGTGCCAGACGCTAGCCTGAATGCTAGGGCTATTACCACATTTCTCATTTTATTGCATGATTATTTGAACGTACAGAAGCATGATCTGAACCTAGATGACTCCAAGGCTGGCTTTGATGGCAGATGTTACGTGAATTTTTGTAGCCTCTCCATTGTGGTGGCCTCGTTTTAGTTGGCTGTTAATTGTCATGTTAAAAAAAAAAAATCTGACCATTTAAAAAATGTGCTTAGTCACAAATTTTCACCTTTCCCCTTTTATATATAATATTAAATATCTATTAAAAAATTCTACCTTGTTTCTGTTTTTCTTTTGAAACTTACATATGCATCTCTCTTTGTGGTCTTAACTATAGGTAATGACAGTCTGCTGGGCACTAAAAAGGCAAGTGCGGGTAGGAGGGAGGACATTTTAGCTAACTCAATTCCTCACATCAAAGAGTTTATCGATTAATATAAGAATAGGGAAAAGATACTAGATTGCCTTTGTTTCAAAAAAGGATTCATTTGGAGGTAGGGTGGCAAAGGCAGGGACATATATAGTGAAATCACTGGATTGTACAATATAATTTGTAAAACTTGAATTCATCTCCATCCCTTTTCATTTGTGTTAAACAGATAGTGAGAGAATGTGAATCTAATTTCTTTGATGTGTTTCTTATTCAGTTTACTTTTCATATTTCTTCTGCCTCTTTTGGACCTAATTTAATGTAGAAGTTATTAGTTGTATTCTTTAAAATTTTTAATAGCAGATTTTTAAAAAAAAAATCTGGTTTTTGATCTGTTCATTATTAATTGGATTAGTTTTTCCCTTTGATTCTCTGGATTTTGTTGTTGTTTAATGTATTATGAGGAAGGGGACCCATGTAATCACCATGGTGTAGTGGAAAAAGTCCTGGCCTTGGGGTCAGGAGACATCAGTCCAGTCCGGATAGTTCTGTTGTCCAGCTTACCAGTGGTGTGATCCTGGGGAAGAAGTTTTTTCATCTGAAAAATGAGGATGCTGAACTACATGAGCTGAAAGGCCCCTTTAGGCTCTAACAGCCCATGATTAGAAGGATTATTTTCTTGACTATTCACAGGTCACTAGGAGTTACTATGTAGTCACCTCTGACTTTAAGTGACTTGAAGTTTAAGTGCCCTTGGATGTACTTTATCTGAGCTTGAGGACAAAGTCAGCCTGGCTGACTAATCACATACCTGCTGTCTCCTCACCGCAGCTTGAGGTGAAGCTCCTTAGTGACCAATTTTTGTTCCATCCTTTACAATGCAAAGATTATTCTCCTTGGTAGGGAAAAACAGGAGAAAAAGAGAAATCGAATAGTTCTGCTTCCTCTCTGTTATCTAGTATTATACCCTTCTTTGATTCTCCCTTTTTCTCCAGTATAGCTATGCCAGCTGAGCAAAAACATTGGTGGGCCCAGCCAGGCTAGAGCAGTTAGATCAGAAGCTTATCACAAGGTTGGCTAGAGAGTGATTAATTCTTTGACTATAACAGCTCATGAAGGTAAAGAAGTCTTTATAAGTGAAAGAACCACCTACCCCACATGACTTCTCGATCTTGAAGTACCAAAAGGTTTGCTTTGAGTAGATAGTTCTGACCAGTAGGTGCCTGGTCAGTTGAAGTCCCCTGACAGCCAACCATATGATCCCACTGTGCCAAGATCATCACTTTCCCCTTCTGGTGAGATAGTCTTTAATTTACCTCCACTCAAATCTGACTTCTTTTCACCCTCCATCAATCTAAACCCATGTGCTCTCTCTCCACATGCTTCTCACCACCGTTCATGTATCTCCTCCCACGTGTATGTTCTTAATGTGCATTATAGCTCCCCTGTCCCTTTTCACGACTTTGCTCCTTGTGGCACACAGTTCTATAACCATTTGTTAGATGGAAGTCACATCCCATCAGGTACAGCTTTGTGATAACCTGGAAAGTCAAATTTACCTCTTCTCTTTAAGATCTGTGTTTCATCTAGGTTATTATCCCTACTCTGCATTTGCAGATAAATATCTGATGCTGTGAGTTTTTTAGAAATGAGTACATTTCTTGCATATTATCTCCTGAAATCAATATGCTTGTCCTCATCACTGGTATCCGCCCCTTGCCATGCCTGTTGCTTCTATGGTAGTATCTCGAGTGCTGAATATTTGTAGGTAGTTTGAAGCTCTCTTGGTCAAGTCAAGCTCTATATACTCTCACCCTACTACCCCCCCAACATGTATTTGATTGCATTCCACCCGTAATCAATGGAATTCATTTCCATTGCCTGCTTAGACATCCTGATTTGACCTATTCAGGTGATTACTAATTTTGAATGACAAAATTGAAGGGGAGTTGCTTCTCACTAGATGGACAAAGGCCCAGCTTTCTTCTTCCTATCTTGGGGGGAGGGGTGGGGCAATGAGCCATCAATCAAGTACAGGATTATTGACTCATCCGTGGGACTAGATGGAGAAAGAATGGCCTTTACAGGTCTTCATCTCATAGGAAACTACTTTGAGTATTTGGCCTCCTGATTTGTGATGGGGCTTACTGTCATTGTATCAAATGTAGACATATAGGTTGCTCTGTGTGTGTGTGTGTGTGTAGAGAGAGAGAGGAAGGGAGGGAGGGAGGGAGGGAGGGAGGGAGGGAGAGAGAGAGAGAGAGAGAGAGAGAGAGAGAGAGAGAACATGAAAAATAGAACTTGAGAGAGAACATATATATATATTTGCCTTGGAAAAGGGTATAGTGCCAGAAAAGCCTTATTTCATGCATTAAGAATTTATAGATTTTTTTAGCTTTCTGTTCTCATGCATGTATAATTTCAGTGAAAATATTTGTTTTGAGATTTCTTATGAAATGAATCCTTGATACCATTTCAAAATGACTGAGACTCTTATTTTTGTGAACGTGCTAATTTGATGATCCATTTTTCCTAATTAGGCAGCAGATGGATTTCTCTTTGTCGTCGGATGTGATAGAGGAAAGATACTATTTGTTTCAGAGTCTGTCTTCAAAATCCTCAACTATAGCCAGGTATTGTTCATGTTCTTGTTGATGCTGAGCAGCTTTACAGCCTTCATACTGTGGGGTGAGACACCCTCCAGAGTTCAGTCTTTGCCACAGTAACGTAGCACACGAGCCGCACGCAGAACGCTTTCACTGCTTACTAATATCTCTCCTCTGCCAATTACAACTTCTCTGAGGGGAAGTTAAACCTGCAGATCGTGAAAGTGTGTTTTCCATGTGAATGTGTGAGTCGTCTCACTAAGGAATCTTCTCCTTTTTGACTACAATAAAATAAACACTCAATTCCATGTTAGAGATCAGGAAGTTTGAGGGGGAAGAGGAAAAAGGAGTAGTGAATATGAAAATCATGGGATCCGCATGAAACGGCATGATGTTAATGGATAGATAGGAAGAGCACAGGAAATGGAGCCCGAGGACTGGGCCATAGCCTTGGATCTGCTCATTTCTACCTGTGTGACCTTGGGCAAATCTTTTCATCTCTCTGAACCTCAGTTTCTTTCTCTCTAAAAATGAGGGAGTTAATTGATATGCTCATGCTTGTTAGAATCCATTAAGTTCATATCAAAAAGGCAAATTTATTTTAAAAGAAAGGTGACCTCTGATGTCCTTCTCATCTTTGAATGTGATGATCCTTATGAGCTGTCTCCCCAGTAAGATTTTATATGCAGAAAATTGCAGGGTTATAATTTAAACCCTGGAAAATAATAATTCTTTGTATTTTATGGTAAGTTAATTTTGGGAGTGCCTTCACATGTAATATGTCATTGGATTCTCACAATAATTCCTAGAGAGGTAGAATTTATTATCGTAACAGTTCTTACCATAACAGTATCCTAAGGAGAAAGACCTAGACCAAGAGAGATTACCTAACTTCCCTAATGTCATACAGGTAATGAGTGGTAGAGCAAGGTCATATACTCAGGTCTTCTGACTTCCTGCCCTGTACTCTTAGAAGGGATCTGTGCCATCAGAAGAAGAAAAAAATGGCAGAAATGAAAAGGAAGTCTGTCTCACAGTAAAGCTCCGTTAAGCCCTTCTCCATTTCTCCACCTTGACGTAGAAGTGACCTTAAACTTTTGAACCTGTACTAGTGAACTTTAAGGTTTAGAAGGTCCTACCAACTGGAAGGTTTCAAGTACTAGCCTCAGAAAACTAACTGAAATCTTTTTCATTGGGGTGGGGGCATTTAGAGTTTTGGTAAGCATTGAGAGAAGTACCTATATCAGTGAAATCCTACATCTTTGGAAGTAATTAGAATTACTTGGAATTTGAGTGTAATTGTATTATACCACCTCAGAGCAATATAAACCATTTTTGCAAGGATACTGCCTTTCCACTCAGGATTTTTGTTATTTGTTTTTTGATTCCTTTATTATAAGAATCTCATAATAGCTGCTCATATCACTCTCCTGCCGTGGAGCTTTCTTGCCTCTATGGTAAAATGGAAACTCCTTGCCTTCATATTTAAGAATCTCCAGCATCTGGTTCCCACCTTCCTTTACAGCTTTACTTCATATTCCTGTCATTCGCAGACTGCATTCTCAGCCCACCTGCACTCCTGGCTAGGCCCTGAACCTCATTCTCCTTCTCCTTCATCATCTTTGCTTTTCAGAATTATTACCGTAACAAGAACTTGAATTTGTATGGCTTTTTAACACTAGCAAAGTGTTTTCCATGTAAAAAGCTTGGGAAGAAGATAGGTAGTGCAATTATTAGTATTATTCCTATTTTTGGATGAAGAAACAGGTTTGGGGAGTTGAAGTGATTTATCTTTGATTATACTATTAGTAATTGTTGGAGCACTTCCAACCCAGTTCTCCTCCCTCCAAGTATAACCCTCAGTCCACCATGTCACATTACCTGTCTCCTGCTCAGTGAAGCTTTGCATGATCCCCTTATTAGTTAGCAAGATGTTTACTCACCTGTGAGAATGGAAGCTTCTTGAGGACAAGGGCTGTCTAGGGTTTGCCTTTATCTCTTCAATGCTGAGAGTAGTTCCTCGCAAGTAGTAAGGACTCAGTAAATGTCTGTTGAGCTGAATATAATGGTAACTAAAGGTACATGGCATTTGCTCCTTATAACTCCCCTGGGAGACTAAGTAGTATAAATATACTCTCCACTTGGCAGATAAGAGAACTGCAATTTAGAGAGAGTGGGTGATTTTACCCCAAGTCACCCTTCTCCTAAATGATGGAGCCAAATCCATGTCTGGATTTTTTCCCACAATACTATTCTGAAGAGATTCTTAACTGGAAAGTTCAGCAAGTTCTCATGTTTAAGCTATATGCCAAAATGTACAGACTTAGTAACATTTATTTGTTGCCTTCTATTCAAGGCGCTATTTATATTTAACACAAGTTTTTCACTTTTCCTATCTACAGAATGATCTAATTGGTCAGAGTTTATTTGACTACCTACACCCTAAGGATATTGCCAAAGTTAAGGAACAACTGTCTTCTTCAGATACTGCTCCAAGAGAAAGACTAATAGACGCAAAAAGTGAGTAACACTCTTTTTGTCATTTAGTCCATGTTCTCCGCAGTCTGTGTTTTCATTGGAGTGGGCAGTTCTCCATTGGAGTAGGCTGCAATCTCTTTGTGCCTTAGTAGGAAGGATGAGTTGGTGCAGCTGAAAAAATCCATCCCTTGGGAGGCAGCCATTGAGATGTGATGAACATCCCCGAGATGACATGGTCTGGTTCTTGGGAAACATACACGTGAGCCCATCCTTAGCCCTCACTCAGGGCCTTTCCAGTTTGGTGTAGAGTGTCCCAGAGAGCGTACTTTACTGGCACAGGCTATGAGAACCCAGGGTTGCTTTCAGGGCATGATGAGGCACAGGAGGAGGAAGCTGTTGGAGGAAGACAAATAAAAACTTGTATTTAGAAAACACTTGCAAAGACAGCTCTTCACTGGGGTTACAGTAAAGCAGATGGTATAAGTATTTTTCCACTGTTTTATAGACTAGGAAATGGATAGAGAGTTTGAGTGACTTACTCAGAGTACACAGTCACTAAGCCCTGATGCCAAGATGTGGCTGAGTCCAGGCTTTGGATCCAGAAGCGTTTAAGGCAGACTGTGCTGCCTGTCAAATAATGACTCACTCCTCCTACACAAACCCTTTTTGTAGCAGAGGTAGATAAAGAAGTCATATTCTTCATAAAATTCCTTCAGGTCCTTTAAGCAAAGTCAGTATTTACTTTGATATTTCATTACTTAATTGTGATGTTGGACACAAGGGACAACAATTAAGGCTGTATTGAAAAATGTGGTTCAAGATGTAGAAAGGCTTCAGGAGTCTTATGCCTGGATGTGTATCCTCTTCACTTTGAGGGTTCAGAGCCTCTGGATGTGTAAGCACTGATGTCTTACTCCAAAGACTCAGCATGGAAAATGCTCTCCACCTGCAGAGAAAGCACTTGGGCGTCTGAACGCAGGTGGAAGCAGACTGTTCGCTCTACTTTTCTTTGGTTGTTTTGTTTCTTCTTTCTCATGGTTCTTCCCATTGGTTCTAATTCTTCTTTACAGCATGACTCATGTAAAATGTTTAACATGAATGTATATATACAGCCTGTATCAGATTCCATAATGTCCAAGGGAGGGGGAGAAAATTTAAAACTTAAAATTTTATGGAAGTGAACGTTGAAAACAAAAAATAAGTAAATTATATTTTTCAAAAAAGAAAAACAAATGAATGTCTTTGGTTTTAATATCACCTGTATTTCCCAAAGCGTCTCTCCTTCTACCCCTCTCCACCTTCCTTAAAACAAAGAATTTTAAAAAGAGAAAAAAATTATCTATCTTAAAAAATAAATTGTTGGTGGGCTTGGGAATCATTTTAGGATCTGCTGTCTGTGTGTTGTCAAATCTTCTACTGGTTTGAATGAAGGTTGAAATCAGTCTCAAATAGAAGAAAGAATATGAAAAGAAACAGATATAATTTTGTATTGGCTCTCATCTGACATACTTAATAGGCTATCTATTCTGAAAAATGAGAAATGGACAAAATTAGAAATCATCTCTGTTGCCATTTCTTAGTTCTGTTTAATTAATGGAAAGCAGTTATTCTAATGAAGAGGCCAAGAGTGTGGAAGCAGCCTGAGCCAATTTTTTAAATATTACAGACGGTAGATGATGAGCTGTGATACTTCAGAAGACAACTGGAGAGTGGAGGAGCTGTCATGGACCTTGGCATGAGACTCTTCCAAGTCATATTAACCCAAGAGGATTTTTAGGTGAAAATACAAGGACAGCAACAATTAGTGAGATAGGAAAGCATTCAGACCTTGCTAAACAGCTACAGAAGAAATCCATGCTAGAGATAACTGGTTTAAAGGCACTCAGGAATCTGCTGAAGACATCCCCAAAAGAGGATGTTCCAAAAACTAGGAAAATATCCAATGGTAATCTGCCTTCTCCCCCAAAAAGGTGATGAAGAAGGCACTGGCAACTACAAACCTTTATAGGCCTACTTTCTTTTCTCTCTAAAGTCCTTGAGAAAATAATCTTTAAGAATATCCTTTTTGAAAATTGGAGAATAGTAGAATCAGGCTTTTGGCCAATAATTTTTTGCAAAAATTTACCAAGACTTTTTGCTTTTACATCAGGCATTTTTTTTTTTAACATATGCCCTCTCACTTTATCATAACAAAGAAAAACAGCTAAACATAAACAGTGATACAGTGCTGGTAACAGTGACCTCATCTGAAAACATAATCAACATGCTCTGCATAGTTTTTTTTAAAGCAGACCATTTCTTCATGTTTGCAGTTTTCTTTTTCCAAGTTGGAAGAACATGCTTCTTGATAGAGACGATACAAATTAAAAAGGAGTTTGAGTAGTGCTGCCTTCACTTCATTGACTGTTCCTTTGATTTTTTTAATCTGCTTACCTCCACATGGCTTTAAAATTTAAAAAGTTCTTTTTTGTGACTTGACAACTTATTCAGAAGGCACAGTTGTGGTTTTTATATCCTACTAATACTTTGGTGTGTTTGGCAAGCTAATTTGTGCCAACTGTCCCCCCACCTCTATCCCTTGCTAAACCAAGGATAAATGAAAATCTCTCCTTTATCTTCACATACAAATTCTTTGAGCAGATTAAATGGTTTTGGCCATACTCTAGAGTGAAAACAATTGTATTTTATTTTTATTTTCATATAATATGGAAAACCTTTGAAAGATTTTTGAGGAAAAGAGAAAAATAAAAAATTAACTTTGCTTTATTTTCTATGATTGACATGACAGTTTATAAAGAGAATAATACAACAATCTCATATCTGTAAGGTATTTTAAATACCCTAAAAAAAAAGTTTTCTTCCCCAGTTATTCTTTCTGATTTCTGCATCTTTTACTTATTTCTACACCATTCAAATAGACAACCATTTATTTATTCGTTTGTTCATTCGTTCATTTTTTTATTTCCTCATCGTCCTTGTCACACAAATTTAAAATCTCCTCTCCTTACTACTTTTGTCACTACTTTTTCCTCTTGCCCTCAGATCTGTTCATGTTCTAAATTGTATCGATTCTCCCTTTGCTATATCTTTCATACCTATTTCTTCCTTTCCATTCCCACTGGCACCACCATGGTTCAGGCCTTCAGCACCCCAAACCTGGACAACTGCAATAGCCTCCTGCCAGACTTACCTACATCTTATCTTTTCTTCTCTCCAGTCCATCAAGCAGACTGTTGACAATTTTCATTATGCTTGTTGTTGAAATGGTTTTTAAACTGAATCACACAGGTCTCAAAATATTTCAGTGGTTCCCTATTGCTTGTAGGATAAAGTTCAAGCTCCTCCTGATACTTGCCTACTTCTTCCAGTCTTATCTCTTACTGCTTCTTCTAAGCAGGCCTTACATTTTTCTGCATTTGGACCTTTTCTTACGTTATTGCCTACCTCTTAGATCATCTTCCCCTCTTCCTTCTCCCTCCCCCAAGCTCTTTGCCCAGATTACCAAATTTCCTAGAGAATGACTAGTTCAGAATAGTAGCGCAGAGAAAACTGAGGCTGAGAGAATAAAAGGAAATTGCCTCAGGCCACACAGCTAGTGAGTGTCAGGGCTGAGTCTCAAGCCAAGCTTGGTCTTTTGATTTCTAGGTCCAGGCATTTCTTACTGCCTCAGAAATGAGCTCTCTGCCAAGGTTTACCTCCCTTCCACCCCATCAGGAAGGGGCCTTTTCCTCTGACTAGCACTTACTATATCAGTGAGATGGCAGCTTATGTTACCTTGTATTAGCCAAGTCAGCAAGCATGCAGTCAGGACCTGCTGTGTGCCAGGCACTGCCCCTGCCATTCACGGTCTAATGGGGAGGACAGTGGCCAATGTTGATAGGATAAAGGAGAGAGAATCTCAGAGAGAAGGAGTGACTTTAGGGGCACCTTTCAGAAGGTGGGATCCTAGTGTTAGTTTTTTTTTAATCTGTCAATGTCCTTCCTAGAATGTGAGCCCCTTAAGAGCAGAGAATTATAAATTTCATTTCTTTGTACCCTCCATATTTCTGAGGATTATGTTAAACAAAAATAAGTTATTTAAAAATCAGTTGGCAAGAAGACATCCTACTATATTTATTCTCATGTCTTAGCAGTAGGAAAGGATAGTTAATAGGATTCTCATTTTCAAAAAGTCATGTGAATGAAAGTTATGCATTCAGTCCATCAACAAGCATTTAGTAAATACCTACTGTGTGTCTAGCACTAATTGTGCAAGGTACTGAAGATGACAAAGACAAATGTAAAATATTCCCTTTGTGTGTGTGTGTGTGTGTGTGTGTGTGTGTGTGTGTGTGTGTACAAAATAGAAAGTAATTGGTTGTAATTGTTTGTGGGGAGAGTGGAGAGAGGACCCAAAGTTGAGAGAGTCAAGGAGGGCCTCATGTAGAAGGCAGCATTTGGAGTGAGCCTTGAAGGAGAAGTGAATATTCTAAGAGGGGGTGGTGAGAGGGCAGTGGAGAGCCTGCCCTAGGAGAGGGCAGAGTAGCTTGACTAGTGTAGAATGTGTAAAGGGAGAAGGAATGTTAGTCCATCAGTCAGCAAGCATTTTTTATGTGCCAGGCCCTGCACTAAGAGCTGAGGATATAGGGAAAGGTGAAGATAGTCCCTGCTCTCAAGGAGCTCAGTCTAAGATGAGAAATGAGAGACTAGAAGGATAGATAGTTTTGAAGACAGGTTGTAAAGTGCTTCAAAAGCCAAGTATAGATGTTTGTATTTTATTTCAGAGGTAATAGGGAGCCACTGGAATTTATTGAATAGTGGAGTAACATGACCAGACCTGTGCTTTAGGAAAATCAGCTTGGCAACTGCATGCACAATGGATTGAAGTGAGGAGAGGTCAAAGGCTGCTTCAGCTGAAGTGTGGGAGTGCCTGTAGTAGTGTGATGACCACATGAGTGGAAAGACAGGACAGATTCTAGAGATGCTGTGAAGGCAGAAATAACAACATTTGAATTTATTTTGGTAGGGAGGAGAAGAGGGCAAGGAACAGCCATTATAAAGGTGTAATTTCAGGAGATAGAACTTTGTGTGTGAGAAAAGTAGGGTAGGATGGTAGACTATGAATGTTTGGAGAGGAGTAATATGTAAGCAGATTAGAAAGCTAGAAGAGGCCTGATTTGGTAGAATTTTAAATGCCAAATTCAGAAGTCCCAATTTTTTCTATTAGATCATAAGTAATTCTTAGGTAATAAGGAGTAGGAGGGTGACATGGTCAGGCCTGGCCTTCAGCAAAATCACTTTGGTTGCTGAGTGGAAGATGGCTTGCAGTTGTGAGAGACTTGAAGAAGTCCAGTTATTGCTATTGCATTAAAGTCTGTGTGAGAGGTATTGTAAGGACCTAAACTAAGGAGGCAGCTGCGAGAGAGCAGAGAATGAAAGCGATATCATTAGAGATCATCAAACACATGGGAATGGATGATTGTCGTTGTGTTTGTCCTTCCCATGACATCAAATGACATGACTTGCAGCTGACTTTGATTTGAGTGAGGGAGGGCTGTGCAAGGTCACCAGCCTCGCTTTCTTCTCCTGAGTCATCTGGGTCCAGTGGCCTGATATTCATCAGGATGACTGGAGATGGCCCAGAATGCTATGGGAGACCCTGGACCTTTCAGGCTAAGGTCTTATAGCATTCTCACTTTGAGTGAGATATACCCATTCAAAGAATAGGCTACCCCAAGCAGATGAGGTCACCAAGTAAAAGTAGAGAGAGAAGAGAAAGGGGCCAAAGACAGGGCCTTGAGGTACACCTGCGGGTAGGGGGTATGATCTGGATTATGAACTAGCAAAAGAGATTGAGATGGAGTAGTCAGGCCAAAGATGAACTAAAGGAGGGTGTCATAAAATCCCAGAATGGAGAAAGTATCCAGAGAATTAGCAATATTAGGTGTCATGGAGAGGTTCAAGAAAAGGCAGAGATTGACAGTTAAGAGATCACTGGTTATTCTTATAAGAGCAGTTTCAGTTGAGTGTAAGGCTGGAAGCCAGATTGCAAAGGGTTAAAAAGTGAGGGGAGCGTAAGTAGAGGTGATTGTAGACAGCTTTGTTAGGACCTTTTGCCAGCCCTAGTGCCTCATGATCTGTTGCCTACTGCTCTGTGTTCTTTCCATACAACAGTTCATGGAGTGGGACAGTGGATTAAGTGGAGCTAAGGCCCCTTTGCAGTCAGATTGTATGATTCTGTAAAATGATGCTTTCCAGTGACTACAGTCTTCTGTGTTCCTTTACAGCTGGACTTCCAGTTAAGACAGATATAACCCCTGGGCCATCAAGACTATGTTCTGGAGCCAGACGTTCATTCTTCTGTAGGATGAAATGTAATAGGCCTTCAGTTAAAATTGAAGAGAAAGATTTTCCCTCAACCTGTTCAAAGAAAAAAGGTAACATTTGATCAGCTTTTCAGAAATGGTAGACAGGGGTGGTAGTGTTAATATGAGAAAACTTCAGAGAATATGAAGCATTTTAGGTATTTTCCTCCCAGCAAAAGACTTACTTTAAGGGGTCAGTTATAATCAGCCACATCAGTAGATGGCATGGTGACCCCCACTTCTCTACTTTTCTTGTGACTCATGGGTACTTCATATAGATAGTTGGTGCGGCTGGAAGGGGAACACGGAGAATGGCCCAGAGTTGTTGGGCAAAGCTTATAAGCTCTAAAATGGAGCCCAAAACAGCTTCTGCTGTACTAAGCTGTAATAGTTTTCAGAGCACTTTTCACAAAAACCACAAAGCCAATTCTTTTTTGTTGCCTATTTATACAATTCAGCAAGTCTTCTGCAGGTGGCAACGTCCCCTATTTGTAATGGGGAAAAGGAGCTAGAACAGGAAGCAGGAACAAAACTAGTGAACACTGGACCTGGGCCAACACAGAGGAAAGGAAGTGCTTTTACTTTCTGGTTTTGCTTTTTTCTCTTTCGCTCTGTCCTCAGGCATTCCTACAGCTATAGGACCCAAGGAAAAGTACATTCTTTGGACTCTCCTTCCCCAACCCAAATGCTATAAGGATGACTACCCTATAGGTGATCTCTGGGCCCCAAAGGCTATGTTGACACCAACTATGGTCTTTGTTCTCTAGCAGATCGAAAAAGCTTCTGCACTATCCATAGCACAGGATACTTAAAAAGTTGGCCACCCACAAAAATGGGCCTGGATGAGGACAATGAACCAGATAATGAAGGTTGTAACCTCAGCTGCCTTGTAGCAATTGGACGGTTACATTCTCATGTCGTTCCGCAGCCAGCGAATGGGGAAATCAGGGTGAAATCTACAGAATATGTTTCTCGCCATGCAATTGATGGGAAATTTGTTTTTGTGGACCAGAGGTAAGAGCTTCCTTGTAACACTGAAGTAAAAGTGGTGACAGGAAATGTGCAGTTGGTAAAACAGCTAATAGAACCATTTGCCTTTTCCTGTTTTTGCTAAGATGGTACTTGTCCACAGGGTCATTAGAAATGCCTGTTAATTGGATATTTGCTGCCACTCATGAACACTTGTGAGCACATTGATTTGATGATTATAGTTAAATGTGGTTTCCATGGTCATTTCCAGCACGCCTTGGAAAACAATAACCCAGCAACTTCGAATCTTGGAATAAGCGTAGTGTTACCTCCTCCGATTTTCCAAGGGTTCTTAGTACAGGCCTCTTCTTCACCTCTGTCACTCCGTAACTTGTATTTTGTCTATCTGAGAGTCCTTTGCCGTAGTATATGTGGAAAGCTCTTTGAGAATACAGATTGTCTTTTTCTTTCTTTTTTTTTTTTTGGTCTTAGTCTTTAACATCCCTTGCCCATAATATGTACTTCATAAATGCCATACTGAATTGAACATCTGAGCTAGAAAGGCCCGCAGAGATTCATCCAGTTCAAGACCTTTCCAGAGCATAAAACTGAGGGCTAGTTAGGCGAAGTAACTTATCCAAAGTCATTCACGGAGTTAGGACAGAACTGACCCTCAGCTCTGGTCACTTCTCCCTCAAGTCCAAACTCCCTTGCCTCTTTATTATCTTGATTAGGCACTTGCCAAGCAGGACCTGTAAAATCTAAGTTTCTTGAATTTCCATTGAGTGCTTTTTTTGCTTCCCTTACTACATGCTTATGAAAGTATTCACCCACAGATGAAATGTTGACGACCGAAGACAGCTGTTGGCTTGATGCAAGAGAAGATTTATATAATTGATGTTCAATTTTAATGTTACCAAGGGGCTAATAAAGTTGAATCTCTGGACCAACATTTGGACTTTAATAAAGACCTAATTCTAACTTGTCTGAATGCTTTTGTAATACTCTTAAAAATATTTTAGACTTTTTTTCCTCCTGTTCATATGTCCTTTGAGAACTTTTAAAATATTTGATTAACTTCCAATAGCTGAAGAAAACGTTTATGTATGAAACTATTAGAGGAGAATCAGCATGGCCCTTGCTTCTGCAGCCTCCTGCTATGAAGGGGGTCACTTCAGCCTCTGAACTTACTTTACTTTTTTCCAATTGTCATTTTTAGGGCAACAGCAATTTTGGCGTATTTACCCCAAGAACTTCTAGGCACTTCATGTTATGAATACTTTCACCAAGATGATATAGGGCACCTTGCAGAATGTCATAGGCAAGGTAAGATCTCCAGGGTGGACTGACATTTAAAAAAAAAATCAACCACAGATCATGTGATCTCAGGATAAAATATGTTCTAAGCAGTGCAAGATGCTTGCTTTGGAAAGCAGGGTCCACAGGCCAGGATCCATTTTCAAAAAATAGGTGACTGTGCAGGCCTGTACAAGCACTCATCTAGACTCTGTAGGGACCCCAGCCTGCCCCTGAGGTCCTCTGGGGCATCAAGGTTAATGGAGTTCTTGAACGCTGTGCCAGTAGAACACTGGCTCTGGTAAGTCTACCAGACTGAAAGACTAGGAGTGCAGTGATTATTATTATTAATAATAATAGTCACTTAGCATTTACGTAGCACCTACATTTATATAGTGCCTAATGACACTGCAGTGCCAGGCATCATGCTGTGCATTTTGTAAGTATTGTCTCGTTTGATCCTCACAGCAGTGCTGGGAATGGTGTTGTTATCATTCCCATTTTATAAATGAGGAAGCTGAGGCAGACAGAGGGTAAGTGATTTGGCCAGGACCACACACTGTCTAGGGCTGGATTTGAACTCAAGTCTTGCTAACTGCAGATCCATGGCGCCCCCTGGTGATTGTACCATTTTGTGTTGAGGATCAGCTTTGATGGACTTATAGGGTTAGAGTTGGCTGTGTGGTGCCATGTTTTCCTACCAGGGGCTCATGAGAAGAGTCACTGAAGCTATGTGAGATGAGGTGTTAGAGGGGGGAAAGACCCAAAGAGAAATGATCACTTCCATCAGAGGAAAGCCCCAGAGATCAGATGGTCCAGAATGGCTGCTCCAGGCCTGCACCATCCCAGAGACAGAAAAGGCTTAAAGAAACACAGATTGTCCTTGGACATTATCCAATCTAATCCCCTATTTGGAACAGAGGTCACTAAGCTTGAGAGGGGAAGGCACCTCTACCAGGGTCAGCCCAGCCCAGAAGTCTGGTCCTGCCTGGTACAAAGTGTGCTGCCCCTCTCTTCCCACTGAGGGATGTAAAGCAGATCATGGGTGGTAAGCTTTTGGACACTTTGGGAAGTAGTTGTGGATTTAAAGTTCAAGGGAAACATTGTCATCTAAAACTGGTGAAGGCTCACAGTTCTCCCATGAAGCTTTTATGGCTTAGGGCCATAAACTGAAAAATGACAGTGTGACATATAAGCCATTACTCCCTTGGTAATCTTGATGATGTTTTATCTTCATTATTTATCATGTCAGGTTGAGGAAATAGCAATGTTCACGTTCTCTTTACATTTTCAGTTTTACAGACAAGAGAAAAAATTACAACTAACTGCTATAAATTTAAAATCAAAGATGGTTCTTTCATCACCTTGAGAAGTCGCTGGTTCAGTTTCATGAACCCTTGGACAAAGGAGGTAGAATACATTGTCTCAACCAACACCGTTGTTTCGTAAGTGTTCCCTTTTTACCAGTTGTTGTCCACTCAGAAAATGAAAATGACTTTGATTTGACTTTGCAGTAGGACAGAAAGAGAGAGAGAAAACCTCCATGCTTAAATAGACAGAATGCCCCAAGATTTATCAACCAGAGCTAGTGTGGGAACCAAAAGAAAGGCAGTCAGGGGAGGGAATGAGCATTTATACAGCACAGATTGTGTTCCAGGCACTGTGTTAATAATAAGCAAGTATCTCATTTGATCCTTACAACCTTGCGAAATAGGTCTCACCACATGCTCTCTCCCCTGCCTCTCCCTCCTATTCCAGTTTGTGTAATTGCAACAAGAAGTAACTAAATTGACCTTCATGTAAAGCATGAAGATAAAAAAATGTTGATGTGTGTTTGTTTTTTTTTAACTTTAGTATAGGACTCTTTCTGAAGCTATAATGTTTTTAAAAGATGGATTCACATTGGCACCAACTTTTAGTTGTGTTTTGTAAGCTCATTAGTTGTATAACCTATGCACTATACCCTGAAATATTATCTTGAAGATCATAATTATTGATTTAAAATAATAGAATAGATGGAACTCAGGGGGAGGGGTAGAGTAGTGCTGCTTGCATAATTCCCCCTTTGAGCTGTGATTATGTAACCTTCTGGTTGTAACAGTCGGAAGATGAGGCAGGAGCACCCAGCAGATTCCCAGTACAGCCCCTAGGATAGGGTAGCCAAGGGTCTACAGCTATTGCTGGCACCCCTGGATAGTGGACGAAAAAGGCCCAAAATGGAGTTATGTAAAAGCAGCTGATAGTTACATACTACCCGTTATCAAGGAGATCTATCCTAAAATGTCTTATTTGCTGGCCTGTCAAGGTATAGAAATAGCAGAGTCACGGGATATAATGTTAGAAAGGACTGAAGAGGCTCTTTGGTCCAATCCATACATAATCTCTGCAGCATCCCTGACAGGGGCTCATCCATCTCTGCTTGAAGAACTCTAGACAGGCGCCATCTGCCACCATCTCAGGCAGCCCGCTCCAGCTGAGAATAACTCTTATGGTCAGCAGGTTTGTCCTTAGGTCCAGCCCTAAATCCATCCTTCTATAACTTCTACCCTTTGTGCCTAGCTCTGCCCTCTCATGTCAGGCTAAGGTTCACCGACTTAGAACTGGAGGGAATATTAGAGGCTTTTTGATCTACTCCCCTTTTCACTCCTCCCCCATTTCATAGATGAACCCATGGAGATGAAGAAGGATGAAGTCCCTTGTGCAGGCCCGCATTGGGGGTGAGAGGCTGCCCCAGGATTCCTCTAGCAATCTTTCTCCCTCCACCCCTGAACTGTCCTTGACACATTGGAGGACAGCTCCCATGTTCTCTTCCCTGCCCGGTCTCTAAGCTTCTCTTCTCTGGGCTGCCTAATCTCAGCGTTCTTCACCATCCTGGTTGCCTTCCTAGTGTCCTTCCTAAAAATGTAGTGCCCAGAGATGAACACCACACTCTGGCTGATGTGTTCTGACTCTGGAGGCGTGCGAAGGCTAAGATGTTATTGGCTTTCTTGGCTCCAGCTCATGCAGCTGTCATTGGCACTGTTGACTGATTGACTCCGCCTCTAGAGCTTCCTCCCGAGATCTGCGACCTAACACGCTTCTTCCTGCAGCTCACACTTTTGAAATGGATTTCTTGAACTTCAGGGTAGGACTTTACATTTATCCATATTAAAGTTCATCTTTCTAGATTTTGGCTCCATGTCCCAGCATATCAAAAACTTTTTAGATTCTGATTCTGTATCTCCCTCCCAGCTCGGTGTCATCTGCAAACGTCAGAAGCATGCCATCTGTGCCTTTATGCAAACCATTGATCAAAATGTCAAAGAGTCAAGGGCCAAGATCAGATCCCAGGGTCACTCCACTAGAGAATTCTTTGGACCTGACTATTCCACCAGTTCTGATTCTACTAGACTTTACTATTAATTGTAGAGTCCATATTTCCATCTTGTCTATAGGCATAGCAGGAAAGACAAGCAAATAAATGCATTGCCAAAATCTAAGTAAACTCTCTATAGCACTTGGCCTTGCTCTCCCACTTTAGTAACCCTGTCACAAATGGAAATTAGGCTAGCCTGCATGACCTTGTCTCGAAGCCGGATGGCTTTTTCATCACTGCTGCCCTTTCTAGATGTTCACTAATTATCCCCTTGACAGCGTTTTAGACTTTGTCAGAAAGAGCTGAAGTCAGACTCACTGACCTAGTTTGCTCCATCTCTTCCCCTTTGGAAAATGGGTCCCATGGCACCTCTGCCGTTTTCCAGGATCTTTCAAAGGTCCCGGATGAGAAGCTCAGTAATTGTATCTGCCAGTGGATTTCAGTACAATGGAATGTGCTTCATCCAGGCCTGGGGACTTGAATTCGGCACTGGCGGCTAGGTGTGCTCTGTCTTGGGATTTTTTCCTGCCTGTTGTACCCTTTTTAGAGGCCTTGGAGGAAAAAAGAAAGCAAACAGAACCAAAGTAAGAGTTGAGCGGTTCTGTCTTCTGTCCTGTTAAATGATCTTTGCTCCGCCCTGGTAGCGATCCTCTTCCTTCTTTAATACCATTCTTTTGTCTGATCATTTTAAACACGATTTTTGTTGTTGTCATTGCTTTTTTAACACCGTCAGCTTTGGCCTGAGCTGTAACACTCCTGACATCCTTTCAAGACCATGACATGCCTTTGTTTTCCTCATCTTGTTACCAATCAGCCCATGCTTCTCTCCTCCGTGCATGCTTTTAAAATCCAGGTTGGTCAGTGAGTTTCCTGTGTATCCATACCAGTCTCTTATCCAACTCTCCTTTTTCTTCATCATTGGAATTATTTCTCTTTGTGTCTTTAGATTTTCATTCTTGACCTTCCCATCCCTCCAAGGCTAACTTTGCCTGTAAAATTTTAAACCATAGAAACTTACTTGTCTTTTTTGTGAACCTTTAGAAATTGGGGAGTAAGCATGTTAGACAGTACCTGGGATTTCTCTTCTCTAGTACAAATTCCAAGATGTGGCCAATCCCACCAAAGTTCCTGTCAGTTATACTTCCGTAGCTACTTTTGGGTAAAGAAAATCAAGTCCAGAATAGCAGTTACCACTTTTTGCTTCCTCTACCTAAGGCAAGTCCATGATCATTGATTTTGCTAAGGTGAAAGACAAAAAGTTCCAGGCAGGCATGACTCACTTTACCTTATTGCTGGCATGTTCACAGAGCCAACGTACTAGAAAGCGGGGATCCGACATTCCCACAGCTCACAGCTTCCCCCCACAGCATGGATAGCATACTGCCCTCTGGAGAAGGTAACTATGTTCTTTGGGCATATTGAGGTTAGCCTCACCTCACATTCTCTAGTATAATGGGAGGGTAGGAGGGAAAGAGGGAGACACTTTCATTCTCCTTCTTAAACACATTGGGAGCATCAAAGGATCTTTATAACTTAGATTTTTCTATGAATCCTAGAAAGGTTTTGTAGTGTTTTTTTAACAGTTACATATAGCTGTTGGCCCTGTCAATCTGTCTCATACACACACCCAGATACAAGCATCCATGTCCTTTGTCCTCTACTATGAAAAGAACACAACTGTGGGATGACGAATTTCCCTATCACCCACAGCAATATTCGAAGACCATGTACTGTCATAGAGGGGTCGCTGACCTGTGCCAGTGGAAGATATACCCACACCAATGAAGTTGCAGATCTTTGAAGTCTTAAACTAAAATATTATAATACAGGTTCTGAGAGGTTCACTTAAAATGCATCATAGAACTAGGCAATTTTAATTTGTTGAATTCAGTTACTCCAAGGGAAAACAGCACTTTCCCATTCCCTCCCCTTTCCCTTGAATGCTCTCTGTTCCTCTCCATCTTTTTTTGTTACAGGTGGACAGAAGAGGAACCATCCTACTGTTCCTGGAATTCCAGGTGGAACAAGAGCTGGTGCAGGGAAAATTGGTCGGATGATTGCGGAAGAGATCATGGAGATACATAGGTAGGCAGCAACCTAAAATTTGCTCCCCTCAAAATGGAACAGTTGAAGAAGTTGGCCCTTGATAGCAGTGGTGCATGTCCTAGTGTCCCTAAGAAAATCACAACAGTTGACAATCATAAGGGAGTCATCTGAGATGCCTCCGACATCCTTTACTGTTTGGGACTCAGTCAGCCACGTGCCAAATAAATCCCACTCCGTCCTTGGCCTAGGAACTGCTGTGCAGGCTTTACTGAGGGAAAGAATAGTTGGTTCCAATGAGAGAACATCGCACAACACAGTTTAAGCCCTCACTGGGAAGGGAGCTCAGAGTATTAGGGACCACCGTGAAGGAAATTAATTAGGAGGCACACAAGAGAAGGGTTTTGTGAAATGACTTGGGATCAAGGCATTCCTAAATTTAAAACTCAGTGAATGAGCCTCTTGAGATAAGGAGTCAGTTATTTAGCCTCTGCTTCCATGGCCAAGGAAGCTGGAACTTGGAGCATGGGAATGCTCTCCAGTTTTCCATTTGTGATGGACGTTGGCGTCTAAATGTAGGAAGCCCAACTATACAAAATTGAGAAGCAAGAGGTTAGCCTGGCCTGCAGCATATGCAAAATGGACAGATGGTAGAGTCTGGCCTGAGAAGAATCTAGCAGCAAGTTTTTGCAGAGTTTCCTCAAGGAACTGTACAGCCAGCTAGGGGAGTGCTGTCTTCAAAAGGGAGCTAAGTTTACCGGTCGTTTGGGGCAGTACTGGTCATCTGGCCAAGGCAATGTTTTCATAAAGGAACCATAGATAAATACCTGAGGCCTAGTTAAATGAGTATGATGTCACAAAAAGGACAGACCACCAAGGGGTCAGGATCAGAGTCACTGTTTTGAGGACTGTTCCTTGCTGATACACACAATTGAGTAGTGTTCATGGGAGAATACTCAGCCCCATCCTGGCCCTTCTTAATTGGAGGAGGGTATCAAGTCTGAAACTTAAAATGCTCAGCTTAGATAGCTTTATTCCATACTGCAAGCATAATGATTAAATTCATGGACTTACCTCTTTGGTTCTGGTTGAGGAGATTTGGGGAGTGAGGATAGGGGAAGTGATAACTGAAAAGGTTTCTCCAGCCTAATGGACAACAGAATGAAACCAGAAAACTATCTGTGCATGTACAGGTGCTTTTGTAATTGTCATAGGGGTTAAAGCCCAAATACCAAACCCAAGATGTTTGTGAAATGCCTGACCATGGGAGAAAGGGTTTTCTAGCAGAGCTCGAATCCCTTCTTCCTTCCAACTCTATGACTTCCCACTTAAACCTTCCCTTTCTGTGATAGGATAAGGGGATCATCACCCTCTAGCTGTGGTTCCAGCCCACTGAATATCACAAGCACACCTCCCCCTGATGCATCTTCCCCAGGAGGCAAGAAGGTAAGACTTCGGAATTCTGTTGCCCACTGTGGTGCCTACCTCCCTAACCTGAGGTATCAAAGAAGGGGATGATTAGGATGCAACTGAGGTCACTGAACAATACAAGAAAAGCTTTCTGAAGGGAAAGAACTAGAATTATTGTGGTTCTTTAATTAACATTGTAAGACTTGATATGCATATATGCTCATATATTCACATAAGCAGATACACATGCATGTATTTGCTCTTGTAAATTGTTGCATATGTCCAGATACACAATCATGTATGCATGTTCACAGTGGTATATGCACATCTACACTTGTGGGGCTATATATTCCTAATGACCTTTTTGGAATGTTTGTTCTTCCTGGGTTTGGAAGGGTGAAATTTATATTTCTGTACTTTGTAGGGAAATGAGGTTACTAACCATTCAACTACTTGAAGACAGCTAGCAGTCCTATGCTTACCCCCACCCCTCCAGCCCCAAGTCTTGCCTACTCCTTGGTTAAGCAGACCCAGTTCCTTCACTGTCTCCAGGAGGGCTTAGAAGCCAAGCTGAAGACTGCAACACACTGATCAGCCTTCACTGAGAGTTCTCCTTGCCTGCAGGACTATTTTCCCCTGCTTTGTAAATTGTTTTCTGAGCATATATCCATTTATCTATTTGCATATTTGTCCAAGAAAAAGGTTCAAAAACAGTCCAGAATTAAAAATAGCACTTCCAGAGTGTACGTGGGAGTTGGCCACCCACAGCACAAGCCACATGACTAATTTCTCCTGACATATGAGCTGTTCCCTCTTGTCACCAACCTACCAGACCCAAAGTCGCCAAAAGAACCTTTCTTATCCCAGTGAATCTACAAACCCACCACCCTGTTCTAGGAAACAGGTAGAGTCTGCAAGTAATACAGACCATAGTCTAAGCAGAACAGAAATGTTATGGGACCAGGTGTCATGGAATCCCAGAATGTGTGTTGGGAGGAACTTCAGAGGCCATCAAAAGTTTGCTGAACATCTGGAAAAGAATCCCTATTAGCCCACACCTGACAACTGAGGTCATCTGACTTCTGCCTGAAGACTCCCAGTAAGGAGGAACTCACCATCTCCCAGGGGCATCCATTTGACTTTTGACTATCTCTAATTGTTAAGAAGGTCTTTCTTAACTCTAAATTTGCCTCTTAGTAACTTAGACCCATTATTCCCAACTCGGCATGCTGGAGCCAAGTAGGACAAGTCTAACCCTTCCAGCCTGACAGTCACTCCACTACTTGAAGACAGATATCATTCCTGTACCTGCCTCCATCCTCCCACCCCCATGTCTTCTCTGCTTCACATTAAATAAACCCAGTTCCTTCACCATAATCTCCTATGGCATAGACTCAAGGTCCTTCATTCTGTGATCAGCCCTCCTTCACTCAAAACAAAGCCAAGTGCAAGTCAGGTCATTTCTCTGATGTCATGGTCTTCTTTGAAAACGAAAGAGGAACACAATTCTGTGATCATTCTGGTCACCTTCCTCTGGACATTTTCCAAGTATCAGTGGCTTTCTTAATCCCAGAACTGAATGTAATTCTTCATATATTGTCGGATCAGAGCAGTATCCAAGGACGTAGTTCATCTTGACCAAGGAACTTGAATTCCTATTTCCTTATTTGTTGTGGCTATCAACTCCCTATTATCCTATTTTTTGGCCAAAAAATTGTTCTTTCCAGAGAAAACAGAGCCCAGATAAGCATGGTGTGTGTAGCTCTGCCTTCTTTCTTTCAGTGAGATCTCCTTTTTGATCCCCCTCCAGCTTTAGAAAACCAAACAAAATTCACTTTTTGGGTGGTGCTTTAGCATGCCCTACAAGCCTCAGCACATTCTGAACTTTAACATTCCTGATTCCAATTACAGCCACTTTCGATATTCATCCTGTTTATATCAGGGAGACCTTGCTTCCATCTTCTCTACATATCTTCAAAATATAAACTGGTTAGTGAATACTCACAGCCATCTCTTCAGACAAATTCCACTTTTCCTTGTCATTATTGTTTCCCTCCTGGGCTGAATTTCTTCATAGAATTTTATTCCATAGGATCCTACCTATCCATCCTCTGCCATTTTAAACTATAGGGTGCATAACTGCAATATATCTGGCTTTCCTATCACAAACTTTTAAAGCTGGTGGTTGCCTCCTCCTAAGGCTCCCATCACTTCCACTCCAGCAACCAGTTCTACTTTCTTTCAAAGTAAGTGATGTCACTCAGGTAAGTCAAGAAGTTGTGAATAGCTATGCTTTTGGCAAAGAGAGCATTCCAGGAGCATCATGCCTTTTTGCCAGGCTTGTGGTCTTTCTCCACACTCTCCATCTGCATCTTCTTTCCCTGCAGGTGGTCTGTCATACACAGTCACCTGTGCTGGTCTTCACACGAATCTTCTCCACCAGTCTTTCATTCTCTGGTGTACTTCATTAAACATGCTACTTCTTCACCTTCAAGCACACTCTCCCCTTTCCCCACTTCCCCACTCGTGTTATCCATCTAGCAGTGCCCCTCAGTCTACATGATACCTGGGAGGTCTGCTTGCCCTCTTCATACTCATCTTGCTTGGTTTTTACTAAGCCACGATTTTACTGCCTGCTTCTTTTTGAAGTCTGCATCCTGTGAAATTGCGTGGCTGAAGCTGTTCTAGCACCATTATAGTTATCACAGTATCTGGCGTGGCAGCTTTCAGCCACTCCTGTCTCTTTCATTTTGAAGCCCTTTTGAATAGCTTCGTAAGATGCGATATAAATGCATTCCCATCAGCCTTTGATGGGTATGCCCTACGTTCTAGAAGTCTTTCAGTTCTGTACTTTCACCCAGGATTTAGAAATCCAAATTCTAATCTCATACTTCATTTTCTCGACCTGTCTTCCCCAATCACTTTTTTTTCTTTTAAAGCCCTCCTTCAGTGGGTGGCAGTGAAGAAAACACCCTCAGTGCTTCTTGTGGCCTTCAGCTTTTCATGCAAGTCTGTGGCAATGTGGCCACAAAACAAATCTCAAAAGCATCACTTGTGTACATAGGAATCATCAGAAATGGTAGCATCCATCCATCTTAATTGTTTCACCTTAGATACATGGCCCAGAATCCAAGAGATCTCTGCATTGTTATTAGTTTCCCTGGTACCCTGTTTTCTAATGTTGCTGACTGTGGTGACTGCATTCATGGTTGGTTCAGAAAGGGAACTACTAGCCAGATTTCTATCAGGATCCAGTTACAACCACAACAAATATACATTAATTAAATGTCTGCTGTATGGTTCCTGTTTGGGAGCAAGTAAAGTACAGGAAAAATAAGAAGACTGGATAAAAGGTGGTGCCAGCTGGTGTGCCAGGCAGAGGAGTTTGAACTTGATTCATGAGGCATTAAGGGAGCCCCTAAATATTTCTGAGCAGATGGGAGGCATGACAGGCAGATTGGAAGGGGGAGAGAATTGAGGAAAGAAGATATGTTAGCAATCCACTGCAGTTTGTAAAATAGACAATATGAGGTGAGTTACCTACTCATCACTGGCAGTGGTGGGAATAAAGAGGAAGGTTGAGAGATGTGTATATAATATTTTTAAGATTCACAAAACACTTTACACATGTTATCTCATTGGATGATGTTGGGAGGTCTAGAAGGAAGAATCAAAGATAATCCCATTTCATATATGGGAGACGAAGTGGTTTGGGGCACCAGAAACAGAAAAGGTAAAGTAAGAAGGAAGACCAGAGTTTGGAGGATAGATAAATCTTGATGTCCACTCAATTCAAAGAAAGGAAGTTACTATGCCGTCTTCCTCATGAACCCTGAAGCAGCCCTAAAAGCATCTCCTCCCTTTCTACATTTGCAGTTGACTAGAATCCACTAAACCTTTTATTCGTTAGCAATACTTTGAGTACTTTACAAACAACCTCTCAGAGCTGGGGGAGTTTAATGAGATATTTTAAGGGTCTAATATCTATTACATGCTTATTATGTCACAGCACAATAAATAATACAATCCTTGTCAGCTGCGAGGGCACCAAGTGAGATACAAATGCAGTGTGACAGAGAATAGTTACTGTCTAACTCTGGTGGAGACTGACATGGAAATGGACATGGGCATGGACAAGAACTGCAGAGGATGAGAATATATGGGTAGATTCTCATCTGTTCCACTGGAGGGAACATCCAGTGATGACCTTAGATCCACTGAAGGAAGTGTCTGTGTAAGGCTCTGTGGGTCCAACAGAACAAGACACAATAATCAGAGCAGAATGCTAAGTGTTCAAGGTTAGTACAGCATTACGGAAACAGCACAGATAAAAGCAGTGCTTTCTTCTTATGGGAAGATGAGTTGAAGTGGGAACTAGATCTAGGCACAGGGAACAAGCAATTCAGCAAAGGTATTGAGGGGCAAGAGTGTGGGGTTCTACCTGGAACAATAAGCCTTTATGGTGGCTGTGATTGGAAATGGAAGCTTTATTGTTGATAATCATTTTGCCAGTTATGTACTTGGGAAAAGCTGCAGAGCTGGCCATTCAGCAGTCTTAAATTAGTTTGAAAAGGGGAGCACTGGGAAGGTCCAAAGCCATAGAGAAAGCCTCCAGGGACTTTCCTGCACAGGCATAGCACATTTCTCCAAAGCTAGCTTGTCACCATGTCCTAGTTGTAGAGAGCTTTTTTAAAATGTCCACCTCCTGGCAGAAAAGGGGGCCTCACCATTGTGCACAGTGCCTGGTGTGTAGGAGGCTTTTCAGAGGGGTGGGTTCATTTGATGGTTCTAGGTCTAAATGCAAATTTAAGAGCATCTGTATTTTCACCTGTTTCCCTAGCATAGAGGTATTGGAATAGCTGTGTCATTCTTCCATCTCATTCTGGAAGACAAAGTTGGTAATCAGCCTAGAAGATGCTTTACCCACATGCAAGGGCTACTAGGGTGGTCCTACTGACATTTAGTGGTCAAGACTGGACATTAAGCAGTAGTTCTAAAGTACCATTAGTAGTCCAGGGAGAGTTCCTCACCATGGACCAACGGTCTTGAACCAAATGAACAGAGAACAATTCTAGGAGTGAAGGTTTTTCCCCATTAACTTTTGTAACATTTAAAACTTGCCACAAGGAATCTTCCAATTAAGGCTATTTCAGGTGGCCTGTTTTTTCTTTTCTTAGTGATCATTCTACTTATATAAGATTTGAGTTTAAATAATGAAAACTACGTTTTTCCCTGTTTGATAGATTTTAAATGGAGGAACTCCAGACATTCCTTCTGCTGGCCTCCTACCAGGGCAAATCCAAGATAACCCTGGCTATCCATATTCTGACAGTTCATCTATTCTTGGTAAGTAGCACTGATATAAATCTTTTCAATAAACCTGACAAAAAGTGTTTTTTTAATGATATTAAGAGTTTTTACACACATCAGCTTTGCCCCCGTCCCAGAACTCACCACCCCAAATTTTAGCAGCAAATTAAGCTAGTATAAACTAGCTTGCAATCTTTGGGGTGGTACTTTAGGAGAATTTGAAATTTGGGGGACAAAAATAATAGCTGAATTATAAACAATAGTCACTCACCTAACTTTTATTTCAAAAAGAACCTATTCAAAAAAGAACCTTCTTTTCTCCCTAGTCTGCCTATTTACCTTTCCTTATCAGTCTCTGTTCTCCCTTTTTTTCTTCTTCTCTGTAACAGCCCCTTCCCCCTTTTTCCTGGGTTAATATGGAACTGAATTAATTTTAAATGTTTCTGACACCTATTAGCTGTGTCCTTATAAAATTAAAATCAGCAAATTTTTAGATTTCTTTCTCCTGTAATCTTCATAGAAATAAAGGACACCCACTTCTACAATAAACAGTAAGATTTGCTTAAAACACTAAGTTCAACATACCAAAAGTTTAACATAGGAATTATCCAAAATAAAATTAAAACCACCGGGAGTAATTTTGACCACTAAGAAGTTTGTTTTCTATTCAGGTGAGAACCCCCATGTTGGTATAGACATGATTGATAACGACCAAGGTTCCAGCAGCCCCAGTAATGATGAAGCAGCCATGGCAGTCATCATGAGCCTCTTGGAAGCAGATGCTGGTCTTGGTGGCCCTGTGGACTTCAGTGACTTACCTTGGCCACTTTAAACCTTACTGTACAGTTGCTTCAGCAACATTTGCAGTATCAAAGTGCATTATTGGTGGAGTTTGACCGTCTGTGAAGCTTCTTGGATAAAGAGATAATAGCTTTTATGTTCAAACTTCATAAAAGCCATCTCAAAGCCATTGATACAAGTCAATCCTACTATGTGTAACTTAAGACAAAGTGGAACTAAAACCGCTACAGTGTTTCTGCATCATTGATTATTGAGCTAGCTGTGAATAGCTTGCATTAATTGTATATTTTGGATTCTGTTCGTGTTGAATTTTTAAATCATTGTGCACAGAAGCATCATTGGTAGCTTTTATATGCAAACAGTCATTTCAGATGTATGGTGTTTTTACACTACAAAGAGGTCCCCCATGTGGACATTTCTTATACTAATTGTATCATAAAGCTGTTTATTCTTTCTTGTAAGAATCCTTTACTATAAATATGGGTTAAAGTGTAATGTATTAGACAGTTAAATATTTTTAAAATAAATGTTTCCTTTGTTCTATAAAATACTATTTACTTTTTTAAACAAGCAATTTGAAAAGAACATTTCTGTCACTAATTTTAGGTATCATGTATTCAAGAATGATGATTATCATGCTCTCCCCATTCCCTCTTTACTTTCATGGTAAACTACTTAGTGTGTGGCTTTCCCTTTGGCTTGGGTATTTACAGGTTATGTTTTCACTAAAATGGAACTTGAATGTTCAAATAGACATTAATTCTGAAAGCAAAAATGATGTATCATAGACTAAAATTTTAGCATCTAACCTTGAAATTTAAGTTCAGAATTTGATTCTTAGCACTATTTTGGTTTATACTAGTTATACATAACAATAATTATTCTTTCTACTAGCACCCTTAGGTAATGCTAGAAGGACTGGAAATAATGTACCCTCAACTCTAAAGCACCTAATCTTTCAGGATGCTTGGGGGATCAGGAGGCATGTTCTATGCAAGGTATCATTTGCTAGCTGAAGGCAGTGCCATGATATAATATGGCTGTTCTTAGGGGTCTGCCTTTATACCATCCAAACAGGAACGATGAAGCAAACAACCTGCTCATTCTAAGAATTAATAATCTAGTCAGAAACATGAAAACAATGTAAGTTTATTTCAATGAAAAACTCAAGTTTACAATCATTTAGTAAACAAGAAGTGAACACTTCATTCCTATCCCATGACATTTATGAAAACACCTTGTCAGTAAATAAATATCTGTGAACAGATTAAGGGTAAGGCAGACTGGATGATAAATCACCTCTGCTGTTCACATCCCTGCATGTGACTCACGCAAGATGAGTGAAAAACTGCACTGGGAAACAGACTAAACAGCTACTGGATATCATCCTAATCACTCAATGAGCCCAATGGTAAATACTTCCTTTGTGCTCACTCAACAGTGAGCAGCAAAACCTAATAACAGATGCCAACTGCATTTCCATCTTTTGCTAAAGAGGCTTTGATAGAAGCACTTGTTTAAATTTGTATTGTGCATCACAACTATGAAAAATGGCTTTAAGAATTCCACGGAACCACCATTTATAAAGTGCTACTACCAAGACTGTGCTACTGCATTTTGTCTGGGCTGTGGCCGACACCTACGATGAAGGTACACGAGTACCCCTGCTGCCAATCCCACCATTTCTAAATGTGAGAGAACTGTCCAGCACACACACAAACCTACTGGTAAACATATACATTTATGTAAGTGGAACCTCAGGATGTCAAATCGATACCTTTGGTCTTTTACAAAAAAAAAAAGTCCACACTGCCACCTCCTAAACCCTGGTGTGTGCATTTCACAATGAAGAAGCTGCAGTGCCAAAGAATGAGGGCAGCATCACTGGTGAGAGGGGCATGCGAGCATTCACTGGATGGGCTGCCTCCATCACAGCATCGGGCTCTGCCCCTCAGCGTCCATGTCATTGCTGCCAGGAGGAGGAGGGAGAGGCAGAATATCCAGCTCATCCACTTGCGGTGTTGGGTGCATGACCACCAGCTGGTCCTGGGGAATGTCTGCGGCAGCTGCTGCCAGGTTTGTGATAGATTTACTCTTCACACACTGGAAGTCCACGTGCCGACTTTTCCCTTCCTCTTTCTCCCAGGACATGCGAATAAATGGTCTTTGGACATAGTTGTAGATTACTTCTGGGCGCCCACCAGGCCTTTTCTTGACTTTCTCTTTGTAAGTGGGATACCCTGAAGGAAAGATTTTGCACAAATTGATGAAATACATAACTTCTTTGAATCCCAATTTTCTTCATGACTTCTATAATCTTTTCTTGATCTCACACTGTATGATCTATACTTTTAACACATCACGATGGCAGATACATGACAAAGGAAGAAGGCCAGTCAGGAAACAAATGATTCACATATGGCCTCACACCCTTACGTAGCCTATGAGCCTCAGTTGGATGATAATACTCACCACAGCTACTGTCCTGAGGTTGTAGTGAGGAAATGCTTTGCAAATCTTAAAAACCTATTAAATTAGTTGTTATTAACAGAAAATAGGAAGTACTTCCATTTGCAAATTAGTTAAGTATATACTTTCTCTAGGGTTTTGCAAATTAGTTAAGTATATACTTTCTCTAGGGTTTTACGAAAGAAAAAAATACAGAAGTTTACATTTTATCAGTTAAATGGGGTAACTTTCAAATCCCTTTCCTTGGAAAAAGAATTCAAGAGAATGTAATTCCACCTACCTTAAAACACAGTTTCAAAAACAGATGGCTACCTCCTGAAGCAAAATCCTACTTTCCTTGCTGACTTTTTAACGTAACTACTTCTCCCTGGTCTCTAGGCTCACTAGCGTATTTATTCAACCAGTATTTACTGAGCACCTGCAGTAAACAAACCAAGGTAGGAGGTGTCCTAGGGCTATGTTTGTGATAAATGCCAAAGAAGTGGGGTAGATCAGGAGAACTAAGAGGAAAGCTTTAAGGGACAGGTAAGGATTCAGACAGGTGGAAAGAGTGTATTAGGTAGAGAAAATGATGTGCATAGGACCAGAAATCTAGAACACGAAGGAACCTGTGAGAACATCTAGCCTAACCTTATTAAAAAGGAGGAAAAATAGGCACTAGGGTCACATAGTGTCAAAAGCAGGGTATGAACACTGTTGCCAGGCCCAGGCCTCCTCCAACTATACAAGCTGCCTTCCTTGAAAGTGTGAGTTCTCTAGTTGGGGAAAGTACAAGTCATGCTGAAGGAAAATTGGGTGGGGAAGGGGAAGCAAAGAAAAGAGGGGGAAACACAGTTTAACTATAGCAAATGGTTTATGTTCAGGACAATGAAAGACTCATTCTTCATCGGGATTACTATGTAGCAAAACAAAATGGAAAGGAATGTACATGAGTCCCAGGAAGGTGGACAAATAAAAAGTTCCCTTTTCCCTAGACTCAAGCTACCACCAAGGCCTTTGAAAGACTCAAAGTTCACCCAAGCTATCACTCAAACCGTCCTAGAATGTGCATCACACATGAAACTGGGATTGCTCGAAACAGAAACATCCACGTGTACACAAGTCAAAAAAATCATGACAGTTGTTTTACTTCGTTTTTATTTAAATCTCTAGAAAATTTCCCTGGGAAAATATCTGTCCACTAGATGGAGCAGCAAACCATCTTAACCCTATAGACGACCTTGGGCAAGTCACTTAACCTCTGAGCCTCAGTTTCCTCAACTGTAAAATGAGGGTATTAGACTGGATGGCCTCTAAGGTCACTTCCAGATTAGTGCTAAGAGCCTAGTAAACTGTGGAGTCACATTAGATAGGAGTGACTTTTTAAAAAATAAAGACTGGCCTATTTTGTAGTAATTAGGGTAGAAAGTAGACTAGCCAGAATTTCTCACTTATTTAAAAGAAAAAGAAAACCAGTACCCAAACACCACTTTGTCTGCTGCCCTGCTGCCCCAGCTCCTTCCCTCCAGGCCCAGATCTCTTCCCATGGTCTGTCCCAGAGGCAGTGAAGCCACTGTTTGACTTCTAAGTATGCTGGCTAGATCTCAGAACTATAAGATACGGGAAACAAGAAGTCACAAGAGCATGGAAATGATATGCACAATCATGATGGTATCCGAGAGAGTGAAGACCCCCTTCAACAGGTTATTCCCAATGTTACAGACAAATTCTCATCTCTTATTTTCAGGATTATCTCATGATTCAAAATGAATATCCTCCAAACCAAAATCCTTTCCCCATACTCTCATTTTTATCTCTCTCAGCCCAATCTCTCCAAAGTTTCTATCATCCCTGGCCTTCCCACTATGGTACAGGGAAAAACTTAACTGCCATTTACTGGGTTGACCTCTGTAACCATGAGCAACTGACTTAATCTTTCTCAGCAGAGGAGCTGTAAGGACCCTTCCACCAGCTCCAAATCTGTGAAGTTACTCCTATACTATTAAAGCTCACTTTGACCCTAGCAAGCATTTCTATTGTACTTTAAGGTTTGCTCAGTACTTGCCACATAAGGCCAGTGTTCCTATCATCCTCATTCTACACATGAGGAAACAAAGGCTGAGAGAGGTTAGGAAACACGCCTAGTGTCACACAGTTAAAGTGTCTGAACTAAGATCTTCCTGACTCTAAGTCCAGAAATCTATCTGCTGTTTCAGAGTTTTTTCATCTTTCCATGCTAACAAAGATTTGGCTCTTTACTACTTGAAGTATCCATGGTCACCCTGTGTAGTACTGGAAGTTTCTCCCATGCCCTCTGAAGCATGAGGCCAAGATGAGAAGGGCATATTTCTTGCTTCTCTCTCACTTTTAAACTGACCTTCTGTCCTCATCCCTCAGCAACCTCTCTTTTTTGGAGATTCATTCTGTCCATCTTGGTCAGAGTCCAAATCTTTGTCTTAGTACTAAATCAATGCTCTTTTCTCAGGCCTTGTACTTCTTCTACTCCTTTGGCCTGGGCATATCTCAGGGATCAGTTAGTCTTGGGTCCTCCTCTCTTCCTTCTCTACATGTTCTTCCTTTATGATCTCATTAGCTCCCATAGTTTCAGTTAATCTCTATACAGACAACTCCCAAGTCTCTATATCCAGCCCAGTTTTAATCTCTGTCTTGAATTCGCATCCCATATTGCCAGCTATCTGCTGGATATCAGAGAATATGTTCAAAACAAAGCACAAACTTCCCTTTAAATTCATCTCTCTTCGAAACTTGCCTTTTCCCCCAGAGATTAATGTTCTAGTAATCAAGGTACACGTACATGAAATACTCTGCCTCATCCACTCCCTAAGAGCCAACCAATGATCAGGTGTTGTCGATTCTTCTCTCATGCCCAGGCCCTTCCCTACACTCCCACGGTCTCTGCCTACTTTAGGGCCTCACTCTGGATTATTAGCAGGCCAGCTTGTCTCCCTGCTTATCTAGAAACAACAATGATGCTATCTGACATGTATAAAGTGCCTACCATGTCCCAGGCGCTGCGCTACGCACTTCATGACTATCTCAGCTGACCCTCAGAACAATCTTAGAAGAACTGTGCTATTATGACCCTCCTTTTACAGATGAGGAAACTGAGGCAAAGGGAGGGCCCAGGATCGCACAGCACAGTAGGTATCTAAGGCCATTATCTGAACTCAGTCTTTCTGACTCCAGACCCAGAGCTCTATCCACTGCACCCCCTTGCTGCCCCTTCCAGTCTTTCCTTTTTCCAGTCTATCTTCCACAAAGCTGCCAAACTGATACTGTCCTAACTCACAATTCTAACTGTCATTTTCCTACTAAATTTGCCAATAGCTCCGTATTGCCTCTAGGATAAATGACAGTTATCTCCAACCTGGTATTGAAAGCTCTCCATAACATGTCTTCCACTTGACTGATTTTTGGTCTCTTCACAGAATCTATTCCAATCAAGCTGGCCTGCTGGCTACTCTCCAGGCACAGTTGTCCTTGAAGAAGCGCTCCCTCCTTCCCCAGGTACAGACTTCTCTACCTTCTCCTCATTATCGTGCAAAATCCCTTATTTCCTTTACGGCACAATCTCAGTACCATGGTCTACACAAGCCCTTCCTAATTGATCCTTCCAGTTGTCAATATTATTTCCCATCAAAACAGCAGTGGGTAGAAAGTACTTCTGACATGTGCTGTCATCCCCTGGGCCAATCCATTTCCCCCTCAGTGCTCAGGAAACATTCTTAAGACTCTAAGTGGCAGAGAAGGTGCTGAGCAGCACTGCTGAGAGGAGTTCCCATATTTATGTAATCACAGGTTCAGTCCCCATCATATGTGCAGTCTATTTACTTGTCCATGTAGACGTTGTTTCCCCCAGCAGACGAGGCTCCACGAGCGCATGGAGAGTTTCATTTTTGTCACTGTTTTACCACACTACTGTTTACAAAGAAGATGCTCAAAAGAAATAGTTTGTGAATTGAATTATATCACATTAATAAAACTTCTCCCAGTTCTGCTATGTCACTTCACTGCTTTTACCTCCCCTACTCTGTGGAATGAGGGGATGATATATTATTTATTTATATTTTAATATATAATAACATATTTACAATGTTATACACTTATATATACTTATTAATATATGATGATATTTATGTTACACATTTGTATATACGCTTATATATAAATACAATGTAGCACAACCTGAATTCCTATTACATTAAGGCAACTAGTCTTTCATAAGTGGTTCTACCCAAACAGCGCTGGAATTTAAGTCAGAAGTCCTATCTCTATATCATGGCTTCAATAATCCCTTGCTATGTGACCACAGTTTCTCTGAACTTCACAGTTTTCTTGACTATAAAAATAAGATTAATACTTCTACTACCTTAAAGGTTTGTTAGGAGGAAATGTGGTTTTTTAAACTAAAAAAATCTATTAAACTGGGCATTAGGTAGCACAGTGGACAGAGCACTGAGGTTGGAATCAGGAACACTCATCTTCCTGAGTTCAAATCTGGCCTCAGACATTGGCTATGTGACCCTGAGCAAAACATCTGACCCTGTTTGCCTCAGTTTTCTCATCTGTAAAATGAGCTGTAGAAAGAAATGGTAAACCACTCTAGAATCTTTACCAAGAAAACCCCAAATGGGGTCACAAAGAGTTGAACATGACTGAAACAACCAAATAACAATAATACATATGGCTGGTGGCTATCAGACAACAATTCTAATAACAGTAACTTATCACTTTTTTCCTTAAGCTTTCATCCATAATATCAAAGGCTTCTGCTTTTTTCAATCTGTTTTAACTAAACATAGGTGGGGGGGGGGGAGGTGCATAAATACTACTACTTCCCTACCTGCGGAAAAAAAAAAAAAAAAACGTTAGGAAGAGAAGACTTGTTGAGGAAAAATGAACATTTCTTACCTTCTATGCCCAATCGAATTTTCTTAAGACCTCGTTCCTTCAAAACAGACTTGGCCACATCTCTATTTTCAATGTATTTGAAAAATCTATACAACTTTGTGCTATAAATAACTGGGGATAAAAAACAACAGATTTTAGAAATTAGTACCAGAAATGAATCTACTCAAGTGTTTTACCTTAAATTCATTTTGCTCCACAATCAGCAGGGCCTGATCACCCTAAAACCCCACAATGGATGCAGTGATGCCAAAGGATGACTAGCCAACATGACAGAACAATAAAGTTCAGTAGAGTTAATATACAAGCAAATCTCTAACAGGGTTGAAACCAGAGGAGCTTTGATAATCCATCAGGTTACTGTAGTTTAATACTGAAACCCAATCCATTAGAAAAATAACTGAATTCTAAAAAACCATTTTTAGAGATCTGACAAAAAGAGTGTGTTTTTGTTTAAAGACAATGGCCCACAGACACAGGCTAAAACCCTGTCACACAGGCAGACTGAAAGAGTGAAGACATGTTATAAACCATTTAGATGATTATCATCCCCCAAGGGTAGAGAGACAAGACACTTTCTGGATTTCATGTACTGAGCTACTATTATGATTCCCGAAAAATGTACAGGCCCTCCCTCCCCTCAAACTGTTCTCCACTACGGTGGCCACCCCATTCACTACTGATGTTAAAAGGCAGATTCGAGCAAATTCTGCCCAGGTTAGTCTGTTTAGGTCAAACAGGCTTTGCAAAGGACAGACACTCCACTGACAACATGATGAGTCTTCCAAATGTGCTGGGGACTTCAGGGAGTTAGACAGATGGGCCCTCCTCGCCTTCTCTCTTTCAGGTGGAGTTATCTCCCTTAAAAGGTGAACTGCAAAGGTTTTTGCAAAAAAAGAAAGACACGCTCACAAACCAAACACGCTGGTTTATAGCATCCAATTAAAAGGAAAATAAATACTTGCTTTCTCTGGAATAAGTTTTTATCTACTTCTATGTACTTAAAAATGCTGATAACTTGAGATGTCAGCTTAGCTTCACAAAATGGATGATACCAACAACCACCATCATTTTATAATACTTCCTAATTAGAAGAAAAGTGCTGCCAGAACTCTCTTCATCTCCCACAAATAAATCCTTTTTGATTAAAATATCTTCTGTCTCAGAGCAAAATAGGAATTGAAAATATTTTAGTTGAACTAAGGAAAAAATCTTTTCAGTCTTTAAGCTTCAAAGTTGAAGTTTCAGAAATCTTTGAAAAATGTAAAAGTGAAAAAACAAAAGCAAAACCATGCTTCATAATGATCAGATAAAAGGAATTTCAAACTTTTTTCCATCCTCTGCAGGTGCAAGTTTTGGTTTTGAAAAATAACCCCCAAAGTTTTCAGAAATATCTTTTTACTAACATGACAGGTTTCTAAAAAATCTTTTTGTATCTCTTCTGTCTTTTTTCCTGTACTTTGTTCAATTTAAGCAGCAAGTCATCATAAAAACCAGGTTAGCGGAGAGCCCAGGACTAAGGGGATGGATGGCAATGTCAGCTGTCTAACGGACTGTCTGCGTGTGTGTCTGTGTGTTCGTCCTTTGTTGCCTGAAGAAGACCATGACATCAGAGAAATAATGACATGACTTGCACTTGACGTTCTTTTGAGGGAGGGAGGGCTGATCTAGCACTACTATCGTTCACAAGAAAGAACACAACACTCATCTGAGCACATCATGCAACTAAAATTCCTTAAGGAAAAATGCGGCAATTTGTAGCATTAAACAAAGAAAATAATTTTTAAACAAAGAAAATACTTTAAGAATCCTAAAATATTTCTCCCATCAAACAATGTCACAATGGACTCAAATAGAAAGAAAAAACCACCACCACTACTACAAACCCCAAGAATTTCAGTATCTTTGTGCTTCCTCCTCCAGCTTAAGTTCTTTATCCAGGGTCTGGAAATGCTTGGCCTTTCTAAAGCTGGCAATCTGAGTGACTGACAGGTTCTTCCAAAAAAGACTAAATGAAGATGTTTATAAAAATCAAAATTTCATTGGAATTCTATGCTATTTTCTTCTTAGAGGAAACCCCAATCATTTCTAGGAAATTTGCCAAAGAGAATTAATATATGCCTTATGTGTGATTTACTAAAAATATTCAAAGCTCTAGTGGGGAGGGGACAGGAAGGGAATAAAAATGCAATTAGAAAGAGACAAGTTAAATGACTTGTGCTTTTTGCCTTATGAGGCATAAAGAGCAAAAAAAGCAAATCTACTGTGGTCTTCTAAAGGTATTTGTGGGTCACAATACCATCTACAAATGGATAAGTTATCAAACAAAATGCAGTGGCCCAAAACTCACTTCCACGGGTCAGTTCAGTCAGACTTCTGGGTCAAAAGCCACCTATAACCTACAGTGAACAAAAAGCATTCTAGCAAACTGTTACTACCTTTACAAGCTGTTTCTAAGAGTTACTCAACAATAAAGAAAAGACAGTTGTTTATGTGTAGAAAAATTCCAAAATGAAAATGTATTCTTTTATCAAATTGAAGTTAAAACCAATATACTAAAAGTAAGGTGATAAACCAGCAGCCCTGGTCCAGCAGACAAAAGATATCTTCCAATACTTACTCTGCGAATATTCTTCTCCCATCTGTGGTGGGTATTCTTCATCCCAATCGACCACATCATCATCTGTGAGTACCACTATATGACACTCTCTTTCACCACTCTGGGCACTGGCCACCATCAGAGGGAGGATCATTTCCTCTAAATAAAACTCAAATTGTCTACGAGCACCATCATTTGATAATTCATGCATGAGGGCACCTGAAATCAAACCCATAAAAATATCATGATTTTTGGATGACTCATGATGAATATCAGCACAAAGTATAAAAAAAGACTTCTCTCCATCTCTGAAAAGCCAGCCCCTACAATGGTCCTTCCCCACACTCTGAAGTAAGACTTTCCTTCTGAATAAAGGAAACCGTTGAATCTTGACAAGCATTTTGTTTATATCTTTGATGACTGCATGTCACTGTGTCTCCTACCTGCACGGAGTAGAGTTGTACATCATGCCCATTGCTGTAGAGTACCGTTTAGCTCCCCAACTTTACTTTGTCTATGAGAAGCTTACTGTTCTTACTGTAGAAGTTAGCAACATATTCTCTTGTTTTCTTTGGTCTTTTACTTTGTTATTCTCAACCTCACCCCTCTTCCAGTCTTACACTATATATGCTCAATGAGGGAACAGGTTTTATCCTGTTTAACCGCTTCATCCCAAATACCTAATAGAGTATACTGTGCTTAATAAGTGATTGTTGAATATATAAATGACTCCAGTTTGGATGATTTTTATCAGTGACATTATTACTGAAGTAGACTGAAGGAGTGGAAACTCAGCCTCTGAAACAAACAGGCTGTATGACTCTGGACAAGTCACTGAAAGACTCAGTTGACATAGAGGTGTTAATTGGTCCAGAGAGTTTCTCCTCCAGAAGTTCTCTGTGTCTCTGAAATCACAGGTTCAATGCTTATCTTCTTATCTGTTAGCCAAATACCGACTATTTTGTAGAGATATTACCTACTGACAAAAACTTGACAAGAAAAACAAGTTTTTGAACAAAAACAAACATTTCTCAATATGTACATAAACTCAAATCATTCACACTAAGACATGTTACACACCTTGGATTTTCTATCACCATTACTCCTTTTTATCCTTCTTTAGAAACTACCCAAAAAAAGCATCAGAACACACTGGCAGAGAGGAAGGAGATTTGGGAATAACAGAATGAAAAAACAAACAAAACAAGAGAACATATTGCCAACTTTTAGAGTAAGAACAGTAAGCTTGTTATATAGACAAAATAAATTTAAGCAGCTAAACATTGATCTATAGCAATAGGGATGACACACAGCTCTATTCCATGAGTACAGTCATAATGTACTGCAATTACTAGTAAAGAACGGAGTTTTTACTGGAAAATCAGAGAAGATGATAAAAGTTAGGGCTCAGACATTCTAGGTTCCAAGAGAATGAAATAAAAGGAAGCCTGGAGATGCTCTGACCTGAGTCTATCACTCAAAGGAAGTCAAAGGTCTAGGAAGACTAGGAGCATTTTTTCTAGAGCTCCCCCTCCAAGTAAACAGGGTTGAGACAGGACACAGGATAAGAAGAATACACCACATTACATGGAGGAAAAGGAAGGAGTAATTCAGCTGAGAGCTTTCTGTCATGGGGGAATCTAAGTGTTAAAGATGAAAGATCAAGGCCCAAAAGGCCCCAGGGAAAGATTTTCATTAGCTCTCCCCTTCACTATTTGCCTTCTCAAAATTGCCCCTTCCACTTCTTTATTTTACAAGAGTTCACAACAGCGAAATTTCTGGAAAAGGAAAATCTTTGCTGATAAATCCAAAGCATTATGTCTAAGCAGTAAGGGGTGGAGGGTAATGGAAATATTCATGGAAATCAATGATTACTCCATGTCATTCCCCTTAACACAAACACAAAAATACACACACCACACTCCTCCAGTTGTTTCCTATCACTTCCACCAAATATAAAATCCTCCATTTGGTATTCAGTACCCTTTATAATCTAGCCCCTTGATACAACTTTACTCCCCATTCACTGACACTTGTCTCCTGGCTCTTCCACTACCCTATCTCTCAGCCCTGGGCATTTTCTCTGGTTGTCCTCCCTGTCTCCCTCCTCCAAACTGCCTATTGACCTCCCTGGCTTTCTTTAAGTCCCAACTAAAATCCCATTTTTTACAGGAAGCATCTTCCAGCCCCTCTTAATTCTAGAGTCTTCCCTCTCTTAATTATTTCCTATTTATCTTGTAGAGAGGATGTTTGTACAGATTTGTTTGCTTGTTGTCTCCCACTTTAGACTGTGAACTCCTTGAGGGTGGGATCTATCTTTTGCTTCTTTTTCATCCCCCGCATTTATCATAGTGCCTAGCAACAGCAGGTACTTCATGTCTATTGGCTGATCGTTTTAAGGATGAGGAATAAGCTCCCAAACGTCAAGTGTCTTGTCCAAGACCATTATTCTGGTCAGTGACAGACTGGAATAGAACTCAAAATTCTCTAGACACTAGATACAGTTCAGTGTTCCCTCTGCTCTAAATATAGTCATCAAATTTTAAAGTGAACTCCAATCAGCTGAATACTTGTGAGGTTTAAAAACTATACCACTTTTCCAAAAGCATTTGCTATCAGAAAGTCAGTTAGTCTTTATAGATGCAATATTTTAAAATAACATTACCTTTTGATGGGCACTGTAGACACACACACACACACGCATGCACACACACACACACACACACACACACACACACACACACACACACACTCATTTCTCTTGTATTTAGGCATTCCTTTCTGTTCAGGCATCCAGTCTGACCTACAGACCAGCGAAGTCTGTTTATCAGTCATCGGGCATGGCTGACCAGAGTTTGGATGCTGTCTTTCTCCCCGGAGAACAAAAACATTTTTTTAACTTAATTTAAACTAACAGACAAGCAGGCCAACAGGGTCCAACCACCTATAACTTATGACTGTGCAAGACCAACTCTGGAAAAGGTTTGTGTTCACTGGATTCTTTCAAAGTACATTCTGTTTTCTGAAACCATTGAAACCAAAGCTGAGAACCACCATCAGTGATGAAGACTTGAGTCAGAATTGAGACACACCTTTGAAGAGGTGTCTATTAAATAGGAATACGTTTATGATTTTTTTCAAAAAACTGATTAATGACTAACACTAGGCTTTCAGTTATGTACTTTTGTCAAATTAACGTTGATTTATACTGATTTTGCTCATTTCCCTATTACAGCTGGTAAAACTAACAGCCTCCTTCACTGTTTTCAACAAAAATTTCTATCTCTGGCTTTCGGTTTACTAATCTGTAAAAAAAAGGGGGAGCAGGGGGTGGTCATCTCCACTTCTAAAGCTAAGGTCTTAATTATGATTATATTTACCATACCCTTGAATGAAAGAATGCATTGTTAGATACTGCAAAATGTTATTTAAATAGTTAGTACATACTATGTTGAATCCTAGAGATATTCACCCAATTCATCTGGTTGGATAAAAGGTGATGAAATTTTCAACCCCAGTAATTTTGAAAGACTAAATTGTGATGAGTCCCACCTGCACAAGAGGGAATGCAACACTGGACATAGAGCTAGTTTTAAACCCAGTAACAACTGGGTTTCAGTCCCACTTGTGACACCTGCTGACTGTGTGAGCCTCCTCAGTGGTCTCAGCCACTCTCTTTGTAACTATAAGCTGCAGACAAGTGGCTGACTTGAGGGGTAGAGGGAATTTCCTTGTCTGGGAGTCTGTCATAGCAATGAAAACATATGTCCAGTGACAGTCATTACTCATAGAATTTATACTGACAAAATATGCATGTACAGCAACAAAATTACAGATTCCTGAAATGCAGAATAACAATTTTGGTGGAACTTAAGACATACATATGCTATTAGCTTTCAAGCAGCACTGTGACATGGCATCCAGTAGCACTGACTGGGCATATCAACACAGACCTTTTAAAAATTACCAGATCATGTGTATCATAGCCTACAATTAAGAATATTACATTTTAAAAGTTCAAAGTACAAAAATTACACAAAGACCCTGAAGATCTTAGGGTATAAAAAGATGGCAATCTTTACATATTTTGCTGAGTTAAGTAATGATTTTCTTTCAAATATATTATAGCTCCCCTTAAAAACAATCATCACACTTTGTATATAGATTTTCCCCCCAAAGATGTTGTACTTACTGAGATCTCTACACTTTATTGTACTATATTCAAAAGAGATACAAAGATAGTCACACGCTTCTCTTAGTTCAGGAATAGATATGCCATCAGGACAACGGATTATTCCTGTCTTGTAGTAATCCTGAAAAAAAAATACCAATAAAGAATTAGAAAAATATCTAGTAGCCCAAAACACAGAACCCCTTAGTTAGTAGGAAAAGGAGAGTGTGGTGAGTGTGTTCATCCTTCGTTGCCAAAAAAGACTATGCCATCAGAGAAATGATGACATGATTTGCACTTGACTTTGTTTTCAGTGAGGGAGGGCTGTGCAGGTCTGCTCCAGAGCCATCTGAATCCAATGACCAGATATATTCATCAGGATGACTAGAGATGACCCAGGATGAGGCAATTGGGGTTAAGTGACTTGCCCAAGGTCACACAGCTAGTGAGTGTCAAGTGTCTGAGGTGAGATTTGAACTCAGGTCCTCCTGACTCCTGCATTGGTGCTCTATCCACTGCACCACCTGGTTGCCCAAAAGGAGAGTAAAAGGACAGAAAGGAGCATACTATTGACAATCCATCAAAAAAAATTCAATTTAACAAATGCTCATTAAATATCTAGTATTATGTTCAGATCTCCGTACAACACAAAACTGATTAGAATCAAGCACTTAAGTGCCTATTAAACGGAAGGCACTATAATTTCTGAGGATACCAAAACAAGAGCCCTTGACCCCAAGGAATATATAATCCAACAGGATAGATCACTGAGATCAAGACTATACGCTCTTAGAAAACTTGAGGAAGAAGAGCTGAATTTGTCTTTTGCATAATGCCTTAAACAAGGATCATAGTAAATGTTAAAATCATTTGTGAACTGAAGAAATGAGGACCTCAATTTGAATAGCGGCAGTTCTAGTAGAAAGGCAGGAACATATGTGAGCAGTATACTATACACCATAAAACAATCAGCACTTGGGACAACTGAATAGAGAAAGAAAAGTCAAAATTGGCCTGGGTGACTGGAAAGATGATGGTGTTACTAAGAGAAATAAGGAAATGAGAAGGGCAAGTAGAGAAAAGAGGACAACGAGTCAATTCTGGAAATATAAAGTCTGTGCTAAAAGTGGGAGATTCAGGTAGCTATGTCTAGTAGACAACAAGAAGATGTGGGACTGGAGCTTAAAGTAGTAATGTATTTTTAGCAATAAAGACCTAGGAGTTATTTGCATACATAAAGGCTCTAGTTGTATTGGAGCTCACCAAAAGAGAGAGCAGGATGTGGACAGAGCCCCTTTATGTTACCAACACTAAGGAGGAAGGTGGAAGATGATATATTACTCAAGAATAAGAGAGTAGCTATACATACAGGAGAATCAGGAAAGACTGTCATAGAATCCAAATTAGAAGAATTTATACAAGAGGAAAACAGTGGTCAACTATTTCCTTCTTGTCATTTGTACCACAGGGTGATGTTTTGACTCATTTGTGTATAAGTGAGTCAGAGTTGCACAATCATCAACCTCCTTTCTCTTCCAGTGGCAAGACAGAAGTCAGGATGACTGGTGATGGACTGGGATGAAGTGAATGACCTTGGCATCTTCAATATCTGTCAGAACTCTAAGCACTCCACAGTGCTTGCTTCAAGCTACCTTCATGGCCATTGGAATAAATTATTCTTATCTACTCATTCCACTGGGGGGAAGTCTTTACATGCTTGGGGTAGATACCTCCTAACTTACCTACAGGTTTGAGATCTGTTGGTTACCCTCAACCTGAATTAGCCTGTCTAATGAAATAGTTCTCAAATCTTACTTTCTACAAGAAGTTCTTCCTGGTCTCCTATGCTGCTAGTGCCTTCTGAGATTAACTCCCTTTTACCCTGCATAAATCATATACTTACATGGCTCTTTGCATACTGTCTCTCCCATTAGAATATGAGATCCTTAAGATCAGGGACTCTTTCTCCTTTTCTTTTCACTCCAATTGCTTACATAGCACAGTTCCTTCCACATAGTAGGTACTCAGTAAATGCTTGTTGACCTTTTATACCTAATTCCCAAGCTCCCCAATCCCACATACCCTGAATGCATTATCTCTTTAATTTTACCTTGTAGGATTCCTTTCCCTCTTCATTAAGGGAATAATTCTCAGCTCTGGATGCACAAATGTGAACTGGGGTCAGTCTTGGGGAGCCTGGCTCATAAAGGGATCAGATTTTTTTCTCACCTTTGGTTCTGCTTTACACCCTTACCCTGGAGCACTAGTAAAAATTACATAAAGTTTAGGTTTTCAGTTGCTGTCTAGAGTCTTCCACAAACCGGGGGACAAATAAGGTGCTCAATATACAATGCAAATCAGGTAGAGGGCAGCCATATATTTCCTCCATTCCAAAGAAATACTTAACCTGACTCACAAGTATAACTTGACAAAAGCCTTAAACAAGCAATAACTATTATTATACTCTTCTAGAAGGATGAAATAAACATTAAAAACATGAAGTAGTTGTGAGACTGCTAAATAAGCATTTTCCATTTCAACTTTGAACCATTCTCTCTAAGTCCAAGTAATATGGAAAGGATGACGAAAACCAAGAAGAGGTTAAAAGATTTAGCCTTAAGAGGTCACACTGTACTAGCCTTCCTTGAGCAAGAATTAAGTATGGAAATGATACACCAATGTATAATTAGGAAATAAAACAAAATGAGAATGACAGAGGTATCAGCATATTGCTATGCGAGAAACATGAACTGCTCAAGGGTAGGCACAGAAGAGATGATATATTAAAAACAACAATATCACCCAAATTAATTAAGATGGTATTATCATTCAGTGCTACACCAAAGTACCAGAGGATTATTTTGTGGAATTACCAAAAAAAAAAAATACATAATAACAAAATTTATCTGAAGGAACTAAAGGGTTAAAAATCTCAAGGGAAATAATGAAAAAAGGGGCAGAAAGGGACCCTAGCAGTATCAGATCTCAAACTGTATTATAAATCAGTAATCACCACAAGACTTTAGTACTGGTTAAAAAATAGAGATGTTAACTAGTGAAACAGATTAGGTATAAAACATTAGGCAAACGAAGCCTAGTGTTCAACAAATCCAAAGACCCCAGCGACTGGAAGACAGACTCAAATGCTGAGAAAACTGGTCAACAAGCTGGCAGAAATCAGTAAAGCTCTGAATTGGTAAAGCGACTCTGAAATGCAATCTGGACCTCTACTCTAAGCAAAATAAGCTCCAAATGGATATATAACCTAAACAAAAAAGGTCAAATTGTAAAAAATCAGAATAAGGAAAAATAACTACCTTTTAGATCTATGAGAAGGGAAGAGTTCATGACCAAACAAGGAACTGAGAGGATCAGAGAAGAAAGATCAGGAAAACAATTCATGTCAGGAAAACAATAGATTTAGTGGGAAAAAGTCACTGCAGCATGTTTGTGATAAAGATCTCATTTCCAAGATATACAAAGAACTGATTCAAATTGATATAGAATAAGATCCACTCCTTAATTCATAAATGGTCAAAAAATCTGAATAGGTACTTCTCAAGGAAAGAAATCCAAGCTATCCATAGCCATAGATCATAATTTTTCCAGCATTAAAAAAATGCTCCAATTTATTAATAATTAAAGAAAAAAAATTAAGCCTCAGACCCATCTCATACCCACCAAATTGGCAAGGCTGACCAAAAAAAATGACAAATGTTGGAGAAGCTATGGAGGAAAAAAGGAACATTAGTGTACTTCTGGTAAAGCTCTAAATTGGTAAAGCCATTCTGAAAAGCAATTAGGACTTCTACCCCATGAGTTACTAAGGTGAGTGTTCTTTGATCCAGTTTTACCATTACTAGGTATATATATACCCCAATGAAATCAAAGAGAAAGGTAAAGTTTTACTTGATGTACAAAAAATATTTATAGCAACTCATTTTTGTAGTAGCATAGACTTGGAAAGTAATGGGTGCCTATCAATGGGGAAATGGCTAAACAAATTATGGTATGTGAATTTAATGAAATGCTATTATGCAATAAGAAAAGAGACAATTTTGGAGAAACCTGGGAAGATTTGCATTAAGAACTGATGCAGAGTGAAATAAGCAGAACCAGAACAATTTACACTATAATATCAATACCGTAAAAGCAAATTTCCAAAGACAAGAAGTTTGGTCAATGCAATAAGCAACCATAATTTCAAAGGATCAATGATGAAAAATGCTACCTCTTGACAGAGAGATGACAGATTAATAATATGCAGAATAAGTCACATTTCCAGAGATGGACAATATGGGAATTTGTTTGCTTGACTAACTGTTGCAAGGTTTGGGGAGGAGAGTATTTGGGGAAGGAATAGAGGTAGAAAAGATAAAATTTAACTTAAAAAAAGTGCTGTGAGGTCCAGCAGAGGGAGGATCAGGCAAGACACTTCATGAAAGAGATGGAAACTGAGCTGTGCTCTAAATGATGAGTAGGAATTCAGTAGCAGAAAGACAATGGGGAGTGGGGTGGAAGGAGAGTGAAAGTACCTAAAGCATAGAAAATAAAGACACCAGGGGAAAGAAGCAGGAAATATAGGACCTGCACAAGTGATACAGTAGCCTCAATTTGGTTTCAACATGGAGTATGTTTAGTCAAATAGTAAGCCAGATAAGTCTGGCCAACTGGAAACAAGGTAGATGTTCACTGATTCAGGAATGGCTAAATAAATTGTAGGAATATGAATTAAATGAGTATTATTGTGTTTTAACAAGTGATGATTATCTTTAATAGAGAAATACAGACTGACCTATATGACTTCATACAGAGTGAAATCAGTAGACACAAGTAAAGGTACATAAAACCTAACACAACAACATAAACAGAAAGATCACCACAAAGAATAAAAAGAGAACGCCGCAGAATTACAGAGAATGAGCATGACCCCAAAGGAGATACAAGACACGCCCAAACCCACTTCTTTGTGAGCTTCAACAACATGAAACACTGCATACATATTCATACTGTTCAGCTGCTTCAGTCACATCTGACTTTTCCTGACCCCATCTGGGGTTTTCTTGACAAAGATACTGGAGTGTTTTGCCATTTTCTTCTCCAGCTCATTTTACAGATGAGGGAATAGGGTCACATAACTAGTGTCTGAGGCCAGATTTGAACTCAGGAAGACAAGTCTTCTTGACTTCAGGTCCAGCACTCTATCTGCCACCACTTTCTCAACATATTGATTGGTTTTGCTGATTTCTGTTTTCTTCCTCTTCCTCATTTTCTTTCAAAAAAAATGTCATTTGTTATATGGAATAGCTCTCTGAAAAAGGGATGGAAAAAGGGGTAGGAGGAAAGAGGGGAAAGATACTTGAAGAAAAAAAGATAAAAATTTAGTTTTAGAAAACTCAAGTTTAAAAAAAAGGTAGGCTTGCACCAGGCTGTGGAGGGCCTTGAATGCCACTACAAAAGATTTTTGAGCAGAAGAGGGATATAGTTGGATCTATGCCTAAGGCAGATTATTTTGCTACAGATATAAGACTAGAGAATGATGAGAATATATGTGGGAAGGTCTGTTAGGAAACTGCTGCAAAAATCCAAGCAGGTGGTTATGAGGGTTTATACTAGGATGGAGGAAACAAGGATAGAGAGGAGGTGAAAAACTTGAGTGATGCTGAGATGAAAGAAAAAAAAAAGACCAAATAAATAACTGGAGATGAAAGGTGAAGAAGGCAGAAAAAGTCAGTGTTTCAAACATGAGAGAAAGAGGATCACCCTATTTAAATGGTCCTGAAAAAGATAAAAGGCCTGTGAAGGAGAAAGAGAAGAAATAAACAAGGTGAGAAAATAAGGAGAGTATATTCCCACAGAAGTCAAGGAAAAATATGCAGAAGAATGAGACAGTCAATAGTGTAAGATGCTACAGAGAGGTTAAGGACAAATGAGGACTGGGGAATAAAAAGACCATTAATTTAGTAATTAGTAGATCACTGGTAACATTTAAGGAAGCAGTTTTAATGGAATGGTGGAGGATGAATCCAATTACAAGAGGTTGAGAAATGCATAAGGTGGCAAAGAAGTAAAGGTATGTGGCATATTTTTCTAATAATGAATACATGAAGGAGAGGATAGAGGTGAGATAACAGGTAACTAGAGTAAAAAAAATCAGGAAAAATTTAAGGGGTTTTTTGGACGGGAGAACCTAAATATATATTTTAGACAGACAGAAGGGGTCAGCAGGAGCTGAGAAATTAAAGATTATGAGGGAATAAGGAGATGATGAAGTCAAGGGCATAAGGCAGTTAGCCTAAGGGGCAAAGGTACCTCTTCATCTGATAAAACAAAGCAAGAGAGAATAAGTGATGATTCTAAGGAATAAAGAGGCAAAGAGAATTCCAATCCAAAGATCTCAGTCTTCTTGGTGAAATAAGAGGCTAATTATCTGCTCAAGCATAAAGGTTAGGTACAAATCTGGGAACTTTGGAACTCAGCCAACAACTGCTATGGAGAATGTAAAAGGACAGCAGAGTTGCAAGTAAAAACATTATCTTCTGGTTCCTGGTCCAGGATTCTTTGTATGTGAACTTTAAAAAAAAAAATCCATATTGCTAATTTTCATATGGAACCAACCCAAATTGTTGTATTTTTATTCCCTTTTCAAACACTAAAGAAAACCAGGTTAGATGAGTGTCAGGGTCTAAGAGTTAATGAAAGTCAGTGGAGATGCCTATGCAGCAAATGTAACATAGTCCAAAGAATATCAAAGAAGATGGGGTTATTTTCAAATGAAATTTCTAAGTTGTACCCCAGTCCAAGAATATGCAAAACAAAATGTTCAAGTAAGAGTCTTTTTAAAATTAAGTGTAAGATAGAAATAATCAAGGATGAGAATAAGGATGGATTATGTTATGATGTTCTCCATGAATTTCCTATACTCTCATCAGTCTTATGTGCCTGAATATTCTTTCTTTTTCCCCTCGGGCAGCTCAGAATAAAAGGGGGGAGGGGCAGAGGACTGACCACCTAAGCTTTTAAAAGTCTATGGCCTCTGTGGCTGCACATAATGTTAATAATAAAAATAATAGCAGTTCACACTTATTTAGTGATTTACAGTTACAAAGCACTTAAGATATATTATCTTGTTTGGTTCTAACAGCTCTGTGAGATGGATAGTAACAGCACAATTACTCCCATTTACAGAAGAGGAAACAGAGGCTCACTTTAGTGAGCTAAACTAACTTTTGCCTAGGATTATAGTGCAAGAAGTGACAGACCTAGTGCATTCCATCCCTTTTCTCCCTGTCTCCCAGTGCTCTTTCCCATCCTCTCACCAAAGCTGTTAGCCTGCCAGAACCACTATGCTCTCACCAGTATTGTGGGGTAATACCTCATCTGGTAAAAGGAAAAATTTTTAAATTTTACCAACAATATACAAAGCTGAACCTTCTTCATCATTGAGCTGAAACTACAAGTAGGGAAATCAGCTAAACTAATTTAATTCTTTCTAAGAAAAATATGCATGTTGGCAAATGAACTCTGGAAGCTGAATGTAAACAGTCAGAGAGTTGGGTCTGAGTCTCTACCAATTCCCTTGTATCTGACCTCATTTCACTCCTCTAGGCTGCTGTTTTCTCATCTGTAAAATAAGACTTGCAGTAAGGTGATCCCTACAGTCCCTTTCAACTCTTAAAATACTTTAATTCCTCCATAACCTTCTATCTTCTTGTCTCAAAGAAAGTCATACATAAAGGATAGGAGATCATCTATTTATCTTTATATAAAAATGTATTTGAGGGCAAATGAGTATAATACCTCAGGGGAAAAAAATGGTCATTCAGTGACTTTCAAGCATTCTTGATGAAAAGACCAGAGGTGAATAGAAAATCTGACTTTCAAACACAAAGACTCAAAAGAAGCATGAAAAGGTAAACAGGAAAGAGAAATCATAAGGGACTTAATAAAGTTGAATTGTTTACATTCCTACATGGAAAGATAATATTTGTAACTCTTGAAACTTTTCTCAGTATTTGGGTAGTTGGAGGGATCATACACACATACACACACACACACACACACACACAGAGGTGTGTTGAAAAGAAGTGAGTTGAATAGGAAGGGATGATATCTTAAAAAAATAAAATTAAGGGGTAAGAGAGGAATATATTGGGAGGAGAAAGGGAGAAATGGAATGGGGCAAATTATCTCTCATAAAAGAGGGAAGAAAAAGCTTTTTCGATGGAGGAGAAAAAGGTGGAGGTGAGAGGGAAAAAGTGAAGCTTACTCTCATCATATTTGGCTTAAGGAAGGAATAATATGCACACTCAATTTGGTATGAAAATCTATCTCACACTGCAGGAAAGTAGGGGAGAAGGGGATAAGTGGGGTGTAGGGGAATGACAGAAGGGAGGGCAAATAGGAGGAGGGGATAATTAGAAGTAAACACTTTTGGAGAGGGACAAGGTCAAAAGAGAGAATAGGATAAATGGGGGGACAGGATAGCATGGGGGGAAATATAGTTGGTCTTTCACAACATGACTTTTATGGAAGTCTTTTGCATAACTACACATGTATAACTTACATTGAATTGCTTGCCTTCTAAGTGGAGACAGGTGGGGAGGAAGGGAGAGAAGTTGGAACTCAAAGTTTTGAGAACAAATGTTAAAAACTGTTTTTGCATGCAACTGGGAAATAAGAAGTACAGGTAATGAGGTACAGAAATCCATCCTGCCCTATAGGAAAGTGTAGGGGATGGAGATGGGAGGGTTGTGATGGAGGGGAGGATGGATTGAGGGAAGGGGTAGTCAGAATGTAAGGTATGTTGGGATGGGGGGAGGGGATAGATGAGGAGAGAATTTGGAACTTGAAATCTTGTGGAGATGAATGTTGAAAACTAAAAATAAATAAATTTAAAAAAAGAAAAGTCAGTGAATAAAATTTGTTCAAAAAATTAACAAAATTTTTATTTGAGGAAATTTGGCAATGGGCACATCACTCCTAAATATGATTAGTTGAGTGAAGTTGTAGGTGACAAAAAGTTACTGCATACACAGTAGAATTTGCTCCCTATCTAAATCCCTCCCCCCCAAAAGGTCACCTTGTACGTTTCAAAAATATGTTCTTTTCTTGCTAAAAGGTATCAAACATTAAAAATGGCATCAAAACGGTACCCAAATAGAATGCGACATCTAACTGTACCTATGGTTCTATGTCTCACAACTTAGTTCATATACCTGAAAATACTTAACACTCACCAAAATAGCTCGAAAGACAGTAGAACCAATTCCCTCTGCTACTTCATACTCTCCTTTCTCATTAGGACGTGTGAAGTTGTGTTCTCTTCCAGATCCAAACATCCTATCACATAAAATAATAAAGACAAATCAAAGTTTCCTCCAAATGGGATAAAAAATTTAAAATTAAAATGATTTCTCTTTATTGTGAAATACAGATACTAAATATCATCACATGAGCTACAGAAATTTCTGTAGAAATACATTCTAACAGAAGTGAAAGACCTCTTAAGAGTTGTTTACTGTAGTTCCATTCTAATGGGAGAAAATTAGTAAAGAGCAGTAGCAGAAAAATGAAATATAATAATCTCTTTATCTAGAAAATAGTAATAAAAATTCTAAACTGTGCAATACACGTAGTCAAGAATTTCCTTCTAATTGTCACAGGCGAACTGTTGGCTCCACCTTTAAAAAAATTTTTTTAACCTAAAACTGTGATCTCATCAATTTGGGAGTTCCCTCCCACAATGAAAGCTATAATTCATTCATTAAATTTTATAGAAATGGGGAAAAGGGGAAAAAGAGTGGTGTTAGCTAAGGGAGCCAACTTAAAAAAAATAACATTCCCATAATCTTCCTTTAAAATTGCTAGTCTTATGTTAAAAAGAGAATAAACAGCAAAAGACTGTATATAATAGGCTAGAGAGCTCAGTGAATGGATAGGAGATAAAATTTTATTTTTCATAATCTTTTAAGTATATGTAAAAATTATGCCATCAATTACTGCCCTTTATATAGAAATGAAGAACAAAGGACTAGGCAGGTAAAAAAAAGGACTAGGAAAAGGAGAAAGATAAATCAACATCCTAAATATTGTAGTATTAGATTCTATTACAAAAAACCCCCCACAAAATGTAAAATATGGAAGGGTTAAATTTTTGCAAAATACACGTTAGTGTATTTGTTAGTATAGTTACTAACAATAAAGACACTAAATTTTAAATTGTTCACCTTTATATCTAAGTACCTTGCAAGTATATAGTGTAAACAAAGATACTGGATGCACAAATGCTTTGTGGAAGTTAATTTATAAAAAAATTGTGTCTGGAAATTTAAAGTGCATAGTCCTCATACCAAATTTAAAAGTCTGCTCTTTACCGTAAAAAGTTATAATTCTAAATGAAAAGTAAAGATGGGCAAGAATCCAACAACTTCCCAATTCATGAAGTTTCTACTTTTACTGTAACAGTGAAACCCATACAGAACAAAGCCTTTTTATTCAAAAGTTTCCAAAAGCCAACCAAGTGCTTTTACTGTTCCCATGAATATTAATTTCCATTCACAATGATATACTGTAGTTCTTTTAAATGAAACAGTGTCTTCATTTTTTTTAACAGGCTATCATCTTTCAGGATGAACTGGACCAAAAGGGCTCAGTTTGGAGATTTTAACAAAATCTCACAGGCACCTTTGAATTAAAATGAGGAATTACAATTTTAAACATAATTTCTGATATTAGCTTTTTATACTGTCTAAAGTTTAGATAAGTGTGTATAGCACTAATAAGTCTTATTTCCTTAAAACACCTTTTTGCATGCATTTCTTTTTTTTTTCCATTTTTTTTTTAATTTTGTAATGTTTAACAATCACTGCCATACAATTGCGATTTTATCCCTCCCCACCTACTCCCCACTACCCCCCTCCCTCCCCACGACTGCATACAATTCTGTATAGATTCTACATATACTTTCCTATTGAGTATATTTTCACTATAGTCATTTGCATGCATTTCTTAGAAAATAAGTATATACTTCTCATGTATGCCCCCCACCCCGCTCCCCCTGCCCCAACATAATTTTATTACTTTTACCCTTTAGAGTGCCCTGGGTACTCTTCAAGTAATCACTGGATGACTATCTGTCTGATATGTATTATATACAGGGCATTTGTTTGGGTCTAAGTTGGAATGGAATCCCCTTAAGCCAAGGCTCTGGGAGATCATGGAGCCATGGAAGTATCACAACACTTGTATGTCAACATTTTCAAATATTTCAGAATTTGCACATGCCCCTTTTCTCTTGGCATTTATCACATGCTCACAGTATAGAAAGCTCACTATTAAGCTTTATGTCAGCTTTTTCAAAATTAATAAGAGAAAAGTGGTATGGGAGAGGGAAGGTTTCATCTAGTAGGCTTGTACTGATATTAAAACATGTTGGGTATGAGTTCTTAAATCTTTTTCGTCTTCCTTGTTGTGAACCTATCTGGCAGTCTGGCAAAATTTATAAAACTCCCCCCTGCCCCGGAATAATATTTTTAAGTAATTGAAAGAAATGCTAAATTTCCATTAGAACTCAGTGAAAATAAAATGTGATTTTTTTTTTCTCATTTTCACATCCAAGATCACAGATGTCCTTAAATTCTATCCACAAACCCCTTAGGGATTCACGCATCCTAGGTTAAGAATTCCTGTGTTAGAGAAACCAAGGGAATTTTCTACTGCATTATAAAATAGAAGGGAGGAAAAAAACCCTAAAATCTGCCATCCAAATGAAAGAGTTAATAAATCTTACATGTTTTAAAATTCTGTCATTGTTAAATGGGTTGAGGAGATTAATGGGTAAAAGTTAAATAAAGTTATGTGTTCAATCATTTCAGTCTTGTTAGACTCTTTGTGACCCCATTTGGGGTTTTCCTGGCAAAGATACTGGAGTGGTTTGCCATTTCCTTCACCAGCTCATTTGACAGATGAGGAAACTGATGCAAACAGAGTTAAGTGACTTGCCTAGGTTCACACAGCTAGTAAGTGTATCAGACTGATCTGAATTCTGGTTTTCCTGACTCCAGTGCTCTATCCACTGTGTCATGTAGCTGCCCCCAAAATAAAGTTATAGTGAGGAACATTTACTTGGGCTCAAAGAATTTTCTAAGGAATTTAAGATGTCAAAAAAAGGAATGGGCTACATCCAAAAGAAGAGGACACCTGTCACTTTAAGTGTTTCAAATAGGTGCTGGATGACAAGAGATTACTGCTAAAGGTTTCTAAAGACCCTTACAATTCTAAGATCATAGAACACTTAATTATTAATTCTGGGAAAAAGGGTAAATTTTGGTAATCTTTTCAAAGCCACAGCTACTATTCTCAGATACAAGAATATCCCAATTAATAAATCCTGTGGGACAAAAGCTCCTTAAAGAGTTACCTAGGGCACAGATTAAAAAGGGATTGGAAGTTCTGCTCTATTTAGCAATGGTATATTGCTGGGGTATACAGCTGGTTGCTGCTTTAGTTTGTGGGCCTCCCATGGTCCAAGTGAAGAGATAAGACCAAAGGGAAGAGGACAGTGAGGAAGAAACCTGAAAGACTTTTCAGATAGGACAAGATTTTGTAGTGTTACCAGTCTCAGGCAACAAAGTTTCTAGCAACAAAATAGAACAATGAAACATATATCCTTCATTAACTCAGTGTCACCGTAGCTTCAAACACCAATTTATTTTATAGTAAAGCTATTATTACTAATACCAACCTGCCCAACATTGTATTTGGCTGTGCAGTGAAAATAGATGGATCTACAACAAATCTGGTATTATCCACAATCAGTGTTACTCGTTCTGAGGTTCTCATGCTCCGCGCTCCCTCCTTTGCATTCTCATACACAAATATCATTTCCCCAGAAGTCTTACAGCCGCCATCTGAGCTGGACTGGCTGCTGTTTCTGCTGTTGTTCCCAACGCTGCTGCTGGAACCATTGGGGGATGCTTTCTGAGGACGAGGACTACTTGGGCGGGAAGAACTATGATCTTTTTCTCGTTCTGCAATAGAAAAAAATACAAATACAAATTTAAACGTGTATCTTTGTAATTTCAGGATTTTTTAAACACAGAAATCTTGGTGTCTAATAATTTGACTGTGAATCTCAGAGGGACACACTGATTTTTTTCAGGCCACAATTTTTTTCATTGCTAATCAGCCTCTATTAATTTTAGCTCACCTTTTCTGATAAGACAATGAAAAAATATATCAACTTGTTATTTTTCCAGGATAAAATGTCAAAACAAACTGAACAGGCTGTGGTTTAAGATATGTGGTCCACAAAGACTGAGAGTACTAGTTAAACCAGATTAATAGTAGAAAGGAACTACATTAATTTAGTGCCGCTAACCTGACCTGGACAATTTTGATTTTTTCATGAAAAGCAGTGCTGCCAATTTCTGCTTAAAGTCTGAAGAGGTAAAAAAACAAAATAAACAAAAAAAACCAGCATTAAATCTGAAGATGCAGTTTAGATGATTTCTATATTTAAAAAAAAAGTCATGATTTTTAAATAAGAAATTTAAAAGCACGGTGACCTACAAATTTAGCAATAGCTTATCAGTTTCATAAGCATTAGCTAAATTTCTCCAACAGCCAAGCATTTAATAAGTACATCACTGATTAATAATTACATATCTTTATGATGTATCTTTCACTGATTACATAGTTTATAGTTTTATAGTTTGTTTGATAGGTCCCAAAAGAATTTTCTAATACGAGAAAATAGTTTTGATCATCAGATTTCATCATGCTGGAAATATTACAACAGCTTGAGAAGTCCACATCATTTTGACACCAAGTTCCCCAGCTATATGTCCTCACCCTATTCTCTCTCTCCATAATTTATATTTAAGAAAACAGTATACACAAATTACTAACAATTGTCCTGTCTTTTTAAAGCTGATTATCTAAAGCACTAATTACTATTGTTACCTGTGTTTTACTCTTTGGTGCCATATATGATTTTTACAAACTGCAGTCCATTAAGTGGGAACTATTAAGCTAATGCCTGTCAGACAAACATAGACACACACCTTTCCCTTTCCTCTCCAGTCCTCTTCCTCACAAGCACCTAACCACCTCCTCCCCGCCCAAAAAATGTACATACAAATCACTGAGATTAAAGATAACCCACCTATGCTTTAAAATTATTTTACATTTGTCTGGGAAGTTAACATTTTCTATTCCCAACAATGGAGTAGACCATAGGTAATAAGAAACATTTATAAATATGGCTAAGGAAGGCAGGATTTTTACTAGTTTTGGAAACTGATCATCACATATTAGCTTTATTTTTTTACTCATGTATTATGACTGCTCCAAATCCAAAGTAGTAATTCTTGATTAGAAAAAATTCTGAATGCTTTAACTATAAGCTCCTTCACCTCTTCCAGACATTGCTGAAAAGCATATTATTGATTTACATCTGAGCATAAAATCTACTTCAAAATATTTTCATATCTATGAAGTTAAGAGTTAGACTAAAAGGTTTTTTTTTTTAATTCCATTATCCCTAGTAGCTAGAATTCCAGATTGTGAGAATTATCTAGTTATACTGAGCTCACCATTGGGTTCATTTTACAGCTGTCTTCTCCTAGAAACAACAATCATCTAGCTAAACAAGAATCGACATAATAGGATACAATGAAGAAACAAATGGGTTTTACTTCACCCTCAAGTGGTAGGCATAACGCATTTTAAGGCAAGAATTCAATCACATTACCATAGCTGGAAAAGCTAAATCAAAAGTGTCTATATTTCTAAGAATCAGAGAATATTTTTCTGACATACCAATGTGATGCTGTCGAGTGGGAGAAGTAACATTTCTAATACATGGAGTGAGTTGTGACTCTGCTCTTTCATGGGATGAGTCACGGGATCTGTCACTTGACCTTCGTCTATCTCTGGATCTCTCATGTCCACCACTAGCACCATGTAAGCTCATTTTGGTGTGGTCCGCTCCTCCTTTAGCAACACGAGATGGGGTACTAAACAAGAACATTATTCCATTATTAAAAGGTCAAATTTATTTAAGTCTTTAAAGAAAAAAATTTAAACAAACATAAAAGTTTACAGACTTACAAACCAAATCTATTCAAAGCTGGGAAGAGTAGCTTTGAAGTTCACAAACTGAAGTTCACAGTTTAAAAAACTAGAGAACCTTGGAGAATACTCATCTAGACTAGGAGGTCCAAGGAGAAAACACACTTAAAGTTAAAACATCTAGTCAGTAAGTGAATCAGAATTAAAACAAGATTAAAATCAACATGTGTGTCAATAAAAATCTGGCTATGGCTGATCCCTAATCTACTAGGCCTGTAAACTGACTTAAGGCTAAACTCTGATCAAGTGAAAAGTGACTGCTGGAAACAAATGAATAGTGTCTCTCAGCACTGCTCAACTGAAATGTCTGCTTGGTGTAGTTCATTCATTCTATAAATGTCTAAGAATTTAAGATGTCAAAGTATACAGTGCTAGACGTTCAAAGATCTACAAAGAAACCTAAGACATAATGCTTGCTCTCATGGAGATCAAATCTAGTAGTTATTTACACAAATAACTACATATTACAAAACAGTAAATGTAGGAAAGTTAACAAAGTTCAGTTGGCAGCTCAAAGTAAAGACCTCTTCTAGCTTATGAGGAAATAGTGGGGTGAATCAGGAAATGTTTGAGGGAAGATATGGACATTTCTTCTGGGCCTTGGAGAACAGGTAGTATCTGAAAAATTGATGGAAGAGTGGAGCATTCCAAAATTAAAAGCAGAGTAAATAAAGGCTTGAAGGCAGGAAAATTTACTATGTATTTGGGGAAAAGATGAGTAAGTAACTTTGCAGTTTTCTTAAACTTCAATCCTCTCTCCTCCTTATACTCAGCAACCCAGTCATAAAGGTCTCCTCAGTTTTCTATACCATATCCTTATCTCTGTGTCTCTGATTTCCTTCAAGATCAGTTTAAAAACCACTTTCTTCAGATCTTCTTTCCAAGTCCCACCAGCTGCTAGAAAACCTCCCCCAAAAACTATCTTGTACTCATATTGTATAGTCTATACATACATGCATGTATTCACACTGTTTCATCCATTTCAATTTAAGTTCCTTGAAAGCAGGGATTCTTTGCTCTTGTGTTTGCGCCCCCAGGAAAAAACATAATGTCTGGCACATAATCAGTACTTAATAAACACTTATTGACATCCAACCCTAAAATCTCTCTGCTCACCTCCTGTCTTATCTTCAAACTGCCTACTGGATACTTAAAAATGGATACCAGAGATATCAAACTCAATTTGTCCAAAACTCAACTCATTATTCCCTCCCTATCTCACTCTAACTTCTCCCTAAACTCCCTATATTACACCATTTTCTCAGTCACCCAGGTTCCCACCTTAGAAATAATCCTTGACTTTTCACTCTCTTTCCTCATACAAAACATATTGTCAAGGGCTGTTAATACAACTTTGTAACATCTCTTGAATCTGCCATGGCCCCCTCTCTCCTCTGACACTGACATCACCCAGGTGGTAAGCCCTCACTACATCACTCCTGGACTACCAAAATAGCCTTCGGGTTGATGCCTCTCCCCACTCCAATGCACCCTGCACATTCAGCAGTCACATTGATATTCCTAAAGTGCAAGTCTGACCATATCACTCTCCAGTTCCATATAACTTCCAGGATCAAATATAATCCTCTGTTTGGCATTCAAAGCCTTCTTTAACCTGGTTTCTCCCTTCTGCCTCCACAAAGTTCCAATCTTCTTATATCTTACTTTCTCCCAACAAATATTCTGCAATGCAGTGACAGTGGTCTCCCTGCAATTCTTTCAACAAGATATTCTATCTTCAGGTACTTTCGCTGGCTGTCCTCCATGCCTGAAATGTTCTTCCTCCTCCTCTGCCTCTTGGCTTCCATCTAAATCCAAACTAAAGTCTCACCTTCTACAGGAAGCTTTTCCCAATCCCCTCTTAATTCCAATGCCTTCCCTCTGTTGATTATTTCTAATGTATCCTGTATATAACTTGTTTATATACAATAGTTGCATGTATATATGCATGTATGTATGTATGTATGGTGTCTCCCCCATTAAACTGTGAACTCCTTGAGAGCAGGGACTATCTTCCGTCATTCTTTATATCCCTAATGCTCAGCATATAGTTAGCCCTTAAATACTAGGCAGACTGCCTGTCTGGCCCCTGGTTAAGGAGCCAGCCATGTATGATGAGGAAAGGAGACTGATGAGAGGATAACATAGTAGGTGAAAAATGATTCCAAATTTCCAATTATAATGTTGGTGAGATGGCTTTTAGCAAATCAACACTTCCCTGAGGGATTTGTAAATTACAGGTTCTAGTCAAAAAATTCAGAAGTCAGTTGGAGGTGCATGTAGGAATAAAAGTAAAGGGGAGAGGTGGAAAGTCAAGTGGTAGATCAATTTTGCTTTCTTTATGGTGGTATCCAGAAGAGTTAGGGAACTAGTTGCTCTGATAAAGTCTATATTATACTTAACAAATATTTATATATCTACACAATAACACGTAGCACTATGGGGAGAAAATAGTATAGTGTCCATATTCTTAAATAATGTTTATAATTTCACTTGAGAGATTAGATATGTATACATGAAAACTAAATACCAATCAATAATATGAGAATATAAAAGGTAGAATATGATCACAAATTCACAAAACCTCAGAGCTGTGAGGGACCCTCAGAGGTTATAGAGTCAGTCCAACCCAACTATACCAGATAAAGAGTCCCCTCTACAAATACCCAAGAGGAAGTCACTCAGTCTTTGCCTAACCTCCCTCCCCTACATGCCCAATGGGGAACCTGCTACCTCCTGAGGCAGCCCATTCTTCTTTGAAATAGCTCTGTTGATGTAAAGAAAAACTTCCTTGACAAAGCTAAATTGATTTCTCTATAACGTCAACCCATTGTCACTAGGTAATCAAAAAAAGATTAAGTAAAGCTTATAGATATAATCATTCTGATGTGTCCTGAAGGGAGATGTTATTTTGTATTAAGAGATGGCTAATGCTTTCTTTAACACATATTTATGCTGCATTATAAATCATTATAAAAAGTGAATTCTATCAATATCAAAGGATTATAATACAAAGGCATCAAAAACCTTTTTTCAGGAGTAGATAAATAACCTGAGATCACTATAGACTAAAAAGTTTCACAGAGTAGAACTTAAGAAAAATGAGGATGGATGAATACTGAAATAGGAAGTGGAGGACTAGCATTTGCAGAGACATAGCTGAATTGTACTTGGCATGCAAGTACCTTCTAGAGATTAAATGAAATTAAATAAATATATAACTATGGATAGATACAAACTTGTATTGTGATTATACACACACACACATAAATGTGGTTTATGTAGGATCTAACAAAGTAGTATGTAAAAGCATGGAATATTTAACTATTAGATTTCAGCAATCAACCCCCTCAACTTGACAAATGAAGATAATAAGGCTCACAAAAGTTAATGACTTGGCCAAAGTCAAGTTGGTAGTACAACACCTGAAAGTTAGGCAAAGCAACTTCTTTCCATATCTCATTTAATCTTCACAACAACCTCACAAATAAAGTTCTATTCTTGACTTTTTGTCCAGTGATCTACTATACATGTCTCTACCCACTACAATAAATATTGTAGTGTTTCATCAAGAAATGAAAACAACACTGGGTCTCAAGATTATGCTAATGGAGTACAAACACTAGAAGGCTCTAAGTCAAGATAGAAAAGTTTCAAGTATCAATCACTTGTATGCCTGCCATCTGAGAAGCAGCCTGGCTATATTTGGGAAACTTCACCACCAGAATATAAGACAATGAATTTTTCACCTGCACAACTTTCAAAGACTGTCTACTAAGTCATAGAAGAGTTAAAAACTGAATCAGGGAAATAAAAGTACCTACAACAATGAATATATAGTTCTATGAAGTATTTTATACATATGGTGCTATATAAGAAAATCCTTAAAAAGTACTTACTTATACTCATTACTGAAATTATATTGAGCATCTGAGGAATTTTTAAAGACTCAGAAGTCATTTCAATTTTACAAAGTGCATTAGGGAGCTCATTATTATATGAACTATGACGCTGATGTAGAAATTGAAATATATATATATATATATATACACATACACACACATACATATATGTACACACACACACACACACACACACACACACACACACACACACAAAACATACCCCAGGATTTTCTTTTTTCTTTTTTGGAATACCTGATATGTATTTACTCATCTGCCATCTGTCTCCTATAAAAATAGACACCCCTCCAAAAAAAAAAGCTGTTTATTTAACCTATTGAGATGTTTTGAGTCCTAGATAAGAGCTGGCACTTGTGTTTCACTTGAAATAGCAATTTTCCTCATATCTAAATACCAAAAGTCCCTGTGTATCTATGTCAAAGAAAAAAACCCACAAACCTAGGGTACACTATGATTTTTACTTATCCATTTACTCAAGATTTAGCAAAAGAAGGGAGAATAACAAGCAGAGTCAATGCAGGAATAGTTTCTACAAATCTTTGTGCTGACAGGTTTTAATACTGCTAAATAGTATGTCAAATGAGATGGATATTTGTGCTTCACATTATATAAAGACTAGCCACTGTTGTTGCTGTTAGGAAGGGACCCATTTTCTGTGTGTGAAGTTATTCATTTAATTCATGTAACTGCTGCTAACTAAGCTCAGCCATAATGTACAATCTAAACAAGTGGCAAGCATGTTCCCTGGCATGTAGCTCAATACAGGCAAACAGAGTATTGAATGGTATTCTGATCAGAAAAGGAGATGTCAGTCATAGTGAAAGAGGAAAAAGATTGAAGTCTCAATGCTATAGTGGTAAACATAAAATATAAAAATATACAGAGGACTGCTTCTACCAAACAGATGGATCCCCTGTGGAAGTTCTAAGGGAGAACACAAGAAAAAATTGCACAGAATGAGAAGGCATGGATAGATTACGATGTGCACTGATGGAAGCCTCAGAGACTGAAAAAATCCTAAAAGCTAACATGTATATAGCGCTTTGAGGTTTGCAAAGTACTCTATATATATATATATATAGCATTTTGTTTGATACTCAAAAATAATATTGTAAGGTAGGTAAATAACAAGAAAAATGAACCTATTTCAGTTAATCATAATTCTGCAAAGACTATTTGTGTGTTCATCCTTCGTTGCCAAAGAAGACCATGCCATCAGAGAAATAATAACATGACTTGCACTTGACTTTATTTTGAGTGAGGAAGGGCTGTGCAGGTCACCAGCCTCACTTCTCCTCCAGAGCCTCCACTGAATCCATTGACCAGATATTCATCAGGATGACTGGAGATGACCCAGGATGAGGCAACTGGGGTTAAGTGACTTGCCCAAGGTCCCCCTGCCAGTGAGTGTCAAGTGTCTGAGGTGAGATTTGACCTCAGGTCCTCCTGACTCCTGCACCGGTGCTCTATCCACTGCACCACGTAGTTGCCCCTGGAACTATATAAAATCACTAAACCATGCATACCTTTTTACCCAGAACTATCACTACTAAGCCTAAATCCCAAGGAGATCAAAGAAAGAAGAAAAAGATCCACATGTACAAAAAATAGTTACAGCAACTCTTTTAGTTACAGCAAAGAAATGGAAACAAAGGAGATGCTTATTAATACAGGAATGGTTGGAATGTACTGGAATATTGTTGCACTATAAGAAATGAGAAAAGGAATACTAACAGCGAAACCTGAAAAGACCTGTATGAACTGATGAACTGTGTAAAACCAAGAGAACAATTTATACAGTTCCCAATGATGGACAGAAAAACTTTTAAAGACTTGAACTCTAATTAATGCTTAACCAAACACTATTCAGGAAGACACATAATGATGCACCTTCAGATCAAAGAGTGATGAACATAAAATGCTGAATGAAATTTACATTGCTAAATGTGGCAAATGTGTGAATTTGTTATGTTTAATTATATACATTTTTCAAAAGGATTATGACTTTTTTTAATTACAGGAAGAGATTAGGGGAGTTAAAAAACAAGCAAAAACATTCCCCCAAAAAAGAAGAGGCATTGAAATATTTTTTTATAAGAAGAGGTTCTAAGGAATTTTGAAAGGAAATGCAGACAAGAAAGGCAGCTTTGAAAGTAATACACTGAATTAAATACTTTTCTTAAAAGACATGTTGTATATAATGCAAATTTGTAGCTTCATACAGTCCTCTTTCTTCTGTTCTACTTTGTATACAGAAATGTTCTTTTGTGGAACTGGCTATATTTTTGCTTGGTTTTTTTAAAGAAATTTTGTGCTTTTTTTTTTTTAAGCCAGTTTAGAGGGAGTAAATAGTGTGTGAAGTAATGTATAAGGCTGAAAAGGTAGGTTGGAGATAGGTTATGGAGGGTTTTAAATGACAGAAAAGTTTGTATATTTTCTTAGAAACAAAAAGGAATCAACAGAGCTTTTTAAGCTGTGAAGCGGTCAGACTTATGCTTTAAAAAAATTACAGGGAAGATGGACTGGAGAAGACTTGAAGATAGGAGATCCATTAGGGATCTAAAACAATAGTCCAGGAAAGACATGATAAGGGCCTTAACTAAAGTGTGGTCGTTTGAATGGAAATGAGGAATAGAAATGGGCAGTAAGAAATCAAGGATGGGCGGAGCCAAGATGGCAGAGTAGAAAGACTCACATACACATAGCTCTGAACCCACAACCCATAGAACAACTACAAAGAAGTAACTCACGGCGAATTCTGCACCCAGAGGCCACAGAACATTGGAGTGAGGGAGATTTCTGTTCCGGAGAGACCTGCAAACCTCTCGCAAAAGGTCCTGCGCGTTGCGGGCAGGGCGCCGGGACTGGGAGCTGAGTACAGCCCTGCCACAGCCGGGGCACCGAGAGGAACAGATCCGAGCAGGCTTCAGGGACGGGATCTCCAGCGGCCGCACAAGTCCCTCCACCCACAGGTGACGGGGGTCGGTGAGAGAGTCTCTTCGGCGGGTCGAGGGGGGAGTGGGGTGCCCCCATGGCTCGGGCCCCCTCGGGAGACAGAAGCTGAGGGGCAGCGGCAGACCGGGGCTCCCCAAGCAGACAGGAGCCTGGATCCACTGTTGAAGGTCTGTGCATAAACTCCCTGAGGGAACTGAGCCTGAGAGGCGGCCCTGCCCCAACCTGAGCATCTGAACTTAATCTCACACTGAATAGCAGCCCTGCCCCTGCCCAAAGCCCTGAGGCTGGAAGCAGCATTTGAATCTCAGACCCCAAACGCTGGCTGGGACGATCAGGAGGCGAGGTGGGTGTGAGGAAAATACTCAGAGGTCAAGTCACTGGCTGGGAAAATGCCCAGAAAAGGGAAAAGAAATAAGACTTGGTGAACAGGCATTTCCTCCCTTCCTTTCTGATGAGGAAGAACAATGCTTACCATCAGGCAAAGACACAGAAATCAAGGCTTCTGTGTCCCAGCCCACCCAATGGGCTCAGGCCATGGAAGAGCTCAAAAAGAATTTTGAAAATCAAGTTAGAGAGGTGGAGGAAAAGCTGCGAAGAGAAATGAGAGACATGAAGTCAAAGCATGAACAGCAAATCAGCTCCCTGCTAAAGGAGAACCAAAAAAATGTTGAAGAAATTAACACCTTGAAAACTAGCCTAACTCAATTGGCAAAAGAGGTTCAAAAAGCCAATGAGGAGAAGAATGCTTTCAAAAGCAGAATTAGCCAAATGGAAAAGGAGATTCAAAAGCTCACTGAAGAAAATAGTTCTTTCAAAATTAGAATGGCACAGATGGAGGCTAAGGACTTTATGAGAAAGCAAGAAATCACAGAACAAAGCCAGAAGAATGGAAAAATGGAAGATAATGTGAAATATCTCATTGGAAAAACAACTGACCTGGAAAATAGATCCAGGAGAGACAATTTAAAAATTATGGGACTACCTGAAAGCCATGATCAAAAAAAGAGCCTAGACATCATCTTTCATGAAATTATCAAGGAAAACTGCCCTGAGATTCTAGAACCAGAGGGCAAAATAAATATTCAAGGAATCCACAGAACACTGCCTGAAAGAGATCCAAAAAGAGAAACTCCTAGGAACATTGTGGCCAAATTCCAGAGTTCCCAGGTCAAGGAGAAAATATTGCAAGCGGCTAGAAAGAAACAATTCAAGTACTGTGGAAATACAATCAGGATAACACAAGATCTAGCAGCTTCTACATTAAGGGATCGAAGGGCATAGAATAGGATATTCCAGAAGTCAAAGGAACTAGGACTAAAACCAAGAATCACCTACCCAGCAAAACTGAGTATAATACTTCAGGGGAAAAATTGGTCTTTCAATGAAATAGAGGATTTTCAAGCATTCTTGATGAAAAGACCAGAGCTGAAAAGAAAATCTGACTTCCAAACACAAGAATGAAGAGAACCATGAAAAGGTGAACAGCAAGGAGAAGTCATAAGGGACTTACTAAAGTTGAACTGTTTACATTCCTACATGAAAAAACAATATTTGTAACTCTTGAAACATTTCAGTATCTGGGTACTGGGTGGGATGACACACACACACACATGCACACACGCACACATACATAGAGACAGAGTGCACAGAGTGAATTGAAGAGGATGGGATCATATCTTAAAAAAAAAAATGAAATCAAGCAGTGAGAGAGAAAGATATTGGGAGGAGAAAGGGAGAAATTGAATGGGGCAAATTATCTCTCATAAAAGAGGCAAGCAAAAGACTCATTAGTGGAGGGATAAAGAGGGGAGGTGAGAGAAAAACATGAAGTCTACTCTCATCACATTCCACTAAAGGAAAGAATAAAATGCACACTCATTTTGGTAGGAAAACCTATCTTACAATACAGGAAAGTGGGGGATAAGGGGATAAGCATGGTGGGGGGGATGATAGAAGGGAGGGCATGGGGAGGAGAGTGCAATTTGAGGTCGACACTCATGGGGAGGGATAGGATCAAAAGAGAATAGAAGTAATGGGGGACAGGATAGGATGGAGGGAAATATAGTTAGTCCTATACAACACAACTATTATGGAAGTCATTTGCAAAAACTACACAGATTTGGCCTATATTGAATTGCTTGCTTTCCAAAGGGAAGGGGTGGAGAGGGAGGGAGGTAAAGAAGTTGGAACTCAAAGTGTTAGGATCAACTGTCGAGTAATGTTCTTGCCACTAGGAAATAAGAAATACAGGTAAAGGGGTATAGAAAGCTATCTGGCCCTACAGAACAAAAGAGAAGACAGAGACAAGGGCAGAGAGGGATGATAGAAGAGAGAGCAGATTGGTCATAGGGGCAATTAGAATGCTTGGTGTTTGGGGGGGGGGGATAAAAGGGGAGAAAATTTGTAACCCAAAATTTTGTGAAAATGAATGTTAAAAGTTAAATTAAAAAAAAAAAGAAAGAAATCAAGGATGGGAAACTGACTAGAAAGCTGGTGACAACCTGGACAAAAATAGGGAAATGGTCAATGTTTGTTAGCTTTAACTACTGTCCCTTGTTAAAAAGGTCATTATTTATATTGGAAAGTGATGGCAATGTTTTTTAAAAGTACCAAAAATATCCATATATATGTGCATATGCACATATAGAGACATACACATTACCCCCTGAAGTCTTAAAAATTAATAAAAAATCTTTAAGCTCAAAGGGAAGGGGGAAATGCAAATGCTTATATTTATCCACCAAGTTATAAGAAACAGTCACGTAAGGAAATCCAGAACCAGAAGGGAGCACAGTGAAGAGAATCTGGACAAAGATCAACAGAAGTACAAACAGAAACAAGATCATCAAAGTACAATACATATCTTAAAAAGGACAGACAAAGAGTTCAAGAAAAAGATCACATCTTATAAAACACTCAAGACATTATAGGACAGTGCATACCAATCTTGGACATCTCTAACTGTAAGAGTTCTTTATACTAAGCCAAAAATCTCTCTTCCTATATGTAACTCTTGCTTCTATCTAGTTCTGATTTTTATAGGTACATAAAGTAAGTCTGATTCTCCTTCTAACTGAAAGACTTCAAATTTTTGAAGATGGTTATTAAAAATGTGGCACTTTGAAGTGAATACATGGTTCCAAATATAACCTGACTAGAGCAAAGGACATATACTACTTCCAATGTCTTTAACCCTAGTTATACATTTTCATTAACATTTTAACTAGCTGTAATTACATTAGCTTTTCTGGAAACCACAGCATGTGGAAAACATCTAAAATATTGTCTTTTTTCACTTAAATTGTTATTAAGCTATATCTTCCTGAAATTAAATTTGTGCAGCTGGTTTTTAACCTAAATTCATACCTTTAGATTTATTCCTATTTTTCCTAGATTTTTTTTCTTCTCATCCATTGGAGGATACATGAATGTGACAGAACAATAATGTGCTACAAGAAAATATGAAAGGGATGGTTCCATAGATGCTTGGGAAGACTTATTTGAACTGATGCAGAATCAAGTGAATAGTACCAAGAAAACGATCTACACAATGTTACAAAAAAATGAAAAACTTTGAGACACTTAAGAATTGGTCAGTTTCATAACAAACCACAATTCCAAAGGACTGATGAAGGGAAAAAAAAAAGTCTCCGTTCCTTTTTCTATAAATGAAAAAGGAGTATCACATGATGAACAATATGGAGAACTAGAGAATTTTTTTCATCTCTAAACCTCTCCAAAATAGGAATTATGGCCAAAAGCATTATCAGCTGCATAGTAGTCTAGGACATCAATAGCCTAAACAAGGTAACAATTTAATGAACATTAAAGAGGACAATTCCTTTACCCCAATGCACTTTCTCAGCACTCTACTTCTTCCCACAACCACACTCCCAACAGTAGAGCTCTCACAAGCTAACCCACAATAGACTTACAATAAAACACATTTCTAGCACCACCCTCCTTCCCAGTGATAGAAAACCAAAAAAGAGAAGCTTGTTCATGCTGAAGAACATCAAGGCAGTACTCTTAAAAATGCTGAAATAAAACTCAGAATTGAAGAGCAGGATGTGTATGTGGCTGCATGGCACTCCTTTACCAAAACCCAGGGAAAAAATGGCCAGTATTTCACAGAGGTGAGTTTTGTCCCCAAGAAGTTACTTCAAGAAAGAACTAAGGGAAACAAAACCTGAGTTAATCAGCATGAGGGGAGGCTAATATAGCTCTAAGGTTCAGAACCCAAGAAAAATTGCCATCAAAGAGAACCAGAAAGTTAAGCCGCAGAATTAAAAAGAAAAAAAAGAACTGATATTACCAAAAATCTCACAAGGGAAAACTCAAACACCTTGAAAAGAGATAAATCAATAAGGATGATATTAACTACAGAACAGAATATGGTTTCCAAATCAAGTGAAATAGTCCAGACGTGTATGAATAAATAATTCAGGTCAACGGAAAATGAACCAACATCTGATTGGACCTTGTAGATTCCCAAGGGAGCATGGAATCACAACAGAATGTTCCTAAATTGTTTTAAAAAAAATAAAAATTGTTAAAGCAAAATTCATGGCCTGTACAGTAGAAATAACTGACACGACAGAAAAATTTGAATCCATGGTGACAAGTCTCATCAAAGAAACAGAAAAATGAAAATAACTGACTGGGAAAACAAATACATGAAAGTGAAGGTTGATCTGGAAGAGAAGTAAAAGACAATAACATTAAAAGAAAATGTCTCTCTATAACAAGCAAAGTTTATTTCTAAGAAAAGAATTGTAAAAAGACAACTTATAGAGAATAGGTCTCCAAGAAACTTACAGGTAAAAACAATCTGAACACCATAAAGCAAAAAACGAACAGGAGATTCTGAACACAAAAATCAAAATGCTAATCAAAAGAATCCACAGAATGCCTCCAGATAAAATACAAGATCCTAGGCATCAAACTTTGGGAATGGAATAATGTGTTCTGAAGAGCAAAGGTTCTCAAGATATACCTCAGCCTGACAACTAATGAAAAAATATGTACTTCAATAAAAAAAAAGATTATAAACATTCTCAGAAAGAAAATGAGAGCTGATGTAATTAAATAAATTTAAAGACCAGTCTTGGGATTTGAGTCTCATATTTACTACTTATTAAGAGTAAGACTTAAGGCACATCTCTTAACCTGTGTGAGCCTCAATACCATATTCTTTAAAATGGGATAAAACTTAGATTAATTCTCTTACTGGACTACTGAATAGATAATGCATAAGAATGTAAAAATCCTTTGTACTCCAAAAATGTACAATAGAATTATCTTAAAAGGTGGCAATTAGCATTTCTAGGTTGATTTAAAATTTTTTTAAAAAATTAAATGTAATTTTTACAAGGCTTTTTCCTATAGCAAAATAACCTCTACATGTTTAATTTCTAGAATGGGAAAAATGGAAAATAACATTTTTAATGGTCATATAATTCAAACTAAATACCAGATTTTATAAAAAAACAGACTGTCAGGTCTGGAAGGACCCTTAGAAATAAACTAGTTCAACCATTTCTCTTTACCCTTAAAGAAAGTAAGGCTCATCTCTAACATTATAATAAGAAACTTTATTAAAGAAGTTCATTTTCCATTTCCCCCAGTGACAACATTTGTCTTTATCTTTTATAAATTATCTTATTTTATAAATTATAAATTATTATGTAGCTAAGAACACTATAGTTATTTACCTCACCCTCAAAGAACAATCTGAGAGAACTAGAAAAGGCAATAGAGATGTGGGGATGGCATAAAGCACTTGCTTTTTTTTTCCCTATGAGTTTCTATCTCTGTTGCTAAGCATCAAAGAAATAAGAAAAAAAACTAAATATATTGTTTGGGTGGATAAAAATTTGATAACAAAAGTTGCTGTCATTTCTCCTTATTCTCCAGAGTTAATTACGATCTAATTTGACCAAGACTATGAAGAAGGTTATCATCAAAAAGTACAACATCTGCCTGGGCAACAACTTCCACACAAACAAAAGCACATTACGAGGGTATCATCAACAGCCCCACAACAAAATCACAGGATATGTTACTCATTTGATGAAATGGCTCCAGAGAGGCTGTCTGAAAGGTATCTCTAGCAAACTGTAGAAAGAAGACGGGAGGAAAAGCTATATCCCTGAAGTGGACCCTGACACCAAACAAATATTGAAACTTTTAGACTTTAGTAGTTTGTCCAGTCTGCAAGTTACTCAATCCACAGTTGGAATGAACCTCAAAACACCAAGAGGAGCTATTTAATATTTACTTCTGCCATCTTTCCAATAAACTGGGTAACACTTTCCCTTCCCCCCAAAATTAGTTAGCTTTTTTTCTTTACCTAGCATAAATCCAGATGAGATATTCAAGAGTGCAGAATACTTTAAATGAAAAATTCAGAAAAGATTTCTATCTATAGGTATTATTCAGTTATATTACTCTAATAAAAGTTAGCAAATACATATAAATCAGGTGACAATAGAAAACGCAAGCCTAAACAGTAAGTTAACATGATACTGATAGAAAGTTTCAAATTTTTAGGAGTGAAATGAGGATTGCCACTGGCACTTTCTTTTATTACATGGAAGGCTATCTTTTTATCCCTTATTCAAGCATATAAAATTTAAAAAAAAATTTTTAAATATGAAATATTCAAGAAGTCCTTCCAACATTAGTAAGTAGATAAAAGTATTCACTGAGTGAAGATAAGAGGGATGAGAGAAAGCAAAGAAGAGGCTAATATAAGCCAAAAGGTTTTAAATTATATTGATTTCTGAATTTAACAATTTTCTCTCAGTCTACTAAAACAAAAACACATGACAGTAATACAACTTACTCCATCTGAAAATACTATATTGACAATCCTGGAAACAAATTCAATTTGTACCATCTCTTTAAAGAAAAATTATATATAGATTACTTTTTGTTTCAAATTGACAATCACCAAATCATCTGATCAACAATTTTTATTCTTTAATGAATCACAACAGCATTACTTTAACTAATAATTGGTTGTATTGATTCAAAATGCTTTTTTAAAGGAAGGAACATTTAACTTTTTGCTCTTTAAAAATGATTTCATTTACTTTATTCTCCCCTTGGATTTAATTTTTTGAAAGATGCAACAAAAACAAATTCCAAATTAATTTTTTCTTAAATAATTTTTGATGGTACTCACACAAAAAGATTACCAAATCTAATGCAGTCTCAAGTCACAGGAAGATTCCAGTACATTTTTTAAATAAAAAGTCACCAAAAACACAAAAGAAAAAAGAACACATGCCATTTATTTTAAAACAATCTGATACTAAAGAGAGAAAGAATGAATGACCTTTAGTATACAAAGATTTAAGTGATCAAAATTAGGGGGAGGGAAGGGGAGAAGGGGCCCAAGCACTTTTCCATGTTTATCTCTTATTAAACCCCAGAGATTATCATGTAATAAATAAATGAATACACACCTTTCTGTTGAACATGACAAGGTAGACACACAAAAGCAAGGAAAAATTTTTGAAATCAGAGCACAAAGGAGCTCTGCTCTTTCAAACAATGCAGCAGTGAAAGCCAGGTCAGCATCCTTGAGCATTACTAGCAAAGTTTAGCACACTTGATATTTCCATTATCTTCTCAAGATTCCTTTGAACCATTCAAAATAATCTTATTCCTCTCACATATACCCAACTCCTCTAGCTTTTCTCCTGCTTCTCTGCCTTCCAAGTGCAATAATCCTGTTGCAGTTATTTAGGCTGCTTAACGTTCAGAGACGCAACCCCCTTCCAGATATTAATTCAGTTCATTTTCTCACAGTCACTGACTCAGCCGTGGGTAGTGCAGCACTGACGTCTCTAACCTAACAGCATCATATGAGCTGTGGTCGGTCCATTTCTCCATCTCTGAACAGCCATTGGATATTGTAATTGACAGACAGGAGAAAGAAGGCTGAGAGAAGAGAGCTTAGCGGTACACTGCCAAATGCCATCTGTAAAGCTAATTCTATCATTGCCAGCTTCCAGGTTTCAATAAAAGCAGGGGAAAGCCAATTGAAAATGATGCAGCAAACTTCTTTTCCCATCACGTATCTTCACCTTTAATTTTGTGATCTTTCAAGAAGGACCACGCTTGAATTTAAGACCAAAGGATAAAGTTCAAGAAATGCTATTTGATTTTAAGAAACTAAGTACTACTCTTCAAAGAAACAAAACTTTTTTTTATCTTCTAAACAGCTGTGGAGACTGCAGTCTATAATTTATAAAGTAAATGGCCAGCTCAGTCTTCATTCAGGCCCAGATGAAGAACAGAGCATGCGCTCACCGTGTGGGAGTGAAACCTTGCGGCAAAGTCTCATATTGAATGTATGATGCATGTATCTTTGGTAACCTGAGCAGGCTGCAGGTCTGAATTTGATACAGTGATTGTCCTCCAAAGTACCTCGAGTCCATAGTTAGAGTGCTTTAGGCATCTAATTTGTATCATATGGAATGATATTTTATATATATATATATATATATATATATATATATATTTTTTTTTTTTAAAGCAAAGAGCTTTCCTCTGACCTACTAAAAATTTAGAGAAGATAGCCACAATTTTGGCTAACTTCAGAAAAAGAATTAGGAGCTTGTTAGCAAAAATACCAGCTAAAATGTGGGGTAAATTATCAAAACTCTATGTATTGCAAAAAAAACAAAACACAACACAAAACCCTAGTTAAAAAACATATGCTAAAATTTTATTAGTTTCAAGGCTCTTTGCTAATATATCAAATCAACTGTGCTTGTCATTAGAAAATAATGCAAGCCCAAAGAATCAAATCTAATCTATAGCATTTATGTATTTTATATTACAATTCTAATATATATCTTCTAAAAGAGATTACATTTTATACATACTGTTTACAAAATATTTTGCATATACCGCTTTATTTTCTAAAACCTTGGACTTAATTTTATCTTTTTCTTGGATTACTTGAATAGTACTAGGACTGTAAATATTATCATCTCCCTTTTATAGATGAGGAAAATTAGCTGCAGTGAAGATAAGTCACACAACTAGTACGTAGGAGAGCTGGAAACATGCACACCCATATATACACTCTCCTGAGTTTATATCATAATTGAATTATGTGACTGTGTCATTCAACTAGCTTTTATTAAACACCTACATTATACCAGGAACTGTAAGCACTGGGGATACAAAGAAATACAAAAAAAAAAAAAAAGCAGCCCCTGTTCTCAAAGAGTTCAAACTCTAATGGGAGAAAGACAACATGAAAATAACCAGATATAAACAAGCTAAATACAGGATTAATGGAGGGTAGTCTTAGATGAAAGGCATCATGACTAAGGAGAACTGAGAAAGGATCTTGCAGAAGATCAGCTGAGACATACAAGAAGCCAAAGGAGGCAGAAACGAGGAGAAAGATGAAGGACAGCTATCTGCAAAAACACTCAGAGCTGGGAGAAAGAAAGCATCTTCTTCAAAGAACAGCAAGGAGGCTTGTGGAGTATGTAAAGAGGAACAAAGTGTAAGAAGACTAGAAAGGTAGGAAGAAAATATGCCCATCTCTGTGTCTACATATTTTCACTAAACGTGAGGAAACATGAAACAACAGAAAGAACTGTTTCACTTACTAGCTATCTGATCCTGGGAAAGCCAATTAATGAATAGATATACTTTTATAAGTAAAGTCTTACAAATGCAGTATTTTGATGATGTTTATGTGAGAATGTCTTCCCTATTTCCCCTAATTTCCAGTTTCTTCCCAGGGTTTTGAGAATCAACTGAGGTAATCCAAGTAAATTGCTCTAACTTATAGGGCACTACATAAATGTAAGCTATATTACTGAGTGCTTAAGACTCAGTATGAACTATGTCAAGTTGTGACAATAAGACAATTATGCAAGTATGCCGTTTTTACCAAAACTATTTTTTTCCCTTAAAAAAACCTATTTCTGTACATACTCATATACATAGTATAATACTAGAACTCAGAACAGTGCCTTACAACATAATGAGAGCTTATTAATAAACAAAATGCTTTTCTCAATAAAGGTCATACCAAACCTATGTCATTTCCTTTTTTTTTAAATGGGATTACTAAACTGGTTTATCAAGAAAATTAACTTATTTTACCTTGTTTTCGGCAAGGTACTTGTCAAAAATCTCTCATCAAACACTTGTGAAGAAGACTCAAAGAAGTGAACTAGATGATAATATAGTTAGGTAAATAGGGAACTAACCTGAATTACCAGATCCAAAGAGTGACAAAGAGGAGGAGAGCTCTCTTGGCCTGCTCCAGCAATGTCATTAAATCTTTTGAGAACTTTGACTAATGATTTGAATACAAACTTAGATGGATGCTTATCAGAATCTTCATTTAAGAAAACAAAGAAGAAAAATAAGTACAATGGAAGACAAAGCATGGCACTGAAGAGAGATGAGGAGTCAAAAAATGAGCTAAATAGTACATCAAATATTTACTGGGCAAAGGTATGATTTTAGGCAAATCATTTAAGAATTCAAGACCTTAGTTTTCTCATTTATAAAATGGAGTTAATTAATACTTGCTTCATAGGGTTGTTCTGAAGATAATACTTTAGAAACTTTAATATGCTATGTGAATGTGAGCAATTATGATGACAGAAATTAAAAGTCTCTACAGGAAAGAACAATGAGTTAAATAAAAAATAAGATTACATGTATGCTTATTAAATTTTTCTATTTACATCCAAGAAGGATGACTGAATGAGAGCAAACTGCCCAACTCTAAAGTTCTTATCAGACCAAATAGTAATAAAGAAATCTAACGTAAAACTAAAGTAACTTTTTCAACCCAAAAACTACAAAAAACTCATCCAGAAGTCTAAGGGTAAAGGAAAAAGAACAGAGCAGGAGCAGCTTCCCAGCCTGACCAGGGACTACTCAGAGAAATGTGTAGCCTAGGAGGCTCTGGGTATAGATGCAAGAGGAAGGTCCCACAAGAAAGGTCCAGAGTGGCCAGAAAACCTCAGGGTGAGATTTTTTCAGTGTCCCAAGCAACAGCATTCACCCAAGGTCAACCCAGGTGTGGAGGGGCTTTAAGGATCCTAACTCTCCATTCTGAAAAGACCAGAGAGGGTAATGAAGATGCATCACTGTAACCTCAAAGATGAGGAGAAGGAAATATGTCACAAAGACAAGTTCAGTGTAGGAACCCAGAAGACCCAGGGTGAGACCAAAAACCTCAGTATACTCAAAAACATAGCAGGTGACAGAGCTGAGGCCTGGCACAAACCCCCAATTCAGGAATTAAAGTTGAAGAAATGAGTAAACAAAGACAAAGAATACACTAACCAGTATCAAAGATTATTGCAAACCTAGATAGCCCCAAAAGAAATAAGCAACTCCAAAACAATTTAAGCAGAGACTAAAAAGAAAAAATGAATTTCCTGCAAGGAATACATGAATACTTGAAAGAACTAAAGCAAGAGATTAAAAAAATAAAATGCTGCTGATGGAAGAAAGAATTGGAAAGAAGAAAAAGTTTGGAAGAGAAAGGCAGTAAACTTTACCCAAAAAACAGACTCCCTGAAAACCAGATTAGACCCCCCAAAATCAGTAACTCCAAAAGTCAGCAAGAAATTTTAAAACAAATTTAAAAGATTGAAAAAGAAAAAAGCATAAACTACCTAATACAAAATATTTCTAAGCCTGGAAAATACATCAAGAGAGCACTGAAGAACTATGGAAGTCTCTAAAAGCCATGATGAAAAAAGAGCCTGATTCTGTGTGTGTACAAAAACAAGTAGGCAAAGTAAAAATCAAAAGAATCCACTAATCACTTCTTGAAATTTCGAACGTTAAAGTCCCAGAAATATCATAGCCAAAATCAAGAGCTCCCACATCAAAGATAAAAATACCTGAAACATCCAAAAAGTAGTAGGTCAAATACTGAAGAACTTCTGTAAGAATCACATTAAGATTGGGCATAAATTAAGAGATCGTGGAATACAATATTCCAAATGACAAAAGATGTAAGTTTATAATCAGGAACAGCTTACCCTGCAAAGCTGAGAATAATCTTACAGGAGAAGACTCAGACCTTCGGTGAAATAGAGAACACTGAAGCATTTCTGATTAAAAGTCTAGAGCTAATTAGGAACTCTGAAATATAAACACTGGAGTCCAGAGAAATCTTAATAGGTAAATTTATTTGAGAAAGTGAAAGGAGCTGGACAATATATAGCGCTTCCATTCTAATAAGTAGGACAGTAGCAAGTGCCCCATCAGAACTTTAAAAAATATTAAGGGAGTTCGATAAGAAAAACAGACAATGTGGGGGTGGGTTGGTTGTTCAGAGGGCTTGAACAGCAGAAACAAAGGAAGAACACATTACATGGAGAAAGGATGAAGCAGGAGGTAAAATTTGTTATTTCTTATAATTGAGGTACATAAGAACATACAAACATGGAAGAAAGAATAAGCAACATGATCAGATGAATCTCAGTCTTCTCAAATGGACAAAAGAAGGTTAAATACACACACACACACGAATCTGGGATAGAAATAAATCAAACTCAACATGGGGAAAGTAGAAATAGGAAAAGGAGGATAGCAGCAAGCAATACAAGTTTTCTGACTCTGATGTAGGGGGGATGTGGCAACAACTGGAGAATGGTTGAACAAAAATGAAACACGATTATGCTATGAAAAATAATGAAAAAGATGATTTCAGAGAATCCTGGATAGTATGAACTGACACAGAGTAAAGTGAGTAGAACCAAGGGAAGAATTTACACATAAACAGCAATATTGTAAAGAAAAACAAACTTTAAAAGACATAAGGCCTCTGATCGATGCAATATCAATGTCTCTAGGGAATCTATAATGAAGTATGTTACTCACCTTCCAACAGGATATGTACACTAGAAGAAATAATCATACATTTTTGGACATGGCTTCTATGTGAATTTGTTCTGCTTAACTATGCTTTATTTTTTACAAGGGTGTTTCCTCCCCTTTCAGTTTTTAATGGGGAGTGAGGAGTTACAGGAAGTACAGGAGGGGTTCTTAGGAATAGTGATGAAAAAAACTATGTGTAAAATTACATACTTTTAAGAAAGCAAATAACATGAAATGAAAATCCACAATTTCTAGAAAATTCTTTTTTAATTCTGCTGTTGTATATGCAAATTCTGTTTAAATTTTGAGTTAAAAAAATTTTTTTTAATTTCACCTTCTATACCTGGATTCAAAAATGATCATGATACAATATTGGCAGAGGGAAGAATGGATAGAATAGTTTGCACGGGAAAAAAAAAGATCTGGTCTCCCTCTCTTTAGAGTCCATTTCTATCCTCTTTAGAAACTTGAGACAACTTAAAACTGTTTTGCTTCACCTTTGAATCCCTTACCATCTTTGTCCTTTCTGTGCTTAAACTCTACAAATCCTCAACAGTGGCTGATCCCCAACTTCTACCTCAATCTCATTCTCTCTCCAATAATAACCCTGTCTAATTTACTGAGAAGACTTGGGAAATCTATCAAGAGATCTTTTATTTCACTTCCTCCATACCTCAAAAATGTCTCCGTATCTTACTCATACCTATCCTCTTCTCTGCTCCAGAGTCAGAGTACAGCCTTGCCAAGACTCACCCTTCCACTTGTGTTCTCATTTCTCCTACAATAGAAGCAATATTTGGTACATAGGCTGGGTTAATTTCTTCTTTAAAAAGTAACAAAAAACATCCTCAAGACTTACAGTAAATAGTTTAGAGGAACAAAACTTGGGTTGCTGATGTAACTTCCCATAGGTACAAGAAGACAGCAATAAAGTCATCAGCTCTTCCCTAAGGCTTTTGATAGACAGATAAGCATGGCCCATACTGAGGAAGAGAAGTTGAATTTAATGAGTCCCTGCAGAATATCTTTCTTCTACTATAACTAAGTAAACTTTTTAAAAAACTGTTAAATGTTCTAAAATTTCTCATTTCACCTCAATCTTAAACCTGAACTACTAGACTGGTCTGAATCTGATCTGGCCAACAACACCCTGCCACCTCCATTAGAAGCCATTTCTTCCCTCCTATTCCTATTTTCCACCTCTCTCTAATGACTTCTTCTTTCCTTTCCGCTTACAAAAACATTCATATCTCCTGTCTTTGAAAAGAACAAAAAATTTCATTTGTCGGTGCCTCCACTTCAGCTGCCTATTTACCCTTCCTTTTCCCTTCATTGCTAAACTTCTAAGAAAAAAATATCTTCACTTAACTATCTCACCACCCATTTTTAAAAACTGATTTTAGAATTTTCTTTCTTGTGAACTTAAATTTTAAAACATGAACATTTCAATAAACAAAGGGCCAAAAAGAATATATTACATACACGGAAAAATGAAGTGTGTGATGGATTTGTAGTCATGGAGACTTGAACTCAAATGTTTACCTCAGACCTTTATTTTACCTCTGAGAAAGGGAAAGACTTAAAGAATGGACAGTTAGGAGGCTACTATAATAGCTCAGGCAAGAAGTAATGAAAGCCTACACTAGAGTGGTGGCAGTGTTAGAGGAGAGAGTGGGATATATACAATAAATATTATGAAATTAAAACTGACAGGTGGAGCAAAAAATTGAATGGGGGGGGGCGGTTTGAGAGAATGAAGAGTCAAGAATGACTGACTAATAGGTTGGGAGCCTGGGTGACTGACAGGATGATGGTACCCTCAACAACAATAGAGAGTTTAGGAAGAGGGGAAGAGAAGGCAGGGAGACAATAAATAATGAGTTCAGTTTGAGACATGCTAAGTTTGAGATGACCAAGAGGCAGTTGAAGATTCAAGACTGGAGCAGAGGGCATGAGACAAAACCTTGGAATAGGAAGCCATATTGTACCAACTCCATCTCTCACTGACTTGGTAGAGTATATTTGCTTATATGGGTACAGTCTCCCCTTGATAGAATCTAAGCTCCTTGAGGGCAGAAACTATTTCATTTTTGTCTCTGCACCTAGCACAGTACTCACTACATAGTAGATGCCTTAATAAACGCTTATTGTTTGATTGAATATACCATTAGGGGACAGAACATTGAAACTGATCCAAGAAAGGAAACTCAGCACAGAATAAATAGAGTTGCAGTGTCAGGTAAACTCAAAGAGAAAAGAGTGATCAACAAAGAAGTCAAGAAGGATGAGGACTGAACAAAGGTCATCAGACCTGGCAATCAAGAGATCATGTGGTAATTTGGGAGAAGAGAGAAGATAGGAGAACAGATAGCTTGCACTCCCATCCTCAAGGAATGTGACTGTAAAAAAGAAATTTAGTACATCAGCTTGAGGGAACTGGAAGGCCAAAAGAAAGCTAAAGATGGGGAAGACCTAGACCTATTTGCAGGTCACAGGAAAAGGACCAGAATACAGGAAGAGACCAAAGAACTGAGAGAGAAAAGGGAGGACTGTAAGAGCAATTTGCTCAAGGAGATGAATTCAAAAGTTCATGTAGAGAAGCTGAGAACAGTCACTCCTTCAGCCTCACTTCATATTTTCTCCCTACAGACTCTTCACGCAGGGAGCCACAAAAGTCTTCGTGCAACTTTAAACTTTAATAACCTAAGAAATATAAATTCTACATCCTAATAAAAATATCATGTGAAGGTTTTAATTGTTTAAATTTCTTTCACATTTAAGTTTTGTGCATTCCGAATAGCACTTCTTTTTCATTTTCATTTTAATGAGACCAGGCACCCTGTTTGTCAGGTTACTAGATCAGCAGAGGAGGTCCTCTTGCTTGGCTATTTTGGCCATCTGATCTACCTTAATTATACCTTTTTTTGTGGGGGGGGTCATATTAACATTGGCATGTATATATCAAAACTTCATTCTGTGGATAATCTTAAAGCTAGGATTACTGATATAATCCTTTCAATCATTAAGAAACAGCTGGTGAAAATTTAAAATTCAAAAACTGACAGGTAAATTATAATAAGAAACATTTCTGAAATCTGAGTAATTTTTCAAACATTGTATTTCTAAGTACGTAACACTCATACTTCTGAAGTTATTACAGCTTAAAATTTCACTAAGACTTTTGTTACACAGTATTCTGTTCCAACTAAACTATTCTCCAAACAGATATTAGTGTAAAAATTCACTCACGTAATCCCCATGAAGGACTGTACTCCTCCTTCATAACCACAACTCAGAATCTTTATCTTCAAAGCTCAAAATCGGGGGGGGAGAGGGGGTGAGGGCACCCTTCCCTACAAAGGCCTCCCTAAGGATTCTTCCCTAATATATAGCTATGGGTCCCTCTCCCCCCAGCTCAGAGCTCTCTTCACTTTCCAATTTGTTTAGAGCACTTTAAGTGGATCTCTTCAAGACTTTATCACAGTCTACTTATCTATGCAGGTGCCACATATATTCTAGCAGAATATAAATTCCCCCAGGGCAAGGACCCCTGGTTTTCATCTTTGTCAACCTAGTGTCCTAGCAAGGGACCTAATGCTTAATGTTTGTAAAATTCAATTGTATTATTCATTGTGGATGCACAATGAATGGGGGTGCGGGGGAGAGAAGAGAGAGAAGGAGTACTAAAATAAATTAATACACATTAATGAAAGCACAGAGTTCAGAACAAAAAATGGAATAGTCTCACTGTACTTAGCTCTGGTTAGACCATATGTTGAACACTACCATTAGTCCTAGGCACCAGTTATCAGTACTGAAAAACTAGGACACAATTATGAGAGGAATGGAGACCTTGTCCTATTATAATCTGTTACTAAGTGCAAAAATAAATCCAGACAAGAAGGAAAGGAAGAGTCAGGGTGCAGTCTTGAGGGCAGAAGGAAAACTATCTAATACCTGGTTTTCAGTATTTACAGTACTACAATGTAGAAAAATCACAGTTTTTCTGCCTGGTTGTGGCTAGAAGTGGCAGTTACATAAAAACAGAATTCTGTTCCTTGAAGAAAAAAACTTCCCAATCATTAGAGCTTCTGAAAAGTGGAAGAGGCTGCTTCAAGAGGTGAGAGGTTCAATATCACCTGAGGTTTTCAAACAGAGGTTGACTCAGACCACATTGGAGTATTGTATTTAGTCCTGAGCACCAATTTTACTAAGGATACTGATAAACTGGAGGGCATTCAAAACAAGACAATCAGGATGTGAAAGGGCCTTGATTCTAGGCCATACTAGGATTGGTTAAAAGACAATGCTTTGTCAGGACACGGTGACCCCAAAATATAAGTGAAAGTTACACAAAAGGCAGAAGTAGAAATAGTAAGTGAAAGTTGATGGGGCGCTTGGGACATGTGCTTGGGCCCTGATTCTAAAGTCACATTTTGCTTTAAAAATCACATTTCTTCCTAGCCTCAAAACACTATATCCCAGGCAGTTTCTCCCCAGCCCAAGGACACAGCTTGCCCTAGCAACAACTGTTATCTCCCTTCCTGCTACAGTAGCCAGCTGCACCTACAGAACTTATTAGTCTGAACCAGCTGTGTACTGGCTGAATGGGCTGTGCACTAGGTCATAATGACATTTACTACTCACTGACCAATCAGATGTATCCTAGACTTAGATGTATACTCCCTTACATTTATGTTGTTTAACAAGGCATTGATGAGAGCGGCCTGGTATTTCTGAGCCAGCCCTGACCATTGGTTGACTTAGTAACTCAGGCCTAAAATCATATCTCCAGGTAGCACCCCCTTAGGCTATGTCCCTATGAATTTTGGGTAAAATAGTTGCACTGTAGATACCACAAGTGCATGTTCCTTTAAGAACTGACCACTCCTTAACCACTCCCTAATTCCACCCCAAAACACCTAATTAGCATATTTGGCACATGTTTCTTATAGAATATCCTATATAAACTTTTCCTGTACCCCTTTAAGGTTGCAGGTTCCCTAAGAACTCTTGCCTCCCAACAACCTTAATAAATCTTTACCTTGACCTCAACAATGCTTGAGTCTGTGAATTCTTCTCCAGATGACTTGCCCCTCGTACCCCAGTCTTTGGAGGGGTCTCACCACCCCCCGTTCCAGCCCTCATCAAAAGTTACAAAAAAAATTCAAAGTTAGACATAAAGGCATAAAGGGAAAAACTCATGATACAGTAGATACAAAGCAGACCTTACCAGAGGTTTTCAAGAAAAGATTAAATGATGATGTGTCAGGGATGTTGTAGGGGAAAGTCTTGGTTAAGTGTGAGTTTGACTAGCTGGCCTTTAAGATCCCTTACAAGTGTGTATGATTGTGTGATGATGTAGAAAGAATTCCTATTGAGGTCAGACTACATGGATCCTGAAGTATCTTCCAACTCTAAAATTCTGTGAACTATTCCATTTCTCTCAGTGATAACATTATCCTGCTAACTACTTAGGCCAAAAAGTCACTGGCTATCAAACATAAAATAAAGCAAAAGAGTTCATCTTCCTGACATGTTCCCTCAATCTTCATTATTACTACCAACATTCTAATCAGCTCAAGTATACAAACTATTGTATTAGATTTTTCTCTTGGCCCCTAGGTTTGTACATTTACTAGCTCATTTTATATATCACAGGTAAATTTTCTTTTTAAAATTCTTTTTAAATTAAAATTTTTTTTAAAGTTTTCTTTTTAAAATGTTTACAAAAACAAATACAAACATGTTACTTGACCGAAAACTGCAACTCAGTGACATTTGTGTTAAATGTTAACAGCTGCTTATTTCCCCTTCCTAGGTACAAATCTTCCTCTGACCCAGTCATAAAACCCAGGGTTAAAAGGGTACTTTAAGGTCATCCAGTCCTATGTATATAATTTATACAGTAGAAAGTTAAGGTCCCAAGAGATGACTGGCTGGTCCAAACTCAGACAGCCAATAAGTGGCAAAGAGCAACTTGGTGGCACAATGGATAGAGTACCTGGCCTGATGTCAGGAAGTCTTCTCTCTCTGGAGTTCAAATCTGACCTCAAATACTTACTATTAGCTGTGCAACCAAGGTACCTTGTTTGCCTCATTTTCCTCATCTGTAAAATGAGCTGGAGAAGGAAATGGCAAACTGCTCCAGTATCTTTGCCAAGAAAACCCCATGGGGGTCACAGAGTCAGACACAAACGGAAAAAAGACTGAATTAAATGGCAGAACTAAAGAGTAGTCTTGCACCAACCTTGTGAAGTTCTGAGAGCATTTAAAACAATTAATGAATCATCCATTTTCTACAAAAATATGCTATTTTAATAAAAAAAAAATTGCACAATTAACTACAATTGAACCTTGGATTAGAGAGTTTTTTTAAGAATGTATCACTCAGGACTGCCCAAAATAACACAATGATATATGGGACCTCTTGCCAGTGATGACTCCAAATATATTTTCTCAATTTCAAGAGTTCTCCCAATTTTTTCTCAACAGCCCCAGAACTACTCCCTTGCTATCATGCCACTACCTTTACTTCTACCTAAAATCTGTGCCAAAATCCCTTCAAGAAGGGACATTGATTTCCAACTTTTTCCCTTCCTCATCATTTCCAAAACAAGCACATAAGCATTAACTAGGTTTTCCAAGGGGTTTTACTGCTAACAGCTTCAGGCAAAGCCACTAAAATAAACAAGAAAGAAAAAAGAGAAGCACTGGGCAATATTAAAAGATGATGGCTGTATATAATTCTGGTCTTAAATGAAGTGTCCACAGAACAATCTGTTTTATCTCATTTAAACGGTATAATTTTTAAAGTAGCAAAATATGTTGTCCTAAGTTTTTGTCTGGTATGATAAAGTCCCTAAATTCAACTGTTATTCTTCTGGCACAAACCTCCAGAACTAGCGCTAAACTCATTTCAGTAAGGCTGCACGAGAGCAGTTTTTAGCCAAACATTTGTCATTTAATGGTGAACTCCTGTTTTTCTTTACGCCTTTTGAGCAAGCAACTCCATCTCTAAAATGCTGCCTTGGCTGCCTAAAAACAAAAGGACATAAAAGTCTCTCGGCATAAGTGCTGGAAATAGTCATGGTATGTGATGACATTAATATGAGACCAGTAATCTAAAAATGTTCCTATATTCTTTGCACATAGTAAGTGCTTAATAAATGCTTGTTGAACTGAATTATATTCAAATATATTTCATAAATCAAATGAATGGCACTTTGTTTTCATTGCTGTCTTCACTGAACTTAAGAAAGTACAATTCTATATAGCAGCAGAAAGAGAGGAGAAATGGGAAGTTTGCCCATAGGAAGGAAACAGATGAACAGAAGATGACACAAATATAGTCCTAAATTTAGTGGAATATATTCAAAGAAGAAACAAGCATCAGTTATAGATTCCAGGATGGGAAAAGGAAACAGTTATAATGAACACAAAAACTTGAAACTTCTCCTTCCTGTGTTACGTATTGATTACTAAGTTTCTCTGGTGCACCAATAAACCCATAATTTTCAACCTCTCAGTCCATTTTAAGTTTATTGAAAAATATACACCAAAGCTATTTGCACTGGACTTAAAAAAGTATTTTATAAGAATACAACAAAAGAAACACACCTTCTCTAGTCCGAGCATTTTTTAAGAAAAGCAGCCTCAAATCAACACTAAAATGAATAAACATATGACAGCAATTATATCTTAGGGTGAGACCCTCTCAGACCTGGAACGTGGCCCACTTCCTTGAAAGTAGTTATCACAGGTTCAGAAGGGAATTCTCAAATAATTAATAAATAATAAAAATTAATAATCCTCCAATAATGCTGTTTATCATAGGTTAGTATTTCAGATTAAATATTATTTATTTTTAGTAAATCATACCAAACCTCAATTTTAAATTTCCATTATCTCAGTATTTATTCAATACTGTTTTATCAAGACATTTCAACACTAATATTCAGTATCGTATTAGAAACAAGGAATGGAACAAGTTGATATTTTCCTTAATTTTTTATATATCATTTTTAATTAACCTTGAATGGCTGCTTTAATAAAAAAGTAACAAAAGTATACACATCTTTAAAGTTTGGACCTGTGATCTCACTGGTATCAAGAACTTTCAAGTAAAGAAACTTCTTCTGCCAATACAGGTAAGCATCTTCTCCATCTAACAGCTTTAGAGAGTTGTGAAGAACATTAAAGGGTGAACTGACTTGCCCAAAATGTGTCTGAAGCAGGACTTAAACTCTGATCTTCCTGGCTTCAAGGCTGGCTCTCTATCTACTGTATTACATTGCTCCTCTATAATATAAAAAGCACTGTGTAATTTGTGTCATATCCTTCTTTATGAATAGCTAACTGGTTTATTCTTTAATGCTAATCTCCCCCTGAATAATCAGAGTACTATCCGATTTAAGCTAATTATGACTTATTCTTTAATGCTAATCTCCCCCCTGAATAATAATAATGATACTAATAATAATAATAATGATATAAACATTTATATAGCACTTACAATGTGCCAGACAAGGGCAACTAGGTGGCACAGTGGATAGAGAAAACAGGCCTCAAGAAATTAAATGACTGCACACAAGTCAAAAAAGCACTAAGTAATAGAGAAGGGACTTCTGCCTCTAAATTGAGTGTTCTTTCCACCATATCACCCTGTCTCTCAATTAAATTTCTAATTATGGAAAGCCAAAGTGTACTTTGGCTAAAATGAAAGTAATTGAAAGTCTATGTGTGAGTGAGCAATAACATGGCAGCCACAAAAAGCTCATACTCTCAAACGGTACTTCTTAGAAGCGGTCCAGTGCCCAGTTCTAGGGAACCAGAAGCTCTTTGCCCTCTAATCCAACTATCTCGAAGGTATCTGTTCTTTCTGAGTCCTACCTTTTAAGAAGAACAAATAAGCTACTGCTAGTGGAAAGGTACCTTTCATTTAATGCAGATGAATTTCTTGCATATTTTAACATAAGCCTTTGTTTTTCTTGGATCCTTAACACAGTGACTAAAATATATTACAAGCAGCTTAATTACTACAAATGCACTTATTGACTGATAAGTAAGAGTAGCCTTGACTGAAACCCTGACATAATACTTAAACACATGCACAAAAAGAGGAAAAAACCCAAAATTTTCAGATGGCATTTTTAAAAATATCCCATATTGAATTTACCAACAAACCAGGAGCACACTCTCAATAACAACACAGTCTTTTAGCAATTAGGATAAAAAAAAATGCAACGTGACATAAACCAATGAAGGCTGACAAAAACTTATGGTAGAAAACACAAATTCAGACCCAGAAATCATCACATGTTAAAGACTTTCCATTATTAGTTTCAAATATCTCTAAGATTTCAAGGCTCACAAAGTGCTTTCTCACAACCACCATCCAGAACTGTATACTTAGGCCAAGTACTGTTATCTCCATTCTACAGTAAGGAAGTGAGAATTCTCAGAGGGTAAGTGCAATGCCCAAGGTCACACAACTAATTAATTCAGAGCTGAAAATCTGAAAATCTAACTCCTATTTCTTAACAACTGTGTTAATTAGCGAAAACACATTTATACCAATAAGAGGTATGTGCAATGTGCAATTCTAGAGCATATGAAACTGAATTGTAGAACTTAGAGATCACCTGCTCCAACCTCTCTGCTTTAATAACAGCTAAATGACCAACTCCTGACATTCAGCACAGTGCTCTCCACATTTTTCAAAAGTGTTTATTTTGCCTTGCATTTGCAACATCCTATTCCTCCAATAAGGATGCTATAACCAAATGTAGTAGTCTTCATAATCAGTTTTATCATAGCTTTAATATGTGAAATATATATTTTCCACCTACCTTGAGTGTTTATACAGTTTACGGGGTCTATTATGCAATTTCCGATCCCAATTCTCTGGATCACTGGAGTTACTGTCATAAGGATGAAGGCGTCCTGCCATCCCACTTCAAGATTCCTCACACTACAGCTCTGAAAGCACACATGTAGCACCCACAACCTACATAAGAGAGTAGTGTGCACCTTTAAATCTAATTCCATGAAGAGGAAAACAAACAGAACTTTAAAATATCTTTTCAGAAGTTTAGGTATTTTTTTAAAAGTCCAACAGTCAAGATTATAAAAGCCAATATACACACTATAATAAAGTATGACAAAATATGCAACATATATTATTAAAGGAAGATTTTTCACTAAGTTCCCAACTCTAAGTTTTTCTTTTATTATTCATATTTAATGTACCATTTAGTTAGCATGCATGCTCACAATTGAACTTGGCAGAACCTATTTATTTCTACACCTTCAAAGAGCCGCATTATCAACATAGTAAAAACTTTTTTTGGAAGATGAGATTTCATATAAATGTCATCTAACATGAAAATAGACATTCCAATTTGGAAGGGAAAGCATTTTACAATGTGTATGAGGCATCACTATAAGAAACCATTTACAACTTGGACTATTTATTTGACTCTCCCAAAAAAAGGCCATACACAGAGAAAAGAAGTTTACCTGGGTTTCTAATAAAAGGAATATTTATGAGAGTACATTTTGTTTTAGTCTGGACCTATGATTTCATGCATATAGGGAAATTCTAATGAAGAAATTCCCTCCAGCAAGAAAAATCATTAATTCTGCCACTTTGTGCTCTTGTGAACATTGCCTGGGGCACCGTACTAGGAAGACTACTCACTAAGTATGTGTCAGGTGTGGTACTTGAATCCAGCTCTTAGTGAATCTAGGGTCAGTTCTGCATCCACAGTATCCCTTCAATGTTGTAAAAGGAAGTAAAAATCAATATAACAGAAAAAAAATTCACTAATGAACCAAATATAAAATTAATTGTCAATCAAACTGCCATCCTTGCTTTACACTAGCTACTATCTTGCCCATTAACACCAATGTCTTCATTTTAAGTCAGCAGTTGACTGTAGGCAGAAGTTACAAAAAAGAATGATTTGGTTATCAAGACTAAAAGAATCCCTGAAGAAAATGAATGAAACCCTCAAATAATTTTTCCAAAAACGATCATGTTTCCAAAGGCAAAAGTGGAAGTTATTTCATGATATCATATAATTTTATTAGAAACATTACCAACAAAAAAAACTCATTTATAAAAATCAAAACTTCATTCATTCCATTTGTTCTAGTATACAGATGCAATTATAACTTACATTTTCTAAAGATAAAATAAATTTCTTTTTCACAATTTTTAGTTTTACTTATCATGGCAGAGTTTCAATAAAATCTTATGTTTTTTCCTTCCATCCTTTACTATGAAATGTTGATCCTTGTTCTAAATTGATTCACTTTATATGAATTTTTCCAGTACCAATTATCCTCAGATAATAAAAGACTTCCCATGTTTAACGTGAGCAAAAGCTAAATCTGTAGCAACAAAAATGTGGTGCTATCATTCAAGCAACCTAAAATATACCCCTTTCATAATTAACACAAAATGTTTCATTAATACTTTGCATATTCTTCATACCTCAAAATTTTTTTATGAAGGTAGGATCATACCTCCATATTTTTTTATGGAGGTAGGAAGTGTGTATAAGTCTAGCACTTTTCCTAGTGATAGCCTTCATTTTATAATTCTGTAAATCACACTAATTCAATTTACCTAAGTTAAAAATCTCAAAGACCCAATTAATATTCAGACTGGAGAATATGATCTGTTAGGCAACAGTATCTAAAAGATACTGCAGCTCAGCTTTTACAAATAACTTGATATAAGAATCACACCTTACTCTCAAATTTTTTCCTTCTCCACTTCCCAGCTTCAACCTCCTTCCTACCCTGGAGAAAATTCTGATAGATGGCAGGTGCCCCCCAACCCCAACACACACATCCATCTCTTGAATCAGAACAAGATCAAATCAATGCTGCCATTGTCTCTGGATGGGGTCTGTCAATCTACTTCCCTACAATACTACTTACCATTTTAGTTATACCATAACGTCCCTCCCTGGCCAACACTCCTTTTGGCACTATGCAGTCTCTCATAATAAGGTCTTTGGGTGCAAGAGTCTTTGCTTTTTATTTGGTATTTCCATTTTTTAGCATACAGCTAACATTTTAAATATAACAAACATAGTAAATACTTAATATATACTTTTCATTTATAAATTCATTCATTATAGATTTAGACATGGAAGGATTTTAGACATACTGATGAAGAAGACAAAGATCATATAGTCATTATTTGTATCTCTTCCCTACCCCAACTTCTTTGGCAGTTTGGCAAAACCTACGGGTGCCTTCTCAGAATGTTTTTGGGGTTTTTTTTTTTAAATAACTGAATGAAACGTTGAATTTCAGTCAGGACCTAATGAAAATAAATAGCATTTTTTTCCATCCACATTCATGAGTCCCCTGGAATCCATACAGACTCCTTGGAAGGGTAGGGTAGTACAGACACCAGGTAAAGGACCTTTGATACACCAGACTGACCCCTTCAAGTAATAGTGAAGAAAGTGAAGCACAGAGAAGTCATTAAATATCACAAACTTAAATGGTGACAGGGTCAAGAGTAGAAGGAAGGTGTCGATAGATTAAATTCCTTTAAGTAGGGGACTCAGTTGTCTTTTAATTCACAGAATATTGCATCTAGTGGTCTATGCTTAACAGCAGTTAAACTGAATACCAACTCCCAGTATAGGGCACTTCCCACTGCATCATCATTCATTCCAGTTTTATACTGATACAAAAGCCAAGAATAAACTTTAGCAAGTACAACACACTAAAGTACATCAAATAGCACATCTGATACCACCATGGGATCACAGATTTAAAGCTAGAAAAGAATTCTGAGATCACTTAATTCAATGCCTTCATTTTATAAACAAGGAAAGAAGGTCCTGACAGACTGGCAGATCAAGTACAGTAGGCCTTATTCTTTACCAAAAGGTTTCAACTTGGTATACCAAAGGATTGTTTTTCTATAGAGAAATATCTTAAAATTTATAGTAGAAGTTAAAGAGTACATTATACACTCTCTATAGAAATTCTCCTTCCCTCAAATTGTTCTTAAAAATTATTCCACAATGCAAGCAAGGGCCAACTATACTTACATGTCTATTTTTTTTTATTTTCAATTTACATAGGGCCTTCTGTACCAAAAAGTCACAAAGTACAACACAAAGAATTCAAAATAAGGAACATTTAAATGTCATAGGTATAAAAATAAAGTTAGCAAAGGAATAAAAATAGATGAACAGGAAGAAATGAATAGAAGAAGCAGCAAATGTTATCTCTGATAACTTAATTGTAATTCAAACTTAAGTCCCTGTCACACATAGATAATTCATCCAATGCTGCAAGGATGAGAAATCCTGTTTCTACTGGGGAAAAAAAAACTTTCCAAATGATTACACAGGCCAAACAACAAATATAAAACTATATGAAAGGGGAAAGGTTTCAAGTTATAATTGGTCCAATAGAAATTAGAAAAAAGGATTCACATACAACTGTCAAGGCTTCAAATATATTCTTTTAGAATTCTGTAAGGTACTTGCACTACAAAGGTCACTATCTAGATTCTGATAAACCCAAGAAAATAAATTAGGAAGAATTCTTTGACAAGAATTACTGTCACAACTGGAAAGTAATTCAGTAGAAATTGAGTTTATATCAATATGTTATAACACAGTAAGCTCAAAATGGATACAAAACCCTTAACATAAAAGGGGGAACCATAAAAAAAAAATAATAATTAGAGCAAGATCAAGTATCTTTTATAGTCATGGTTAAGTAGAGAGTTCTTAACCAGAGCACAGACAACTTGTGCAAAAGGTAAAACAAACTTATTTCAATTACAGGAAATTATAAAGTGTTTGTATGAACAAAATCAATGCATAAAAACAAAAACTGTCAATTGGTGGAAAACATCTGCATCAATATCTCTGGCAAGAGTCTAATATTTAAGATACATAAAGAATTAACAGGAATAGAAAAATAAGTCATTCTCCAACCAACAAATGGTCAAAAGACATGAAGTTTTCATAAGAATTTCAATCTATCAACAACCTTATGAAAGAATTGTTAATAACTAATAAGAGATGCAAATCAAAACAGCTGAATTTCTATCTTATTCACAAAACTATCAGGTAACAACAATAGCTAGCATTTACATACAAGCATAAGGTTTTGCAAAGTGCTTAATGATATGTCAATTTATCTTCAAGACACTTGGGCCGTAGGGACTATTATTATGACCATTTTACAAACTAGGACACTAAGTTTGAGAGAGGTTGCCTGAGGTCACAAAGCTATCTACAGAAGGCAGAATTTAAACACAGGTTTTTCTGACTACAGTTCAATCCTCCAACCACCAGCAACAGAATCATTAATGTTGCTGGAGAAGTGCAAAAGCTATGAAGTGGTCTAACCATTTTTGAAAACAAGAAAGAGGAACTTTACACTTATCTATTACTTGTGTGAAAGAGATTTAAGAATACATAAATTAGTGTCATTTTTTCAGATTTCATTTGTAGATGCTTCCCTTAAATACAGGCAAGACTTCAAATTCTACAGACAATCAAAGCCCTAAACATATATGAAAAAAACATATGTTATACTCATGAGGGCATTAAAAGAAGATTCCTTGATTTTTACATTTGGAAAAATGTTTATAAAGTTAAAATTAAAATGACAAAGGTTCCTCAAGTCAAACTTTAAAATGCTATGGTAAAAAGATCATTATGCCATTCCCATAAAAAACTATTTAAATGTTTAAAATTTTAAAAATAAGCCACCTACAAGGAAAATGCAAAGCTTCATTAGCTATCATAGAGAAATAGATCAGTTGAAGTGAATTTTTAGGTTAAAATACTAGTTTTGTCACATTTTGACTATGTTTTTGATTTTATAATTAGGTAATGTACATTATATACCACATGCTGGCCCAACAAGCAAATGACGATGCTTACTTAATTAATGTTTACAAATATCAGTTTAGATAGCATGGCGATATTATCCTTCTTGATCCCGTATTAAATTCATCGTACTATAATATCACTGAAATTAAATTCAAATATTTATAAAGTACCGACTACTTACTTAAGGTGAGGTGATGTGTGCTGAGGTTACAAAGATGAAAAAAATGACCTGCTATTTGACTCCAAGGAGATCAATCTAAAAGGAGGTTGAGGGAGTACTTAAGACATACAAACACGAGAAAGACAAAGGAGAGGTCTGGGAAAATGCCAAAGAAAATCTGAGGATGCAGACATCATTTCTGCATTGTGGATAGGAAGTGGTATTTTTTAAGTTTTCCTGGAAAAAGTGGTACTTGAGTCAGATCCAAGTTTCAATAGGCAGAGATGTAAAGGAATATGGTTTCAGCATCCTGAGGACCTATGAGAATACAGAGGAAGAAGGAGAGATGGCATGACTGGGTTACAGAAGTTTATCCTTCTGCCAATCATAGCCAGTGACAGTCTCTGAATATCAAGGAAAAATATATACGCATTGGGAAAACTATGCTGATGGCTTTGTGATTGATAGATTAAAGTGGAAAAAGACTGGAGGGAATTAAGAAGCTCCCGATAATGACACATCTGACATCTTTACAGAGCTTTAAAGTTTTGCAAAACATTTTAAATGTATTTTCTCATTTCATCCTCACAATAACTTTTTACAAATGAAAAAAAAAAAACTGAGGATCTGAGAGGCTAAGGGACTGACCAAGGTCATAAGGAGAATAAGGAGCAAAGGCAACCTTTAAACCTGACAAGTACTTTTGCTATTATACCACACTGGCTCAATATTATAAGCAAGCAGTGATGAGGGGCAAGTATCCAAACATGCTAAATCAATCTACCAAAATTCTGAGTATTCACAACTTAGTAATTGTATTTGTCACCAAGAAAAAGTAATCTAACAAGTTCTCTTATATAAATTCTATGTGATGGTTGAATCCACTTACATATTTTTCCAAACTATCTCCCCAAATTCCAAAAACAGGACAACCAGGATAAATATGTTGTTGTGATGTCAGTTTCTGAAAAATGTACTAGTTCCTTTCACAAGCAATGACTTCACTAAAATCCTTTGTCCCATAATTAGGCCCTGTCTATCCCAACAGTAGATACAATAGGTAAACTACCCAGGGGATACATGGAGCCACAGTCCAATGTCCAGGTCTAAAGGATGCAATGTTCAATTCAATTCAACATACATAACAACAATATACAAGACTTAATGTTCTTTCCCAATAGCTTCAGGCAAAAAAAAGTGACAAATGTGTTTCTTTTTCTACAATAGCCATTATAATAAATTTATATTTTACAAACATATATTATTTTTGTTGGATCGAAGGAAAATATAACTGCTCTGTCAGAACAGATCTAAGTGGCTCAACCAGTAAACCTGAGTTCAAATTTTGCCACAGATATTAATAAACTGTGTCACCATGGACAAGTCATTTAACTTTTCTCAGCTTCAGTTTCCTTATCTGTAAAATCAGGATAATAATAGCACCTACCACATTGGGTGGTGTTGAGGTTCACTTTGCAATATAAAGAATTATGTAAATGTTTATTATTATTACTACTGTTTTTATAACAGATGACAGAATGTGGAAAGACCACAGTACTCTTGAAAGTTCAAAGACCTACATTCTACTCCCAATTCTGCCACTTATTTGCTATATGATTTTGGGAATGTCACTTTATGTCTCTGGGTCTTTCATCACTTTCTGCAGACTAAGTGCAATTGTTTGTACAGGTCATTATTAAAGGAATAACTGTTTAATAGACTACATGGACTTTTCAGAGAGAAAGATAAAAAGATTAAAATGTGTTATTTCTCACACCTGTCATTTGTACCTGTCTCTTAGATAGTCAAGCCTATTAAAAATTATGGTTTTAAAAATAAGCATGCACCTCACAGCTCCACCAACAACGAATTAGTGTTCCAACTCTCCTACATCTTCTCCAACATTTATCACCTTCCTGTTTTGTCATGTTAGCCAATGTGGTATCTCAGAGTTCTTTTGATTTGCATCGCTCTAATCAATAGTGATTTAGAGCATTTTTTCATATGACTATAGACAGCTTTAATTTCTTCCTCTGAAAACTCCCTGTTTATATCCTTTGACCATTTATCAATTGAGGAATGACTTGTTTTCTTGTAAATTTGACTCAGTTCTCTATATATTTTAGAAATGAGGCCTTTACCACAGACACCACACTAGTTGCAAAAATTCTTTCCCAGCTTTCTGCTTCCCTCCTAATCTTGGTTGCATCGGGTTTGTCTGTGCAAAAACTTTTCAATGTAATGTAATCAAAATTATCAATTTTGCACTTCATAATGTTCTCTATCTCTTGTTTGATCATAAATTTCTCCATTCTAAATAAAATCTGATAATATACTATTCTTTGCTCCTCAAATTTGTTTATAGTATCAGCCTTTATACCTAGATATGTATCCATTTGAACTCTGTTCTTGTGTACAGTGTCAGGCATTGGTCTACACCCAGTTTCCACCACACTGTTATCCAGTTGTCCCAGCAATTTTTGTCAAACAGTGAGTTCTTATCCCAGAAGCTGGGGCCCTTGGGTTTATCAAACAGTAGACTGCTATATTCACTGACTACCATGTCTTGAGTACCTAACCTATTCCACCCCTCTACTGCTTAGCCAGTACCAAGTGGTTTTGATGATTGCTGCTTTACAATACAACTTGAGATCTGGTAGGGCTAGGCTACCTTTCATTAGTTTCCTTGACATTCTGGACCTTCTGTTCTTCCAGATGAATTTTCATACTATTTTTTCTATCTCTAGAAAATAATTTTCTGATATTTTGATTGGTATGGCACTGAATAAGTAAATTAATTTACACAGAATTGTCATTTTTATCATATTAGCTCGGCCTACCCATGAGCAACTGATGTTTTTCCAATTACTTAGATCTGACTTTATTTGTGCGAAAAGTGTTAGAGCAATTTGGAACTATACCGAAAGGGCTACAAAAATGTGCATTCCCTTTGACCCAGCAATATTACTTCTAGGGCTGTATCCCAAAGAAATCATAAAAATGAGAAAGGGTCCCACATGTACAAAAATATTTATAGCAGCCCTCTTTGTGGTGGCCAAGACCTAGAAATTGAGGTGATGCCCATCAATTGGGGAATGGCTGAACAAGCTGTGATATATGAATGTAATGGAATACTACTGTACTATAAGAAATGATGAACAGGAAGACTTCAGAGAGGACTGGAAGGACTTATATGAACTGATACTGACTAAAAGGAGCAGAACCAGGAGAACACTGTACACAGTAACCACCACAGTGTGTGAGGAATTTTTCTGGTAGACTTAGCCCTTCACAGCAATTCAAGGACCTAAAACATTCCCAAAGGACTCTTCAGGCAAAATGCCAACCACATCCAGAGAAAGAACTATGGAACTGGAATGCAGAATGAAGCAGAATATTTTCTCTTGTGTTATGTTTTGGGTTTTTTTTCATGATTTCCCCCATTCATTTTAATTTCTCTATGGAACATGACTAATGTGAAAGTGTGCTTAATAAGAATGTATGTATAGAACCATATAAGATTGCATGCCATCTTGGGGAAAGAGGAGAGAGAAAATCTAAGACTTACAGAAGTAACTGTAGAAAACCGAAAACAAATCAATTAATAAAAAATGAGAAAGAATAAAGTATGTAAAAAATATAAAAAATAAAATAAGCATGCAAGGACATTAATGCTCTAATGGTGGAGATGTGAACTGGTCCAGTCATTCTGCAAAACAATTTGGAACTATGCCCCCATATTCATTAAACTGTTCATGCCCTCTGACTCGGTAGTACCACTACTAGTCTTATGCCTACAAAAAGATGAAATAGGGAAAAGGATCCACATATACAAAACTATTTGTAGCAGCTCTTTTTGTGATGACAGAACTACAAAGTAAAGGGTCATAAATTGAGGAAAGACTCAACAAATTATGGTTATATGAATATAATAGATTAATGGGTTGTAAAAAATGGATTAAAAAGAGAGAAATCAGAGAAACCTGGGAAGATTTATATATGAACTGATACTGAGTAGCTTATTTTTAAATTTTACAGTGAGGATTTTTTTTCCAAACCCTTGAAATTATACAAATTCCTTAAGCACTTCTGAGGTCCTTTTTTGGTATTCTTTCTTCCTTTTGAAACTTCATTGGCCAAAGCAGGAGAATAGCATGGCTTCAGTTGCACAAGTAAGAAATTGAAACCTCTATGAAAAAAACTGGCTTTTCCATACTCACTGCCTACACAGAAAAATAAAACTATATTCTAGCATAGGAAAGAAGGCATAAAAATGGCATTTTCCGAAGATCAATCCTTACGTAGATGCATGGAAAAAAAAGATGAGGCTGCCATTTGTCATTCCCTCCTAGCAACAACATTCAACTTCAGAAAATGTCTGGAAATAGCAATGAAATAAATGACGGTTGGCAGGGATTCTCAAGATCTTGGTTCTGTTACTAGTTGTTTCTTACTAATATCATCTAGCCTCTTTTTTCAGATTTCTATAGATGCCTCAGGCTATCCCCCAGACAGCCAAATGTCCTTCCCCATGGAAGCTTAATGACCTTACTGGACTCCACTTCCTACTTCAATAAACATATTTCCTCTCTCTCTTCAAAATTCACCAATTCCTATCTCACTGCATCATAGTCCTATCTTCATCTGAACAAGCTAAGGATGAACAGGCAAAATTATATATAAGATATGACTGGACTAGGCATGTGACTATGAAAGTCACTTCCCTTCTCTGATTTTGCTTATTCATCTGTAAAATCAAGGAGTTGGAGTAGACAGAGGTTCTTAACTTTGTGTAATGGAACAAAATAATATTTATAAATGCAAAGGTTTTCAAAAGAAACTAAGTGTACTGAAAGAAAATTATCAAAATATTAAAATCGTGTCCACTTGATCCCAGGTTAACAACACCTGGATTAGACATTCTGAGGGCTTCCCTGCAGAGATAAACTATTTAAGAAGTTTCCCTAGCCTTTCTAAAAGCTTTGGTATCAAGTAAAGGACACTGTGTGGAACCAGTGTAACAAAAGTATCTAAACAAGACTTTCAAGTTGCCAACTGGTATTTAACTTAAACTACAGAAAAAAATTTCTAAGTGCTTAAAATTTTATCCCATAAATTCAAATTTTTAGGTTCAATCTGTCTATAACTTCAGTGTTAAGAAACTTATAATAGCTAGTCCATCAAAAAGAGTGTTAAAAGGGCTTACCATAGTTCTTTGTGTTTAAGTATGCCTGTAAAAGCAGTAATCTCCATCAGTAAGATGAATTCTATTATGGAAACACATAATGAGAAACTTAAAGGGGAACACTGCTTCTGAAGGCCCTAAACAGATAAGAAAACAAACATCCTGTCTCCAGTTAAGATTCTAAATTGAAATTTAGAAGAATATTAGAAAAATCTGATTTTTTTTTTAAAGTTGAAACTATCAGATAACATGATGAAGTTATGAAATAAGGGGCACCTCAAAATTAAAACTTTCCTTTAGAAAAGTCTGAACGTGGCAAAATTCTCAAAACTATCATCTTGGTAAAAGATGCTGATGACAATCAGAAAAGCAAAAGATTTCTGTACTTTTCAATTATAGTGTCCTAATAATACAATTCAACTAACCTAGCAAAGAGACACACACACACTATTAAAAAGTGAAACATTAACATTCTAATATGCCATCCAGTCAGTCAAGAAGCATTTATTACGCACTTACTATGTGCCAAGCACTGTGCTAAGAACTGGGATACAAAGAAAGATAAAAAGATAGTCCTATTTCTGGAGATCAGAGTCTAATGAGACAGACAAATGCAAACAACTGTATACAAACTAACTATATACAGGATAAATTGTTGCATTAAAATTAAGAAAGAATAGAAAACGCTTCCTGAAGAAGGTGGATATGTACAAAATAAAGTTTTAAAATATTTTGGAAAGGAAAAGCATCCCTCACAAAGCAGGTGACTTTCAGGTTGAGTTAAGGAAACAGTCTAACGAAGGCACAGGTGAAGGAGTACAACATTTGAGCATTAGGAAAGGCCTTTGCAAAGGATTGTAAATAGGATAAAAGTTTGTCATGTTTGCAGAACAATCTAAGGCCAGTTTAGCTGAACTGAAGAAAGGAGTCAAGCTGTGAAGGGCTTTAAATGCACAGGGGAGGAGTGCGTATCAATTCTAGAAGCAAGAGAAAGTCACAGGGGATTGACATGGTCAGAACTGTGCTTTAGGGATGTTACTTGGGCAACCGTGTAGGGCAGTAGGGTCAAACTCATAGCCCAAGTGCAGTAGCCAAAACCAGAATAAAATGTAACTGGGAAATGCTTAACAAAATAAATAAAAATACGATATGTTAATTTATGACTTAGAGTCAATATGAGGCCGACAGAGAACCTTTCTATTTGAATCTGACACTGAAGATGCAGAGGACAGATTCTAGAGAGAGGACAGACTGAAAGGCAGAGAGACCAATTAGATTATTTCAATAGAATGGACAAGAAATAAGAAGGGGCTGAACTGGGGGAGGCGGGGTGGTTATGTGAGTAGAAAAGACATGTTGAGATAGAAAGGACATTTGAAAACTGAGTATGTCAGATGAATGGAAATAAGGAGTCAAGAATAACTCCAAAGTTGAGAACCTGGTGACTGAAAAAATGATGGTACCCTTGACAGAAATAGTGAAGCTTGGAAAAGAGATGAGTTCGTGGGAGGAAAGACAATAAGTAAAGTTTTGGATATATTGAATTGGTGATGCCTTTAAGTAGTGTTTAAGAGACATTTGGTGATGTGAGATCAAAGCATATAGAGATTTGGGAGTCATTTGCGTAGAGATGATAATTGAACCCATGGAAACTGATGAAGTCACCAAGTAAGTAGAAAGGGAACAGAAGAGGGTCTAAGAAAGCCCACACTAAATATTTCAAATGTAGTGGGAAAAGAACTGGCTTTGGAGTCAAGAGAACTTGGGTTCAAAACTCTCCACTGATACTTACTATTTTTATGACCTTGCAGACAAATTTCTTAACCTTCCCAAGTCTCAGTTTCCTCATCGATAAAAAGGGGAGGGTTTGGAATAGATGGCCTCTTTGTTTTCTTCCAAATCTAGGTCTATGATCTTCTAATTGAAGATCTAATCTAATGTCTGACAGGTCCAAGCACAGGTTCCTGGGGCATTCCAATGAAGACCTTCCTTAAACTGGTATCACATGATTAATTTTTAGGGTACAGTATTCAAGCAATTCAAAATTAATCTAACTGCACTATCATCTTGCCATCATCATCTATTTTTTTCCACACACACAAAAAAAAACAACAAAAAACCATGAGACTGTCAAATGCTTTGTTACGACCTCAGTAAATCTGTCAAAAATAAAGGAATAAGGTTATTTAGGATGACCTATTCTTGAAAAAGTTATGTAAACCACTCCCCTTTCTAAGTATCAACCAATGACATGTTTTAGAATTTTGGCAGGAATCAAAGTCAAATTCACTGTGCTAGCATTTCCAAATTCCCTTTTAAGAAAATTGAGAAATTTATTCTTATCTAGTTCTAGGATACCCTGCCCGTTCTCCAACATCTTTAACATATCACCCACTAGTGACGCAGTAATTACACCCACTAATCCTTTCAAGAACACAAGTTCATCTTGTCCCCATTATGAGATATCATGACATTTATTTTCAAGTACTATTCTAAATAATCTTCTTAACAACTGACTTTAAACCAGATTCTAAACTGCCACTATGAAGAAATAATGCTCAAAGCTGATGTTAAACTAAACTATCACTAAGGAAAAAAACACTGCTTCTTCCAAAAACACCTTTTTATCTTTTTCTCAGTATCCGTTTGTGTTCAACTAGAACACAAACTAAATGCAAACTCCATTTATATTTATGGCATAAACTTAGGTGGCAACCTTAGAAGAACTTAAAACTTACAGACTCCCAGAACTAGCTCTGAAAACAACTGCACAAAAGACCTGAAGCTTGGAACACTGCCCCTTGTACAAAATACATGAAGTTTGGAACAGTACCCCTTCCACCCTAACAGTGGGAGCCCAACTTTAACATAGAGGCAAGAAACAGGATGGAAAAAAAATAGCAATCAACAAAAAAAGAAAGTGACTGTAGAAAGTTACTATGGTGATAGGAAAGCTCAAAACACAAACTCAGTTGTTAAAACTGCTACAGCCAAAGCCTTGAAGAAAAATGTGAACTGGCCTCAGTCCCAAAAAGAATTCCTGGAGGAGGTCAAAAAGGATTTTAAAAATCAAAATTGAGAGGTAGAAGAAAAAATGGGAAAAGAAATGAGAGTGATGCAAGAATATTATGAAAAAAGTCAACAGCTTGGTAAACAGCACAAATAACACCTTAACTATGGAACAGACCAAATGGTAAGAGGGACAAAAATATACTGATGAACTCCTATAAAAGCAAAATTGGTCAAGTGGAAAAGGAGGTATAAAAATTCACTGAAGAATATAACTGTCAGAAACTCCTCAGAGTTTTCAGATGAAGTAATCAAAACTACCTATAGTTTATGAAAGAAATACTCTAAGTCACCATTTATTAGAGAATACAAATTAAAACAATGCTTGAGGTACCACCCCACATTGGCTAATATTACAGAAAAAGGAAGTGACAAATGTTGGAGGGGATGTGGGAAAATGGAGACACTAATGCACTGTTGGTGGAGCTGTGAACTAATTCAACCATTCTTTAGAACAATTTGGAACTACACCCAAAGGGATATAAAACTATGCATACCTTTTAACTTAGCAATACCACTACTAGGTCTAGGAAAAGGAAAAGGACATATTATGTACAAATATATTTATTTATAGCAGCTCTTTTTGTGGTAGCAAAGAATTAGAAACTGAGGGGATGCTATCAACTGGAGAATGGCTGAACAAGTTGTGGTATGATTGTGATAGAATGGCTACTGTGCTATCAATGATGAGCAAGATGCTCTCAAAAAAAAAAAAACCTGGAAAAACTTACATGAACCAATGCAAAGTGAAATGAAAAGAACCAGGAGAACATGTACACAGTAACAACAATATTGTACAATGATCAGCTGTGAATGACATGTCTATTCTCAGCAATAAAATGATCTAAGACAATTCTGAGGGACTTTTGATAAAAAATGCTATCCACCTCCAGAGAAAGAACTGATGGAGTCTGCATGAAGATCAAGGAATATATTTTTAAACTTTATTTTTCTTGTTTGCTTGCTTTTTTGGTCTGTGTATTCTTTCACAATATGACTAATATGGAAATAAGTTTTGTATGACTGCACAAGTATAACCTACTGCAAATTGTTTGACTTCTCAATGAATGGGGAGGGGAGATGGGAAAGAGAATTTGGAACTAAAAAAAATTTTTTTAATGTTAAAAATTATTTTTACATGTAATTGGAAAAAAGTATAACTGGGAAATATTTAACAAAATAAAAATGCAATAATATATAGCTGTTATATTTTAGAACTAAGTCTGTGTGCCTGGTCTCCCCTATCCTCCCTCCCAAGGACACTTATATAGCCCCTGTTTTCTATGTAAGTAAAGTGCTTCGTAAATCATCAGGCACAAAAAGTACTTTTGAATCTAAAACAAAGAAATTGAGCTAAATTACTTCTGCAACCTCGTTCAGCTCTATGGTCCCAATATTCTTATACTTTAAAATAATTCTCTTTTAAAAGAGACAATGAAGGTTTTTTTCAAAAAAGAAAACCAAAATGAGTGCCCTCAAATCCATTTTCCATGCTAATATTCATCTTTCATTTTAAAATATTCTTGAATGAACTAACCAAATGACTAAGCAGAAGTTTTAATTGATGATTCTTAAAATGTGAGGAAAACATCTAACCCTATAGGTATATGTTACAAAAGCATTTCATTTTTAATCAAATTACAATAATAAAATAGCTTTTCAGAATTAAGTTTAAAAATGCATGTTTAAACTGACATTTAACACTGCATGTGAGTGAGAAGAAAGTTCTTTAATTCAGAACCTGATTCTAGTCAAGGAATGTTGTTTCTGTAAAAGAATTTGTTACAACTCTTTATTCATTTTCTAAAAGTCTTGGTTACTACTAAACGGGGGAAACACCTCTGAAAAAAGTAGAACCCATTAGTCAATGAGGCACAAGAGAAACTTTAAAACACAATCTCCCATATACCTAACAGACACTAGTAGATAACACTATCTTACTGATTCCAACAGCATATAACTTTCTATCTTATACCTGCTCTGATAAGTACTTTTGCCTCTAGATTAGTAAACATTTTAGGAGTAGTAGTGGGTAACATTAACTTACCAAAAAGATATTCCACACAGGAATGTATTCAAGTTTAACTGACTTTAGAAAAATATGATTCACAACTTTAATCGTGCCCTTCAAGCAATGATTCACAAAGACACACCTGCATTCCAGCAACAATGAAGGAAATTAACTCTCCAAAATAATCACTCTAGCTGTGAATATAAAAATAAGTACCATGTAAACAGACAACCAGTCATGGTCAGAAAAGACAAAAATCACATTTTTAAAATACTCAAAATACTAGCTTGGCTACTTAGTGATGAATTCTTTATCCATGCCACCTCATAAAAAATACTGTTTCAAATTAACAATTTGGAACCAAAAGAAAAGTTATCTTTACTGCCAAAAATCCTGATGGCATCTCACTAATCCTTAATCAATAGGGCTGCTAGGTGGCACACTGGATAAATATTCCAGACTTGGAGACAGATGACTTGAGTTCAAATACTGCCACTTACTAACATGACTATGTGCCTCAGTTCCTTCATCTGTAAAATAGGGATAACAGCACCTACCTCATGAAACAATGAAAACAATGAAAAGTGTCAGCTATTATCATCATCACACAAAATTTTTCCATTTTCATGTTCAAATTGCTAATCCTCTCAGTCTCACACTCATAGTTTATTTTCACTTTTGTCCACAGGTTTCTCCTCTTTCTAGCTACAAAGAACTTCTCTCAATACAAGTAGCACAATAGTCATTCACAGAATGGACGTTGCAATCTACAGAATAAAACGAAAATAGAAAACAGAATCAGAGAATTAAGAGTTAGAAGGGAACTCAACAATACTCTACTATTACTAGTAATATTCCAGTCCAATCTATACATGACAGAGATTCCCACAAGTAGTCATCTAGTTTCAGCCTGAAAGGCTTGGAAGAGGAACCCCTTTCTCCTTACCTCTTGAAGAAATTCATTCCACTTCCAGCCAGTTCATATAGTAAGGAAACCTCTCATGATATCAAGACTAAATTTGTCTTTTGCAGCTTCCACCCACTGCTCCTGCTTCCCCCTTCTGAGGCCAAAGAGAGTAAGTCAAATCCTTCCTCCACAGGACAGACCTTCAAACATTTGTAGACAGTTAATCTATTCACTCCTCCCTGCCAACCTCAAGTCTTCTTAGTCAGCAACATATAAACAATGGAGGAGAAGGCGAGAAGGGAAGGAGACAGGTTGATCACATAGTAAAGGGAATAGATGAAAAGTAAAGAGTTGGAGGGCTCTGCCCCAGCACCCTCAACCTGTCAGAAGAAACTGAAAAAAGATTCCATAGTGACAAATTTATGGGAGAAAAAGTATGAAATCTGTCAGGCAACTAACAATTATGTTCTTATTCTTTCTATGTCCCAGGCACTCTGTAAGTTCTGGCAATACAAGCATAAAACAGTCTTCGACCTCAAGGACTTTAAATTCTAATGGGGGAAAAACTATATATAAAAGGAGATCGTGTGTGTGCCCGCGTGCGCGCACGTGCGCACACCGAAGTAGGGACAAGGTGGCTAAGTTGAGAAAACGAGGAAGGGCTGGGCTGGGGCCCTTCCCCAAAAAAGTTTACATAAGAATTCACCAGTGTGGAAGCCTGCAGGCATCCGAGGTTTGGTGGTATATAAAACAAGCACACAAAGGAAATTGGGGATTCCACAGTGTTTTCCACTGTCTGTGACATTCTGGGGGCTCCAGTCAGCTTGTTCCACCTCTCTGACCTCTAGCTCATCTTTAAAAATGGTGTTGGCCTAGTTGGCATGTAGGGAGCTCTCCATTGCCGAAATTTATGATTCTATCATCTAATGTGGGTCTTAAAGATTCTAAAATGGTACCTAGGTATAAAAGGGAATCCGACTTAAGAGAAGAATGGCACAAGGCAAGAATGCAATTAATGAGGAGAAAAGTGAAAACTACTACAGTTAGAAGGAAGCAAAAAAAGAGGTAGAAGGGATAAAAACACCAAAAAAACTCAAAAAATGAGAGACATTCTAAAGAGCATTCCTCTTTTTAAAAATGTCACTAAAAGAAAAAGATTTCAATGAAGATAATGCCATGTTACCAATTCATCTCTCCCCATGTCTCTGCAGAATGCCCAATCAATAAGGACGCAACAACAACAACACACAGCAACTAACATTCATACAGTGCTTACTACGTGCCAGGAATCGTGCTGAGCATTTTGCACTTATTATCTTATTTTTCCTCACAACAAGCCTAAGAGGTAGGTGCTATATATTACCCCCATTTTACAGCTGAGGAAACTGAGAAAAACAAAGGTTAAATGACTTGCCCAGGATCACAGAGGTAGTGTCTGAGGTCCAAAATCTGAACTCAGGCATTTCCAATTCCAGACCCAGAACTTCTTCTACTTCACCACTTAGCTATCTCATTTATTAAGTACCAATAGATGCCAGGCACTGTGCTAAGCACTGCAGATAGAAAAAGAGGCAAAAGATAGTCCTCAAAGAGCTCAAAATCTAATAGGAGAGACAATAAGCAAGCAAATATGTAAAAACAAGTTATATAGGATAAGTAGGAAATAATTAAAAAAGGGAAGGCACTCGATTTAAAAGAGGTTGATAAAAGCTTCCTGGAGAAGGGATTTTAGTTGGGACCTGAAGGAAGCCAAGACAGATACAAGGAGGGAAAGCATTCCAGGGAAAATGCCTAGAAACTGAGTCATTCCTAAAACTTCAAGGAGGTTGGTACTAGATCACAAAGTACATGACAGTGATTAAGATTTAAGAAAGATTATGAAGAGTTTTGAACACCAAACAGAAGATTTGGCATTTGATCCTAAAGGAGAAAACCACGGGGGTTTAACAAGTGTGGAGGTGGCAGGAGAGGGTGATTAAACACAATCAGACCTACACTTTACTAACATTGTGGCACCTGAATTGAGGAATGGAGTAGGAGAAACTTAAGGCAGGCTGAACCAACAGTTGGCTAACTGTAATAGTCCAAGTGTGAGGTACTGAGTACCTGCATCAGGATGGTGACAGTATCAAAGGAGAGAAGGGGTTATATTCAAGAGATGTTGCAATGACAAATTCATGACTATTCCCTTTAAGATGTGATCTAGTCTATGGGCCCAGCACTGGACCAGGTCTAGGGATACAAATATAAAGAATGAAACAATTTCTATACTCGAGGAGCTTACATTCTAAGAGGGGAGACAAGAGTACACATACATAGCATGTGCATATATATATTTAAGGGGTAACAACAATAATTTTATATAGTACTTACTATGTGCCAGACACAAAGGAAGTGTTATATACCTATAAAAATGCTACTTTTATTATTAGATATATAATGTAAAACGAATGAATACAAACATATACAAAGCAGATAAACACAAATTCATTTGGGAGAGAAGGTACTAGCAATCTAAGGGGTTGGGGGAGGTTAGAAAAGGGTGCATGCAGAAGATGTTTGACCTATATCTTTGTAACAGTAAGTATCGTGATATACACAGAGGGGCCTGCTAACACAGATTCTTAGATCTGCATTCATAAAAGGGAAGCAACTTGCAAAGCATTAACAATCACTTTAATCAAGCACACGTATCATTCCTTTAACCAACTATGTCCTGGGTCATCTCCAGTCATCCTGATGAATATCTGGTTTCTGGATTCACATGACTCTGGAGGAGAAATGAGGCTGGTGACCTGCACAGCCCTCCCTCACTCAAAACAAAGTCAAGTACAAGTCACGTCATCATTTCTCTGATGGCATGGTCTACTTTGGCAACAAAGGACGAACACACAACAACAACACCATTCACCTAGGTCAGGGGTCAGCACCTTGAACTTCAAAAAAAATACAGAGAAATCAAAGATCAACAGACATGGCTTTCTCTGCCTGAATTCAACAGACAGGTCCAACTATCTGACCATAGTTACCAGAGAGGGAAGTATCCACATCTGGGTTGTGGATGGGGAAGATTTTTAATCACATTAAAATAATCAATATATATACTGTTTCTAGTTAAAGAAACTCTTGTTTCTGTACTTTACCCCTAGTAAAGATTCTTGATTGATAAAGGCAAGATTCAATCAGAGGCACTTGATTATACTAAAATAAAAACAGCAAAAGATCTTATTTTGCTTGCCATCACAGTGTTAAAGGAAGAGAAGAATTCTAAGAGAAGATAGGCATTATAGGAATGTGGAATGGCCAGCGTAAAGGCACAGAGACAGGAGATGGTGTGTTCCGTAAGAGGAACAAAAAGAAAGCCAGTCTGACTAGACTGCTTGGGGTGGGTGTGGGTGGGGCAATATCCAATGACTAATCCAATGACTAATCAATAAGCATTTAAAAATAAGCATTTACTATATGCCAGGTACAGTGATAAACACTTGAGATTAAAAGAAAGGCAAAAGATAGTCCCTCAACTCTTAAAAAGCTCAGCCTAATGGGAGAGATAAAATGAAAGCAACTATGTAAAAACAAGTTATACACAAGATAAATTATAAATATTCAAGAGAGAAAGTACTAGAATTAATAGAGATCAGAAAAGGAATCCTATAAAAGTAGGATTTTAGTTAGGACTTAAAGGAAGCCAAGAGGTGGAGATGAGGAGAGAGTATTCTAAATATGGGGAACAGCTAATGAAAATGCCTAGAATCAAGAAATGAAATGTCTGTCAAGTCAAATCAAGGACCATTTAAAGTACCTGTTAAAGTACAAAGGCACTGTGCTAAGTCCTAGGGATACAAAGAAATGAAAACACACACACACACACACACAACCTAGTCTCAGTTCTAAAGGAATCCACAGTTTAATAGGAGAGACAACATGCAAACAACCATATACTAAAACAACATACCAGCAAAACAAATTAGAGAAAATCTCAGAACAAAGGCATTAAGAGTAAGGAGAAGCAGAAAACGCTTCTTGCAGAATAGGAGACTTCAGCTGACATTCGAAAAAAACACACGAAGCTAGGAAGGAGAAATAAGGAGGGAGAACAGTCTAAGCATGAGAGACAGCCAATGAAAATGCCTCAAGTCTGGAGATGGAGTGTCTTGTTTGAGGAATCAGAAGGATGCCAGCCTTACTGAACTGGGGGGGTGGGGGGTGGGGGGCTTGAAGTAGTGGAAAAAAACTAGAAAGGTAAGAGAGAGCCACTAGAATTCATTGAATAGGGAGGAGGGAGGGCAGGGTACATGGTCAGACCTTCGCTGAATCAATTAAGACTCCTGATTGAGACAGATTGAAGTGGGAAGAGACTGGAGAACAAACAATCAGATCTTTCCCTCCTTATCTCCAAGGCTTCCGTCAATTATTTTTGACTCATTTTCAGCTGTGTCTGACTCTTCATGACCCTATTTGCAGTTTTCTTGGCAAAGATACTAAAGTGGTTGGCCATCTCTTTCTCCAGCTCATTTTACAGATGAGGAAAATGAGGCAAACAAGGTTAAGTGACTTGCCCAGAGTCACAAAGCTACTAAGTGTCTGAGGCCAGATTTGAATTCAAGAAGTTGAGTCTTCCTAATTCGAGGCCTGATACTCTATCCACTGTACCACCTAGTCACCCAATTTTGCTACTGCTATTGTAACAGTCCAGACATGAGATGATTAGAGCCTATACCAGGATGGTAGCAGTGTCAGAGGAGGGCATAGATGAAAGATGTTATAAAGGTAAAATCAACGGAATTTGGCAAATGATTAGATATGGGAAGTAAAAAGTGAGGAGTTAGTTGAGGGAAGTCATCTAGGTGGGTTATTGGGAGGAGGGTGGCACCCTCAACAGCAACAGGTTAAGTTAATTATGAAAAGTTAGTTAATGAAAATAAAGAGATGCCCTCAATAATGTCTGAGGAACAGCAAAGAGGCCAATGCCTTTGGATCTAAGAGTACACTTCAGAGGAGAGGGCAGGCCATGAAGTGCCAAGGAGGTTCCCATGCCTAGAATGCTCTCCCTCTTCTTTTTTGCCTTCTGGCTTTCCTGGCTTCCTTTAATTCCCAACTAAAATATCATCTTTTAAAAGAAGTCTTTCCTGTCTGAATTATTTCCTATTAATCCTGTGTATATATACAGCTTTCTTTCTCTTTGATCAAAGAATACAGGGGGTGGGGGGGATGGAAGAAGACTTGAAGGATTTTAAACACCAAAGATTTTATATCTGATTCCGAGGTATAGAGCTACTGGAGTTCATGTGGAGTTCATTCTAAAGAACGCCTGTACTCCGCTTTCTATCTAAGCATGAGAATATATTTCAGGACACCAATGCTGAGAAACGGGATGAAAATTTATGAAATTTATCACTATCACCCTAGTTAAAGTCCATATCCCTTATTAGAATGGGAGCTTCTGGAAAACAGGGACTGTTCTTGCTTGTCTTTGTATCCCCAGTGATTAGCACAAGTTGTTATCATCCAGTCATGCCCAACTCTGTGCCCAAATCTTGGCAAAGATACTAAAGCAGTTGCCATTTCCTTCTCCGGTTCATTTTACAGATGAAGAAACTAAGTTAAACAGGATTAAGTGACTTGCTCAGGCTCATTCAGCTAGTGTCTGATGCCTGATTTGAACTCAAATCTTCCTGACTCCAGGCCTAGCACTCTATCCTCTTCACCACCTAGTTGCCCAGATTAGAATATAGTAAGAGCTTAATAGATGTTTGATGGATGATATCACCCAATAGATGTTTGATGGATGATATCCCTTAAATGGCTCTCTGCTGCCCCACATCTTCCTGACTCTGGGACCAGAAGGCTCTGGAGAAGTTAGTGAGGCTGATGATCCTGCACAGTCCTCCCTCACTTAAATCCAATTCACCTGCAAGTCCATGGCATCACCCTTCTGATGCCACAGTCCACTTCAAGAAAGAAGGGGCAAACCACAACAACCAACTGAATGATGATGACTCTCAAATCTACCAATCTTGTCCTGATTTCCAACCTCACATCTCCAATCACCTTTCAAATATCTTAAACTGAACATCCAATAGACATCTCAGACTCAATACATCGAAACCGAACTCATTATCATTCCCCCTACATCCTCCCCATCTAACTTCCCTATTATATCATTATATATATATAATATATGTATATATATATTATCAAGGTTATATATATATTATCAAGGATAATACCATCCTTCCAATCCCTCAGGCTCAAAATCTGGGGGTCCATCCTTGATTCCTCACTCTCTCTCTCTCTCTCTCTCTCCATATCCAATCTATTGCCAAGACCTATCAAATTCACATTTGCAACATCTTCTTGAATACAGCCCCTTCTCTCCTCTGGCACTACCTGCAGGTGGTCATCACCTGTCAGGAACTACTGTGATACCCCTCATCATCCACCTCAAAAGTTTTATTCCTCCAATAAATCTTTTCATGGTCAACTTTTAAGGAAAGGTGATGTAGCAATAATACTTATCTTAGAGTCACAATACCATGATGTGAGTCCTGATTCTAACACTCAGGAGCTGTGTGACCCTAAGCAAATCACAAACCAAGGAAATGATAACTTCAGGCAATGAAAAGTTATTAAACGTTTTCCTACTAACAGCTAGGGCAGTGGACTAAGTGCTAGAGATACAAAGAAAGGTAAAAACCTTGTCCCTCTTGTCATCTATAAAATGGGGATGTTAAGTTACAGTACTTTACTATAAAAAAAAATCTGTTGTGAAACTCAATGAAACCTCAAGGTTTGCAACAATATACTGAATAAATCTAATTAGAAATTTAGAAAATTTTCCCTTGACTGTACCTTCCTCCATTCTTTGTAGATGTAGGGGATCACATAAACAAATTATTGCATACATATGTTTGGGTCTTTTTTGTTTTGTTGACACTTTTTGCTACCCTTATTCTTTGTTTCAAAGGAGCTGGCAGAGAAATAAGAGATTAAAAACAACATTAAACAAACAAAGAGTTCTTCCTTACTCTAAGCTGAAAGCTTTCTATCTCTTGCTACCTACCTATTACTGGATCAGTCAGTCGAAATCTCTTAAGAGCCTACTATGTACCAAGCACTGCTGGGGGTCCTTTAGAGAGAATAAATCTAATCTCCCTTTTTCCCTATCATAGCTCTTCAAATTTTAAAAGAGAGCTATTATGCTATTCACTACCCTATGCCCTCCCTCTACTCCATCATCTTTGATTCTTCCACTACTCTTCATATGCAATTTCTGGACCCCCAACCTTTCTCTGGACATACTCCTGATCAATGTCCTTCCTTAAAATGCAGCACTGAATACTCTGCTACAACCTGAGGACTTTAGAAGTTCAAGTCCTAATTTGGGGAATAATACCTCTACACACCCAACCTAAAATCAAAATAGCCTTTCTGGCTATGGGTGCATTCTCATACTGCTGATCCCCTACCCATCAACTAAAAGGCTCTTTCATATGAACCCTACTTGGACCAAGCTTACCTCCTTTTAGTACTTAGCACACAGCGGAATTCTCAATCTAAGTGGAGACATCTTTATACAAGGTGTCCTCAAAAGTCTTAGATGTCTTTGGGGACAACACCTTTGTATTTCTTCTTCCATTAAACTGCATCCTCTCAAACTGGCCACTAGCCTTACCCTAACATCAGCTAACTTCTTCTTCGTGTTTATTTCTATGGACACACATACACATATACATGTTTTACACATATATGTATAACACGCATATTTTCTACATATGTGACACATGCCTATTTTATGCTTATATATACATATATACACATACACACATAGACACATACATATATACACATATATACATATGCACACAGAGATATATATACACATATATACATACACACATATATCTGTGGGTGTTAATATGCACCCACATATACGTTTCTAGCTAACTGACAAAGTGCATGGAGTGCCCGGTCTGGAGACAAGAGGGCTCTTCTTCCTGCGTTCAAATCTGGCCTCAGACACTTAGCTGGGTGACCCTGCGTGCCTCAGTTTCCTCTTCTATCAGATGAGCTGGGGAAGGAGAAGGCCAACCGCCAAGAAAAGTCCAAATGGGGTCACCGAGTGGGATGCACCCACGCACGCACGCGGGGATCCCAGAGATCCCATAAAAGCCGCCCCCCCCAGACAAGCCTACCCACCAAACAGGGCCGCAGGCGCCCGGCGGGTCCCCAGTCCCACGGCCCACAGCATTTCCCGGGGCCGCGCAGGCTCCAGCCGGAGCGGGGACAAGGGATGGGAAGAGGCGCCGGACGACTCGGAGGCGAAGGGCGGAGGAGCCCCACGGGAGGCGCTGGCACCGAACCAAAGCGCGCGGCCGTGGGCAGGTCTGCGATCGCCGGCTTCCCCACGAGCCCTTCCCCCTTCGCGGGCCGCGCCCCCATTGTGATGCCCGACCGGCTCTTCCCCCGGCCGATGAAAGAATGACCGCCGGGGCGGCGCGTGGAGAAGGAACACGAGTGGGTCTGAATGGAGAGAGCCCGACGAGTCTCGGTGGCCCGGGTGAGGGCGGGGGCCCGGGGGCGTCCCCTCATCCACCCCCCCCCAACAACGCCCCCCAATCCGCGGCGCCGCCCCTCAGGTGCTCCCTCCCGCGCTCTCCTACCTGCAAGGAGCCCTGACGCGCCCGCCGGGGCCCGGGGGCCGCGGGCCGGCGGCGGGAGTGGGAGCGGTGCCTCCTAGCTCGCAGCCGGGGGATCGCCCCTCCTCAGCCGGCGCGGCCGCCGCGGCCACTACTGAGGAAGGAGCTGCCAGGGCAAGCCCCGGAGATGGCAGGCCGGCTCCGTTTCCTCCTCTCGCGAGAGCCTAGGGGCCTGAAAAAGCAAGGCCCGCCGCGCTCTCGCGAGAAGCCTCGGCTCCGGAGCCGTCGCGGGGCGGAGTGGTGGGAGGGAGGCCGTTGCTGAGGGGCGGGACCCCTGGGCGGGGCCTGACCCGAAACGCCACCGCCCCGCCCCCTGCCGAGTCAGCTGGCCCAGTGACGCCCTCCCGGGCCTCCAGAGACTCGCGTGCTCTCAGGTCACAGTTGAGTTTCCGGGGTGGGCGTAGTCCCCCTCCCCCATCCGCAAGCTTCCCTTCTCCCCGGTCTCCGTTAGTTAAACACAGGGAAGCTAACACTTGTGAAAAGCCCATGGACCCTCGCGTGGAAGCCATAGTGGCTCTGATCGAGCTGGTGCGCAGACTCGGTGTGGGCAATGGCCCCACGAAGGGGGAGCGGGACGACCACCTCGGGGGAGGAGGAGACCTCAGGGGAAAGGCGCCGGACGGCAAAGCCCCGGGCGAGCACCCCGGGAGGTCTGCGCCCCGCGCCAGGTCCCCGAGCGCCCGCGCCCCCAGGGGGCCCGCGGCCGGCGGACTTTCGTTAGCCCGGGACCTCGGCCTCCCCGACGGCGCCGCCCGGGCCCAGGAAGCGGCGCTCCGCCTGCAGAGCCTCCCGGGCCGCGACCGGGACCCCCGGCGCGCCGAGTGGGAGGCGCCCCGAGGGGGTTCCCGGACCGCCCCGGCGGCTGCCGCATCGCTCCGGGACCACATCGAAAAGCTGGCGAAGAACCAGTGCGCCTTGCACGAGTCCCAGAAGTCCCTGCAGCTGGCCATCAGGGACCTGTCCGGCAAAGTGGACGTCCTGGCCAGGGCGATTCCGTCCGCGCTGGACTCCATCACGAACACGCAGACGCACCTGGGCAAGAACCTGAGCTACCTCGGAAGACAGCTGTCTTCCCTGGAGTCCATCCTGGATCGGTTCCACGCGCGGACACACTTTGCTAGCCAGCCGGACGTCACCGCGCTGGCCCCGGCCCCCGGCCCCGCCGAGCCTCGCCTCGGCCCCGAGCGAGCCGACCTCTTCCCCATCCGAGACGTGGCCGGAGGCTTTATCTTTGATTAACCCATTAAAGTTTTAACGTCCGAAGGAAAACCTGGGAGGGACTTGAAGGGACTTCCCGCCTCTGCCCCAAGCCCGGCCAGCCTCGGGACGGGTTTGAGATCCTGTTGGGAGGTGGGAGGGACACTTCTCTGGGGATCCCCACCGTCTACATCTGCTCCACCCAGTCAGCCCCCAGGAGCTCTTTCCTCCCCATCTTTGTCACCCTGCACCCCACCTCATCTTTTGGTTGCAGTCCAGGGCAGAAGGGGAGACTCACACAATGCCCTTCGAAAAAAAAAATGTGGAACCGAGACCCCGCAAGGATAATGAGGGAGTCGTGGAGTTAGGGGTGTTGGACCCGGCACTGATGAGGGGAGCTAAGACGGTGGCGGGGAATGAGAGAGGACAGTCAGTGACGAAGAGTTCAGGGTCTGTACCATACTGGATCTACTTACACAATACAGGGCTATAATGATCTTATAAGAAGTGTGAATCTCCCTTAAGAAAGCAAAGATGGGAAGAATTAACAGTGGGCTAGGTCTGCTGGGGATAAAGGGGGTTAAATGGAAAGAACCGAGGGATCAAGCCTGGTCCTTTTTCTTGTCTAAAAATCTTGGGATTAGACCAGAAAGGGTCTGAGGCGTCATTCTGCCTATCAGTTAATCCCTGGGTTTGTTGTAATTGAGAAGGGGGTAAGTGTATGCCTCCAGCATAATAGAAATACATGTAAGGTAGATGGATGATGGATGGATGGATGGATGGATGGATGGATGGATGGATGGATGGATGGATGGATGGGTAGATGATAGATAGATAGATAGATAGATAGATAGATAGATAGATAGATAGATAGATAGGTAGGTAGGTAGGTAGGTAGGTAGCCAGCTCAGAAAGTAAACCCAGGAGCTCCTTTGGCAACATCTGAGGATACCTGGTGCCTCTGAGATAAAGCAATCCCTTTACTGGCTACTGAGAGAAGAACCATTGACTTAATGGACCTTAAAAAGGAAGTACTACCCCCCATTTGCCTTGACTCTCTGGCCTGATAAGTAAGTGAATTCTTCCTGGAATAGTGGAGGGGAGAGTTGGTATCCTTCCCCACCATGGAAAGCTGTGAGGTTTTGGCAGTGTATTTATGTATCTAAGTAAAGCCAGAGCCTGTATTTTGGGCTGCCTCTTGTTTGTTTTGTTTTTTCCCCTAAATACAGGTCACTGAGCAGGGATCTTGACAATGTTTCCCACTTTAGAGACAACCTTGTGAGTTCCAGCACTAGAAATCCTGGAGCCCTTAGAGCCAACTGGAAGCAGGTGAAGTGTTCTGTAACTACCCCAGTGCCTCTCTGAGAAGATCACCAGTGATAGGAGGGAAAGTGCAAGCCCTAGCCTTGCTTGTGAGAAGATATGGACATGGAGAACATGGTTCAAAGTTAAAGCCAAGGTGAAATGGAAAATGCTTATTTAGCAATCTCACAGACTGCTTCAGATTTTTAATGTTTGCTTCAGCTTTCCAGAAGAGTGTAATACTAGTTATGGTGTATGCTTGTTTAAGATTTTTGTCCAGGCATCCTTGTGAGTCTCTTAGGGTATTTCTTTTGTATGGAGGAAATATATAACTGTCCTCTACCTGATCTACATTGTATATTGAATACCTTATTTCTCCCCTCCAGTTTGGGGGAGACTCTAGATAAGAGCCAAAACCTAAGCTTTATGTTATTTTCACTGGTACTCCAGGGTAAGAGTAAAGCAAAACCGAAGATGAAAAAAAGAACCCGATCCCTTTATGAGCCTGGCTATCCAAGACTACAGTCCACATTCATGGGTCCAGAGCTGAGAAGGACCGGGTTAATGAGAGAACAGGGTGGGGGTGATGGGGTACAAGCTCAAGCCAAGACCTTTTCCCCTTGGATCAGGAGGACTTTTGTCACTTTTGTCTGAAGGGCCCTGGAAAGTCTGGCCTTGGGGGGAAGTGGGGCACTCCTTGGATTCCACTTCCTTTTCTCCCAGGCCAAATACTCCCAATCTTCTATTTAGCATTCTTTTGATATTCCTCCCTATTACCAGTCACTCCCATCAGGATCCTCCCTGGGTTTGATCTATCAAGACCATCCCTGGGACCTGAGACTACATGGCCACACCTGGATGGATGCTTCCCTCAGTCTTTCCTGAATTTAGGTTCCATCTTGCCTCCGTGAAGGTGCTCAGATTCAGTCCAGCTCATACTCTGTCTAGCTGAGATTCTGTCTGGCCCTCTTGTGAATACAAGCGTTACAAAAGGTTAGGCTCCTTAAGAGTCAACCCAGTATGGCGAATCTTTAATAAACTTTGCTTTTCTTTGGCTTTAAGAAGGCTTGTGTCAAATTCATTCAAGCAGGACCTGGCATGTCAATATTTTGGGGTCCCCAGCACACCCCTCAAACCTCATCAAGGGGATGGGGAAAGGGATCCTACAAGGTAGAATTAAAAAGAACAAATACGTTCAGGACATGTGAGATTGGGGAGTAGCTATTGTTCAATTTTATCTGACTTTTCAAGAAACAATTTGGGGTTTTCTTGCAGAAACTAGAATGGTTTGAAATATTTCCTTCTCTGGCTTATTTTACAGATGAGAAAACTGAGGCAAACCAATTTAAGTGACTTGCCCAGAGTCACACAATTAGTGTCTGAGGCCAGATTTGAACTCAGGAATTATGTCTTCCTGACTCGACTGGGCACCCCATCCACTATACCACCTAACTGCCTTGGAGGGGATGGTTAATACAAGGGTGTAAAAAAATTCAACAAACATTTATTAAGTGCCTACTATGTGAAAGGCACTATACTGAGTAAGCAGTTGGAATAAAAAGAAAAGGAAAAACACCCTTTGAATTCAAGGATCGCCCATTCTAATGGGAGAGACAACATGCAGAGAACTTTGTAAATACATGATGTATGCAAAAGTAAAAGGGAGGTAATATCAGAAGGCACTAGGAGTAGGGGAGACCATTAAAGGCTTCTTGCAGAAAGTAGGATTTGAGATGAGTTGAAGGAAGACAAGAGGCAGAGGTGAGGAGAGAGCATTGTGGACATGGGGAGACATCTAGGGAAAAGGCTGAGTCAGGAGATGGAGTTCTTTGAGAAACAGAAAAACCAGTGTCACTGAATCATCAAGTGGGGGGTAGGGGTGAGGAGAGAGAAGAGTAAGGTGTAAGAAGACTGAAAAGATCAGAAGGAAATAGATTATGGAAGGCTTTATAAGCTATTGAGAAGATTTATTTGATCCTGGAAGCAATAGGGAGCCACTAAAGATGAATAGGGGAATGACATGACCAGATTTGTGCTTTAGAAATATCACTTTGGCATCTGAACAGGGGGGAACTAGAACAGGGTTCTTGAAGTATAAAGACCAACCAACAGGCATAAGTTGATGAGGGCTTATACTAGGATGTTAATTGTGAGTGAAGAGAAAGGGGATATGTAAGGTAGATTGTAAAAGTAGAAATGACAGGTTTGGGCAGCAGATTGAATGTATGGGGTGAATGGAAATTAGGAGAAAGACAACTTAGGTGTCAAGAAAGACACCTAGGTTACAAGTCAAGGTCAGCGGGAGGAGAATAGTGCCCTTGGCAGTAGATGAAAAGTAGGGACAAGGGAAGGCTTTAGGAGGAAAAGTAATGAGTTCTTTTTGGACATGTTGCTTTTAAGATGTTGAGTGACCAACAAAACTCTGAAATTTCATCCACACCCAGAACCCTGGCAAAACTGGCAATGGATGAGCAGAATCAATGCTGGAGGGGTTGTGGGGAAATTAACACCCTAGCACATTGGGAATTGAGCTGTGAATCATCAATGCTCCCATCTATTTTGGAAAAGAATGTGCAGTCAGTGGAAATAAAGTGACTAAAAAGTCCATACCCTTTGATCCAGAGATTCCACTATAAAACTTATGCACTCCAAGAAGGTCATTGATAAGAAGAAAGTCCCCAGATACACCAAGGTATTGAGAGCAGCACTTTTTGTGGTAGTAAAGAATTGGAAACAAATTAGATGCCTGTTGGTTGTGGGACAGCTAAGCAAATGAATGTAATTTTATATTACTGTACTGTAAGAAATTATGGCTATGATGAACAAAGAAGCATGGAAAGACTTAGGTGCACTGATGCAGACTGAAGTGAGCAGAGCCAAGAAAACAGTATACACAATAACTATGACAATGTAAATAGAATGAACAGTCATAAATAATCAGGTAAATGTTGTAAAATGATAAAGGAACAAGGCTGGTTACAAAGAAGAGGGGAGCTTGCCTGGACACCATTTCTTTGGAGAGGTGAGAGGTCCACAAGTGTGGGATGTTGCATATATTCTTTCCACGTATTCTTGATTGATCTTGCTCATTTTTCAATCTTTTTTTTCCTCTTTGAAATAATTTGTTACATGAGATGGCTCTCTCTGGGAAAGGAGAAGGATACTGGGAAGAATTCTAGTGATGTAAAAAACAAAAGACCGATAAAAATTATTTTTAAAAATATTTGTGGGATATGCGGTTCTAGATGTCCGGTAGGCAGTTGATGTGCAAGTGGCGTTCAGGAAAGGGGTTTAGCTAGATAAATAGATCTGACAACCTTCTTCATAAAAGAATGGTGGTAGTTAAACCCCGTGAGGACTAATCAAATCACTGAATGAAATGCTATATAAGAGACAGGTGCCAAGAAGAGACTCTTAGGAGATACCCATAGCCAGAGGGCATTACTTGGATGCCACAAAGGAGAGTGAGAAGATAGGTTTATTGGGTAGGAGGAGAACCAGAAAAGAGCAGTAGCATAAAGTCAAGAGAGGACAAAGGCCAATTGACAGAAGCCACAGAAAGTTGAAAAAGATGAGAATTCAGAAAAGGCAATTAGGTTTAAGAATTAAGAGACCACCGGTAACTTTGGAGAGAGAGGATTAGGTTGAGTGTTGAGTTGGGAAGTCAGATTGCAGAGAGTTTAGAAAAGAGTAAGAGGGAAGGAAGTGGAGGCACATATTATAGACAACTTTGTCAAAGAACTTAGCCACAAAAAGGAGAAGATGCAGAGCAATAGCTAGTGGGGATGATCAGATCAAATGAGAGTTTTTTAAGGACAGGAGTCATGGTCATATTTATAGACAGCAGGGAAGCAGCCAGGAGACAGGAAGACACTGAAGATTAGTGGGATAATAAGGGATAATAGGGCAATCTTTTAGAGAAGACATAATACAATAAGCTCACTTGTGCATGTTGAGTTTTGCCTTGGCAAAGAAAAGGGCCACATCTCAGTGTGAAACCAGTGAAGAAGAGGATATGAGAAGGACATCCAAGTGGCATGAGATGGAGAAAGGAAGCTCTGCAAATGTCCTTCATTTTTTCAGTGAAGTACTTAGAAGGGAAGGTTCTCAACTGAAGAATGATGGGGAAAAGATTGCATGGGAGGCTTAAGGACAGTTGAAAAGGTTTAGAATAGCTACAGTAGTCATTGGAATGATAACCTGATAAAGGAAAAGGTAGGTTGGGATGAAGTTGTAAAAGTCTTTAAAAAGTCAAACATAAGACTTTGACTTCTCAGTTCTCAGACCAAACTCAGGGGAGGGAAGGAATCATGGAAATTAAAAACCACAAAAAAGTGACCAAGAAAATATTAAATTACTGACCTATATATTTGCCCATCTCTACAAAAGATTTTTTTTTTTTTAGAATCTTGGTGGTATCCTTGATGAATGTTTTAGAAGGGAACAGGATTTCACAAATAATAGCTACATATTAAAAGTTGAATAATTGATTAAAATTTGCAGCAAATACAGGATTCACTGTACTTATTTAGTTTTTAAAAGCACTTTATTTGTTAGAGCAAAGGACCATTTTTATGTCTGAAAGACGTAACAACAGAGAAAACTTTTGTCCACAGTTCTTTGGATATTAATGAGAAGAAAAGCAAAAAATGAAAGATATATGCTTACCAACAATGTTTTTAATTGTCATAGAAAATTAGACATAAGCACTAAAGCAAGGTGGTAGAGGCCGTCTAGCTTATGGTTAGCGTGACAGGCCTGAAATCAGGAAAATTCCTCTTTCCTAGTTCAAATCTGGCCTCAGACATTTACTAGCTATGTGAACCTGGGCAAGTAACTTAACCCTGTGTGCCTCTGTTCCTCACCTGTAAAATGAGCTGGAGAAGGAAATGGCAAACCACTCTAGTATCTTTGCCAAGAAGATCCCAAATGGGGTCAAAGTTGCATATGGCTGAACAACAAAATTAACCTCCTCATTTAACAGATAAGGAAATAGGCCCAGAGCAGTCCATTAACTTGCCCATGGTCACACAGGTAAGTGGCACTACACGGAGTCCAGATAGAAAAATTCCCTACAGATGTTAAGGGCCTCTAATGCCCCTGTTTGTGAGTCACTGTACTGATTACATAAAGCCTGGGAACCTGGCAGAGTCTCTTAAATGAGATCTATAAATTACTCAAAAGAGTTTAATCTAACCATATTCACAGGGAAAACCATGTGGATGAAAAATATCTACTGCCCAGACTATGAGATGCAGTTGGATTCATAACTCATACAGTTGGTCCCCTAGAATATATATCTTGGACAGATACTGAAGATGGAAATTCTTGGAACTGAGCAGGAAGAAGTCAGTCACCTTTGGAAAACTTCATAGTGTTTTTAATGAACCCTAGCCTCTCCCTGAAACAGAGCCATCTTTTTCGTCAATAACATTCCAGTGATACTGTATGGCTGTGGGTCATGTAATAAAACCATTGTCTGCAAAGAATTGAAGCTAATGGTCACCCAAAGGTCAATGGAGAGTTGCAGGATGACTGTGAGTAGGCTACAATGTACCACCAAAAAGAGAAAAAAAAAGATACATCAGCAGTATTAAGGATATGATCAGAAAAGGAGGAAGGTTTCATCATGTCACATAAATGAGGAATAGTGGACAACTCTCACTAGACATTTGTTTGCAGTCTGAAGCAGTATAATGCAGGATAGCATAATAGATAGAGTTGGATTTGGAGTAAGGAAGTCTTCATTCAAATCCCAGCTCTGACACAAACAGGCAATGTGATTCTGAGGAGGTCATTTAATCTCTTGGTGCCCCTGTTGACTCTCAGACTTGAAAATACATAGAAGAATTTTCACCAATTGAGGAAATTTTCTCCCCAATCAGGGGAGTTCTCTTCACCAATAGAATCACAGGTTTAATTGCATTCTGTCCCATCAAGAGATTTAGCAAAAGGTCCCTGACACATTGAGAAGACGTGGAATCTAATCCTATAAAGAGGTTGTAATCTGCACTGTTGGAGGGGATGCCATTGTTGATGAGATGACAAATCCAGTGAATCTTGAGGCTAAAAGATAGATTCCTCTAAAGAAAGTATTTTGAGGGACATTCGTCTAAGAAAACAGACCAATTGATTCCAGGTAGAGCCCAGAAAATCAAAGTTTAAAACGACCTACCAAAAAGACTTTAGGGAGATGCCCATAAGAAAGGCAACAATTTTGAAATCTTGTTACAGAGTGTACAGCAGGTGTTTAATAAATGTTTGTTGAATTTGAATAGGGATCACAGGGGACTCTGAGTGCTGAGTTCAGAGCCCAATTCCATGTGAAGGATGTGACATACTTTACCATAAAGATGTGAAAGTCAATTTTATGTAATGGGAAAAGAATCACTCCTTACCTAGGAGACAGTTGTGCTGTACTAATCATATCGTTTTAAGGATTAGGTGGGGTGGGGAGCTTTTCCTTCCATTGAAATTCGGGCTGACCAAAGCATTCTGAATTGCCCAATTAAAAGTTTTATTCGGTAAGAGAATTTGGCAGTAACAACTTACTCAGTGACCTCCTAGGTCCTGATAATTATTGATAAATAGGACTGTATTGGACTCTTCCTTCCCTTCCCTGAACTCTGCTCATTCTTTCCAGTTTACCTTGTTCATACTTCTAACATGAACATGATTTACCCGCAGTAAAAATCAGTAACAAGAGGGGATTTTAAGAACCGATTTGTGTCTACTTTGACTGTTACTGGATTATCAAGTTAAAGATAATCTCAAAAAGAGTGGATGTCTAACCCAGACAGTTATTCTAGTTAAGAAACGTTGCAGTTAAAATGTTCACTGTTTAGAATTTTCTCATTGCAGGCCTCGTTTTTAAACTCCTCCAAACTAAAAGAGACATGATCACACCTTGGACTTTGTCTTCACTTGAAATTTCTCAACCTCCAAAGTCTTAAGCAGAGCCTCCCTCCTTGTCTATTCCCCTGCTCCCCTACTGGAATTTCCTGAATTTCTGCCTTTCCCATACCTCTATGCTCTTGATCTCTAGCTACTTCCTTAACTTTTTTTCTGTTTCCTAGTCTACCAGCCTGGATTCTATGTATGACCTTGCAGATACTCTAAAATTCCACCCCTTCATTTCCCACCTTGCAAATGCTAAGCCCTGGTCACATCCCCTGCCCAATGATCATTGGTATAAAAAGTCATGAAGACATGATTCATTACAATTTCACCCTATTTGATTTTAACGAGATCATCTGCATAGCTCTTTATCTGTTGTTTCTGTTGTTACATCTGACTTCATCCCTTGGAGTTTTGGATTTTCATGGCAAAGATACTAGAGTGGTTTGCCATTTCCTGTTCAAGTGAATTAAGGCAAACAGAGGCACTTAATCTCTGTAACTTAGATATGTCCAGAGTCACACAGCTAGTAAGTATCTGATTTGAACTCAAGTGCTCCAGACTCCAGGCCCATGCTCTATCCACTGAGTCACCTATCTCTCATCTCTTGTTGATTCCTTATTCCAGCTCACCATCCTTGTAATTTTCCAGACCAAAATGACACTTCCTTAGTTCTGTGTGTGTTGTTTGCCCAATTGGAATGGAAGGCTCTTGAGAATAGGGACTGTCTTGGCTTTTATGTTTACATCCCCAGCATGTAGCTATCAGTCAATGAATAAACATGTACTATATGCCAGGTACTGTTCTAAGCATTCGAGCACAGTGCTTAGCAAACAGTAAGCACTTAATAAATGCTTTTTCATTCTAACATTCAATTTTCTCACTCTCAATAGAAATTTCCCACTTAGGAAGTAGACTGATCTGCATAAACCTCCTCAGATATGTTCATAGATACCTCCAAATAGACTTATCATCACTCCCTGTCAAAAGTTGTGTCTTTAAGCATCTATCCTTCTTCCTTCTGAGGAAGAAGTATTCTTCTATGACATACTCCTTCCCTCATTCAATCTTTCTCCCACATGTTCAATCTTTCCATCTCATTCAACCTATAATCTCAGGTCTTCCCTATCTTAAAACTTGCTATACAGTCATTTCAGTTGTGTCCAACTCTTTATGACCCCATGTGGGGTTTCTTGTCAAAGACACTGGAGTAGTTTACCATTTCCTTCTGCAGATCATTTTACAGATGAGAAAACCGAGGCAAAAAAGGTTAAGGGACTTGTCCAGGATCACAAAGCTAGTTAAGTGTCTGAGACTAGATTTGAACTCAGGAAGATGCGTCTTTCTGACTCCAGGCCTGGCACTCTATCCACTGCAACACCTAGCTTCCTTTATTCTAAAACTAAAATAAAAACTCAACCTCAAGGGGTTAGTTTCATGCCATTAAGAAGTAGGAGCTAAATAAATTTATTGAATGAAAAAGAATTAATGAAATTGTTCATTTCCATTCAGCTGGTGGCCTTGTATTTTTAAGTTTCTTCTTAATGTAACTACCAGATGTCAGTCTCATTTAAATCCAATTCATTTGCAAGTTATGACATCACCTTCCCAACTTCATGGTCCTTTCCAAGAACTAAGGATAAGCAACAATTAACAATCTATGAGTAGTACTAGTTGTCCCACAGGGAACTCAACTGGCCAATTCCAGTTAGGCAACTCACTCCCTTTCCTCCTTCCTTCCTTTCCTCCTTCCCTCCTTCCTTCCTGTCTTCTCTCCCCCTTCTCCCTTCTTCTCTCCGTACAAATTGCCCCACTGGAAATCCAACTGGCCAGTTCTAGTTGGGCAACTTGGCTTGCTTCCTTCCCTCCTTCCTCTCCCTCCCTCCTCACCCTCTGTCTACATAGGGAATCACACCCTTCCCTGAGGGTGCTCTGCCCAAAGGAAGATAAGTTTTGATTGCTGAAACCTCACAAGATGTCTTGGGGTTTACAGGCTAGATTTCTGTTTTAAGGACTGAGCCTTAAACACAAATCACTCTGACTCTCATTGATTGGTCAGTAATAGGTCCCAGCTCAAACCTCGTTTGGTCACTGTTTGGGCTTTAATGGCTCAGAGTGACTGCAAATGGTAATTGTTTCCATTTGGTCAGAAACTCTGAGGGTCTTCCCCTCCCAGACTGATTTTTTTCTTTTGACTGGGTTAAAGAAGCCATTCTTTGCCTAGCCTGCATCACTGAGTGAGCATTGCCTCAGACAAACTGAGACCCGGGAAAGACCTTACTTTAAAAAGACCAAGGTCTCCTACTGTATCCAGGGCCATCTCCAGTCATCCTGCTCTTCCTGATGTCATGGTCCTCTTTGAGAAGGAAGGACAAACCACAACAACCAAATATCAGTGACCCAGTGGCACCGGGTCGATGTTACCTTAGACTATGACCTCCTTGAGAGCAAGGACTGTCTTTTGCTATTGTCTCTCTAGAGCTTAGCACATTGCCTAGGCACTTGGAGGCTAACAAAGTCTGATCCCACAGCCTGGCACACAGACAACATTAGGGGACAGAGAGACAAGTAGGAAGAGTCAGTGAAAGTCACTGGACCCCAGAATTGCACAAGTTGAATCATGTGGTTTTCTTGTTCTTTCTTTTTTCAAGTACTGTACTACCACTGAATAAATAAAACATACTGAAATAGAAATCCAAAGGCACAATCTTCCTCTGCTGCTTTCAGGCATACCACAATAGGAAAAAAGGTTTTCATTGGGGTTTGGGAGAAGCTGCTGTCTTCCAGTCCCACAGGTAAGTTAGCCCTGTCTTCCTGTCTATGGTAATACACTCTCTTTCAACAGAAAAAAAAATATATTTTATATACATATATATGTATACATGTATACACATATATGTATACATATATATGAAGAGAGAGAGAGAGAAGAGAAATACCAATAAAACTGCTACATCAAATGATCTTTTAAAAATTTTTGTCTTTGATCTCTGTTGCATTTAACAATACTGACCACACTTTCCTCCTGAAGAAAAAAATCTGTCTTCTGAGTTTTCATTCCTCCCTCTTGGTTTCCTGCCTACCTGTCTGATCATTCCTCAGTCTCTTTTGTTGGTGTATCATCCATATCACAATTCTTAACTGAGGGTCCCCCAAGGCTGTGTCCTGGCCTCCTTAAGTTTACCATTCCTATGACTGTGACTCTCAGAAATATATATATATATATATATCCAGCCTCAGTCTCTCTCCTGAGTTGTAGTTTATCTTATTGGACAATTCAAATTAGATGTCCTGGGGACATCTCAAATGCACCATATCTAAAATAGAGTTTTCCTTCCAAATTTCTCTTTTTCTGTTGAAAACACCAACATTGTTTTAGACTCTCAAATTTATAACTTCAGTTATCCATGACCACATATCCAATGGATTGCCAAATCTTGCCATTTCAACCCCTACAATAATTCTTCGATACAACCCTTTCTCTATTCATCCATCTTCATCACTTCTCACCTAGACTATGAAAATGGTCCTTACTGTCTCAAGTCTCAAGTCTCTGCTCTAGTCCATCATCAACACAGGTTACAAATTAATCTTCTTTTAAATGTAGTTTGAGTGCTCTGTAAACTCCAGTGACTCCTTCTTGCCTTTTGGATTGAATATAAATTCTTTTTTTGGCTTTTAAAAGTCTTCATAACCTGGTCTCTGGACCCTTTGATGCAGGATCAAATGAGATAATATTTGTAAAATTACTTAGCACTTAATCTGGCACTTAATAAATACTTGCTCCCTTCCCTGCCACCAGCACCTTTCCTTACACATTATTACCACTTGTACTCACTCCGCAATCCAGCCAAACTGTCCCTCTTTCAGTTACTCACACATTATACTCAGTTTCATATTTCCATTTCTTATTTCACTAGCTGTCCCCATACCCTATCTCTCCTCACCTTTGCCTCATAGAACCCCTCCCTTCGTTCAAAACCACCTCCAGAACCAACTTCTACATGAAGCCTTTCTTTGATCACCCCCACACACACACAATTGCTAATTGCTCCCTTCTCTTAAATACCTTAGTTTTTTTTTAACTATCTAGTATTTATTCCCTTGAGATTGGTTCAGTATAAATTTACTGTAGTCTCTTCTGTTTGAATGTAAGCTTCTTAATAGCAGGAACTGATTCTTTGTATTTGTACCTCCACTTATCTAGCACAATGCTGGACACTTAATGAATGTTTGTTGATTAATTTCTTGATTGATACACTATTACAGAGACTGCACATTTCTGATCCTGTCTGTGGTTATATAATAGACAAGCCTGGCCCCAAGTAGCTGTTTATGCCTCACCTTGCTTGAATGCTTGCTCCATGGAAGTGCTACCTATAACAACCTAACGCAGGACTCTGCATGTAGCAGGTGCTTAATAAATGTTTTTTTTGTTGGTAGAACTTGCAGGCACAAGTGGAGGCAAAACTCTTGAGTACTGCCCCAACCAGATTAAAATGTAATTGGGAAATATTTAACAAAATAAGTAAAAATACAATACAACATAGTTGTTACTTTGAAATTTTGTTTTTTTTTAAGCCAATATAGGGCAACTAGGTGGTGTTGTGGATAGAGTGCTGGGCCTAGAGACAGATACACTCAGATTTGGTCTCAAACACTTACTATCTGCCTGACCCTAGGCAAGTAGTCACTGAATCCTGTTTGCCTCAATTTGCTCATCTGTAAAATCAGCTGAAAAAGGAAATGGCAAACCATTCCTGTATCCTTGCCAAGAAAACCCCAAATGGGGTCACAAAGCGTCAGATAAGACTCAACAACCACCACCACCACAAGATGTCAATATGAGTTAACCGATTCATTTCTGTTTGAGTCTGATACCACTAGTTTACCTGAAGCCTTCTCTAATTCTTTCCTTCCTGTCTCACTCCTAGGCAAGAGACCTAGGCCCCTCCTTAACTGAGAGCTTCACTAGGACTAGTCCATATGCTATTCACTTTTTAAAACTCTCCCACAGCACCTAGAAGAGCAGCAGGTACTCCATAAAATGGTTGATGAATGAATGAATAAATGAGTGAATGAAGCTCTTCCACTTCAGTTCCCTTTCAAGGACATACCTGTGACATAAAAGTAAGTCTGGATTCCTAAAGGCTCTGTTCTGACAGAGAAGCTTAATATTTGGACCTACTCAAGTGCCCTTTTCAGCTCTAATGTTACTCTTAAGGAGGGCAGACTAATGGTCAACTCTGACTGCCAAGAACAAGCAAATTTAACTCATTAATCCACCAATCAGTCAATGAGCATTTATGAAGTGTTTCTAATGTGCCCATTAGGCGTTAGGGATACAGAGACTGAAATGAAACAATTCCTGCTCTCAGAGAGTTTACGAACTACTTGGGGAGATAACATGTGCATGTGTAAGTATGTTGAAAGAATCCAAAATTAAGCCAAATACGATGTCTAAAGGGCCCACGAGGTGGCCCAGTGGATAGAGTGCTGTGCCTGAAGTCTTGAAGACCTGAGTTGAAATCTAGCCTCAGTCACTTACTAGCTGTGTGAATCTAAGCAAATCATTTAACCCTGTGTGCCTCAGTTTCCTCATCTGTAAAATGATTTGGAGAAGGACATGGCAAACCATTCCAGTATGTTTGCCAAGAAAATCCCAAATGGGCTCACAAAGAGTTGAACATGACTAAAAAAAGCCTGAACAACAATAATATTTAAATCCAGATGGGGCACAGAGGGGGGCAATTTTTCATTCCTAGTGACTCTTCCAAGTCTTAGGGATTGAGATCTTTTTGTTGGGAGAGAATACTTATGCCCACCATCATATATCCTTGAAATATTGAAGGAAACTGTGTGATTTAGTTAGCATTTTGCCTCAGCAATGAAACAAGCCCTCCATCTAGTGACCAAAATAATGCATAAGTTATGGAACTAAAAAAGCTCATGGGTATGATCAGTATTTTGCAGTTCCATTTTACATAGCCTGGTTTCCAAGAATATATTGAATTGATATCCAAAACTGGGTCAGCAGAAACATACACACACACACACACACAATTCTAAGAGAAGACTTACTTAGCTTCAAGTGGAAGAAACCAGTGAAACTGAAAGTCAGTCTAAAGTCTTCCCCAGCACACTCCACCTAGACTGACTGTTGTCCCCTTCACTTCTTTTTCAACAGAACCTCTTAAGAACTCAACAAACATCTATTAAGTACCTCCTGTGTAATTAGCCTGTTACACATTGGCAAAGCCCTGGACTCATGTGGATCTTATTCCAGTCAGTCATAACCAGCCCAGTTTAAGTAAGACCCAAAATGCCATTGGCTCCTTGTCCAAAAGCTTACTTTTTAAAATCACAAAATCTCAGAAAAGGAAGGGATCTCAGAGGTCAGTAAGCTGAGTTGAGTAGGAATCATCTCTTGCAGTATCCCAGTAAGTTGCCATGAAGCCTCTACTTGAATACCACCAGTGATGGTGAGGTCACTCTCTTTGGAACAGCCCATTTCACCATTAGATAAATATAATAATAGTAACAATAGTTAACATGTATGCAGCACTTACTAGCTGCCAGTTACTATGGTAAGCACTTTACAACCATTATCTCATTTGATCCCCACAACAACTCTGGGAGATATATGCTATTTTTATCTCCTTTTTACAGATGAGGAAACTGAGATAAACATAAGTGATTTGCCCAGGGTCACACAGCTAGTAAGTGTCTAAGGCTGGATTTGAACTCATCTTCCTGACTCCAGGTCCAGTGCCTTAAACACTGTACCACTCTACACCGGTAGTGTACAAGGAGGTGGTTGGTCTAAGTGAAGTCTAGGGGCCTTTTTAGCTCTGTCATTTTATTACATCAGTCATAACTCAACATACTTATAAATCATTACAAATACTAAGTTTCATGTTTGACATTATCATTGGCAGGATTTTATTTGGCATTGTAAAGCAGAAGAGAGATTTGAAAGTACAATTTTATTCTTTTATAAGTTGAACACAGACATACATTCAAAAGAATTAGTGATAGAAATAACATCATGGGAAGTTCTCTTTAAATCAATATAGTTAGGATCAAAACAGACTATAAAATGAACTAACCGCAAGGACTGTCATTTGTGCGCAGCTGGTTAGGGGCTAGGACAACCCATGGACCTTTATCATTTCAACGGAGCCAGAACAGTCAGCAGCATGGACAGTTGAGACACAGGGGCTCAGGCCACAGTGACCCAACCGCTTGCTGAACCTATTCTCGGGAGGGATTGACTTTGGACAGTATGTCCACATCAGCCTTGCTAGTCTTCCCAAGTGTCTTCTCTCCTGGAGCTACTTGGTTTGCAGCCCGACTGGGATCTGCCTTCTTTTGGAGCCGGATCTCATTAGAGGGTTTAGGGAGCCCTCCAGGGATATCATTAGGATCAATTATCTCTGCAAGCTTCCTCTTCAGCCAGGCCAACCTGGTTCTGTCGTTAAGGTACTCAGCCCAGTTGTGCATCAGTTGTACTTCAGTCACCACTCTCTTCCTGGGGAGGAAGAGCATAGAGTGTGAACAAAAGGGTGGAAAGGAGGAGAAAAGTGGAAGGAGAAAGAAGAGAGAACGTCAATCATTTGATTCACTCACTCCTTCCCATTTTCCAGAATGAAATGAAAGACAACTGTTGTCCCGTTGACCAACCAATCTAACCAGGCTACAATACTTACTTAATCGTTTTCCCTTCAGCATTTGTAAGGAAGCCAATTACATACAAGACCATGATGGCTCTTGCCACATCTCTTGCAAAAACCATCTTCACTAAAAGGGAAAGAAAAAAAGGGAACATTTAAAACTTAAGCAAGTCCAAATTGTTTTTTTTTATCTATCCAGTGTATACATATATTCTATATCAAAATTCTTGCCTTCTCTAGGAGGGGAGAGGGGAGAAAGGGAGAAAATTGGAAACTCAAAATTAAAAAATAAACCCAAATGTTAAAAATTGTTTTTACATGTAATTTTAAAATATTAAAATTTTCAAAAAAATCTATTCAGGTTACTTATGTACACACAGAAACACATATACACATATCATGTGGCTTAAGAATGAAGTTACCTAACAAGTTGAATTTTCTTAAGTATACTGATTAGGTTTCTTATATATGTGGGAAAGGCAGGGATGCCAGTGCAAAGAGCAAGGTGTGAGGAAAGCTTGCCTATGATAACTTTATCTTCACTATTTAACATTAGACCAAGTGGATGCTTTACATTTTATAAGAATTCTGAAACTGCTCATGCCTGATAAAGATTGATGATGATGATGATGATGATAGGTCTTTAAGGCTCGCAAAGTACTTCACAAGGATTATCTCATTTTGTCTTCACTATAGCCCTACATGGTAGGTGCTACTCTTATCCCCATTTTGCAGATGAGGAAACTGTGGCTGAAAAAGGTTGTGACTTACCTGCAGTCACAAAACTAATGAGTGACTGAGGTGGGATTTGAACTTAGGTTCAAGCAGGAAAAGCAGAGTTGCTAGTTTATAGAGCAAGATTTGAGGTGAGCCCACCTGTGGTAACTTTATATACAGAAGAAAGACAGGACAAAATAATTTTACAAGGCTGCTCATAATTGGAGTTCCAACATAGCAGACAAGTGGGAAGAACTTAAATGCCCCAGGCTAGAAGATTAAATCAGCAAACATGGTATATGTTGGTACCATGAGAAACAACAGAACTGAGAAAAGGGATAGATACATGGAAGGTGAAGAGGATATGTGAAATAAGGCAAAAGAAAATGGACAAAATGAAGCTCTCCTGTCACGAGTAACAGATACCAAAAATGTCACATGTGGTCACTGGTAAAGATGGGAGAAGGACATAGAGAGAAACAGATGCTTAGAGAATCAGTTTTGTGTCAAGAATACCTTGGACAGTTTGGGAAAGCCTATGGACTCTCAGAAAAAAAATACTTTAAAAATATAAAATAAAATACGTAGGATTATAAAGAAAACTAATTATATTGAAATATGACTATCAAAATATATTTTCAAAAAAAGTTTGCCAACTTCAGGTTAATCACTCCTGGTGGAAACAAATTCCTTTTACCTTCAAATCCAGCATTCTTTATGCAGGACTGCAGGAGGAAAAGTAATTCAAATCTGTCTTCATCAACTTTCTTTAATTATTGAAATCATTCTTCATGGGCATATTTCATTTTCTAATTTCAGTCAAGGAACCACCACATATTTCATGTCAAATGTTCATAGATTTTAGACTATTGCCATAAAAAATTCTAGCATCTCATAAGATAAAATTGAATTGTTTTCAAAGGCTTTTATTTGCTTTGCCCTATTTTCTATTTGGCTAGCTTACATCCTAACGTATTATACCACTGGAAAGAAATTGTACCATCCAAGAAATTTCTTAATATTCAATGAATTTAGCTGATTGGACCCACAGAAAAGAAATTCTACTCACCCAGGAATGTCTGAGGAATAGTTCTTCGTTCAGAGAACTTGGCTTAGCAGCTGATGCTGTGTTAACACTGAGCAAATTGGAAGGCTGCTGAATTAAACTGCAGGATCCTTAAATGTGACTTTTATATATAGGTCTTCCATACACCAATAAAAGTCCTTTTATTGTTTCCAGCAATGTCACTCCCATTTCTCTGGGTCACAAACTATAGGGGCTGAACACACCCACCCGCTCATCTGCCTATGTCCACCCTTCTCTACTTGGGCATTAAGAAAAAAGTGAGGTGGAGGTAGAGGTTGGGAAAAGGTCAGAAGGGAGAGAAAAGAATCCTAGAGAAAATTCCACTGCATAACTCAAATGAAGGCTGGACTGGGTTGGCAATTCTGAAGTTAGATCAGTAAAAGAAACCTACCCAGCTGGCAAGGATTCATCATCACAACTTATTGTATAGGATAGCCTCTTTATAAGAAAATTAAATCTGAAAGTGCAAAATACTCAGCAAGCGTTGGAGTGGTTTTCATGTGATCAGATCTTAGGTGAAGAAGAAAAGGTGGAGGGAAAGGAGGAGGAGGGTAAATAGTACGGTATGTTAGTCCAAATCTGGAGAAGTGAGAGGGTTTGAGGACCCAGGAAGACCTGGGTTCAAGGGTTCCCTCTTACATATTCAGGCTGTTTGACCGTGGACAAATTGCTTAAATTCTGTGCTCTAGACAACTCTCTAAGATGATGTGGTGCAGCCCAATTGCTGATCTGCACTGGGAGAGGCTGTCCCCTCATAAAAGAAAACAGTAGGTCCAGAATCCCTCTTTTTAAAAAAATAAAAGAGGAATAATCCACTTTTGATCATAGCATCATAACCAAGCAATAAACATTTATTATGTCCACTACATATTAGACACTGGGGACACATAAACAAAAATGAAATAGCTAGTGCTCATAAGGGCATTTCATTCAATAGGGAAAATATATATATAAGTATATTTAGAGTATTTATAAGTGCAATATATAATTATATTTAGAATATATATATGCATTTATAAGTACATTTAGAATATATATGTGTGCATATATAAGTATATTTAGAATATATAAGTACCTATATAATATAGAATACATATATAGTGTGTATATATAAGTGCATATGTAAATATATTTAGAATACATATAAGTACATATACAAGTATATTTGGAATGTATATACACATATGTAAGTATACTAAGATTAATTTCAGAGTAGTTTGGGAAGGAGTACACTAGCCATTGGCGGGCAGGGAGAGATTAAGAAAGGTTTCCTGTAGAGCAGGACTGCACAACCTGTGGCCCTAGAAAGGATTTCAGGCAGCTCACAAAAAGTGTAGAGGAGATAAATACGGGCCTGCACAGGATTCTGCCTGTGGGCCACTTAGGGCCCACCAAAGGATTTGGGGTAGCCCAGGAATAATGTAGGGATTGTAAAAGACGCCTGTACAACATGCCACCCACAGGCCATGGGCCCACCAGTGATCCCTGGGCAGTAAGTTGTGCAGGCCTACTACTGTAGAGTGTGGTGCATCTGGAAGGAAGAGGGATTTTATGAGCTGGAGGTAAAAGAACATTTCAAGCATGGGACACAGCCAGTGGAAAGGCAAGGAAATTGGAGACAGAGGACATGTGAGGAACAGCAAGGCCAGTCTGGCTATTTCACAGAGTGACTGAAGGTGAGGAATGTCTAATGACTTTCAGCTCTAAATCTATGGTCTTTTGATAAGGAATTCCTAGAGTAAGATAGTGTTTTGATGAGTCATTTGTAATATCCAGTGGACAGGTGTTGAAGATCTAGGAGTGCTCTGCATATAGCCAACAATTAATTATTAGGAATTGATGAGGTTATAGAGAGAGAAGAGATTAGGACAAGCATGGAGGAACTCACAGAAAGGGGACATGCAAGGGATGAGACAGCACAGGGGACTGAGGAGTGCATGGGCAGGAAGTAGAACCTGGAGACAGTTGGTATCATGCAAACCTGGAGGAGAAAGTATCCACAGAAGAGAGCAGGGTCAATGGTATCAATGCAATAGAGAGATCAAAGAAGAATGAGGACTGAGAAAAGACCATTGGATTTGGCAATAAAGAGCTTGTTGGTAACTCTGGATTTACAGTTGAGTGATAGAAGTCAGAAGCCAAATTTTCAAGGGTCCACTAATGAGGGGAAGGAAAAGTGAGGGCAATGAGTATAGAGACAGGGGTGGGGAACCTGCAACGTCAAGGCCACATGGGTCCTTCTAGGTCCTCAAGTGAGGCCCTTTGACTGAATCCAAACTTCACAGAACAAATACCCTTAAAAAAAGATTTTTTTCTGTAAAAGTTGGACTTAGTCAAAAGGCTGCACCCAAAGTCTAAACTTTAGAGGGATTAATATTTGAATTGTTAAATAGTCAAGAAAACTGGTAGAGAAGGAAGGAAGTTTTGATCCATTACCATTTGATGCTTCCATTCAGGGCTCCAGCACTATCACCCTCTAAGTTTAAGACATAGTTAGAAAGAAGCTAGTTTCTATAACAGCACAGAAAAGTATTTTATATTGAACATTGTACCTTATCACCCACTTGGATGATTCAAGAGGGAAGAAATTGCTCCTACAGCGTGGCTCTTTCTTGGAGCTTGGGTGATTATTTCTTAAATTCTAGAGAAGATCCAAGAATTTGATTCTCTTTTACAAATACAGAGACCAAAGTGACAATTGTGTTTTGCAATCCTATTCCTTCACACCCTCTAGTAGCAAGTGCTTCATAAATCGTCATTGACTTGAATTTGATTTTAATTATCCAACTTTGGCTGCAACAGATATATGAGTGTTAGGCACATGTCATCTTCTCAAAGAAAACAGCTGTACTAAGCTCTTCTTCCCTGCCCTTTGCTGTCAGTACTGTCAGTCTCTCATGGCCCCTAGAACCCCTAGCCCTCATCTTTCTAAATGCCTTCTCTGTGTCTGACTCCTATTGCTGTAAAACCTGATGGCAGAGATAAGCTGTTATACTGTAATTTATCTGTTGCTAACTTCCAAGGTCCTTAGCTCTAGCTAAATACTCTATACACTATAGCATACACATTATAACCAAGTTCCCACTGAAGTGCAGGTCTGCCCAGGTCACCCTCATACTCAATAAATTTCAATGTCTCCCTGTCACCACTAGAATCAAATAAAAAAAATCCTCAGTCATTCAAAATGCTTCATAATTTACCATCTCCCACCTTCCAATTTTTTAATGCCTTACACACATGCACACACACACACACACACACACACACACACACATACACACACACACACACACACACACACACACACACCCCTCCATACTCTGACATCCCGGGACACTGGCCTCCTTGTTATTCTTTAAGCAAGAAACTCCATCTCCCAACTCAGGACATTTTCACTGGTTGTCTCTTATACCTAGAATTCTCTACCCCTGTCCCCACATCTTTGCCTCTTGGCCTCCCTGGCTTCTCCAATTCCTAGCTAAAAGCTCACTCTCCACAGGAAACTTTTCTCAGCCCCGCATTAATTCTAGTGCTTTATCTCTTGTGATTGGCTCTAATTTACCTTATATGTGGTATGTTTGTACATAGTTGCTTGCATGTTGTCTCTCCCATTAGACTGTAAGGTTCTTGGGAACAGAGATTGTTTTTGTCTTTCTTTGTATCCCTAGAGTTTAGCATAGTGCCCACATTAGGTACTTAGTAAGTATTTATTGACTGACTATAAAATATTAAAAGCTATTTTAACCCAAATCATAGTAATACCCTCAGAACAACCTTGAGGGTAAGTACTGCAAATAGTATTCACTGTTTAACAGATGAGGAAAGTGAGGTGCAAAAAAAATGAAGTTACTTGTTTGAGATTGCACTCAACCTAGGTCCCCTAACTATAAGCCAGTGTGATGTGGAAAATAGGAAGATAGCCTTGAATTTGTCATTCTTATTGGCAGCTTCCTGCCTTCTAGGATAGAGTGAGAGAAAGTTTGTTGGCTAGTCCTTGTAGACAGCCATCTTACTGTAAGGCACAATGTCAAATATGGAGAGACAAGGATTTGTAACTTTCCAAAGTACAGGTAGAAAACCCTGTGCTTCTCCTCTCGGAAAGTACTTTCTTCTTCCAATGTTTTCAAAGTAGGAGTTTAGTTCACCAACTTATGCAAATGATTTCCAGCACCTTGTTCTTCTAGGAAGGCTGTCCATATTTTGTTAAGCTCACCCATGAACATGGGATAGTTGTGATTTCATTCGTATAGTGGCTTATACCTGGGGCTAGGTGCTGTAGTGGTTAGAGCACTGCTCCTGGAGTCTGGAAGAGCTGAGTTCAAATGTGGATGCAGGCGCCTCACTAGCTCCGTGACCTTGGACAGTTACTTAACCTCTTTTTGCTTCTGTTTCCTCAACCATGAAATGAGGAGAATAACAGCATCTACCTGCCAAGGCTGTTATCAGGATCAAAAATTAGATAGTAATGGTAAAGTGCTTAGCACAATGTTTGGTACATAGTAGGCACTTAATAAATGCTTGTTCTCTTCCCCAGTGAGGAAGGTTAGTATCTACTCAGAGACTATATGTCTGCAAACATAACCTCCAGCCCCTTCTTGGCACCCATACAGAAGAGTCTTGGCCTGTGACAGTGGCTCAGGCAAGTCTCTGAAACTCTGAACCTCAGTTTCCTCATCTGTAAAGTGAGGGCGTTGGGTAGACAACCCATTCTGTGACCAAAGCTTGATCCCTTGTTTTCCAAGACAATTTGGTTTTGTCGTTAGGTCTTTGATGGGTCCCAGGTAGGTATTTGTTCCTTTTCCACTGGCTTCACAGATACCTCAAAGCAACATGCTGAGGAGGTTAAAGAAGGAGTCCTATTGACTTCATCTTCCAACAATGAGGAAGATCCCAAGCTTGGTGTAGCTGAACAGAATTACCCAGAGGAATGGTCCAGTGTTTGCTCAGAGAGTAATGAAGATGAGATACTGCATATTCTTTCAAGAGACATGTCCCAGATGGCTAAGTGGGATACCCACCAAATAGGGACCCAACACAAGAGCATGCAATACATCACAGAGTCATACAGATGACAGGTGGGCGTGATCCCTGCAAAGAGATGAAACTCATCACTGGAATCTGTCTTGGGCTCCATCTTGTTCCTAAAACTCTGCATTTTCTTCACACGCAGAGCAAGACTCTTCAGTCTCTTTTTTATTTGAAGTAAATGATTAGTGGTTTTGGAACCAAAATGCCTTCTACCTCTTAAACTTTAAATGAGTAAGAAGCCCAGTTGACTGGTACTGAGCTAGGCATGGCATTCAAGCGTCTAGTGGGACCACTTTGGATGGTTTACCTAATGCTTTAAAATTTACAAAATGCTTTCCCCACTGTAATCCATTTGAGACTGGAAGCACAAATGTCATGATCTCAATTCAATTTAACAAGAATTTATTGAGGTCCAACCATATCCAAGGCATGACGCTAGAGATTCAAAGATGAAAAATGAGAAGTAGTTTGTGCCTCTAATTCTACTACTACCATCATTTTACAGATAAGGAAACTGAGGGTCCTAGATGTCAAATTGCTTAAAAGGTCCATAGTTTTAGAAGTGGAAGTTACCTAAGAAGCTTTCCAGTTCAACTCTCTTATTTTATTGATGAAGATACTGGGGTTTAGGGAGATTAATTGATTTCTCCAACATGTTATAGAGCTTGTAAGCTATAGAGGTGATATTTGAACTCAGGTTCTCTGACTCCAAAGACACTACTCTGTCCCCAATGTCAGAACCAGGATTTGGGCCCAACTTCAGGTGCAATACTTTCTTTTGTACTGCACCACAGGATGAGCCTTCTGGACCTGGAACTTCACTGTCCCAATCTGCCTCTCACACTGGAAATACTCTCTGCCCCAAGGGCTCCTTTCTCTGATTGACTGGTTCTTTCTAGAACCTTCTTTGCTTTGACTAGTAGTTTGTCATTTCCTTCTTCAGCTCATTTTACAGATAAGGAAACTGAGGCAAATATAGGGTGAAGTGACTCCTGAGGGTCACACAACTAGTAAGTGTCTGAAGACAGATTTGAACTCAGGAAGAGGAGTCTTCCTGACTCCAGACTTGGAACTCTGCACTTTACCACCTAGCTACCCTAACTCTATCCTCCTCACCCCAAACAAAAACAAAAACAAAAACAAATCCTGCTTTGTGAACTTTGGGCAACACATTTAACCCCTATGGAGCTAAACCTAAATTGCAAGGTCTGAGGATTTCACTAAAAGATCTCCTCAAAATCCCAGTCCTCCTTTAAGCTTTGGCTCTGTTATATACTAGTGGACTTGAATTTCAGTTTTCCCATCTGTTAAATGGGGATGATTCATTGGTTGAGAAGCCTTGAATTACATTTTTCCCTTTTCTTTACTCTGATCCCTCCCCTTGCCCCTCCTTTGTCCATCTTATATCTTCTGCTTTTACTTTTTTCTTTCTTTGCAGCATTTTAAAAAATTAAATTTTATTTTCAGATTCTTACTTTCTCCCTTCTCTTTCTCCCTTACCAATTGAGAAAAAAAAAGGAAAGAAAAAGAAAACCCCTATTACAAATAGGTATAATCAGGAGGCAGCTAGGTGGGGAAGTGGATAGAGTGCTATGCCTGAAGCCAGGGAGATCTGAGTTCCAATCCAACCTCAGACACTTACTAGCTGTGTGACCCTGGACAAGTCACTTGATCCTGTTGACCCCAGTTTCCTCATATGTAAAGTGAACTGGAGAAGGAAATAGCAAACCACTCCAGGATTTTTGCCAAGAAAACCCCCAATGGGGGTCAGGAAGAATCACAGGACTAGAAAAGTATTGAATATGAGGTAAAGTTCAAGAACTATGTAGAATGAGATAGGTTTGGAACAGCCTTAGAGGTAGACTTGAGAGAACCTCTTAGAGATAGAGGAAGTGCCTCTTGGATAGTATGAATTTGTATTACAGTTGTTTACAACTAATGTATAAGGTTGTTTTCAAAAATGGTGTTGAACTGATCAGCCTTGTAGAGAGGCAAAGGAAGCCAGAAGACTAATGGAATGGGACAAGAGGAGGCACTAGGGGTCTGGAGGGGTAGAATGAGTTCAATAGGAGCTTAGGATTGCGTAAGGTGGTTTAACACTGCACACTTGGTCCACGTTGTTCACGTGTCTCTGAGTAGGAGTAAGGGACTTTGCTGCTCTCTCCACTGAAGAGAGTTATGAGAAGGAAACTTGGGAGATGACATGAAAGAAAGTTGACCTGTGAATAGGTGCATCATGGAACAGAATGCAATGGGCAAATAGAAAGTTAACCAGAATGGAGTGAATCAGGGGAGGGGTAGAACTGAGCTAGAAAGGGATGAGAGTTCTATGGGGGAAAGCAGGGGAGATGGAGAACCTAAGTCTACAAATGCAGAAGCTAAGGGAAACTGATGACAGAAAGCAGAAGATTGAAAACATTTCTGGACAGGACTGGGTCTAGTTATTCAGCATGGATACTGCCTCGATTCTGCTGGTCACAAGATGTCCCAAGGTCAGACTGTCACACTTTTGTGCAATCTGTGCAGATTGGAAGATAATTTTTGAGTAGCTAAGGAAGGAGTAAAAGATGACTTGATTATGATGAAACAGCAGATCTCTTAGTCTGTGCAGAAAGATCCTTGCTCACAGTCTTTCAATGGTAAATGTTTTACCAAGTAGATTAGTTGGTAATTTGACTTTAGAGTTGGAATCAGCAAAAGGTATCCATTTTCCATTAGTTACTGAATAATATAGGAGAAAAATGATACAATATCACATTGCATGTGTGTTTTGTAAACACTTCTGAAGAGAAAACAAATTGACCTTACACACAAATACAACTGACCACAAACTGAATGATTTGCCCATGCACTCTTTCAGCCCTTATAATGGAGTCACAAGTTATTTTCCCAGTATGAAAAGAGTGCTGGACTTAGATTCTAGAGACCTAAGCTCATATCTGCTCTCTTATGCTTATGAAAACCCTGGGTTTGTCATTTCTCTTCTCTGAGACTCACCTTACTCATCAGAAAACTAGGGATGATACAGGATTGTTGTCTAGAAAGTGCTTTTTGGAGAATCTTCAGGCTACCAAATGGTAGCTTTAAAAAAATCATTCAGGTCATTGGGAGAAAATCAATCACATCGATTTTTTAAATGCAATATCCTGCAGAAAAGAGCATAGATAACTGGCTTTAAGGTCAGTAAGATGTGTTCAATGCATGACTCCTGACACATACTGGCTCTAAGATCCCAGGGCAAGTCACTTAGTTTCTCCATAATCTAAGCAGCTTTCTAAGATTATAAATAGCAGAAAAGGCATCAACCTGCCTTTCTTCAAGTGAATTTCTTGAACTCAAGGGAATTTCTTCAAGTGGTAATTGCCTATGTCAGTGAAATCAGGTCCAGTCCCTAGTTCATATATTGTTTGGCCATTACTTCCCATAACTGGACAATGAATTGTCTTCTTTGCTTTTCTTTTTAAAAAATCACTTATTTTATTCTGAACTTAAGAAATAAAATAAGGAGGAGGGGTGGAGCCAAGATGGTGGAGTAGAAAGATGCACATACACTAGCTCTTACCCCACAGCCCATAAAATACCTGTAAAGAAGTCCTCTCAACAAATTCTAGAGCAGCAGAAGCCACAGAACAACAGACTGGAAAACAATAGAGTTCCAGCTGAGGGTGATGTGGAAGACTGACAGGAAAGGTCCATCGCAACTGAACGTGGAGAAGAGCCTTGGCCATGTGGCGCCAGGAGGAGCAGAACCAAGTAGGCATCAGGGTCAGAATCTCCAGCAGCAGCACAGATCTCTCAACCCACAGGTGTTAAAAGTCAGTGAAAGGGTTTTCTCGGCTGGCCGAGAAGGGAGCAGGGTGTCCCCATAACTCAGGCCTCCTCAGGTGGCAGCAGTGGAGGAAGCAGTGGAAGGGGGCTCCCAAGGCAGGCAGCAGCCCGCATCCATTGTTGAAGGTCTCATTGTAAAGCCCCTGAGGGAACTGAGCCCTGTGTAGCAGCCCTGCTCCCATCTGAGCAGCTAAACTTAATCTCATACTGCATAGTAGCCTTGCCCCCACCTAAAGCCCCTGAGGGATTGGAGAAGCTCATCTGAATCTCAGCCCCCAGTGCTGGCTTGGCAGAACTGGAGGCAGGGTGGTTGTGGAGAGGAAACTCAGAAGTCAAATAACTGGCTAGGAAAATGCCCCCAAAAGGGGGAAATAATAAGATCATAGAAGGTTACTTTCTTGGTGAACAGGTGTCTCCTCCCATCCTTTCAGATGAGGAAGAACAAGGCATACTGTCAAAGGAAGTTAAGGCCCCTGCCTCCAGGGCCTCCAAAGGGAACTTAAACTGCCTCAGGCAATAGAAGAGCTTGAAAAACAAGTTAGCAGTTTACTAAAGGAGAACCAAAAAAATGCTGAGGAAAATAACAGCTTTAAAAAGAGGCTAACAGTTGGAAAAAGAGATCCAAAAAGCAAATGAAGAGAAGGAGGCTTTAAAAAGCAGAATTAGCCAAATGGAGGAGAAGGTTCAAAAGTTCACTGAACAAAATAATTCGTTGAAAGAGAGAATTGAGTTCAGGGAATTGAATGACTATGAGATAAACCAAGCAGTTAGAAAACAAAACCAAAAGTTTGAAAAAATAGAAGATAATGTGAAACATCTCATTGGAAAAAACAACTGACCTGGAAAATAGATGCAGGAGAAACAATTTAAAAATTATAGGACTACCTGAAAGCCATAATTAAAAAAGAGCCTAGACATCATCTTCCATGAAATTATCCAGGAAAACTGCCCTCATATTCTAGAACCAGAGGGCAAAATAAATATTGAAAGAATCCACCAATCACCTCTTGAAAGAGTCCTGAACAGAAAAACACCTAGGAATATTGTGGCCAAATTTCAGAGTTCCCAGATCAAGGAGAAAATACTGGAGGCAGCTAGAAAGAAACAATTTGAGTAATGTGGAAATACAATCAGGATAACACAGGATCTGGCAGCTTCAACATTAAGGAATTGAAGGGCTTGGAGTGGGATATTCCAGAGGTCAAAGGAACTGGGATTGAAACCAAGAATCACCTACCCAGCAAAACTGAGTATAATACTTCAAGGGAATAAATGGTCATTCAATGATACAGAGGACTTTCAATCATTCATACTGAGGAAAAGACCAGATCTGTATAGAAAATTTGACTTTACAATACAAGAATCAAGAGAAGCATGAAAAGGTACACAGGAAACAAAAATCATCTAAAGCTGAACTGTTTACATTACTACATGGAAAGAAAATATTTATAACACTTGATCTCAGTATTTGGGTAGATGGAGAGATTGTACATACACACATGCACACACACATACACATATATAGACAGACAGTACAGGGTGTGTTGAATCAGAAGAGATGATATTCATACACAGAAAAAATAAATAAAATAAAATAAAAATTAAGGGGTGAGGGAGGAAAATACCAGGAGGAGAAAGGGAGAAATGGAGTGGGGCAGGCTATAACTCATAAAAGAGATAAGAAAAATTTTGTTCAATGGAGGAGAAAAGGGAGAAGGGGAGAGGGGAAAAGTGATGCTATTCTCTCCACATATGGCTGAAGGAGGGAATAACATGCTCACTAAATTTGATATGAAAATCTATCTTACACCACAGGAAAGTAGGGGAGGAGGGGACAAGTAGAGTGAGGGGAATGATAAAAGGGAGGGCAAATGGGAGAAGGGAGCTACTAGAAATAAACACTTTTGAGAATGGACAAGGTCAATTGAGGGGGGAAAAATAAGGGGGCATAGAGTAGGACAGAGGCCAATATAGTCAGTATTATACAACACGATTATTGTGGAAGTCTCTTGCAAAATGACACATATTTAGTCTGTATTAAATTCCTTGCCTTCTCAGTGTGGTTGGGGAGGGAAGGGGGGGGAGAGAAGTTGGAATTTAAAGTATTAGCAATGAATATTGAGAATTTTTATTGTATATAATTGAGAAGTAAGAAATATAGGGAATGGGGTATAGAAATTTATCTTGACCTACAAGAAAAGAGAGAAGATGGGGATAAGGGAAGGGTGGAGTGTGATAGAAGGGAGGATACATTGAGGGAAGGAGTAATCAGAATGCAAGGTACTAGGAAGCAGGGGGGAGGAGAGTGTTGGGGAGAAAAATTGGACACGTTACAAAGTGAGATAAAAGCAATTAGTATTAAAACAATTGGCTGAATTAATTACTGAGAATAAATCAATGACATCTTTAGTTTGGGGAAAAGAATTTTAGTCTAAATTTCCTAGAGGAAGGTAACCTTGGGTACAATTTGGTATTGATGGAAAAGTGAAGATTTTAATGGTAAATTTGACTTTATGATTGCTATTTAATCAGGAACTAGAACATGTATAGAAAGGTATGTAAGCCACTTAAGACTTGCCTCAAAAGATGTTCCTTAGCCAAAGTGAAATTATGATCATATTTGAAACCTGGTTACTGGAATTTGTTATTTTTAGATGCTATGGGACTATTAAGTGACTGTTCTTTTGAGTCTAGTTCCAGATATGGATAGCAAGAAAGGTGGTCTGAACCTCCAATCCATGATGCCCGTAAGCCTGTGAGATGCTGGTATGAACTGCAAAAGGTGATCTCATGGGAAGGGTGGGAGAGCAGCTGTTCAGCCCAGGCTGAGATAGGATTCTCCTGATTCAGTTTCCTCACTGACATCTGGCAGACTTTAAGCCTGACTGAATGCAGGTTGACAATCTACTCCTGCCTAGAATTGACATGAAATTGGGGAGATATTGTTTCCCTGCAACATCCCTTCTCTTGGTGACAATTTCCTATAGTCAAAAGATTTGTAAGCTTAATACCAGATCTATTAAATTATAGATTATTGGTAGGGGAATATCTGAGGCTAAGTCTAAAATTAAGCTATTAGGCTTAGGACTTTAAACCAACAACAAGTTAGGGTCCTTTAATTCTTAGTAATACTGTGGAGACAATTAGGTCAAGAGCTTGTGAAGTTAGCAAACATAAATATTATTTGTGTCTCAGTTGGTTAATGTTTTAAAAAAAGATTCTTTTGTGGTCCATATTGTAAATGCTTTAAAAAGAAGTATCACCTGATCAAAAGTTTGAATTGTTTTATCTGTTAAAAAGTGTGTTAAAAATGAAAAATAAAATAAAAAAAAAAGAAATAAAATAAGGAGGGTGGAGCTAAGATGGTAGAGCAGAAGCAGGGACTTGCTAGAACTCTCCCCCAAACCCAGCCAAATACATGTAAAAAATGACACCAAACAAATTCTGGAGTTGCAGAACCTGCAGAATGATGGAGAGAAGCAAATCTTCAGCCCAAGACAGCCTGGAAGGTTGATGGGAAACATCTGTCACACTGGGTTGGGAGCAGAACACTGTCCAGAATGGGACACACTGGCACAGATGGGACTTGAGCAGGCCTCAGGGGGACTGAACCTCTGGCACCTGTGTTGGTTTCCCGACTTCACAACCCCAAAATGCCGAGGACAAATTAGAAGGTCAGTGGAAAAAACCTGTGGGACCTGTGTGAGAGAATAGAGTGGCCTGGCCCCAGCTCCACGGTGGCAGAAGGGGTGGAGGAGCCTGAGACAGCCACAGCAGCAGCAGGGGCAGTGGCAGCAGCTATTTCTTGAGCTCTAGGCCCACAGATTGTGGGAAGATCGAGCGGCTGACAGTACACCCCTCCCAACTCCCCTGGAAGAAGAGAACTACTTTGACAAAGAGCTCAAAAGTCAAGTAGATGACTGGGGAAATGAGAAAAATGAGCAAAAATCATAAAAAGAATCAGACTATGGAATCTTACTTTGGTGACAAGGAAGACCAAAATATACAAACAGCAGAGGACAACAAAATCAAAGCTCCTATATCCAAAGCCTCCAAGAAAAATATGAATTGGTCTCAGGTCTTGGAAGAGCCCAAAAAGGATGTTGAAAATGAAGTAAGAGAAGTAGAGAAAAAATTGGGAAGAGAAATGAGAATGATGCAAGAAAATCATGAAACATGAGTCAACTGCTTGTTAAAGCGGACCCAAAAAATGATGAAGAAAATAACACCTTAAAATATTGACTAACCCAAATGACAAAAAGTCAATGAGGAGTTAAAAAGCAGAATTGGCCAGATGGAAAAGGAGATCTAAAAGTTCACAGAAGAAAATAATTCCTTAAACATTAGAATGGAGCAGAAGGAAGCCAATGACTATGAGAAATCAAGAAATTATAAAATAAAACTAAAGGAATGAAAAGAAAAGAAGACAATATGAAATATCTCATTGGAAAAACTGACCTGGAAAATAGATGCAGGAGAGACAATTTAAAAATTATGGGACTACCTGAAAACCATGATCAAAAAAAGAACCTAGACATCATCTTTCAAGAAATTATCAAACTGCCATGATATTCTAGAACCAGAGGGTAAAAAAGAAATTGAAAGAATCCACCGATCGCCTCCTGAAAGAAATGCCAAAAGGAAAATTCCTAGGCATATTGTAGTCAAATTTCAGAGCTCCCAGGTCAAGGAGAAAATATTGCAAGCAGCCAGAAAGAAACAATTTGAGTATTGTGGAAACACAATCAGGATAAGACAAGATCTTGCAGCTTCTACCTTAAGAGATTGGAGAGTTTGGAATATGATATTCCAGAGGTCAACGGAGCTAGGATTAAAATCAAGAATCATCTACCCAGTAAAACTGAGTATAATACTTTAGGGAAAAAAATGATCATTTAGAAGATTCTAAATTCTATCAAATAGAAGATTTCTAAGCATTCTTGATGAAAAGACCAGAGCTGAATAAAAAATATGACTTTCCAACACAAGAATCAAGAGAAGCATGAAAAGCATGAAAAAGGATAAACAGGAAAGAGAAATCATAAGGGACTTACTAAAATTGAATTGTTTACATTCCTACATGGAAAAATAACATTTATAACTCTTGAAACTTTTCTCAGTATTAGGGTAGTTGGAGGTATTATATATGTATAGACAGAGGGCAAAGGGTTTGTTGAATATGAAGGGATGAGATCTAAAACAATAAACTTAAAGGGTGAGAGAGATACATTGGGAGAAGGAGAAAGGGAGAAATAGAGTGGGGTAAATTATCTCTCACATAAAAGAGGCAAGAAAAAGTTTTTTCAATAGAGAGGAAGAGGGGAGAGATGAGAGGGAAAGAGTGGACCTTACTTTCAGTGGATTTGGCTTAAGGAACATGCATTTTGGTGTGAAAATCTATCTTACACTACAGGAAAGTAGGGGGGAAGGGGATAATTGAGGGTGGAGGGCATGATAGAAGGGAGGGCAAATGGGAGGAGGAGTAATTAGAAATAAACTCTTTTGAGGAGGGACAGGGTCAAAAGAGAGAATAGAATAAATGGGGGGCAGGATAGGATGGAGGGAAATATAGTTGATATTGACTATTAATATATGACTATTATGGAAGTGTTTTCCATGACTACATGTATAACATGTACACATGTACCTATATAGAATTGCTTTTCTTCTCAGTGGGAATGGGTGGGGAGGGAGGAAGGGAGAGAAGTTGGAATTCACCGTTTTCAAAACAACTGTTAAATATTGTTTTTACACGCAATTGTGAAATAAGACATACAGACAACAGGATATAGAAATCTATCCTGCTGTACAAGAAAATAGAGGGGATGGGGATAAGAAAAGGGAGGGGTATGATAGAAAGGAGGGCAGATTGGGGGAGGGGCCAATCAGAATGCACACTGTCTTGGAGTGGGCAGAGGGGAGAGATGGGGAGAAATTTTGGAATTCAAGATCTTGTGGAAGTGAATGTTGAAAACCAAAAATAAATCCATCAATTAAAAATCTATCTATCCCCACTCCACCAAAAGAAAGAAAACCAGCATTTCCATTACATAAAATAGCCCAAAAAGCATTATTGTATATGAAACTGCAAATCTATTATATACAATTTGCTATTCCTTTTAAATATATGAAGTTATCATGTAACTTTCTGGGTTTTTTCTTTTTTTTTTCTTTCCTCTTCCACCCCCTGCCCTAGAGATGACTTCTATTAGACACAAATATGTATGTAAATGTATATATGTATACATATATGCATGTGTACATATGCACACACATATACACATATATACACAAATGTACATATATATGTAAAACATTCTATATATACTTCTATTTATTCTCTTTCTGAATACAGAGAGTTCTTCCTTCATATGTACTTTGTAGTTAATTTTGGTATATATAATATTTAAAATGACTTCTCAGCACTGTAAGAATCTAAGACAGCTCCAAAGATTCACAATGGAAAATGCTCTCCACATCCAGAGAAAGAACTCTGGAGTCTGAATGCAGATGGAAGCAGATGATTTGCTCTCCTTTTCTTTTGTTGTTCTCGTCTGTTTCTTCTTTCTTATGGTTCCTCCCATTAGTTCTAATTCTTCTTTACATTATGACAACATGTGAAAATATGTTTAATATGAATGTATAAGAATAACCTATATTAGCTTGCATGCCATCTTGGGGAGGGAGGAGGAGAAAATTTAAAACTCAAAATCTTATGGAAGTGAATGTTGAAAAATAAAAAATAAATAAATTATAAAAAATATTTAAAATGACTACATACAATAGTCAAAATGACTGAAAAATTAGTCACTCATAGTTGTTCTTCAAGCAATATTGTTGTCACAGCATACACCATTCTCTTGGTCCTACTATTTTACTCTGTGTTATTTGTACAAGTCTATTCATGTTTTTCTAAAATCATTGAACTCATCATTTTTTATGGCACAATAGTATTCCATCACAATTATATACCATAATTTGTTCAGTCATTCTGCAATTGAACATTTTCAGCTCCTTGTTAAATTTCACACAAATATTCCTTGTCATCCTGTTCTCTGTAGGGACTGGTTAGCTCAATCAGGTTTAAGTGATTTTTGAGAATAAGGTTAATTCATGCATTATTTATTATGGGATCAAAGATTTAGAGCTGAGAGGGATTGTAGAGGTCTAACTTTTTGATTGTAAAGATGTGGAAACTGAGACCTAGAAAGACCCTGCCCAGGATCACAGAGCTAATGCATCAGAGGTGGAATTTGAACCAGTCTTTGGGCTTCCAAGTGCAAACCTCCCCCAGCCAAGTGATGAACTTAGAGTTAGAATACCTGGGTTCAAGTCCTGACCTAACCATTTACTAGACATGTGACCCTGGGTAAATCACTATCTCTTTCTGGACCTTAGTTTCCTCATTTGTAAATTAGAGACAGTAACATCATCCTTAAGTAGGGTTATTGCAAAGATCAAATAAGATAATGCACATGAAATGTATATAAAGTGCTTAATAAATACAAGTTATTATTTAATAAGAATCTAATCTCATGTACTAATCTGAAAGAAAGGAAACAAGGAACCAGCAAAGTACATATTTTTTCACCAGTGCAGATACACATAAGGAACAACTAACAACCATCTTCCAATGAGAATTTGCCTGGGGAAGGGGGTGGAACCTGGGGCCTCAAGGTCCCATGTGGCCTCATTTTACAGATGAATAGAGTGAAGCCCACAAAGTTGAAGCAGGGTCACCCAGTTTGTAAGTAGTGGAACTGAGACTTGAACCGATGCTCTGTGACTCTACTGTAGTGTTGTTGTTATTTACCCTTCATTCTTGAAGAGGATCAATGACATTGTCCATGACTATAATACTCTGCCATTAAAAGAATTATCATCCTGATTTTATAGAGGAGGAAGCCAATTAAGTGTTAGAGCTAGGATTCAAACCCAGGTCTCCTTATGACAAGTCAAGACCTCTTTCCACTTGTATTATATTTCACTGTCTCTTGGTAATGTACACATGTATTGTGCCAACCTTTTGTTCTAAGTCTGAAAGTTGTTTATTTAATTGAGAAATCCTGTCATCATGAAGGACAATTATCCATGAAGGACAAGGAGATTTCTATGGCTAATGGTCAATATTTTTAAAGACATGTTTGATATACTAATTGTCACTAATAAGAGTAACTAAAAAAAACCCTTTTTCATTTAAAAATTGAGCTGCTATTTTTTCTCATTTTTTCAACTATTTATTACATCTTCATTGTGAAATGTACTATGCGCTGGGGTGATGCATAGATAAATATAATGGCATAGTCCAGAGTTATAACTGGGTCAGGGTAATTGAAGCTTTGCCTCAGCGTGAAACAGTTAGAGTACACAGATAGTACCATATAGGGGATACCTTCTTGGTTCTCCTCCTGGGGATATAAAACACTGAAGTGAGAGCCTCATCCCAGAGTGTCTTCCTTTCTCAGGGTTCTCCCCCTCTCACCTTCATTCTTCCATGCTTTCCCATTCTCTGTGGCTCGCCTCTTTCCCATTTGAGGCTGATCCTTCCCTAGTCTATAAACCTGCATCAGAATTCTTCCCCAATATGGCTCCAGGCACAATCGCAAACTAAACTGCTTATGTGTGCTCTAGCACATGCTTATACACATGCATACAGGCAGACACATACAGCTAACAATAGCTGCTATTCAAGAGGGCAGGTGTGGTTAAAAAAGATACGTCGCATTGTTTTCCCCACCATGTCTATTTTACACGTAATAATGATCTGTGGGAGGAGGAGCAGGGGTAGCAGGTATGGTTAAGAGGTGGGGAAGGGACCCTCTTGCAAAGGATCCTGACTCTGGTCTTACACAGAATCCTGATTCATCCTCGGTTCTGATGACCTCAAAGCAAGTTGTCAAGTTTGTCATTTTATCTGGCTCATTGTGGTCCCACTGTCTTTCTAAAAAGAATTAACAGGGCCTTCTATAGATGAGTTACTCAATATATAAAATTTTTGTTGTTGTTCATTTGTGCCTTTGGTGCATCCTGGGTCATTTTCAGTTATCCTGAGGAATATCAGGTCACTAGATTCAGATGGCTCTGGAGGAGGAGTGAGGCTGGTGACCTTGCACAGCCCTTCCTCACTCAAAATAAAGTCAAGTGCAAGTCATGTCGTCATTTCTCTGATGGCATGGTCTTCTTCGGCAATGAAGGATGAACATAACAACAGTAACCCTAACTCTTTGTGACCCTGGAATGATTTACTATTTCCTTCTCTAACTCATTTTACAGAAGAAGAAACTGAGGTAAACAGGGTTAAGTGACTTGTCCAAGGTCACACAGCTACTACATATTTGAGGTTGGACTTGAACTCAGGTCTTTCTGACTATAAGTCCAGAGATATATCCATTGCACCACCTATATATCAAACAGAAATCATGTAGAGGATTACTATTTTTTTCATCACTAAAGTAATGTTGAAAATAGAAAAGATTCATAAATATGCATGAACAAATTCTTAAATTATAAAACAAGATTAACCACCATATTTATTCTACTCTCGTAGGAGGCAAAGACAACCTTGTAGAATTTGCTGATTACCTGGGTATTTTTTTTTCCTCACAAGGCTCCTTTTTGAGCTCTTTTCCTCCAAAGAAGCTTCGTTCTTTATTTACTAATCTAGCCTCTACAGCAAATATTTCCCTTTCTTTCTGTGTAACTTTAAAATGTTTCAAATGACAAAGATTACCAATGTTTAGCACTATATTTTGAAAGTTCTTTGATCTTCTCGTCTCCTTGGGAGGCAGTACAGGGCTGTGAGATGTGTGCAGAATGTGGAGCTGATGAACTTCAAATCCCAGCTCTACTCCTACTTAGCTGGGTGACATTGATCAAGTTAGTTAGCCTTCCAATTCCTCATTTTCTTCATCTGTAAAATGGGTTGGACACCAAGGTACCTTCCAGCTGGAAATCTATGATCCCATGATGCTATTAAATCTTCTCATCCTGCTTTCCAAATTTCCAGACCAGTCGCCCATATTTCTGGCTTCCATTGATTAGATTTGCCTTCCTCTTGGGAATCTCATTGATTCTGTTTATTACTAGTTATTTTATAGTTGTATTATTACTATAGTTATATTATTACTAGTTATATTATTACTACTTTATTACTACCACAAATCCTTGCCTCCTTATGACCCAGTTATACAATCAATCATGTCAGAGGGTTTAACCATGTGCCTTCTTTACCTCCTTTCTTCTTTTCAAAACTAAGCAAAGCCAAGAACCTGGGATTTTCTAGTTTATTGGATTTAGGTAGGCAGCTAAGCTAGACCTCAGGATTAAAGACAGAAAGAACCTCAGAAAACATCTGGTTCAACCCCTTCAATTTGCAGACATGAAAAAACTAAAACCCAGGGACTTGCCCAAAGAGAGTAAACTTCAGAAGCAGCATGTGAATGACAGAGATAGCGAATGTTCTTTGCACTATATTGAGCTGCTACGTATTTATAATTCAATGAAAAAATATTACTTAACCACCGAGTGTGCATAAAACATAATACTCAGACCTGGCAATATGAAGGGAAGAAAGCAGGTTATTTACCTCAAGACCCCATGTTCTATTTGGGGAAATACAATGGGTATAACAGGTAAATGCAAGGTGATTTGAGGAGTGAAAGTGGTTAATTACAGCCTATCTAACTTTTCCAGGATATTGAGGACAGTTTCTAGAGGTAGCACCCGCATTGGGATTTAAAGGAAACTAAGAATTCTAATATGTGGAAGTAAGGAAGGAGTCTTGGCATGTAGGTCAGCCACTGCAAAGGCAGGGAAACAAGGGAAAGGATGCCAATCTCAGGAAAGAGCAAATAAGCCAGTTTGGAAGGTCCTAGAGTTTGGAAAGGCAAAATATGCAAAAAGCATTATGGTAAGGCAGTCAAGAAATCATGACTGATGATGACTGATGATGAAATCAAGCCTTATACTTCTCAACAGAAACCTGATTAACTCAGTCATGCAGAATGGAGCATATGGTTTCAGATGTGACCAAAGTGTGGATTTGATTTTTTTTTTGTATACAGAATGTTCTAAATGTCTTTGTGTAATGTGAAGCTGTTCAAGCTTTAATAGTTATTTAAATCCATCCTCTCTACAGTTGCCAAAGTGATTTTCCTTAAGCATGGATTTGACCACATAACCAGGGTGTCCCAAAACTCTTAGTCTGATTTTAAGCTCTTAAGGCTAATTAAATTTTAAGTTAAGCCAGTTAGAGCATCACATTATTAAAGCTTCAATAGCTTAAAAGTGCACTAAGACTTGTGGGACATCTATTACTTATTTGTGGTTATAAGAAAGAATTCTAGACATAGTAGTGCTATTTCAGGTATCAAAAAGTATGCAAAGTTTTTGGCTGTAGCTTGGCCATAGTTTCAAATTGCTCTCCAGAATGGTTAGATTAGTTCGTAATTCTACCAATAGTGAATTAGTGTTCCAATTTTTCCACATCCCCTCCATTATTTGTTTTTTGCTTTTAGTGTCATGTAATCTGATAAGTATGAGGTGGTGTCTTTTTTCTTTCACATTTCTCTAATGATTTTGATCATTTTTTCATGAGACTGTTTAGAGCTTTAATTTCTTTGTCTGAAAACTCCAGTTCACATCCTTTGACAATTTATCAACTGGGGAATGGCCCTTATTTTTGTTTTTGGCTTTTTTTTTATAAATTTGACTCATTTTGCTATATATTTGAGAAATGAGGCCTTTCATCAAAGAAACTTACATTAAAATATTTTCCAATTTCCTTCTAATTTTGGCTGCACTAGGTTTGTTTGTGGAATTTTTTTTTAATATCATGCAATCGAAATCATCTATTTTACTTGCCATAATACTCTCTGTCTCTCGTTTAGTCACAAACTCTTCCCTTATCCATAGATCTGACAGATACATTTTACCATGCTCTCCTAATTTACTTGTGATATCACTCTAAATGTTTAAATCCATTTTGACCTTATCTTGGTTTGGCATTGTTAAATTTTCTTGCTTTCACTGTGTAAATGACTAGCTATATCAGGGAACAAATCAGCTCAAAAGTCAAGACTGCCAATGTATATAGTTGAGATAAAGGGGATAGTCATCAGGGAGGAGTACTGTATACCAAGAAAAGAAGCAGTGATGCATTTTCAGTAGAGTATATCATTAAAGATAGCCTATTAAGCTGTCCTGTGGATCTGTAGATCATGACATAGCCTCATTTTCTCACTTGACTATCGTGGGGAGGTAGTGTAGAAAAAGAATAGGGAGGACCCATAAAATCACTTTTTCTAGGATGACCACAGTCTGAATTTTAAATGGGTTGATGTCATTTTCAAAGCATTTGTCCTTATTTGGAATAAGATAAAAACAAAGCAAACCTGTTAAAAATGCTAAACCAACAAATACAAGGGGGTATTAACCAAAGGAGGTCTGCTATGAAGAAAGGCTTGGAATCTAGGTCTGAAATGAAAGTGCAATGGATGCTGTGACAGAAACAGAGTGACTAGAAGGAGGTCATCTTCTATACTTTGTGTGAGAGCCAATGAATCATTCTCCGTCTGTGTCCTACTATCTTCATCTGAAATCTGAATCCCCTGCTACTGGGGTGAAATGTCTCTGCCTTCACGTCTCTGCAGCAACTCACTGTTAATTCTTCATGGAGAGACCTGATGATTCTCAGTCCTCAGCCTTTCTGACCTCTCTGCGGCCTTTGACTTTCTCGATTACTCTCGCTCCCTAAATCATCACTCTTTTCTAAGTTTTTGTTACATTATTCTCTCCTAGTTCTCATTCTACTTGTCTGACTGCTCATTTTCTATTTCTTTGTTGGTTCATCATATAACACTACATCATGGCTCTGTCCTGGGTTCTTCTTTCTCTCTGTTTGTGTCTCTCCTCATTAGCTTAATTATCATCTTTGTACAGATGACTCATATCTGTCCTCAGTCTCTCTCTTGAGCTTCAATTCCCATATCTTCAGCTGCTCATTAGACACTTCCAAATGGGTGCCATAAAGAAATCTCAAACTCAACATGTCCAAAACAAAACTCATTGTCTTTCCCTACGAAACTTCAACATTTCTATTCAGTGCACCACCATTTTTCTAGCATATAATCTTAATATTATTTTCAATTCCTCATTCCTTTTGAGAGACAATTAGTTGATACCTAGATTGCTGGGCCTAGATTCAGGAAGACCTGAGTTCAAAATCAAGTCTCAGATATAACCTGATGTCAGATATATACAATACATACATATATACATATACATATATGTATACACATATATATATATATATATATACATACATGTGTATATGGAGAGAAAGAGACAGAGAGACAGAGACAGAGAGGGAGATGTCTGTAACCCTGGAAAAGTGAATTAACCTCTGTCTGTCTCTTCTTCAACTATATAATGGGGATAATAGTTGTGCCTCCTTCCGAAGGTTGTCATCAGGATCAAATGAGATAATACTTGTAAAGAACTTAGCACCATCCCTGGCACATAGCAGGAACTTAACAATGCTTGTTCCTGACCTCCCTTCTGCTTTACATATTAAATCAGCCACCAAACTTTGCCATTTCTGTCTCACAGCAACTCTTAACATTCTTGTCCTTCTCATTAGTCATAAAACCAAAACCTTAATTCAAGTACTCTGAATCCTTTCTCTCCTGAACTATTGTAATGGCCTTCTAATATGCCTCCCTACTTCAGGTCCTTTGCATGGTTCCCAAAGTGATTTTTATTAAGTATAGATTTGACCACATGATTCTTTATATGGAAAAAAATCACCGTAGCCTTATTGTCTATAGAATCAAAATAAATCTCTCTGCATGGGTTCTTAAAAACCTTAACAATATAGAATCAAGCTGTCTTTCCATTTTCATTATACATTATTCCCTGAACTCTCTGGTCCAGCCCAACTGGCCTTCTTTCTGTTCCTCAACCATGGCATTTTATCTCCCATTTTTGCACTGGTTGACCCCATGCATCCCTTCCTCAACTTTTCCTTCACAGCCAAACCCAAAAATAATTTTCTACATTCAGACTTTTCTGTTCCTCCTAATTGCTTTCCAATCCTAACCAACTTGTATCTATTTCGTATTTTGTTTTCAGTATATGCTAATACAGCAGGGGTTGGGTTAAAAAAAATATCTCATGGAGCTGAACTGAGCTCCTCTGGCTACTTACTCCTGGTGACATCCATTTCACTCAGTCCTGAAGGACTTATTATTTAGGATGAATAAAAAATGCTTAGTATTTATATGGTCATATAACATTTGAAGCAAGGCAGGAGAAGAGAATGACCATGGGATAGTATAACTGAGCAGGATAGGTATTCAAAAGTACAGAGAAAAGTAGTACAGAAAGCAAGATTTCTGAATCACTGGGATTAGAGGAATAGAAGGCAGGAATCTGTTAGCCATAGGACAAGGGAAAAACCATTTTGTTGGGGATTCTACTTTCCAAGGACCTGCGAGTACTCCAAGGTGGTGTGTTCCTTTTCTAGACATGGGAAAGCTAGAGGTGATAGACATAGGAAGTTGGAGTCAGAGTCTAGGCCATCAGGGTCCAGACTGAGCTCATGTGTGGTACCAGCTCAATAGCTATATCTGAGGATGATGGGGCATAAGGCACATCCAGAAGAGAGGCCTCAGAAGGAACACATCCTCACTTCTGTGCCAGTCCTAGTATCTAAGGCCCTGTTCTTTAGGCATTCAATTTGGTGTCTGAGGCCCCAGCTGCAGCAGTATTGGGCATCTACCTGAAAGTCTGTTCTTTCCAGCTTCATTTGTGACCCCTACAGTCAAGGTCAGTGTGATCCTAAGGAGAAAATAGTCTCAAAGCTCCAGGCCTATCAGGTAAGATCCTGGTTGGTTGGTACTAAGCTTTACTTTGCCTTACCAGTAGGATCAGAGCATGAACTTTAATAGGGGTGTTCTGAATTCAATCTCACACCACCACCCTGTTCTTCAAAGTTATTTGACTCATGCCAGTAACTGGGGATGAAAATGAAAGAACAAAATGTATATCTTATGGGGCCATTGAGATGCAAACCAAAAGGAACTGCATTTTTGTTTGTAAGATGATCCTGATTGGTCATGGGCTAGTGCAATGAAGGAAAAGATCCATTGATATGCATTGATCCTGAAAGCAGCACTCCTTCAGCCCACATGAGAGGAATCTGGCATAGGCAATATGGGCTCCATCAGCATTTTGCCTTTCTCATCCCAATTTGCCTGAGGGATGTGGGATCAGGTCTCCACAGGGCAACAGACATTTGTTCTCAGATTGAAGTTAATGTGGGATGCAAATCCTCTCTTCTTTTCAGAAGACACAACGAGCTTAATGTATAACTACATACGCTAATATTCTAATACAGTCCTAGAATGCCAGAACTAGGAAAGACCTCAGAGTGAATCTTGTCCATTTGACTAGTGACTGAGGCCTAGCCAAATGAAATTACTTGCCCAAGAATACAAAGCTAGTTTGTCACAAGAGCTCCAACAAAGTCTTCTAACTGCGCATCTAATTCTCTTTCTCAAATGCCATGCTACAGGGCCAAACCCTGCAAGTTATCACTTGACCATCCTAAATGTGAGAGCCAAACTGCAGTTAATGGCTGAAAGTGGCCTGGGAGACTACCCTTCATTAGATATTTCACTGAATGCATTTATTTAATATTCTTTCTAAGCATGGATTTGTGTTAAGGGTTATTATCAAGGTTACAGGCAAAGTCACTGCCTTCAAACTTACAGTCCAAAGTGGTTAGGCAATACACATACACATAAATAAACTAAAAAAACAACGTAAGTAATGCCACAAGGTAGCATATGATTGCCAAATGAGGGGAAGAAAGCATCATTAAAGGCCTCTATGAAGACTCTCCACTTTACTGAACGCTCATTCTAGGGTTCTTTTGGAAGATTATTACACATCCCTATTGGTTTACTTATCATCTTTATGCAGATGACTCTGAAATCTATATGTCTAGCCCTAACGTCTCTCCTGAACACCAGTTATACATCACCAATGACCCATTAGATATCTCAACCTGGATGTTTTGTCACTGCTTCAAATGTTTCTCATTCCAAATGGAAATCATCTTTCCCCTGAGCCTGTTACCTTTTCAAACATTTCTTTTGAGAGAAGCACAAAACTTCTCAGCCACCCAGATTTGTAACCTTAAATCATCCTGGAATCTCCCCTTTCTTTCACTCCCTAGGGCAATCAGTTGACAAGTCTTGTCCCTTCTGTCTCTAAAACACTCAATATATCCATTCCTTTTTCTCACTTTATATAGTCACCTTCCTTTTTCAGGCATTTATCATTTCTCTTATAGATTCCTGATTGGTCTCCCTGTTTCTAGACTCTCTCTCTCTCTCTCTCTCTCTCTCTCTCTCTCTCTCTCTCTCTCTCTCTCTCTCTCTTTCTCTCTCTCTCTTTGTTGGACCACATTGTCTCTCAGATATTGCCCTTTGGAGCTAAGTGGAATAATCCAGGTTGCTTCCTGTGCATGACTGAAAACTTCAAATATTTGAAGACAGTTTTGCTAGCTTCCAGAATCTTCCCTTGTCCAAGCTAAAAGCCCACACTCCTTTAATATGGCATGGTCTCAAAGCCTTTTACCATCATGGTCACCTTGCTCTGTACACTCTCCAGTTAAGCAACATGCTTCTGAAAATGTGGCACCCAAAACTTAACACCATAACTCATTTCTCATCTGACCAGAGCAGAAGACAGCGGGCTTCTATCACTCCTCTTATTTTTGAACAGTATTACTTTTAAAATTCAGCCTAAAGCCATGCTAGCTATTGTTCTTGTTTTTTTATTGCCATGTTGTATTGTTGACCCCAGTACACAAAAACTCCTCCAATTTTTTTCAGATGACCTACCTAGCCACATCTCCCCCATCTTGTGCATTTGAACCCAAGTATAAGGCTTTACATAAATTTGACCCAATGTAGCCTGTTGAGATTATTCTGGCTCCTGACTCCATCATTCAACATAAGATTTTTCCCTCCTATCTTTATGTCTTCTGAAAATATGCCAACCATGCATTTATCCAGGCTATTGATAAACAATATTTAACAGCACAAGGCCAATAACAAATCCCTGAGGCACTCTACTAAAGACATCTAGTCAAGTTGATGGCAAGCTATCAGTGACTACTCTTTGGTCTGGTAACTTGACTTTGTCTGAATCTACTGCATGATTGTCTAGTCCACATCTGGGCTGGACAGCTTAGGCACAAGGATACTACAATAGCCTTTGTTACACACTCTATGTTACAGTCAAATGAAACTAAGGACTAGCTCCAGGTGTGGAGCAGCCCTCTGTGTTTTCGATCTACTACATAAAGGATAAGCAATACCTCCAGGGTCTCTTTCAGGAAAAGGAGGAAGGAAGTGAGCATCAGAAATCTAAACAGACCTATCTGAAAGCCAAAGGTCAAATGACCCTATTCTTTAGCCCACCATACTATGTCTGGCCCACCTGGAAGCTCTGTCCCCAGATACAGTGCATTTAGACAGGAAGATGGGGCCAAAATTGTACTGAATGAATGTAGGCAAGGTTCTATATGTGGTTTAGTACAGTCCACAGTCATATCCTAAACATGTTCCCAAGGCTCAACAACATACATAACTGTTGTCTGAGTTAACACCAACTCTTGGGAACGGAAACAGCAAATGTTCTTCTCCTGGACATAATAGAACTTAAACCATCAGAATCTAGAAGTTCAACACCCTTATGCCACAAATGACTCAGATAATCAATCCCGTCAGACTACAAATGAGGGAAACCAAAGCCAAGAGAGGGGACTTACCCAGGGTAAGTAACCTTACTGACAGGTTGATCAGTCAATAAAATATTTTTTAAACACTTAGTTTGTGTCAGAAACTGGGCTAATTACCCAGGTCAGTGGGGCAGAGCCAGGATCAGGGTCCTGGGGTCCTGACTCCCAAGTTCTTTTACATCAATTTGCCTTAAATCAATTGGGGTACATGGGGTGTTCAAGGGGGACTGGCATCTCTGGTATGAGGGCTTTCCGAGTCCTTTCCAGGGCTGCTCATCCACCTTTGGTGTCCACCTTTTACCCTATTCTCACATTTGGCTCTAACAAGTTGTAGTTCATGCAGTGGCCACAGGCATAAAACTGTCTCAGCAGATGGGCTAAACCAGGTTGAGGGTAACTGACAGGCCTCAAAGCTGTGGGTGAGTTAGGGGGATATCTACCCCAAGGATGTGAAGAGTTCTCCTGGCAGACTTGGTGCATGAGACCAATTTCTTCCAAAGGCCATGAAAGCATTTCAAGCAGGCCCTGTGGAGAGCTTAGAGCTTGTCAGACATTGACTATGCCAAGGTCATCCACTGCATCCTGGGCCATTACCAATTGTCCTGACTTTGGTCTTGGCATTGAACTTTGATGACTGTGGAAGAGAAAGGACGCTGAGGACTTTGTGTAACTATACCTCACTTAAATCCAGTTCACTCACAAGTTAAGACATCACCCCATGATGTCACTGGTGATGTTGGATTAACAATAAGCCTTAAAATGATTACTTTGAATGGAAAATTGTTATATGTTCTCACTTTTTTTTAAATTTTTTAATGTTTAACAATCACTGCCATACAATTGAGATTTTATCCCCCCCCACCTACCTCCATTACCCCCCTCCCTCCCCACAACTGCATACAATTCTGTATAGATTCTACATATACTTTCCTATTGAGTATATTTTCACTATAGTCATGCTATGTAGTCAGACTAGAGTAAATGAAAGAAATCATATAACAAATCAAAACATGATACACAAACACATACACATACACAAACATGATCTTCTACATTTTGTGAATGGCTTCCATATTTCTTTCTCTGAGTGTGGAAGGCATTTTGCCTTGAGAGCCACCATTGGAATTTTTTTTTTTTATAAGAAGTTCTTGTGTTATTACAAAATTCTAAGTCTACCAGAAAAAACTCTTGCACACTGTGGTCGTTGCTGTGCTCTAGAAAGTAATTGTCTGATAGTTTAATTGGTATGGCACTAAATAAGTATATTAATTTAGGTAGAATTGTCATTTTTATTATATTAGCACGGCCTACCCATGAGCAACTAATGTTTTCCACTTACTTAAATCTGATTTTATTTGTGCAAAAAGTGTCTTGTAATTGTGTTCATATAATCCCTGGGTTTGTTTTGGCAGGTAGACTCCTAAGTATTTTATACTGTCTACCCTAGCTTTAAATGGGATTTCTCTTTCTATCTCTTGCTGTTGGACTTTGTTGCTAATATATAGGAACGCAGAAGATTTGTGTGGGTTTATTTTGTAACCTGCAACTTTGCCAAAGTTGTTTATTAATTCAAGTAATTTTTTACTTGAATCTCTGGGATTCTCTAGGTAAATCATCATATCATCTGCAAAGAGTGATAACTTATTTTCTTCTTTGGCTATTCTTATTCCTTGAATATCTTTATCTTGTCTAATTGCTACAGCTAACATTTCTAGTACCATATTGAATAATAGTGGTCATAATGGACAACCTTGTTTCACCCCTGATCTTATTGGGAATGCATTTAGCTTATCCCCATTGCATATAATGCTTGCTGAAGGTTTTAGATAGATACTGCTTATTATTTTATGGAAAGTTCCCTTTATTCCTATATTCTCCAGTGTTTTTAGTAGGAATGGGTGTTGTATTTTGTCAAAAGCTTTTTCTGCATCTATTGAGATAATCATGTGGTTTTTGTTAGCTTTGTTGTTGATGTGATCGATAATGCTAATAGTTTTCCTAATATTGAACCAGCCCTGTAGTCCTGGTATGAATCCTACCTGATCATAATGTATTAATCTCATGATAAGATGCTGTATTCGTTTTGCTAAAATCTTATTTAAAATTTTTGCATCTATATTCATTAAGGAAATTGGTCTATAATTTTCTTTCTCTGTTTTGTCTCTTCCTGGTTTGGGTATCAAAACCATATTTGTATCATAGAAAGAATTTGGGACGACTCCTTCTTCCCCAATTTTCAAAAATAGTGTATGTAGTATTGGAATTAACTGTTCTTTAAATGTTTGATAGAATTCACTTGTGAATCCATCTGGCCCTGGAGATTTTTTCCTAGGGAGTTCATTGATGGCTTGTTCAATTTCTTTTTCTGAGATGGGGTTGTTTAAGTATTCAACTTCCTCTTCTGTTAATCTGGGCAATTTGTATTTTTTAAAATATTCAGCCATCTCGTTTAGATTATCGAATTTGTGGGCATAAAGTTGGGCAAAGTAGTTTCTAATTATTGTTTTAATTTCCTCCTCATTGGAGGTGAGTTCACCCCTTTCATTTTTAATATTAGTAATTTGATTTTCTTCTTTCTTTTTTTAATCAGATTGACCAAAGGTTTATCAATTTTATTAGTTTTTTCATAAAACCAACTATTGGTTTTATTTATTAATTCAATAGTTTTCTTAATTTCAATTTTATTAATCTCTCCTTTGGTTTTCAGTATTTCTAATTTGGTATTTACTTGGGGATTTTCAATTTGTTCTTTTTCTAGCTTTTTCAACTGCAAGCCTAAGTCATTGATCTCCTCTTTCTCTATTTTATTTATGTAAGCATTCAAAGATATAAAACTTCCCCTAATAACTGCTTTTGCAGTATCCCATAAGTTTTGGTATGTTGTCTCACTATTGTCATTCTCTCGAATGAAATTGTTGATTGTTTCTATGATTTCTTCTTTAACCCAACCCTTCTTTAGAATTAGATTATTTAGTTTCCAATTGATTTTTGGTTTCTCTTTCCATGGCCTTTTATTACATGTAATTTTTAATGCATTATGATCTGAAAAGGATGCATTGATTATCTCTACCTTTCTGCACTGGATTGTGAGATTTTTATGTCCTAGTACATGGTCAATTTTTGTAAATGTTCCATGTACCGCTGAGAAAAAGGTATATTCCTTTCTATTCCCATTTAATTTTCTCCAAAGATCTATCATATCTACCTTATCCAGAGTTTTATTTACCTCCATAACGTCTTTTCTTGTTTATTTTGAGGTTGTATTTATCGAGTTCAGAGAGGGGGAGGTTGAGGTCCCCCACTAGTATAGTTTTGTTATCAGTTTCTTCCTTCAACTCCCCCAACCTCTTCTCTAAGAATCTGGATGCTATACCACTTGGAGCATACATGTTTAGTAAAGATATTGCTTCATTGTCTATGGTGCCTTTTAGCAGGATATAGTTTCCATCCTTATCCCTTTTGATTAGATCTATTTCTGCTTTCGCTTTGTCTGAGATTAGGATTGCTACTCCTGCCTTTCTTACATGAGCTGAAGCACAATATATTCTGCTCCATCCTTTGACCTTTATCCTATGTGTATCCCCCCGTTTCAAATGTGTTTCTTGTAAACAGCATATTGTTGGATTATGGCTTTTAATCCATTCTGCTATCTGTCTCCGTTTTATGGGAGAGTTCATTCCATTCACATTCACAGTTATGATTACAATCTGTGTATTTCCCTCCAACCTCTTTCCCACCATTTGTGCTTTTAGCTCTCCTGTCTCCCTTCCCCTCCTCAATAGTATTTACTTTTCTCCCCCTCCTCCTGCAGCCTTCCCCTCCTTCTTTTAGCCCCCCTCCCTTTTACTCCCCTTTACTCTTATTGCTTCTTTCCTCTCTTTTAGCCACCCTCCCCTTTCTTCCCCCTTCCCCTCCTACTACCTATAGAGCTAGTTAGGATTATCTACTTAAGATTATTGTTCCCTCCTTTGAACAAATCAGATGAGAGTACCTCTCAAATAATGCTCATCTCCCTCCCCTCCTTCCCTCTACTATAGTTTTGTACTTCTTCCTGTGATATAATTTGCCATTTTCTGCTTCCCCCTTTTCACACCTCCTATTACAATCCCTTCTCATACTTAAATCATATTTTTGACATGACATCATTTACTTTATGCCCGTTCCCTCTACATATATCCCTTTTATCATAATAGCTGCACAGTTCTCAAGATTACCAGGTTTCATCTTCCCTTATAGGGAGGTAAACAGTTTGCCCTAATTGAGTAGCAAGTTTTTGTTTTTGTTTTTTCCCCTCTGTTTACCTTTTTATGATTCTCTGGAGACCTGCATTTGAAGATCAAATTGTCTATTGAGTTCTGGTGTTTTGGTCAGGAAGCTCTGGAAATCCCTTATTTTGTTGGATGACTTTCTCCTTGCCTGAAATGTTATGGTGAACTTTGCTGGGTAGTTGATCCTTGGTTGAAGTCCCAACTCCTTTGCCTTACGGAATATTGGGTTCCAATTCTTTCGATCTTTTAATGTAGAAGCTGCAAGGTCCTGTGTGATCCTGACTGTGTGTCCTTGATATTTAAATTGTTTCTTTCTGGCTGCTTGTAGTATTTTCTCCTTCATTTGATAGCTCTGGAATTTGGCAACGATATTTCTTGGGGTTTTGAGTTTGGGATCCCTTTTGGGAGGAGAACGGTGGATTCTTTCAATGACTATTTTGCTGTCTGAGTCTAGTACTTCTGGGCAGTTTTCCTTGATGATTTCCTGGAATATATTGTCCAGACTCTTTTCTTCATCATGGGTTTCTGGCAGGCCAATAATTATTAAATTTTCTCTCCTGAATCTATTTTCCAGGTCAGTTGTTTTTCCAATTAAATATTTTACATTTTCTTCTATCTTTTCATTCTTTAGATTTTGTTTGACTGATTCTTGTTGCCTCATTGAGTCATTAGTTTCTACTTGCCCAATTCTAAACTTCATCGTAGTGTTTTCTTCAGGTAGCTTTTCCATCTCCTTTTCCATCTGACCAATTTTTCCCTTTAAGGAGCTATTTTCTCCATTTAATTTTTGTACTTCTTTTTCCATTCGACCAATTTTCCCAGTTAGGTTTTGGGTTTCCTTTTCCATCTGATCAATTTTCCCAATTAGGTTTTGGGTTTCCTTTTCCATTTGATTAACTCTTCCTTTTAGGGAATTATTCTCTCCAGTTAATTTTTGAACTTCCTTTTCCATTTGTTCAGTTTTCCTTTTCAGAGTGATGTTCTCATCAGTGAATTCTTTTTTTATAATTTTAAGATCATTGGCCAGTTTTTCTTTTATATCCTTCTTCAGATGTTCCAGGTAATCTAGTTGTGCTTGCGAGAAATTCATAGTCCCATCTGAGGTTTCAGATGGAAGTACAGTCTCAGCTCTGACCTCTTTGGTGTTTGTGTTTTGGTCCTTATCCCCATAGAAAGATTCTATGTTTTTTTCACTTTTCGTCTGCTTTTTCCAATTCATGATGTTGACTGAGTGTTGTAGCTTCTGGTTCTTTCAGTCAGAAGGTACAGATCTTTAAATTGAGCTGATGTGTCTAGGCTAAAAGCAGGCTTTTGTTTTTTGTTTCCCAGATCAACCCTGGGGTTAGCTTGTTAGGTGTGTGGGAGGGGTGGTCTGGTCTCAGGAGATCTCCTCAGCTGACCTGAGGCAAAGGCAAGGTCAGGGGATGGTGATCCCAGCTTCCCTATTGTCTTCCCTTTTCCCCTGGAGGGCTGGGGCACGCCTAGAAGCTAATGCGTGTTCCCGCCCCTCCTGGGGCTCGTCTCCCAGTGCTGAGGCTTGCTTGGGTCTCAGTGCGAATTTTCTCTGCCCTGGGTCGTCTGTCCTTCCAGATCGCCTCCGCCACAATAGGAAGAATCCCCCTTTGCTATTTTTCTAGCCTCTGGTGTTATGAGACTATTTGCCCCCTTCTGCTGTTCCCGCTGATCCAGGATTTATCTGGGGAAGAATTTTATGGTTCTTTCACGGTCATCAGGGGGGAGGAGGGAGCATTTACTGATCACTCCGCCATCCTAGCTCCTGGAAGTTCCAATAGGTGACTTACCGAAGTTTAGTCTTCAGGCTGAAGGTTTCAAGGGCTGCTGTGCTGATATCTGGCGCTCAGTGGCTCTCACCGGCTCGGTTTGGCTTGTCTCCTGCTCCGCTGGTTTCGCCCGCCACTCTTGGGTTTCTCAGGTCCCTTCCACCCTGCTGCTCTGACCGCGCTGCGCTGTGCACTGGGGGCTTACCCCCATGGAACAGATCCTTCCTGTGGACCTTCCAGTCCAACCTGGGCTCCGAATCTGTCAAAGTCTGTCACCCACTGGATTCTACACCTCCAAAGTCTGGTCAGATTCTCCTTTCAGAGATATCCAGAGGAGTTTGTCCAGGAGCTTAGGTGAGTCGTTGCTTTCACTCCGCCATCTTGGCTCCGCCCCATATGTTCTCACTTTTGACACTTAGTTTTCTTTGGTTAGTGACTCAAACATTTCTCCACTGACTTTGTTCTTTTTTTTATTTTTAATATATACAGATACAAATCTTTTTAAAAATAATAAGTGATGTTTTTAACAGCTCATTGAGAGTTGGCACCTTTTCTTAGCTACTGATGACATTTTTGCACCATCTCTCACCCTCATCCCCCTCTGGCTTGCCTAAAATGGAGATAGTTCAGTAAAATACCAGTAAGCCCTTTGCTGGTAATCAAAAGCTTCATTTCTGGGACTGTACCTTGTTTTCCATTTTCTTTTTGACCATATTCTTCTCCACAGCAAATTGGAGCAAATCCATTACTTTAAAACTTAAAAATCTTAAAACATAAAAAACTTAAAATCCTTAATTTTGTAGAATACTTTACCTCTAGCAGCACACAGATCAGCTCCCCGGCCATAACACTCTCAATGTTGCCATCACGTGGAGAGAAGAAGAACTACTCCGAGTTGGAAAAGAAATGGGACTTAGAATCATATAGCACTTCAGAGCTGGATATTCTGGAACATCAGAGGTGTTCCCCACATGTATCACCAAGGGCCCTGACATATACAGGAGGGCCTGCTGTACAGGCTCTTAGATCTGCTTTTCTAAAAGGAAAGAAACTTTTGAGGGATCAACAATCACTTTACCCAAGCACTTAGTCATAATTTACTTAGTGCTGGGGAAAAAGTCAGCACCCTGAACTTCAGAGAAAATACAAACAGAGAAACAAAGATCAACCAACAGACAGGGCTTCCAACTGTCTGACCATAAGTAATACATACCCCACAGATCAACAGACAGATCCAGTTGTCTGACCATACATACCTAGTTACCAGAGAGAGAAGCACCAACATCTGAGTTTTCAAAACTAGGGGGCTCCTTATTGGCTGCCCAGAGTTTCATCTGGTCAAACACTTCCAGTGAGTAAGCCCCAAAGTAAATTCTCACGTCAGAGTAATTATTCACTTTTCAGAGACAGAGGGCATCACAACCCTTGAGAACCAGGGCCCCCTTAGAAATTAAGAAAAGATGTGAGCCTCCCCTAATCAAGCTTCCCTTAATGGACAGGCCCATCAATGGGTGGGGAAGATCTTGAGCATTATACCATGTTATACAGATATACACACTATGGCCCAGAGAGGGAAGTACACTTGTGGAACATACGTGCTATTGGAGGAGATAAATTTTACACACACACACACACACACACACACACACACACACACATCAATCCATAGTATTTTCCACTATAAATGCATGGTCCATACAGCATAAGTCCCTGTTGCTTTCACTGCTGGTCAGGCCTTTGGTCTAACTTATTTCACACTGTAATTAGGGATCTGGATAAGCAGATAAGAAATGGTGGGGGAAGAAGATTACTATAGCTACTTCTATGGGTAGGTTTCTATATAATATGTGACCTAGAATTTAGTTGCTCTCCCTGTTTCATAGGGTTGCTATTATAAGCCTAGCCCCAAAACCCATTGGTGTGGGCTTCTCTCCTTGTCTGCTTGAAAGGGAGGATAAAATTGGTGAAAGTGGAAAAGAAGAGTAATCCGATCTCCTCACTCTATTTGGGTTCATCTTCTGGCTTATGGAGAGATAAAATGAGCCATCTCTTCAGTTCCTCTGAAGGGAAAATGACTCTGGGAAGAAGCTAACATGTGCTTTGACAATATTCCAGATTGATATACTAGAAACTTGCTATACTAGAAAATTTCCCTTTGGGACTCTTTCTCTTGCTTGACCTGAGACATCTCATTCCCCAAAAGAGAGGTCCTTCAGACTGTAATATTGTTGACTCATGGTTCAATTGTGTTTGATTCTTCATGACCCCATTTGGGATTTTTATGGCAAAGATACTGGAATAGTTTGCCATTTCCTTCCCCAGCTCATTTTATGAGGAACTGAGGTAAACAAGAGTAAGTGACCTATCCAGGGTCACACAGCTAATATGTGTCTGAGGCTGGATTTCAACTCAAGTCTTTCTGACTCTAGGCCAGGTGCTCTATCCACTGAGCCAACCAGCTGCCCTTCTGCAGCCAGGGGTGGCTACATTTCTGGAGAAGGTAGACTTAGAAGCCACAGAAACTTTCAGATTCACTTAAACACAATTCCTTTCTTTCTTACCCTGGGGAATATCTGAGCTCATCAGAAGCTCTCAGTTTCTCCAAAGGTTTTAATGAGAGTTAATGAGGAAAGGCCACCAAAGGCTTCCAGTCATAACTTAGCAGAATCTCTGTTAGCATACAAGGAATAACTTTGACTCAGTTTTGGTTTAGGAGCAGAGAATCATAGAGCTTCATGGAAGAAACCTTGGAAATCTGGAGATCAGCTAGTCTAACCCCCATTTTCTCCCTACCCCACCCCATTCCTTTTTTGTTTTTTTTTAACAAAGAGTAAAACTATGGTCCAGAGAGGTTAAGAGACCTCTCCAAAGACATGCAGATAGTAAGTAGCAGCTTGTCTGAAATTTAAACTCAGATCCTCTGGCTTCAAATCCAGCATTTTTTCCTGCCATACTATATGCTACAAAGCAGCAAGAGATTGTATCATATGAATGCAGCAGAATTTATATACGGATTTAAAGTTTGCAGATCATAATACATGGATTATGTAATGAGACTCTCCTAACTCTGTAAGGTAAGTATGACACCTACCTCCATTTTACAGATGAGAAAATGAAGGCTAGGAAAGGTTAAATGACTTGCTTTCTGTTTCCTAGCTCTTTAAGTAACAGGGTGAGGATTTGAAGCTAGGTAGGTCTCTCCTGACTCCATGGTCTATACTTGTCCCATAATGATGCAATAACTCATCTATCCGCTTTTACTAGCCTGACAGGGGATTCTATAATGACATGCTGAAAAGAAAGATATTTACTTTCGATCAAGGGTAACAAAGTTGGCTTTCCTATGTTTCTAGTGCATTGAAAACACACCGGGAATCTTGTAGAAGGTCCCTTGTCAATAGTAAGTAGAACACCGGGAAGGATCAGAGAAGCCTGACTAGTGACCAAGTCTCTGGGCCTCAGTGCACTTCTGGTTTTGTTTCCAGATTTATAAAATAGAAAGGACAACCATTTTTCCTGTACCTTCTTTATAGGACATGAAAAGGGTTTGATTCCTGTAGAAAATGAACATAATGCAAAACCTTGGGCATCTGTTACAGTTGCAAGGAGTGACCCCTAGAGGTTGCTTCTCTCCTTCTGCACATGCTACCAAGTAGGTAGGTGGTTTTTCCTGTGTTTGATCTGTATTTCTTTCCAGGTGTAAGTGACTGAGAAAAGGGTAGGAAGAGGGAGTTTGCTTTTCTTCCTCCTCCTTCCCCAAGAGGTAGTTTCTGAGGAAAAGTTGTGTTAAAGTATTACCAAGAAATATAAATGCCTCAATCTGAGTCAGCAGGGAGCAACACCTTTGAATAAAGTGGCTGGGCATGCCCCTTGATGACCCTTAAAAGTCACAGTCCAATTCCGGTGAGTTGATAACTAACCTGAAGACCTTGCTATCACATTAACACCTCATTCCCTATAATCACATCCGATGGCTTCCTCATCTGAGCTGCAAGCTCTCCTCTCTCCTCTTAAACAAGGAAGAGATCAAAGCACACTATGCAACCCTAACAAAGGAGAAAGCAAAGAAATGGTGTTGGCTTTGGAGTCAGAGGTCCTTGATTAGAAACGTACCTCTTTTTGCTTGCTTGACTTTCAACAAGTTACAGCTTCTCTGAATCTCTGTTTTCCTCATCTGCAAAAGGAAGTATTTGGACTCAAAGATCTCTAGCTCTACAGTAACGATTTAAAATCATTTTTTTTTACTTTTTAAAGTACTTTTTTACTTAAAATCTACTTTTAAAAGTACCGTTATGAACAAGAAATAGATCAGCCAAGCTGCTCTTTGCAAAACTCCTCCACAGACCTAGAAAATACACCAGACTGGATCCTGATAGGGGAACACAGGAAAAAAGGCACAGTGAATCAGTTCAGCCCAGGTTGGCATAGAAAGAAAGACAGGGAGATGAAAACAAGATCAAGTCAAGAGTACACCAACGACCAGGGCAGGAAGAGGTCCCAGATCCATACTGGGGTACTGCAATGGGGAAGAGTGACAAGTGGCAGCTTTGTCACTTGCTACTTGTTCTGGATGACAGATCCAACATTGACTGCCTCTGTGGGTGGTATTCACATTCCTGGAATGGAGGCCCTGGGCAGAGAACTGAGAAATGAGGAAGTTGAGAAGCAAGCAGCAGCCGCAAGGCTCAGACCCTAGGACCAAGATGGGGTATCAATTCCAGTTTCTAGCCCAACCTGCAGAGGAATAATCAGGGTAAGAATCCCAGAACAAAAGAGCCTCTTCTTCTGTCACTCTGAATCAGCACAGCTTTCCAGCTTGCGGACAAGGGCTGAGTCCAGCAGCCACCTATTATTGCTCAAACCCAAACTCAGATCAGGAACTTGTAGAGCTCAAACCACAGGATTAACCATTGGAATTTCCCTGGATCACTTTCACTTTGGGAACACTGGAAATTTTCAGGTCCCTAAGCCTGTCCTTGAGATCCCAACACTCAATACCTCAAGAAAGTAGCAAGACTACCAAACTTCTCTTAGGAAGTGTTACAGAGCCCAGAGCTAACATCAAGTCCAAAGTCAGGAGATAAGCTGGAAGAAAGATAAAGTAACAACAGAATCCCACCATAAAGAGTTGTTATGATGGCAAAGAATCTCAAGAGCAAATATACAAGAGAATGATGTAGGGAATGGAATTTAGCAAGGAGGTAAACTGAAGCAATTATCTGAGCAAAAATATCATTTATTAACAGGGGCAAGTGGCTGATAATAAAGGATAGGTCAAATGGCCCTGTGTCTGGCCAAAAGACCCTGATTTTAGGATGAAATATAGTTTTATAAGCATAGAACAAAGAACAGAACAGAAATCATCTAATTGGGCAGCACACAGAGATGAAAGATCATTATTGGCTGCACCAAAGGAAGCAGGCTTAGCCTCCACAATTCATTCTATCTCTAAAGAATGCTTTTGTAAATTTACAGGTCATAGCTTCATCATTAGGTCACTGACAAGGGCAGACTAATTGGCAGCTAGGCAATTCAATAAGGCCACCTTAATTGTTAAAGATGAAACAAGGCCAGGTTGTCCTTGCTTCTCAGGGATATCCCAGAAACCTTCCAGGAAATGCTAAGATAATGTTTTGTGAGAGCACTGAGGACAGAGGCTTTCTTTAACTAGCAGCAATTGTATCCTTGGTATTTTTCTTCAGAGAGGGGGAAACAACTTTACCCAGAGACAGAAAAGAAGCCTAGGCTTGTTGCAGAGAATACAGTTACAGAAATCAAATATAAAATATAAAAGACAATGTCAATTCCCTCAATAATTTCAAAGCATCTATAAGCAAAGCATAAGAGAAAAATATAGCATGGGCACAAACCAAACTAGAATTCTTGGAACCAATGAAGGAAGAGTTATTTATAAAGAAGTTAAAATATTTTTTGTAAATGAAATGAGTATACTTGAGGAGAAAATGGGAAAAAAATGAGAGCTATGAAAGAAAAATTGGAAAAGTAATTAACACTTCAGTGCAAGAGGTATAAAACCTAGTCCAAGCACCGAACTCCTTGAACACTAGAACCAACTAAATAAAAGCCAATGAAACCATAAGACAACAAGAAATATTAAAAAACAAAGTCAAATGGCTGAAACAAATAGAAGAAAATGGTAGGCATCTCATAGCAAAAAACAACTGAACTGGGAAAAAATTGAGGCAAAAAAAATTCAGAATGATTATACTCTCTGAATGCCATAACCAAGAAAGAGCCTACACATGATATTTCAAGGAATCTCAATAGAAAACTGCTTGAATCTCTTCAAACCAGAGAAAAGTAGAAATAGAAAGAATTCATTCTGATGTATTGGAAACAGACTGGGAATCCTGTAGGATGGCTCCTGTCTGTGGTGAATTGGGCACTGGGACAGGCATCAGGGACTGGCTAGTGACTGGACATCTGTTCATTTCTGTGTTTGTTTCCCAATTTATAAAATGGAAAGAACACCTGAAATACATCACCAAGAGGGAAGGGAGAAAGAGAAACCTTAAGCCCATGGTACTTTAATTAAGCATTTCTACATTCATGTCTTTTGATTAAGATCTGCTTATGTCTTTATTCTCTGATGCCTTTTTTATTACTTGATAATATATTTTTATTCTTTTTTTTATCCCATAGGTCATGCCTCCTCATTTTAAAAACAATAACCTCTAAAAGTGGCATAATTGATTTTATTCTTCTTTCCTTTGATAACTCTACCTACTTTTCTTGTACTTCTATTATTTGAGAGTATTTTCAGGTTGGGTATTCTATCTGACTTATAGTGAGTGAATGCCTCAAATGTCTCTTTTTTTTTGACTGGTCATCTTTTTTCTCCCACTGATAATTAGATTCAACTCATTGTGAATCAAAGGAGCATGGGCTCCTTTGATTTTTGGAATACATAATTCCATTATCCTTGGTGATTTCTCATGACTGCCCAATAATCTTTATAGAATCCCAGAATTTGAGAAATGGAAAAGACCTCAGCAGCCATCTAATCCAACTTCAATACTAAAAGAATCCTCACTACAGTATGCATGCCCCACAAAGGGTTAGCTAACCTTTTCTTGAACATGTTCAAGGAGGAAACACCCATTACACATCTAGAAAGTTTTTCCAGAGATCCATCTTGAAGTTGCTTTCTTTTCAGTTTCCACCTATTGTTCTCATTTCTGACCTTTGAGGTTAAACAGAACAAATCTACTCTTTCCTCCACATGACAGCCCTTCAGTGTTTGAAGACAGTTACCACCTCTTCTACTCCACCTTCTTATCAAACTTGAGGTTTCTTTTTCTCCAGGCTAAACATGCTCAGTTACTTCAACTGATCCTTATATCACATGACTCAAAGTCTTACGCCATGCTGGTTTTCCTCCTCTGGCTGCTCTCCATCTTATCAATGTCTTTCCTAATTGTTGACTCCCTGAGTTGAATACAACACTCCAGATGAGATCTGATGAGGGCTGAGTACAATTGGACTACTGTCCAATCACTTCTAGTCCAGGGGAATGGGAGATGATGTCTCTGTCCTCAGATCCTCCTTCAGTTGTCACCACTGTTCTGGAATTGAAACCAAGAACTCCATGCTCTATATAAGTGCCCACAACGAGCAGAATTTCTGCTCCACTGCTTCTGTACTCACCAGGGAAGTGCTGGTTCCTTCTTGCTCAGAGCTATGTCTTGGCAGCACAGCTGGGGCTGGCATCCCTTATCAGCAGAGGTTCCCTCACTCTTCCCCCACTCAGACTCCCTACACTATCCTGGAGTTGAAAATTCCTGTGACTGGGGTTGAGGCTACCTCCCAACTCAGGTAGCCCCAGGACTCTCTGCCTGCTATTTTAGCAGCACTAGCCTGGAGGGCTTCACTCTTCACAGGGACCAAACCTCAGCCCCAGGATTATTCTTCTTTTCTCCTATTATGCTGGCAGGACTATTGTTCTGCCCCAAGTTTAGTTTATTTTCAATCACTCTGTTTTCACCAAGACACTATTTTACCTTGTTTGTGGGGAAATCTGGAGAGCTTGGACTTTTTTAACCTACTCTGCCATCTTTCCAGAATCTTCTCCAGTTTTCTCACATTTTTTTTAAAAATTTATTTATTTATTTAACTTTTAACATTCATTTTCACAGAATTTTGGGCTCCAAATTTTCTCCCCCCTTGTCCCCTCCCCCCACCCCAAAACACCGAGCATTCCAATTGCTCCCATCACCAATCTGCTCTCTCCTCCATCATTCCTCTCTGCCCTTGTCTCCATCCTCTCCTCTGTCCTGTAGGGCCAAATAACTTTCTATACCCCTTTACCTGTATTTCTTATTTCCTAGCGGCAAGAACAGTACTCGACAGTTGTTCCTAAAACTTTGAGTTCCAACTTCTTTTCCTCCCTCCCTCCCCACCCCCTTCCTTTGGAAGGCAAGCAATTAAATACAGGCCAAATCTGTGTAGTTTTGCAAATGACTTCCATAATAGTCGTGTTGTATAAGACTAACTATATTTCCCTCCATCCTATCCTGCCTCCAATTACTTCTATTCTCTCTTTTGATCCTATCCCTCCCCATGAGTGTCGACCTCAAATTGCACCCTCCTCCCAATTCCCTCCCTTCCATCATCCCCCCCACCCTGTTTATCCCCTTATCCCCCACTTTCCTGTATTGTAAGATAGGTTTTCATACCAAAATGAGTGTGCATTTTATTCCTTCCTTTAGTGGAATGTGATGATAGTAAATTTCATGTTTTTCTCTCACATCCCCTCTTTTTCCCCAAACTAAAAAAGTCTTTTGCTTGCCTCTTTTATGAGAGATAATTTGCCCCATTCCATTTCTCCCTTCTCCTCCCATATATTTCTCTCTCACTGCTTGATTTCATTTTTTTAAAGATATGATCCCATCCTATTCAATTCACTCTGCGCACTCTGTCTCTATGTGTGTGTGCGTGTGCATGTGTGTGTGTGTAATCCCACCCAGTACCCAGATACTGAATAGTTTCAAGAGTTACTAATATTGTCTTTCCATGTAGGAATGTAAACAGTTCAACTTTTATAAGTCCCTTATGACTTCTCTTTGCTGTTTACCTTTTCATGCTTCTCTTCATTCTTGTGTTTGAAAGTCAAATTTTCTTTTTAACTCTGGTCTTTTCATCAAGAATGCTTGAAAGTCCTCTATTTCATTGAAAGACCAATTTTTCCCCTGAAGTATTATACTCAGTTTTGCTGGGTAGATGATTCTTGGTTTTAGTCCTAGTTCCTTTGACTTCTGGAATATCCTATTCCATGCCCATTGATCTCTTAATGTAGAAGCTGCTAGATCTTGTGTTATCCTGATTGTATTTCCACAATACTTGAATTGTTTCTTTCTAGCTGCTTGCAATATTTTCTCCTTGACCTGGGAACTCTGGAATTTGGCCACAATATCCCTAAGAGTTTCTCTTTTTGGATCTTTTTCAGGTGGTGATCAGTGGATTCTTTCAATATTTGTTTTGCCCTGTGGTTCTAGAATACTAGGGCAGTTTTCCTTGATAATTTCATGAAAGATGATGTCTAAGGCTCTTTTTTTGATCATGGCTTTCAGGTAGGCCCATAATTTTTAAATTGTCTCTCCTGGATCTATTTTCCAGGTCAGTTGTTTTTCCAATGAGATATTTCACATTATCTTCCATTGTTTCATTCTTTTGGTTTTGTTTTGTGATTTCTTGGTTTCTCATAAAATCATTAGCCTCCATCTGTTCCATTCTAATTTTGAAAGAACAATTTTCTTCAGTGAGCTTTTGAATCTCCTTTTCCATTTGGCTAATTCTGCTTTTGAAAGCATTCTTCTCCTCATTGGCTTCTTGAACCTCCTTTGCCAATTGAGTTAGCCTATTTTTCAGGGTGTTATTTTCTTCAGCATTTTTTTGGGTCTCCTTTAGCAGGGTGCTGACCTGCTGTTCATACTTTGCTTGCATGTCTTTCATTGCTCTTCCCAGTTTTTCCTCCACCTCTCTAACATAATTTTCAAAATTTTCTGAGCTCTTTTTGAGCTTTTCCATGGTCTGAGCCCATTGAGTGGGCTGGGATACAGAAGCCCTGACTTCTGTGTCTTTCCCTGATGGTGAGCACCACTCTTCCTCATCAGAAAGGAGGGGAGGAGAAACCTGCTCACCAAGAAAGTAACCCTCTATAGTCTTGGTTCTTTTCCCTTTTCTGGGCATTTTCCCAGCCAGTGACTTGACCTCTGAATATTCTCCTCACACCCACCTTGCCTCCAGATCCTCCCAGCCAGCACTTGGAGTCTGAGACTCAAATGCTGCTTCCCAGCCTCAGGGCTTTGGGCGGGGGCAGGGCTGCTATTCAGTGTGAGATCAAGTTCAGCTGCCTGGGTGGGGGCAGGGCCACCTCATGGGCTCAGTTCCCTCAGGGGGTTTATGCAGAGACCTTCAACAATGGATCCAAGCTCCTGCCTGCTTGGGGAGCCCAGGTCTGCTCCCACCTCCGCTGGTGCCTCCCGAGGGGGCCTGAGTCATGGGGGCTCCCCACTCCCTCTCGACCCGCCGAAGAGACCATCTCACCGACCCTTGTCACCTGTGGGTGGAGGGACCCGCGCGGTTGCTGGAGATTCTGTCCCTGAAGCCTGCTCGGATCTGCTCCCCACTCGGATCTGCTTCTCTCGGCACCGGGTGGCCATGGCAGGGCTGTGCTTGGCTCCCAGTTCGTGGCGCGAAGAATCTTTTGCGAGAGGTTTTCAGGCTCTCTGGAACAGAAATCTCGTCTGCTCTGCTGTTCTGTGGCTTCTCCTGCTCCCAAATTTATTGGCAGCTCTTTTTCTACAGATATTTCATGGGCTGTGGGTTTGGAGCTAGCATATTTGTGTGTTTCTACTCCGCCATCTTGGCTCCGCCCTCAGTTTTCTCACATTTTAAAGGATGAAACTGTTACTAAGGCATTCAAGAAGTTATGAGTTGCTCTGCTTTTGGCAGAGAGAACTCTAGCAGATGTCTAGATAATTGAAGTTGGCTATCACTTAATCAGGTGATTGGGTAACTTTCTACGTCATACGTTTTAGTGTCAAATTGCAGTACTTCCCACACTCATTATCTCTTTCTTCTTTCTGTCCAGGTGACATATCATATGCTCTAATGACAAACATCTTTTCTGTTTCTCTTTCCTTTCACTTCCACCCAAATATTCTTCATCAAGCTTCCCTTCCTCTATTTCCTGAATTTTCTCACATGATTATTTTACCTACTTCAATACTATACCATCCTCTCTCTTTATCCAGTTTCTTTTGAATAAAATATGTCCATCTAGAGTCATAATTCAATTGTGTGTTTTAGCATACTAAATTTCTGTCATACATATGAGGACAGATGCTAAGGTATCTTGTTCCACATGTTTCTTGACTGGTCTTTGGGTACATGTGTATAGATTTTCAGGTAATGAGTTTTATTCATTTCTTAGACCATTGTCTCCTATGAATTTTGGATGGTTCTGCTTCTTTTCCTCCTCCTTTGTGGCTCTTCCTAGTATATAACTTGGTATATACCAGGTAGTATAGTATGTATGTGTGTATATGTGTGTGTGTATAGAGAGATTATCTATCTATCTATCTATCTATCTATCTATCTATCTATCTATCTATCTATCTATCTATTTATCTATGTCTATCCTGTCCATGGATCAGACCACTTTGGGAGCACTAGAAAAATTCTATATAACATAGCATGGAAAGTATGTCATATATATTGCATATGCTATACATACTTATATACTATAAACATAGTATATAACTTGGAGGATATACATAAGCTACTCTCCTTCCCTCTTCATTTTTAGTTTAAACCTTATTGATTGGAATTTCAAGACATCTGACAAATGTATTCTTACCAATTTTTGGCCAGAAATCTCTCAAACCTGTATCATAAACCATGAACCAGCAATTCAGATCTCATTATCACATACCACTATTTGTTATTTCTCAAATTATTTTTTCCTTTTCTCTATCCTTTGCCTTCAAAGTTTGAAAGTGAGGTAAATGCAACCTGTACTGCTGGGGGCTTTGCTTTCTTGCCCAAGACTGTATAATCATTGGTAACACTTCTTAAGGTCTTTCTGGAATGTCGATTGTATTCATATGTATCACCAGAAGCAGATGGTTGTCTTCTCTTGTGAAAATTTTGGGAAGTTCTCTGTTATATCTTGGAAATCTGCCCCAGGAAGTCAAGTCTGCCCCATTGTTGATATCAAGTCAACAAACAGCTGCCTCAGTGCCCCTCATCAGAAAATTTCTAACACCCACTACTCTGCTCTTTTTCTGCTCTGATCACTTCTGGGGTTCTACTATATCATTCTTGGGAGGACAAGTAGCTGTTCCTTCCTTGGAGTATCCAATTCTCTTTTCTTTAGGAAAAACCTCTAATCTGTTTTTGAATTTGGATTACTAGGTGCCTCTTTTCATTCCTTTCTCCTCTAACACTCTTAAATTCTTTATCATCCAGGCAAAGGTCAAATCTCTCCTGTTCTACCTCAGTATCTGTCCCTCCCCCACCACACTGAAGCTTTACTTATTTCTTTTAGCCTTCATCCTCCCTGTAAGAGAGATAAACACCACACATGAGGGCTGCAAGCACAGATTCACTCCTGATTTGATCAGACAGGAAAGACATTAAGAAGGGGTTAGTAAAAAAGATTATTAATCTTTCTTTATTCTAGTCTAGTTTTCTCAGAAGAGATTGCTGATAATGAGAGGACAGACTCCTACAGCATTTCCTGATCATCCTACTGGCAGGGGCTGGCAAGAAGGGGGGCCACTATCCCTATATCTCTATGGGGTCAATCGAGACAGGCACAACTTGTGCTTCCCATAAATCCTCTCAAGCCTCATTGGAGTCCAGTTGAGGCAAACACAGATTCCCCATAAGCCTTAATGGGGGCTGATCAAGACACACACAGCATTCCAGCTTGTGCTGTCAACCCTAAGGTTCCCCTCAATCCTGAAAGGGGGGCCAGTTGAGGCATACACAATTGTGCATTTAACTGTAAGGGTTCCCCATTCACTATCTAGTGACCACCTGTTTTATAGGCCCGCAGACAAAGAAGGCATAGCCTCACAAGTTTACATCACCTCATCCCTGTGTCTCACTGAGCAGTCACAGTGGATGATTATAGCAGTCATCATCATATACTGCTGGGCAAGCATAGTGGAGATGTTTTGAACCATAACTGTGGGACCTCATATCTAATACCTGAGGACAGAAGATTGTTATGGTTATGGATCCTGGGAAACTGAACTCTAAGAAATAATAACAAGAATTCACTTTACACACACTCAAATCCACCTTATGTATACTCCTAACAATTTGGTGACTGTTGCCTTTCTTGAATCATGGATCCCTTTGGCAGACTAGTGAGGATCATGAATTTTTTTTTACTTTTCAAAGAATACCTAATTTTAGTCAGAGGTTAGTAAAAATAAAAATATAATCTCTCCCTCTAAGGTCACTAACCCCCTGAAATCTGAAGAATCCATGGGTCCCAGATTAATAATCTCTGTTTGTATCTCTTCACTTTTTTCTCCAGAAAGTCAACCCACCCTGAGACACAGATAACTCACTCAAATGTAGTAGAAATATAAACATCACACTCTAAATATCCTTCATAATTTCCACATAATTCTTAGAATTTTCAGCCTTGTTTCTTTAAAATTAGTTGTATATATATATGTATCTGTATGTGTGTGTACATATATGTGTGTGTGTATATATATATATATATATATATATATACACACGTATGTATGTGTGTGTGTGTGTATCCCTTCTCCTATTTCTTTCTTCCCATGTCTAAACTGAAAGAGACAAATCCTATTGTTAACTTTTTTGTTTCTTTTCCTCCATGTGTCAGAGAACCACAACATCCAACAAAGGTACACGCAAGAGAACAGGGAAGGACTCTAAAAAGTGTCATTGAAGATGACCTTACAACAAGGAATCATTATTGCTCAACACTTTGATGTTCCTCATTTCCAAGACTTGAAGCAATTCTTAGCCCATCCTGATAGATAAAATCTCCTCAGAGAAACAGTGTAACAGAGAAACACAAGGAAGTCCACTCAAGGACACCTTAATCTCAAAGGTTCCTGGTTCAGCCACACATGAATCTTAGTAAGTTCATCATCTGTCACTCCTTCTCAAACAATTCTATAACAGCAACAAGACAAAGAAGTCTACTGAAAAACACCAGCCTGGAGGTTTGGCCTTTGCTTGCGTATACATTCCACCTGAGGGGGAAAGAAAGGTCAGTGGTCTTATTAGAGCTATTGGAAGCAAGTGTTGTCTTTCCTGCCTTCTTGTTTCCTTGATTGTGGAAACCCCCTAATGCTCATCTTCCAAACAGGATACAGCTCCCTCAGTAAGCAAGTTCCCAGTCTAAGGAATATTTATCCTTTCTTCTTATTGTATGCACAACTCCCCTTGATTCTCCTCTCTTTCTAATAAAGAGAGTGCAGAGTTTTTTATTTTTTGAGTAAAAGTGGATGGGAGGTGAGGAGGAAAGGTGAGAAGAAATATAGCAAACAGTTCTGAGAGCATATTTAAATATTTGGAGGGCTGTCATGCAGCAGAAGAGGTATTCAACTTGTTTTATTTGACTCTAGAGGGTGAAATTTGGAATAGTAGATAAAAGTTACAGAAAGACAAATTGAGACCCAAAGTAGGGGAAAAATTCCAACAAGTACCACTCTCTCAAAGTTGTTTACGGAAGCAGAGTGTTCCTCATTAGTAGAAGTTGTCACACAGAAGCTGAACAACCCGTTTTAGGAATGTTGTAGAGAAAATTCTTGGTCAGATTTGTGTGTGTTTGTCCTTTGTTGCCGAAGAAGACCATGCCATTAGAGAAATGATGACGTGACTTATACTTGACTTTGTTTTGAGTGAGGGAGGGCTGTGCAGGTCACCAGCCTCACTTCTCCTCCAGAGCCATCTGAATCCAGTGACCAGATATGCATCAGGATGACTGGAGATGACTCCGGATGAGGCAATTGGGGTTAAGTGATTTGCCCAAGGTCACACAGCTAGTGAATATCAAGTGTCTAAGGTGAGATTTGAACTTAAGTCCTCCTGACTCCTGCACTGGTGCTCTATCCACTGCACCACCTAGCTGCCCCCTTTGTCAGATATGGTTAAGCTAGATGGTCCCTGATGTCTCTTTCCAACTCTGAAATTCTAGGATTCAACCGATGTCCTACAAACATGCTCTGTCATAAATTCCACCTATCACATTCTAACAGGAATTCACTCTGTGACCTTGAGCAAGTTCCTTCCCCTTTCTAGAGCTTCAATATTCTCCTTCATAAAATGGTCTTTTATTTTTTTTTGAGGATGCTTTCCACTTTCCTACATTTTAAGAATAACTTTAATCTCAGAATTACATATCCATATAACTCTTGTTTTTTCACTTAAGATTTAAATCCATGGTTTATCATGACAAAAATTGTAAACAAGTAAATATTTACTAATTTTTACCATGTCTGTTACATGTAATACACAGGAGCTGCTTTAAACAGAAATCTATCTTCCTCTCTCTATCCCTCCCCCATTTTTATAAATACAGATATCAAAACAATCCTGAACATACTCTGTTACTACTAGTAGTCAGTACCCACACCTTTTCAAAAATTAAACAAAATTAGCAATAGTATTTATTGTACCTGCTGCTTTAAACAATTTAAATTGTAGCTTTTTCATTAAGCAAGATGGATCAAGAATGTCATTTATAATTTTCCTTCTCAAGAAATTAGATTTCTGAAACATACATTACTCCACATCAATCTGACACTTCTTGTCATGCTTTCAATTTATAAAACCTGAATTGCATTTGGAATACTCCAGGTTTATGCTTAAATGATAGTGCCTTGATAAGAGGGAAAAAACTGTGCTGCAGTTTTCTTCCCATTGTTTCTGAAAACATAATGTGTGTACATATATTAAATATATTCTTACAAATGTCCAGGTCATGTATACCACCTGGAGTTCTTTCAATGTGTGAGTTTTGCAATGTGAGATTTAATCAAGACATTAAGGTGAATAGAAGATTGTTGGTTTAGATAAGTCTGAGTTGTTTAAATCGATTGCTGTATGTTTGTTCTTCTGGAGGTTGTGGAAGCTTCATGTTTTTTCTGGACATCATTAGATGCCTTAGCTCTTGATGTACAACTTTAATGCTATAACAATTTTGCCATTTTGCACCTGTATGCACCATGCATCCACCATTCCATTGGAATGATCAATCCCGTTCATATTAAGTTTTGTTACAAATCTAATTTTTGGAGGTCCTTCAGGGTATTTAGATCCACACTCTACTCTCAGACCATATAGTCTGTTTTCATAGTTTGTCCTTAATGGCCCAATAATCATCTCTGTCCACCTTGTAAGTATCATATCTTCATCATCAAGTCACCAGCTAACTGTACCATCATCTACTCCTTTTTGGTCTTCTTCAAGCTCTTCTAACAAGCAAAAATTACATGGAAATTTAATTACTGTGGAGACTTCTGCAATCCCATAAAATGGTCTTTCAGAACCTAAATGGTCTCTAAGAAGATCTGTGCTGGAACCAACTCAAACTAGGGTGAGCAAGCATACTCTGGAAGTCAACAAGTACAAAAAATGAGGGCTTGATTCATTGTTATGTTGATTGTTCATACTTAAGAAAGCAATAAATACATTTTAATAATGCAGATCAAACTTTAAAGTGTGTCCTGCATACTTTTCTCCCCTGAGGGCCAGTTGTTAAACAGTTAGCAATACACCCCTATCTCTAAGGTTCCTTGAAATTCTAAGGTTCTATAATTCTGCCCTTTGACAATTTCTCTCCCCTATTCTCATTTCCTTTCACTTAGTTCTTTCACTCACTGAGCTGGGCTCTAATAGTTCTCTTTTGCCCACAATTAGCCTTCAGTCTAAATCACGTTTTTCCTGCCTGGAAGCTCTGCTATCATTTTCATTGGCAGCCCATCATTGAAATGGTCCCCACTGACACACAATGAAAATGTCTTAATTTTTTTAAGAGTTTTATAGAACGGTATGTTGGTAAATGTTTAACACCTGGATCTCTGAACAAAAAAGAAACCTAACTATATTATGACATTTTTCAGTTTAATCAGCATTATCAATATTTTGAGCATTACCTTCTTAAGGTTATACAATCAACAAAATAATGAACTGAGCCCTGGTTGGTAACATTTGACAATTTCCAGGGTTATAAATGACCACACTAAACAATTCACAATAAGCTTTCACAAGTTTGGTTAAGTTGGCTCCAGGACACCTCTGACCTTATGTCTATTTTTACTGCATTATTTATCTGGTATCAATATCTTCCTGGTGACTTATAGTCATAAGTCTTGAGACACTATTTTCTTTTTTCTTTCTTTTTTATTTCCTTTAAAAAGCTTTATTATCAACTTAATAACTGTCAACAAAAAATCAAACAAATATACATCTCAGAGGGCAAAATCATACATAAGACTTTTAGCCTTTAAAAAAAAAAAAACAGAACCAATTGAATTTACAAATACCCAACCAGTACGGTTCCTTGCCAAACCTCTCCAAAGCGCCATCACCTTTGGCCTTGTTTTCCTTCCTTCTGTCTTTCTTATCTTATGTAATTATCGTGAGAAAGAAGGCATGGCCTAATGGCTAGAGTACTGTACCTAAAATCAGAATTCAAATCCTCTTTCTGACACTTACTAGTTCCCCAATCTCTCTGAGCCTCAGAAAATTCCCAGACTCACCTGAGTGACATGTAAATTAGAATCTGCATCAGCAGAGGAATTTCCCACAAGGGCAAGGACACAAAAAGAGGCAAAAGTAGCCCCTGCTTTCAAGAAGTTTACATTCTATGTATGTGTAGAACCCATATATGATTGCATGCCATCTTGGGGAGGGAGGTGGGAAGGAGAGGGAGAAAATTTAAAACTTATGGAAGTAATTGTTGAAAACTGGAAACAAATTAATTAATAAAAAAGTTTACATTCTAATAATGAAAATGACATGTAAAGAACCAGGGACATATAAGATACAGTGTAAATGGAAGGTAGAAGGCAGAAGATCAGAGATCCCTGGAATTTATCTCAAAATACTGCTAGTACTAGAAGGAGAACAAAGACCACTATTACATACAATTAGTTGTAACAGTTATTGTCAATGAGTTCTGCTGATTTCACATCATATTATCGCATATAGGTTTCTCCATAATTGTATTTCAATATTTATTATTATTTATGACACCATGATATTCCATTACATCAAAAATTTTTTCGATTGTGTTGGTTATTCTGTTGGTTTAGGGAAGTCCTAGTGAGAAAACTTTCTCTACAAAACAGATTCACAACTAACTGTTCTGTAGTTTGTATTCTTAGATAATGGGATAGGGGCACAGTGAAGCCATACAGTATAGTATGTTTCAAAGGTAGGACTTAAATCCAGGTCTTTGTGATTCCCAAGTCCACTTTTCTAGCCATACCTTGCTAGAGTAATGCTGTGTCATGAGTATGTCATCATTTATTGAGACGCTATTTTCTGAAGAGATGAAGTTGAAGACCACACAAAGAGCAATGGAAAAAGCACAGGGCAGGTGTGAGAAGGCTACACCTTTATAAGAAGGTGTCAAAGAACAAAAGGAGGTGTAAAGGATGTCATCATATCAATGTATGACCCCAAAAAGCAACATGGTCATGGTTATATGGCAGAGTGAGAGATAATGACAAAGAGCTTGTATGCTCCATTGGTGAATTAATCTAGTATGTTGGGTGCCTCAGCCAATGAGAAACCCATGGAAGGACATGGATGGGGATGGTTTAGGATTGATGACAATCTAAATTATTGGAGAAAATAGATGATATATAATAACTATAATATATATTTTATGTGTATATAAATATTTAATAACAGATGAATTTTTGGAGTACTAGAGGTTAAATAAAATGCCAAATGCAATATCAGTTTTTAAATAAAATAAAATTCTTGCAAAATTGAAATTTTGTTATTAGGTAGAAATGGTTTGCACCCTTTTCCCTGGTGGAATGTAAACTTTGTGAGAGCAATGACTTTTTATTTTTCTTTTGGTATTTCTAGAATCCACTATAGTATCTAGAACAAAGTAGTCATTTAATAAATGTTACTTGAAATGAATTGAAATTCAGCTCAGATTAAGTGTGTTGAAGTTGTTTCATTTTCTGGTCCTTCTGATCCCCTTTCCCCTTATAGATAGTATAGTAAGGAAGCTTATAAGTAGTTTGTACAAAGAAACAAAAGCAAGAAGACTGTAAAGAGAAATCTATGAGTCATGGATAGACTACACCCAAAGATCAAAGCAACATAACAGTTACTTGCAAATTATTATATTGTTGTTCAGTCATTTCAGACATGTTCAATTTTTCATCACCCTATTTAGGGTTTTCTTGGCAAAGATTCTGGAGTGATTTGCCATTTCCTTTTCCAGCTAATTTGACAGAAGAGAGAACTGAGGCAAACAGGGTTAAATGACTTGCCCAGGGTTACATAGCTAGTAAGTGTCTGTGGCCAGATTTGAACTCAGGAAGAGGAGTCTTCTTGATTCTGAGCTGATGATTTATCCACTGTGCCACCTCACTGCCTTAGTATGTCCTTGAAGATGGTATCAGATATTAACTAAAAATCACATCTTGAGATAATGTGCTAGCTAAATCAGGGGAAGCCAGCTAAGCCTTACTGTAAGGACACTCTGGTCCTGCTAGCTGTCATGTTCTGTAAGACTCAGATAAGCTCTAGATATCTGCAATGACTCCAACAGAATCCCAAATGCTGCCAATAACTTTAAGATGTGGCTGTCAATGAACGAACCCCAAGGTAACCTACGTAAGAGTTAGTCCATCTCCCACCAAAACCTACAAAAACGAGACACCAAACTCCTGCTCCCCAAGCTCCCAACTCTAATCCATGGTTATGTGACTCTCTGTGCCTCTCCCCCTAATCATTCTCTTTCCTGTGCTGCCTATCTACTGCCTCATGCCTGGCCCCATGTTGTCTGCCACTGTACCCCACAACCCCTTGTATGCTTTTTCCTCTGGTACTTTATATGCCATTTGCACCTATTCTTTCTGTGATAAAGTGTGATTGAAACATGACTCCCCACTGCATTCATGGTCTTTCTTGAAGAGTACTCAAAAAACTGGGGTGTGCCTATTCCCATTTGACAATTCCATGTATTACTTAGCCCCTCATCATCTGCAATCAGCTACCAAATCTTGTCCATTATTTCCCTCTAAGATCTCTCTTATAGAGTATTCCCCCTTCCTTTTATTTATGTAGCCACAATCTTAGTTCAGTCTCATCACATCTCACATGGACAATTACAATAGCCCTATTAGAATGTAATATCTTTAAGAGCAGGTTCTGTTTTTTGCTTTTTCTTTCACTCGCAGTACTATTTCTCAATACTTAGCAGTGCCTAGCTCATGCTAAGTATTGAATAGATGCTTGCTGATTGATTGATCACCCAAAGATAGTAATGAGGAATTTGAGACTCTAACATGTCCATTCATGTTTTTAGCCATTCTTTCACACACAGATGCCTTTATTGTGAATGCGTCCAACAACATGGTAGGGGTTATCCTCTCTCAGTAGAGTTTAAATTGATTCTTCCTGTTTCTCATGCCTACATCTCTTGAAAGTTAAACAAATGAACCAAACTAGGAGATCCTAGCCATACTGGAAGCATGGTGGCATTGGCAGAATGGAGCAAGGAGTCCAGTGATGATCAGGATTGCTTTTTAAAATTTTTAAAATTATTATTAATTTATTTGTTTTCAGTTTTCTACAATCACTTCCATAAGTCTTAGATTTTTCTACCCCTCTTTCTCTCCTCCCTCCCCAAGACAGCATGTAATCTTATATGGGTTCTACACATACATTCTTAATAAACACATTTTCACATTAGTCATATTACATAGAAGAATTAAAATGAATGGGAGAAACCACGAGAAAAATCAAACCAAACCAAAACATAACATAACACAAGAGAAAGTATTCTACATTCCAATTCCATAGTTCTTTCTCTGGATGTAGATGGCATTTTGCCTCAAGAGTTCTTTGGGAATATTTTAGGTCCTTGCATTGCTGTGGTGGGCTTAGTCTACCAGAAAAATTGTTCACACTCTGTGGTTGTTACTGTATCCAGTGTTCCCCTGGTTCTGCTCCTTTCACTCAGCATCAGCTCATATAAGTCCTTCCAGGCCTCTCTGAAGTCTTCCTGTTCATCATTTCTTATAGCACAACAGTATTCCATTACATTCATATACCATAACTTCTTCCAACATTCCCCATTGATGGGTATCCCCTGGATTTCCAGTTCTTGGCCACCACAAAGAGAGCTGCTACAAATATTTTTGTATATGTGTGGCCCTTTCCCATTTTTATGATTTTTTTTTTTTGGATACAGTCTTAGAAGTAATATCACTGGGTCAAAGGGAATGCATATTTTTGTAGCCCTTTGGACATAGTTACAAATTGCTCTCCAGAATAGTTGAATCAACTCCCAGTTCTCCCCACAATGAATTAGTGTTCCAACTCTCCCACATCTTCTCCAACATTTGTCATCTTCCTGTTTTATCATATTAGCCAATCTAATAGGTGTGATGTGGTAACTCAGAGTTATTTTGATTTGCATCTCTCTAACCAATAGTGATTTAGAGCATTTTTTTATATGACTATAGATAGCTTTAATTTCTTCCTCTGAAAACTCCCTGTTCATATCCTTTGACCATTTATCAATCGGAGAATGAATCTTATAAATTTGACTAAGTTCTCTCTATATTTTAGAAATGAGACCCTTATCACAGACAGTAGTTGCAAAAATTCTTTCCCAGTTTTCTGCCTCCCTCCAGATCTTGGTTGCATTAGGTTTGTTGGTGCAAAAACTTTTCAATTTAATGTAATCAAAATTATCCATTTTGCACTTCATAATCTTATCTATTTCATTTGGTCATAAATTTCTCTATTCTCCTTAAATCTGACAAATACACTATTCTTTTCTCCCTTAATAATAGTATCAATCTTTATACCCAGATCATGTATCCATTTGGACTTTAATGCTGTGTATGGTGTCAGACATTGGTCTATGCCCACTTTCTGCCACATTGTTATCCAGTTTTCCCAGCAGTTTTTATCAAACAGTGAGTACTTAACCCAGAAGCTGGGGTCCTTGGGTTTATCAAACAGTAGATTGCTATATTCATTGACTACTGTGTCTTGAGTACCTAACATATTCCACTGGTCTACTCCTCTGTTTCTTAGCCAGTGCCAAATGGTTCTGATGATTGTTGTTTTATAACACAATTTGAAATCTGGTAGGGCTAGGCCACCTCCCTAGCATTTCTTTTCATTAATTCCTTTGATATTCTGGACCTTTTGTTCTTCCAGATGAATTTTGATATTATTTTTCTAGCTCTAGAAAATAATTTTCTGGTAGTTTGATTGATGTGGCACTGAATAAGTAAATTAGTTTATGTAGAATTGTCATTTTAATTATATTAGCTCTGCCTATCCATGAGCAAGTGATGCTTTTCCACTTACTTAGAGATGATCAAGATTGTTAACTGCAACCTGGAGTACTTCCAGATGACCTGTAGTCTAAACCAGGAATACATTCAATGATCCTTGCAACAATAGATGCCTTGGTGAAGATGGGGGCACTTAGTTTCTTCTTGGAGTCATTAAAGTGGTCAAAATAGCCTAAAAAGATATTTCTTGCCTGTTCTTCTCCTAAAATACCACTCATCTCATTATGGTGTGGACGTGACCCTTGAAGTCCATACCAGCTGAGCCTTTTCAAACTAGAAAGGCTTTAAATGTCAACAACTAGAGGCCCCAGTTCATCTCTAATTTCTAGAACATATGCTTACTTTATTGGTTCTTCTGGTAAAAATAATATCTTTGTATCTTGGAAGTGCAAAAAGAAAAATGAAATATTCTCTCACCTTATGGATTATCATCTCCCTTGAGATGATTAGCTCCTACCTTGTTGACCAGAGTCCTGACTTCTTGGTTGGCCATAATGTAAGAAGACAATAATGTAGATCACAGATTGGAAAAGTGTAGGCCAGTGGGTCAAAATTGGGCTAAGAATGATTTTTATATTTTTAAATAAAATTTTATTGAATTTTAAAATATAAAACCAATTATAACTTGTAAGCCATACAAAAATACACTGCAGATTTACCAACTTCTGACTTATACTATGATTTTAGAATCTGATCATAAATAGATTACAGGGTTATACTCCCACAGCTGAAAGATAAGATGCAGACTTACTTATACAGCTGAACTGGCAACTCCTTGGTGAATGTTGAATCCAAGGAAATGTAATGTGAGAGACATAAGATGATTTCCAAAATCTATCAGTTGGAAGTGGAAGGTTGATACAACCTAGCTGAAGGGTACTTAAATGATACTTGTCAAATTACCATAAACAATAGAGAAGATTGCTAACTTTTCAGGAGCTTCATAGGTATCACTAATACTTTGTGTATTAGGAAACATGATTAGAATATAAATCTGAAAAAGTATATTTTATGGTAAAAGAACAGAGTAGATTAAAAGGTTGGTGGAATACCATTACATATTGAAAAACATACTGCCATGAAACAATTTAGAAATCAGAGAGGAGAAGCATGGTTGAAAGCATCTTCATGAAGATCAAAGGAGAAAGAAACTGAAGAGACATGGTCATTGTTGTAAACTACAGATCACTCAAATGGAAAAAAATATAAATGAAATAGATGAATTAAAGGAGAGGTTCTCAAACTTATTTTTCCTACCACTCTCTTTAAAGAAAAATTACTTAGCACCCCCCAGAAATCTATTTCCTTTAACCCTTCAATGTTTTTTAAATTTGCATCATTCCAAAAATATATATAAATATGTTTTTCAAATGTTACATATTAAATTTTGCAATTTATTATAAATTTGTGTTTTTTCCCTGCATTGAAATCTTAATGATTAAATATTGCACCATGTAACCCTATAGTATATTGTAAACAAATAATTACATGCACATATTCCTGCTGATACATGCCGAATTTCCCAATAATGTTTGACACTCTCATCTGACAACACTAACTTGATAAGACCTATTGTCAGATTTGGCCACTAATTGACTATAACTCACATTTTGTGTGTCTATTTGGAAAATAACATAATCACTATGACTTTGACTCTGTTACACAACAGATGAAACATGTATGAATGGTTTGTCAAAATTTTCTTCTCTTCTCTTCTTTCTTTATGCTTTCATGGCCCTCTTATTTTTATTCAACACCCTCCAATTACACCCAAGACTACTACTGTGCCCTGGATGTTCCAGTACTCTCCGTGGGAAGAACTGAAAAAGGATTTTGAAAATCAAGTAAGAGAGGTGGAAGAAAAATTGGAAAGAGAAATAAGAGTGATGCAAGAAAATCATGAAAAGCAAGCCAACAGCTTGCTAAAGGAGACTCAAAACAATGCTGAAGAAAATAACTCTTTTTAAAAATAGGCTAACTCAATTAACAAAAGAGGTCCAAAAAGCCAGTGAGGAGAAGAATGCTTTAAAAAGCAGAATTAGCCAAATGGAAAAGGAGATTCAAAAGCTCACTGAAGAAAACAGTTCTTTAAAAATTAGAATGGAATAGATGAAAGCTAATGACTTTATGAGAAACCAAGAAATTACAAAACAAAACCAAAAAAATGAAAAAAATAGAGGATAATGTGAAATATCTCATTGGAGAAACAACTGACCTGGAAAATAGATCCAGGAAAGACAATATAAAAATTATGGAACTACCTGAAAGCCATGATTGGAAAAAGAGCCTAGACATCATCATTCATGAAATTATCAAGGAAAACTACCCTGATATTCTAGAACCAGAGGGCAAAATAAATATTGAAAGAATCTACTGATCACCACATGAAAGAGATCCAAAAAGAGAGACTCCTAGGAATATTGCAATCAGCTAGAAAGGAAAAATTTGAGTACTGTGGAAATACAATCAGGATAACATAAGATCTAGCAGCTTCTACATTAAGGGATAGAGGGGCTTGGAATAGGATGTTCCAGAAGTCAAAGGAACTAGGATTAAAACCAAGAATCACCTACCCAGCAAAACTGAGCATAATAATTCAGGGGAAAAAATTGTCATTCAATGAAATAGAGGACTTTCAAACATTCTTGATGAAAAGACCAGAACTGAATAGAAATTTTGATTTTCAAACACAAGAATCAAGAAAAGCATGAAAAGGTAAACAGGAAAGAGAAATCATAAGGGACTTTCTAAAGTTGAACTGCTTACATTCCTACATGGAAAGATAATATTTGTAACTCTTGAGACTTTTCTCAGTATTTGGGTAGTTGGAGGGATTATAAGCACACACACACACACACACACACACACACACACACACAGCACAGGGTGAATGGAATAAGAAGAGATGATATCTAAAAAAATAAAATTAAGGGGTGAGAGAGGAATATAATGGATGGAGAAAGGGAGAAATGGAATGGGGCAAATTACCTCTCATAAAAGAGGAAAAAAAAAGATTTTTCAATGGAGTAGAAAAGGGAGGAAGTGAGAGGGAAAAAGTGAAGCTTACTCTCTTCACATTTGGTTTAAGGAGGGAATAACATGCTCACTCAATTTGGTATGAAAATCTATCTTACACTACAGGAAAGTAGGGGAGAAGGGGACAAGTGGGGTGTAGGGTAATGACAGAAGGGAGGGCAAATGGAAGAAGGCAGTAATTAGAATTAAGCACTTTTGGGGAGAGGCAAGGTCAAAAGAGAGAGTAGAATAAATGGGGGGCAGAATAGAATGGAGGGAAATATAGTTAGTTTTACATAACATGACTATTAGGGAAGTCTTTTGTAAAACTACACATATATGGCCTATATTGAATTGCTTGCCTTCTCAGTGGGGATGGGTGGGAATGGAAGAAGGAGAGAAGTTGGAACTCAAAGTTTTAGAAACGAATGTTGAGAATTGTTTTTGCATACAACTGAGAAATAAGAAATACAGGTAATGGGGTATAGAAATCTATCTTGTCCTACAAAAAGAGAGAAGATAGGGATACAGGAAGGGAGGGGTGTGATAGAAAGGAGGGCCAATTAGTGAAAGGGGTAATCAGAATGCAAGGCATTATAGGGTGGGGGGAGGGGAGAGATAGGGAGAAAATTTGGAACTCAAAATTTTGTGGAAATGAATTTTGAAAACTAAAAATAAATAAATAAACATTAAAAAGGATGTATATGGCATATTTTTCAAATTTCCAGATATCCTAGAGCTGGAAGGGATAGCTACCATGTTAAGTGACATATAGTCCAAAATGATCTCTATAGGAGACAGAGAGTGGACTGAATCTAAGAAGATGAAATTCAATAACAATAAGCCCAAAGTTGGAGGCTGAAGCCAAGATGGTGGAAAAAAGGCAGAGACTTGCCTGAGCTCTTCCTCAAACCCCTCTGAACACCTTTAAACAATACCATAAAACAATTCCTGGAAGAACAGAACCCACAAAAGGACAGGGTAAACTAATTTTTCAGCCAAAGACAACTTAGAATGTCTGCAGGAAAGGTCTGTCATACTTGGATGAGAATGGACTACAGCCCAGCACATGTTGCACCAGTATAGACCACACTTCAAGAAACCAGGAGCAGGCTTGGGAAGTCACTGAATCACCTCTGAGTCCAGACATTAAGAGGGTCAAACAACTGAGAAGAAAGAGATTACTTGAGTCTCTTTGCTGGCACTGGAGACAGAACTTTGTTGCTTTCCGCATACTCAGATCTAGGTGGCAGTCTTGGATGGTAGTCTTGGGTGGCAGTCTCAGCATTAGGATGAGCACTAGCAAACCAGAGCTTGTAGCTGCAGTGGAGCAGGGACTCTCGTGACAATTCCATGGCAGAAAAGAATGTGTGTGGTCACTCAAAGACTAGAGCACAGGCCAAGAAAGTAGTAAATACCTTTCCTTAGAACATACCACCTAGGAAGAACTGAAAATTTATACATCTGAAGAAATATCTCTGAAAACTGCTGCATAAAACCCATGAAGTGTGGAAGTGTGTCCTCCACCCTGGAAATAGAGCCTCACTTTAACAAAGAATTAAAAGTCAAGAAATAAACTGGAAAAATGAGCAAACAACAGAAAAAATTCTGATCAAAAAAAGTTACTATAGTGACAATGAAGATAAAGTCATATACTCAGAAGAAGATAACAAAGTCAAAGTTCCAACATCCAGAACCTTCAATAAAAATATGAATTGGTCTCAGGTCATGGAAGAGCTCAAAAATGATTTTGAAAATTAAGTGAGAGAGATAAAGAAAAAATTGGGAAGAGAAATGAGTGATGTAAGAAAATCATGAAAAAAGAGTCAGCGATTTGGTAAAAGAGATACAGAAAAATATTGAAGAAAGTGACATCTTGAAAAACAAAATAAGTCACATGGTAAAAGAAGGACAAAAAGTCAATGAGGAAAAGAATGCCCTGAAAACCAGAACTGGCCAAAAGGAAAAAGAACTACAAAAAAGAAGAATGATAAAATAAAAGAAACTGAAATATCTCATGAGAAAAAAACAACTGACCTGGAAAATAGATCCAGGAGAGATAATCTAAAAATTATTGGATTACCTGAAAGCCATGATGAAAACAAAATAGTTTAGACATCACCTTTTGAGAAATTATGAAGGAAAACTTCCCTGTCATTCTAGACTCTGAGGGCAAAATAGAAATTGAAAAATCTACTGATCACCTCCTCAAAGAGATCACAAAATGAAAACTCCCAGGAATATGATAGACAAATTCTATACTCCCAGGGCAAGGAGAAAATATTGCAAGCAGCCTGAAAGAAATAAATCAAGTATTGTGAATTTAGCAGTTTCTACATGATCAGAGGGCTTGGAATATGATATTCCAAAGGACAAAGGATCTAGGATTACAATCAAAAGTCACTTACCCAGCAAAACTGAATATAATCCTTCAGGTGGAAAAAATGAATGTTCAATGAAATAGAGGACTTTCAAGCATTTTTATGAAAAGATCAGAACTGAATAGAAATTTTGACTTTCAAATACAAGACTCAAGAGAAGTATAAAAAGGTAAACAAGAAAGGGAAATTATTAGGGGCTTTGATTGGGAAGAAATCAATACAGTTACAGTATATATATATATATGTATGTATATATACAGTTAAGTAAATACAAATTATCTACAAAGTAAATAAAATGTGATTGGGTGGAAGTCTGGGAGATCACAATGGTCTGGAGGGAAGGGATCATGAAAGTGTTCCCATGAACTTGAGATTCCAAAAGACTGACTTGGGTCATAGTGCATTCCACACAGGGATGACAGCTGGTGTTTACTTTTACAGGTAATACCTGAGGGAAAAGAAATCAGTTTGCTCTGGAGAAGATTTTAAAGCTCGCTACCTGTTCTTAACATCCCCCCACCCCTATGCATTTATGTTCTACTTCTACAAGATAAATTTTTTTTTTAATTTTAATTTATTTATTTATTTAACTTTTAACATTCATTTTCACAGAATTTTTGGGCTCCAAATTTTCTCCCCCCTTGTCCCCTCCCCCCACCCCAAAACACCGAGCATTCCAATTGCCCCCATCACCACTCTGCTCTCTCCTCCATCATTCTTCTCTGCCCTTGTCTCCATCCTCTCCTCTGTCCTGTAGGACTTTCTGTACCCCTTTACCTGTATTTCTTATTTCCTAGCGGCAAGAACAGTACTCGACAGTTGTTCCTAAAACTTTTGAGTTCCAACTTCTTTTCCTCCCTCCCTCCCCACCCCCTCCCTTTGGAAGGCAAGCAATTAAATATAGGCCAAACCTGTGTAGTTTTGCAAATGACTTCCATAATGGTCGTGTTGTATAAGACTAACTATATTTCCCTCCATCCTATCCTGCCTCCAATTACTTCTATTCTCTCTTTTGATCCTATCCCTCCCCATGAGTGTCGACCTCAAATTGCACCCTCCTCCCCATGCCCTCCCTTCCATCATCCCCCCCACCCTGTTTATCCCCTTATCCCCCACTTTCCTGTATTGTAAGATAGGATTTTCATACCAAAATGAGTGTGCATTTTATTTCTTCCTTTAGTGGAATGTGATGAGAGTAAACTTCATGTTTTTCTCTCACGTCCCCTCTTTTTCCCCAAACTAAAAAAGTCTTTTGCTTGCCTCTTTTATGAGAGATAATTTGCCCCATTCCATTTCTTCCTTCTCCTCCCATATATTTCTCTCTCACTGCTTGATTTCATTTTTTTAAAGATATGATCCCATCCTATTCAATTCACTCTGCGCACTCTGTCTCTATGTGTGTGTGCGTGTGCATGTGTGTGTGTGTAATCCCACCCAGTACCCAGATACTGAATAGTTTCAAGAGTTACTAATATTGTCTTTCCATGTAGGAATGTAAACAGTTCAACTTTTATAAGTCCCTTATGACTTCTCTTTGCTGTTTACCTTTTCATGCTTCTCTTCATTCTTGTGTTTGAAAGTCAAATTTTCTTTTTAACTCTGGTCTTTTCATCAAGAATGCTTGAAAGTCCTCTATTTCATTGAAAGACCAATTTTTCCCCTGAAGTATTATACTCAGTTTTGCTGGGTAGATGATTCTTGGTTTTAGTCCTAGTTCCTTTGACTTCTGGAATATCCTATTCCATGCCCATTGATCTCTTAATGTAGAAGCTGCTAGATCTTGTGTTATCCTGATTGTATTTCCACAATACTTGAATTGTTTCTTTCTAGCTGCTTGCAATATTTTCTCCTTGACCTGGGAACTCTGGAATTTGGCCACAATATCCCTAAGAGTTTCTCTTTTTGGATCTTTTTCAGGTGGTGATCAGTGGATTCTTTCAATATTTGTTTTGCCCTGTGGTTCTAGAATACTAGGGCAGTTTTCCTTGATAATTTCATGAAAGATGATGTCTAAGGCTCTTTTTTTGATCATGGCTTTCAGGTAGGCCCATAATTTTTAAATTGTCTCTCCTGGATCTATTTTCCAGGTCAGTTGTTTTTCCAATGAGATATTTCACATTATCTTCCATTGTTTCATTCTTTTGGTTTTGTTTTGTGATTTCTTGGTTTCTCATAAAATCATTAGCCTCCATCTGTTCCATTCTAATTTTGAAAGAACAATTTTCTTCAGTGAGCTTTTGAATCTCCTTTTCCATTTGGCTAATTCTGCTTTTGAAAGCATTCTTCTCCTCATTGGCTTCTTGAACCTCCTTTGCCAATTGAGTTAGCCTATTTTTCAGGGTGTTATTTTCTTCAGCATTTTTTTGGGTCTCCTTTAGCAGGGTGCTGACCTGCTGTTCATACTTTGCTTGCATGTCTTTCATTGCTCTTCCCAGTTTTTCCTCCACCTCTCTAACATAATTTTCAAAATTTTCTGAGCTCTTTTTGAGCTTTTCCATGGTCTGAGCCCATTGAGTGGGCTGGGATACAGAAGCCCTGACTTCTGTGTCTTTCCCTGATGGTGAGCACCACTCTTCCTCATCAGAAAGGAGGGGAGGAGAAACCTGCTCACCAAGAAAGTAACCCTCTATAGTCTTGGTTCTTTTCCCTTTTCTGGGCATTTTCCCAGCCAGTGACTTGACCTCTGAATATTCTCCTCACACCCACCTTGCCTCCAGATCCTCCCAGCCAGCACTTGGAGTCTGAGACTCAAATGCTGCTTCCCAGCCTCAGGGCTTTGGGCGGGGGCAGGGCTGCTATTCAGTGTGAGATCAAGTTCAGCTGCCTGGGTGGGGGCAGGGCCACCTCATGGGCTCAGTTCCCTCAGGGGGTTTATGCAGAGACCTTCAACAATGGATCCAAGCTCCTGCCTGCTTGGGGAGCCCAGGTCTGCTCCCACCTCCGCTGGTGCCTCCCGAGGGGGCCTGAGTCATGGGGGCTCCCCACTCCCTCTCGACCCGCCGAAGAGACCCTCTCACCGACCCTTGTCACCTGTGGGTGGAGGGACCCGCGCGGTTGCTGGAGATTCTGTCCCTGAAGCCTGCTCGGATCTGCTCCCCGCTCGGATCTGCTTCTCTCGGCACCAGGTGGCCACGGCAGGGCTGTGCTTGGCTCCCAGTTCGTGGCGCGAAGAACCTTTTGCGAGAGGTTTTCAGGCTCTCTGGAACAGAAATCTCGTCCGCTCTGCTGTTCTGTGGCTTCTCCTGCTCCCAAATTTATTGGCAGCTCTTTTCTACAGATATTTCATGGGCTGTGGGTTTGGAGCTAGCATATTTGTGTGTTTCTCCAAGATAAATATGAAAGGAATAATCCAAACTCATGTACAATCCTTGGGAAAAGTAAACAAGCACACCGCTTAGTACATATCTGAATTATTCTACTTGCTGTTAATAGCTTGCTCTGAAAATGCTATCATGGACAGAAAGTTCATTGGGGGGGATCATAGCTTTTGATCTGGAAGAGACCTCAAAGAGAACCAGACTGTCTGTTTAGCATGTCAATCTTGATAGATTGTTTGGAAATACTGCAGAAAATAAATGCCTCAAGGGGTCTGGTGCATGCAAAGACCCCATCCCTTTATTTGGCTGATGTAATTCCTCCATTTGGAGAGGCTAGGAATCTGCATCTGGGAAAGTCTTGGTAATGTGTAAGGGAAGTGCTTTGGAGAGAATATGGAGCATGCTTACATGTTCTGTAATTGGTTTCAGTTGACTAAACATGTGATGAATGGGAGGCTCTTTGATTGACTGCAGTGGTGTTCAAATGGTCTGAGTAGCTTCTGACATCTCTCTCACCTCAGTCCTTTTCGCTGCTCTCTTCCTGGTGGCATGATGCTATGCTTTAAGCAGAGGGCCTACAGTGCCTTCTGCATCCTACTGATGTCCTGTGGCCATAAGAAACAGGTCTTGCTCTTTTACCTTTGTGTTTGTTTCTTCTTTCCATTTCTGGGGAAAGGAATCAAGTCTCCAGTCTTTTGAGTCTAGAAAAGTCAGAAGGGTCCTCCAGACCTAATTTTGTACCCAGTTTGGCAACAGTGTCATGAGAGAAGGAAGGAGTGCCCTGAATGACCCAACTCAGGAGTAGTTGAAATATACGGAGATAGCTAGTTGCATATAGAGTAGGCAGAAAGGTAACCTTAAACCTGAAGGCACTGATCACTTAGGGAATGTGGAAAAGCCTCACATAGGAGGAAGCCTTTGAACTTGGCTTAAAGGAAGTCAGGGATTCAAAGGAAGAAGAAAACATGCATTTATACAGCACCTACTATGTGCCAGGTACTTTACAAATATTATCCCAGTTGATCTTCACAAAAGCTCTCTGAGGGAGGTGCTATTATGATCTCAATTATATGATTGAAGAAACTGAAGCAAACCAAGGTTAAGTCACTTTTTCAGGGTCATACAACTAGTAAGTGTCTGATACTGCATTTCATCTCAGATCTTCCTTACTTCAGGCCCAGTGGTCTATCCACTGCACCATCTAGCTGCTCCATTGTCTAAGAGGTGGAGGTGAAGAGAGCATTCCAGATATGGGGGACAGCCAATGTAAAAACATAGACTGTTGTGTGTGAGGAATAGTAAACTTGGCTTCTAAGGCTGGATCTCAGAGAGTGCAGAGGGGAGAACTGTACAAGAAGACTGGAAATATGGGAAGGGAACAGTCTGTGAAAAACTGTAAATGACAAACAGGAGTTTATATTTTATCCTAGAGGTGATGGAGAGCCTCTGTCATTTCTTGGTAGAAGGGTAACATGGTTAGCCCTGTGTTTTGGGAAAATCACTATCATGACTCTTGGGAGGATAAACTGGAGTGGGAAGAGACTGGCATGAGGGAAACAGTTAAAAGGCTAAAGAAATCCCAGGTTAAGAATCAAAACAAATATAAAACACAATTCACAAAACCCACCAAAGAAAATTAAGAGTACTGCAACCAGGTCTCCCTTCAGAGGGCCTGCCATCTTTCATGTCATATCTGTTGATGAAAACAATACTAGGACCTATCCTGGATCTCTGTAATGAACTCTCATGTTTTGCTTCCTATGTTGCTTTTTCAAACTGAGATATGTTATTTCATCAGCATGAACGTTTCCTCCATAGATACAAACAACAACTCTGCCCTCAGAGGGTGGTTTTGTGCTAAGCCTTCCCAGACTTAATTAGCGTGGTCCTTGGCTCCATGGGCATGCCAGGCCAGGCCCATACCCAAAGCCTTTCTACCTTGGCAAGCCTCCACAAAGCTTGTGCTCTTCTGGCATTGCCTGTGAGAACTCAGGGTCACCTCCATGGTGGGGGGCATTATGAATTTCTCTTTAATCGTGATGTATTCACTATTTACAGAAGTAAACCATGGAGTGGCACAGGGATACACAATAGTGGCACTCCTGTTTAACCTGAATAGCCGCATTGCCTTCTAGCAGTTAAGAGAAAAACACTCCTTTCACCTATCTATTGAGGTTTAGATGTTTCACCCACATTGTATTGCCTTCTTCATAATTGCCTTCATAACAACACCTCAGAACGTTCCCTTGCCCAGCAAGATCTGGTAAAGGTGATTCTAAATAAATACTTAATCATTAGCTTATACTGGCATGAAAAATTTATGTCTTTAACACTGGTTCCTTCATCATTCAAGGGACACCAAGTCCTGTACAAACAAGCATGATTTACAAATGAGTCAGTTGCAAGTCATGCCTCTTCTTATTAAAACAGACTCTAGAAATTTTGCTGCCTCATCATCATTCACATAAACTTTTTGCTCCTGATTTTCACAGGAGATACATGCCTTTTACTTAAGCTGAAAGAAACTAGGATAGTTTCTAGTGGTTTAGAACAACTATTGAGGATAATCAGTGGGTTGAAGTCAGAAGAGAGGGGTTTATTTCCTTTCTCTGTCACCTAGGCAAGTCACCTCTGCCTCTGGGCCTCAGTTTCCTAACTTGTAAAAATGTGGGGTTCAGACTAGATGACCTTTAAGGTTAATTTAGGGCAGCTAGGATGGAGCACCAGGTCTGAACTCAGGAATACATTTTCTTCCTGAGTTCAAATTTAGCTTCAGATTTTAGTTGTGTGACCCTGGGTAAGTCACTTAACCCTGCTTGCCTCCGTTTATTCATCTGTAAAATGAGAGGGAGATGAAAGGGACAAACCACCCCAGGATGTCTGCAATTTGTGAATGGGATCACAGAGTCAGACACAACTGAAAGGACTGAAGAACACAGAGCTCCAGAGCCTTTCTCCTTGTGCATCCCCTGTGCAGACTCATCCCTTGATTTACAAATGCCTGAGGTTCTCAGTTCCCTGTATGAAAAGGTCCCCTTCTCTCCCCAAATCAAGGATCCCTGAAGTATCCTTACAGTGGCACAGAGTTAGAAAAGGCAAATAAATTAGGGAAGTAGATGGGAACTTCCTCTTCTAGCTACTTTGGAGGCAGAAGGGTGAAATACAATCTTTCCACTTCAGGTTAGAGCATGTCTCATTAAAAAACAAAACAAGATTGTTCTAAATGGTGGTTAGGTTCTCTGTTCTGTTACTGTTAACACTATACTTTAAGGTACATTAGGGATTGAGTGGGTTTTTGTGGATTAGCCTGGGAATCATTATTAATGTCATGTCCATGGAAAAATGTGTTCTGATTTCTAAGTGCTTGCCTTAAAAACTTTTTGTGGGGAACACTACCTATCTATAAAGTAGATACTATCTCTATTTGGTTATTTATTCAAATAATCTAGACTTTTGTGTAGAAAGGCTAGGAGGTGCACCTGTGATTCATTGATTCAAGGAACTCCCAGAAACTCCCTCTATCAATACAGGTGTGTGCATGTTTTGTGATTTGCGATCTTAAGGTTAGGGATGGAAAGATTAAATGACTTTCCCAGGGTTGTCCAGCCAAGCTGTGGCAGTTGCGGAACTGAAATCTAGTTCTTCCTAGCTTTGAGGCCAGCTCTCTATTCACCATGCCATACTTCCCTATTGCCAAGATTTTAACTAGGAAAAGCTTACTTGTATGTCCTAGACACAACTGTACCCTTCTATCCTTTGGATTTGAATAAGAGGAGCCTCCTCATAGCTCCAGGAGTGTATACTAATCAGACAAGTTGGGGTGGGATAAGGGGACAGAGTCTACATTTAGTCCCATCTTTTCTACTCAAACTTCCAGAGATGAGGGGTTTGGTAAGGACTGTAGACTCTGAGGAATGATTTTTGCAGACTAAATTTTTACAGCAGCTAAATTGTCATTAACCTTCCTACTCAGATATTAAATTCCAGCTTCCCAATATAGTCAGGCCAGCGAATCCAGCTCTCATTACCTTGGTACAAGGCTTCTGGAGGTGGGAAAGGGAACCTAGAGGCATAGCAGGCATAGGATGGAATTTTTCCAAAGTTTTGTGTATCTAGGGGTGTGTGTGTGTACAGTTTAAAGAAAAAGACCATTAATAATAATAGCTAGCATTTATATAGTGTTTCATTGCAAAGGCAATTTACAAACATGATCTCATTTTATTCTTACAACAACACTGAGAGGGAGATGTTATTATCCCCATTTTACAGATGAAGAAACTAAGGCAGACAGAGATTAAGTGACTTGCCTAGGATAACATAGCTGAAAAGTGCTAAAGGTCTGATTTGAACTTGGGTCTTCCTTTAATGCTTGATTCATAGTAAGTGCTTAATAAGTGTTTATTGATTGTTTTCCTGAGTTACCCTACCTAGCTGCCTCTAGCTGTTAGCTAGACAAAGCTGTAATTAACGGGCTTGTGATTATCTAGAACTCTGGTAGTTTATGCACCTTTCTGAGACCTGTAAGGCTCACATACAACATGCTGTATCTACTCTGGACAGTGGTTATATCCCTTCTTCCTAGTGTTTATCCCCATTTTTCTCAAAATTTTCATACTCCATGCTGTACCTCACTTTGATTTAGCCAAGGCTCCCCGCCAATATCTAACATAACCCTGCCTGTGACATCAGGATGGTAAACAGACCAGATGCGCTTGAGAAAGAACAGGTCCTCATCCTGTGAGGGTCGATGTTTATACAGCAATGTAAGGTTTACAAAACTATCCTCTCTGTTCCTCACCACAACCCTGTGAAATGGATGTTGAGAAACTCACAGGAGATAATGAATGTAAGCTACTTTGTAAATCTTAAAGTGCTATATAAATCCCTTATTAGTGTTATTAACTGTCTATTTGCCCATCTCTGTCAGTCTTCTTCACTCCCCCCTCTCCATATCTATACACACACACATACATAAATATGGGTATGTATGTGCTTCAGGCAGATATTAACTATATTCCCTGAACCTTCTACTACACTCTTGCTGAGCTCAAACAATGTTTATAAAGTCAAGAAAGTTTTCATTCAAATGTGGCCTGAGACATTTACTGTGTGACCCTGGGCAAGTCACTTAACATGTTAGCCTCAGTTTCCTTATCTTTCAAACGGGGATAATAAAAGTAGTTACTTCCCAGGGTTGTTGTGAACATTAAATGAGATATTTGTAAAGCATTTAGCAGAGTGCCTGGCACTGTGTAAGTCCTACATAAATGTTAGTTATTACTATGATAATTAAGACAGGTGTGTGTTGGTAAATGTTTAATAACAGGGCTCTCCAGAGAAAACAATTATATGCATACATTTTAAGCTTAATTTAAGTTTTAAAGTTTTAGAGGCATCTCAGTGGTGCAGTTGTTTTTCATTTGGGTCTGACCCTTTGTGATCCCATTTGGGGTTTTCTTGGCAGATACTAGAGTAGTTTGCCATTTTCTTTTCCAGTTTATTTTACAGATGGGGAAACTGAGGCAAACAGGATTAAATGACATGCCCAGGCTCTCATAGCTAGTAAGTGTGTAGATTTAAATTCAGAAAGATGAGTCTTCCTGACTCTAGGCCCAGCACTCTATCCACTGTGCCACCTAACTTCCACCAGTTAGGAAGACCTTTAGTTCAAATATAGCCTCAGACATTTAGGAGCTGTATGATCCTGAGCAAGTTGCTTCACAGTTGTTTGTCTCAGTTTCCTTATTTATTATATTATTAGCATATGATGTATTATTATTTGATTACTAATTATTATTATATTGAATATTAACCTGTATTGTTAACACTTTCTTAAGTCTAAGCAATCAATAAAACAATAAATCAAACTCTAATTTGTAGTTGAAATTCTGAGGTATAAAGGCTGGCAGTGAAAATTTAGCAATTTGCACAAAATCAGTTAAAGCTAATTCCAGCAAACCCCTGGGTAGGCGCTATTATTATCCCCATTTTACAGATGGAGAAACTGAGCACAAGAGAAGTGACTTGCCTAGGTCACCCTGCTAGTATCTACGGCAAGTTTTGAATTCAGGTCTTTGCTGTCAAGTTTAGCCATTAATACCACTTAACTGCCTGCAACCTGTTTTTGTGAACTTCCCTGGTGTAAAAGTTATCAAAATGCCAGCATCCTAAGCACCAAATAGAGATGGTAACAGATTTGGATGGAGCTAAGGCTAAGGAGTGGCCTCTCAAAAGGACCATCATTGAATACCTTGCTTCTCCTGCCCTGTCCTGAAAACCACTTCACTCAAGTCTCTAGTGGCTGTTTCTTCCAATGACAGAGACTCATTTATGTCACCCCCTCTTGCGAATGAAGGCTTATCGTACTATGCCTCTTGCCTCATTGTCCCTGATCCCCAGTGTTCCTGCCTCTCTCTGGGCATTTTGTTTCCGATTGAACTCCTCCTTGTGTGAGTTAAAACAGGCCATGACAGAAGACTATGATAAGACTCTGATCCTTTGGTGAAACTCCTAAATCCTGTAATAAGTTATTAACCAAGTTGTTGCTCAAATCTTTTAAAGTAAGACATGGCCATCTTCTCTTCGCTGAACATTTTCACAAAAAATTATACAGTCTAAGAGTTGAAAGGGACCTTGGAGCTATCCAGTCTAGGTCTATGTGATTGAGAATATCCTCCAATGAGTGGTCACCCAGCCTCCAAATGAAAACCTCCAGTGTGCGAGGATCTAGCCACTTCTCAAAAAAGTCTATTACAATCTGAGCAACCTTTAAATATTAGGAAATTTTTCTTTAATCCAAAATACTCATAGGCACCCATGATCTCATGGATTTCTGATTCCATGCTTGACCATTCTGTGCAACTCTTGCCCATGTCCTCCCAAAAGTGTGCCCCAAGAGGTTCATCCAATGTGCCAGAGGCCTTCTTTGCTTTCTCCTAATATTGCAAGGGTATCCATGGCAAACACTGTCATTACTCATTCATGCCATGTGAATAATCCACTTTTTTTCTTTTTTTAACTATAGAATTGTAATTATTTCATTGCAATTATCAATTTATCATTATAATTATTTCTATTATATTATTATGTTAGCATACTATATGTGCATTGCATTAATATAATATTGTTATATTGTTAAATATTATATTCTATATATACAATGTTATTTTGTTAATACAGTATCATATTTACATTATTTATATAAAATATATATTTATATAATATATTATTAACATATAATATGTCAAATATGTAATTATGTTATATAAACAATATATGAGTACGTATTATTTATATATAGTACAGTATTATTATTATTATATTTATATCATTATATAATTATTATAATAGCTATACTTTTATTATTACTATTTTAGTTATAATTATAATTCTTAATTATAGAATTCTTTGATTGCATTCTTTTTTCACTCCTGCTGTTCCTTGGCATTTCTTATTGGTGATGCGTCATGGCCTGCTCCCACCTTTCCACTGTCTTCTGTGTGCTTCAGGAGCAGTGGTATGACATCTAACTGCCATAAAGCAGTACTGGTAAAATGTTAGTATTGTAAAAAGGAGCCTTTGTTTTCAAGCAAAGCTTGGGGTCCATAATGGAGCTTTGTAATTTTCTGAAAGCAATACAGTCTGCTGTCCTCCTCTTCTTCAATTCTCGGTCCAACTCACTGTCCCTCTGAACTCTCTATTTCAGATACACATACAACTGAACGGGCTTTGCAGCTTGTCCATCCAAATATATGTTGAAATCTGAGCAACAGACGTTCTTCACTCTTTTTGTCTTTTCCATGCATTTGGATGGGCTGTGCTCCTTTGAGTAATTACAGATCTCTTCTAGATGATTCTGCAGGGGGCATGATGATACCTGCATGATGTCAGCAGGAACCTCTAGGGGACTTCTATGCCCACAGGGAATCTCTCTGTAATCTAGAGTCTGTAATGAATCCCCTCCATCAGAGGGGTGAGCACCTTTTCACATTATTAAGCATCCATCTCCCTGATTTATGTGCCTGATGTTTATCATCGCAGGTTTGCCAGAGTTATTTCTGTTGTTATATCTTCCAGGGAATCCTAATTGATTCTGATGATGGACGGGACATACTTTGTGAAATAAGCCTTAAGGCAAGGCCTCAAAGGCTACCAAGTCAAATATTTCTTGTAATCAACAAAAAATAAGACAAATGGGAGGTTATGTTTTCTATTTCATTTAATATGAAATGATAAAGATATGGCCCATTGTTGAATATCACTTGCAATAGCATGCTATTTCCCTACTAATAATTTATTTTGAGGATGGCCTTGATTTGTGTATACATGACTCTCATGTATATTTTGTCCAGCTAGGAGGGTGGACATATAGATTGGTAGTTGTTGAGATTCTCTCAGTTGCCTTTTTCGGTACTAATAAGGTCCAGAATTTTTATATTTTTTTTCTCTCCTGCCTTTGATATCATCTTCACCTTCAGATACCTTGTATATCGGTCTCAACGTTCTCACAACTGATCGCCTCTGACTTGACCCAGTCTAGTGGTTTTTCCTATCTTTATTTTCTTTTGCACCTTTTCTTCCTTCTCTATAAGCACCCCAAAGGAAAGCCTGTCATTGACTAGTTGGAGCTGGTGTAGTCTGGTCTCAGGCAGTAGTATGGTCAACATGTCAAGCAAAAATTCAAAGACAAAGACCATGAAGAAATGTTGCAAATGAGTAACTGCTGTGGTTGGCTAGTCACAGATTCAGGAGTTCAAAGAAACTTTAAGATGATTCATCAGAACAAAGATACTTTCACTGACCCGGAAAATTTGCATGATATACTTACTTCTCAGGGAAGAATCCAACTGATGCACACCTAGCTGCTATGATGAATGAAACTCCAGGGCCTGTGACATCCACTATATTTGTTACTGCGTTTGTGGATAAGATAAATAAACCAGATCCAAGAATGGCTTGAAAATTTTTACTTGCTTTGATGAAGAAGTTATAGGCACCATTCAGAAAGGTTACTTGACAGCTGCTGAAAACAACAAAGGATCAATTTACAGATGAAGAGGTAGATGAGTGTTGTAGAGAACTTGTATTGAATAAGCTGTATTGAGAAAAGGAGGGCAATTAGGTGACACAGTGAATAAGAGTGCCAGGCCTGGAGTCAGGAAGACTCATCTTTCCAAGTTCAAATCTGTCCTCAGACACTTACTAGCTGTGTGATCCTGAGAAAGTCACTGAGCCCCGTTTGCCTCAGTTTCCTCATCTGTAAAATGAGCTGGAGAAAGAAATAGCAAAACACTCCAGTGTTTTTGCCAAGAAAACCCCAAATGAGGTCATGAAAAGTCAGACACAACTGAAAAAAAGACTGAAAAACCACAAAATTGACAAAAGGAGAAATTTCAGTTAATTTCAATGAATTCATACTCATTCTTAAACATGGAAGGAAAGACAAAGATAACTTAGATGAACCTCAGATATCTACCCATTAATCCTATTTCACTTAAGTTTTATTTCTCAAGACTTCTTGGAGTATCGCAATAGCCTTCTGGTTCATCTCTTTCAAGTCTCTTCATCTAGCTGCCAAATTAATCTTTCTAAAGCGAAGGGCTCACCAAGCTACCGCCTTATTCAATAAACTCCAGTGACTCCATGTTACCTCCAGGATGAAATCTAAAATCATCTGCTTGGTGTTTAAAGCTCTTCATAACTTGAACCCCTCAATGTTCCAGTTTTTTAATGCCTTCCTCCTTTCCATATACTCTGATCCAGTGATCCTGAACTTGATGTCCTTTTTTTATTGGTTGTCCACTATACCAGGAACACTTTCCTCTCAACTTAATCTCCTGGCTTCCCTGGTTTCCTTTAGGTCCCAGCCAAAATCTCACGTTCAGAAAGAAGTCTTTCCTGATCCTCTTTAATGCTAGTGCCTCCTCTCTGAGGGTTATTTCCAAATTATCTTGTGCTTGTTTCCACATAGTTGTTTGCATGTTGTTTTCCCCATTAAATCTTGCGCTTCTTGTGAGCAGGGACTACTTTTTGCCTTTCTTTGCATCCTCAGCTCTTAGCACAATGCCAGACATATAACAGGCACTTCATCAATACTATTTACTTGAATTAACTTCTCTGGGCCTCAGTTTCCTCATCTGTAAAATGAGGAAATTATGTAATCTCTAAGGCATCTTGTATCTCTAAATGTATGATGAAGGCTAGACTTGAGAAGACTGCCTACAACAGGTGCTTCTACTTCCTCTCCTCTCTCTTCTCTTGACTTCCTGCATTCCAACATTCAGTTCTATCATTCAACAAAAACTGCCCTCTCAGCGATCTCCTAATTCCCAGATCCAATGGCCTTCTCTCAGTCCCCATTCTTCTTGACCTCTGCAGTCTTTGACACTGTCAATCTTTTCTCCCTTTTCTAGGTTTTCAGGACACTAATTTCTCCCAATTCCTACCACACTACTACTCAGTGTCTCTGGCTATGTCTTAATCTAAGTCATGACCATTAACCATGGGTGTCACATAGGGCTCTGTCCTGGCCCACCTTCTCTTCTCCCTCTAGATTACTTTACTTGGTGATCTCATCAGCTCCCAAGGAATTAATTATCGTTTCATGGTGATGATTCCCAGATCTACTGATCCAGCCCTAACCTCTCTGCTGACTTCTATCCTTGCACCTCCCTCTAATTGACTTTTAGACATCTTCAAATTAATGTCCTGTAGATATTTTTTTGGGGGGAGGAGGAGGTCGGAGGATTGCAACAACTTTATTGAAAGAAAAGTGCAGTGAAATTACTCAAAAGTTTGAAAGAAACTTGAGGGAATCTAGATACCTCCCCAGGACCAGGTATTAGGTGGGTTCTTTCTGGATGTTGTATTCGTGTCCAAAAATAAACTCTTTCTCTTTCCTCCTAAGCTCTCCTTCCTTCCAAATGCCCTCATTGAGGACAATAGGTTGGTTGAGGTGACCAGCATCCTCTGAGTTTCCCAAACTTGTAACCAGGGTGTCATCCTTAACTTTTCACTTTCACTCCTTGTGTCTAATTCATTGCCCAGGCCTATTGATTTCATCTTTTCAGTTTGTTCCATTCTTTTATCTGACATTTCCATCCCCTGGTGCGAGCAAGCCCTCATTACTTCACATTTGGACTATTGTATTAACCTACTGGTTGGCCTGTCTGCCACAAATCTTTCCTCACTCCAGTTCATCTCCATTCAGGCACCAAAGTAATTTTGGGAATGCCCTGGTTCAACTATGTCACCACAATACTCAATAAACTCCAGTAGCACCCGGTCACCTTCAGGATCAAATATAAAATACTCTGCTGTTAAAAGACCTGCATAACCTACACTTTTCAGTCTCCTTTACATCTTTGCACACCTGCCTCCCCAACGCTGTGATCCAATGACGCTGACCTCCTTGCTGTTCCATAGACAATTCTCTCTGGCTGTCCCCCATGCCTCTTCCTCATCTCTTCTCCCTGACTTCCCTGGCTTCTTTTGGGTCCAGGCAAAAATGCCACCTTGTAAAAGAAACCTTTCACAAGCCCTCTCAATTCTAATGCCTTTCCTTTGTGAATTATTTTATATAGCTTGTTTGTACATGTTTGTTTACTTGTTGTTTCCCCTACTAGATTGATTCTGTAATGTATGAATGTAATGAATGTATGAATGTAATGAATGTAATGAAATTGAATAAAGCACTTTTAAATTCTGAGAATCCACTGCATCCATGGTTACTCTTTTCTGATCCTTGTAACATTTATATTAAATGTGATCATAAATAAGGTGCAGGCATGAACAAGTTCCAGACTTGTCAATGAAAGCCAACCAACCACAGGAACTAGCTGAATAGAACTGAGCCCAGGAAAACAGGGAAATCCAAGTCAGTCATTTGTGCTTAAGCAGAAGTGAGTGGGAGCAGTGTGGGCAGATGTGTACCCCCTCTTTCCAGCATCCTTTTATGAACCATTCAATTAATATTAATTAATTAATCATTTAATTAATTAAATTAATTAACCCAGATTCTCTTCTCCAGTCACATAACTCTCCATCGTAGGAAGCTTCATGTAGGAAGAAATGCCAGTCCTAGTATCCATACTCTTGTGTAAGGTGTTGGCTTGGTGTGTTGGCACACCCTAGAGGAGCATTCCCCTTGATTCTTGCTCTGAGGGGAAAGGGAAAGGTTGACGGAAATGATCCCCTGGGGTGTGTCAGCACAATTAGCCCACTTCATTCAAGTCTCTCCTCTAATTAGACAATTACATAGGAGAGCTACATAGGGCAAACACTAGAGAGGAATGGAATCGTGTTCTTGGCTTGGCTCCAACTCCCTATCTCAATCTTTATCTTGCCATTGGCATATTATTCTAAAGTTTTGCTGGCAAGGGCTTTATTTCTTCTTCCTTGTTCTTTTATCTAACTCATGTGAAGCTCTGTACACAGTAGGCCATCAATAAATATAGTTGAATTCTATGAACTTCAATAATTTTTTCTTAATTTTTAAGGGCTGGATCAGTAGATCTGGGAATCATCACCATGAAATGATAATTAATTCCATGAGAGCTGATGAGATCACCATGTCAAGTAGAGAGAAGGAGAAGAAAAGAAGACTCAAGACAGAGTAATCTTATCATTTGTCTTTATAAATATAAGGAGTCATTTAGTCAATAAACAGTGCCCTATTAGTCAATTAAAAAGTGCCCTATGTGCCAGGCACTATACTAAGGGAGGATATAAAGAAAAGCCGAAGACAGTTCCCTGCCATAATCTCATGGGAGAGACAACAAACAAATATGTACCAACAAGCTACATACAGGAAAAATTGGAAATAATTAACAGAGGGAAGGCATTAGAATTCAGAGGAGTTGAGAAAGGCTTCCTGTGCAAGGTGGGATTTTTAAATTTAATTTATTTGTTTTCAGTTTTCAATAATCACTTCTATAAATTTTAAATTTTTTCTCCCTCTATCCCTCTTCCCTCCCTGAGATAATATGCAAGCTTATATGGGTTCTACACATACATTCTTATTAAACACATTTTCACATTAGTCATGTTGCATGGAAGAATTAAAGCAAATGGGAGAAACCATGAGAAAAATCAAAACAAAACAAAACATAACACAAGAGAAAATAGTCTGCTTCATTCTGCATTCCTATTCCATAGTTCTTTCTCTGGATGTGGATGGCATTTTGTATTGAGTCCTTTGGGAGTGGTTTAGGTCCTTGCATTGCTCTGAAGGGCTAAGTCTGTCAGAAACAGTCCTTGCACACTGTGACTATTACTTTGTATAATATTCTCCTGGTTCTGCTCATTTCACTCAGCATCAGTTCATATAAGTCTTCCCAGGGTTTTCTGAAGTCGGCCTGTTCATCCAAGGTAGGATTTTTGCTGAGACCTGAAGGAACCCAGGTAAGGCAAGAGAGGAGGAGAGGTGGGAGAGCACTTGCAGACGTGGAGAACAGAGGAAATGCTCAGAGCCAAGGGATGAAATGACTTGTTGACAATAACAAGGAAGGTATAAGGTATAAAAAGACTGGAATATATATGGGTAAAGCTAGATTATGAAAGACTTTGGGTGCTAAACAGAGAGTTTTGGTTTTGGTCCTGAAGGTGATAAGGAGCCAATAGAGTTTATTAAGTATGGAAGGGACCTGGTTAGACTTGTGCTTTAGAAAAATCACTTTGGGGACTGAATGGAAGATGGACTTAATGAAGGATTGGGAGAAAGAGAAGAAAAATGCCATGAAGCAGAGATGGTGGAGCACAGGTTCAAAAATTCTGCCCAGGATTATATTCCCTGTGCCAGAAGTTCGAACTGAGTAGCCCTGGTCACTGCTTTGAGTATGGCTACTGACTACAGTCTTTTAAATGTAATGGAAGTACTAGACAATGAAGTCCAAAGAGCGTAAAGCATGTACAATAATACTTGGTCTTAATTCAGTACATGGAGTCTTCTGCTCACAAGTGACTGAGGGGCAGGCGTTATGTGGTAACAAGGTGTTTTCTAATTGGCTTCAGACTAGGACTGACAGTAGTGCTGGAAATGAGTTTGCACACAAGAAGATCTATATATACCTCCTCACCATTTTTGTGCACTTTTCTCTTTCTTAGATGTTTTAGTGAAGAAAACTGTGAGTCTAGTGAGGAAAGTTGATAGCAAAGACCAAAAGAGCCAGTAGCAATAGTTGCCAGTCCCGTGAGTAGTCAGCCTTGGGGGGAACTTGTTTCACCCAGCATAGCAGATTAGACACTGCAACCTGCAATGAGTTTGCCCAACTGAGAACTCAGCATTGCCTCAATCACATCCAGAAGAGAACTTCTTGGGAATCCCAGAGATGGGGATTAAAAGGATTCCTTGGGCCAGGAGATAACATCTCAGTCACTCATGTCTTCCACATGGGTGGCTCTTTACTGTTAAGTTAGAACCTGCTCTTGCCAGAGACCAAGCAGGTGCAGAGGAGAATGGACCACCCAATTAAGGGAGATGTTTTGGTAACATTGGTCCTTGCTGTACCTTCTCAGTATATATAATAATAATGACTAACATTTATATGATGTTTAATATGCTTCTGCAAGAACTAATGGATATCAACTGGTTAACTGCAAATAATTAATTGGTATTGAGAGGAGCATACTAGATGAGGACTCATGAGAAATAGTACTGGAATCTCCCACCCCTCAGGGCTACCCTAGAACCCTCAAGGCAAAGAGTAGTCAACAGCTTTCTGGGACCCAGCTTGAGGATCAGTTAGGACTAGAAGAGTGAGCTTAGAGGTGGTGTTACATTAGGAACTATAATTTAATCACTGTGATACTTCCTACATTGATGAGTGTTATTCTTATGTACTTTAGTAGATAAGCTTCATGAGTTACTATGGCTGAAAAAATTCATCACCTAACAGTTTCTAGTGTTCTCTTGAACCTAACAGGTTCTCTTGAACTATAGTCAGATAGACATATGCTTTGCTAATGGGCCCATATTGAATCTTTTCCAATTTTGGACAGGAATTTTCAGAGCTTGCATTTGGTAGCATAGCCTTTGATAACTCAGCTTGGCATCTAAATAAATATGGTAATGTTCTTATCTTATCTTTCTACAGAGTATTTAAAAGAAGAATATTACAGCCTTGAGGAATTTATAATCTAATCATATATAATATAGACATATTGGGTTAATCAAGGAAAGTTTCCTGATCAATTTGAAGAGCTTGCTAGGAGGGGAATCTTTGATTCTCTCTTGATAGAGTATTGATGTGCCCATTGGCATCATGTGAGAGTACAAAAGATATCTCTTAAACTAAGTTTCAGTGACTGGAACTGCCCTTAAGATAATTTGATTGGTATGGACTCTTGGGAAGAAGAGCTCTGTTGAGAGGATATATCTTCTTTGGTGGTGGTCTATAAAAATAAGCTGACAGAGCTACATAGCCTTTTTAAAAAAATATCTTTCCACCTTTAATCTTGAGCTTTTTTTCTGAGTGGGGAGAGGAAAGGAGAATTTCTCACTTGCCCTACCAGGAATCTTTAATAGTTACCTTCCATATGAAGCACATGGGAATTGCCGTAATGATAAGTATTATGGACTGGGTATACACAGGTATGTTAGCACACCCTATCATTACATAACTCTAATATTGAACAGCTATGAGTTATTCAGACAGTACTAGTCCAGAGGCAATGTATTACTTGCTTAGCAATGCCAAAGGGTACTTCCCTTTTAGGGGAGTCTAAACCATGAGATGGCACTATGAATCTGAGAAGAACTATGTAAGACCCTGATGGAAAGCTAGGGATTCACTGGAAAGTCATGATGTTGTCCCCCAGCAACCCCAAAATCAGTTCCCTTTCAAAAAATGCCTAATCATGGAATGACACTGAGTCAGAAGAACTCTGGGACCCTGATGGAAAGATGGCATCTATAAGAGAAGAAGAGTTATGTTGATTTTTTAGGTGATACTATGAGCACTTTACATGCCTTTAATATCTGATCACGGGACCTTACGAATGCTTTGTACCTTCAGAATTTTCTGTAGTGTGCAGTAAAGGCTATCCTCAAACCAATATACACTTATTACCTTGAAGGATAGTAACCAGGGACCCACATCTGTAAAAACCTAGACAAAAGCTACATTTAAACTACATTTGGAAATTTGCCATGGTAAATTCTATGTGTGGGCAATAATGAACCAAAAGACTAACATTTTAGGGTTATCTCCATAAACATTCACTTTACATTTATATCTACTACTAATTATAAAATCACAGAATCTCAGAGTTGGAAGAGACCTCAGAGATAATTTAGACTCACATGTAATTAAAACTTTACACTATACCAACAAGTGGTCATCTAATCTCCACTTGAAAACTCTCAATGAGGAGGACCATATATCCTCCTGATGCAAGTCATAGTACTTTTAGACTATCATACTCTTTAGGAAGATTGTCCTTTCATTAGCCTAAGTAACAGTTTGAGCCTTCTATCCAGTGCTCCTACTTCTACTTTCTGGGTCCAAGAAGTTTCAACTCTCTTCTGCTTAACAGTCTTTCGGACTAGTACTGTCCGAATAACTCATAGCTATTCAATATTAGAATTATGTAATGATAGGGTATGCTAACATACCTGTGTATACCCAGTCCATAATACTTATCATTACGGCAATTCCCATGTGCTTCACATGGAAGGTAACTATTAAAGATTCCTGGTAGGGCAAGTGAGAAATTCTCCTTTCCTCTCCCCACTCAGAGAAAAAGCTCAAGATTAAAGGTGGAAAGATATTTTCTTAAAAAGGCTATGTAGCTCTGTCAGCTTATTTTTATAGACTACCACCAAAGAAGATATATCCTCTCAACAGAGCTCTTCTTCCCAAGAGTCCATACCAATCAAATTACCTTAAGGGCAGTTCCAGTCACTGAAACTTAGTTTGAGATATCTTTTGTACTCTCACATGATGTTTAATACACAATACTCAAAGATATAGTAGTTATCCTGACCTCTCTAAGAAGTGATGCGCTGATAAACATTTAGCTGCTGGCTTTCTAGGAAAAAAAAGTATGCTCAACACATTTTTAAATCTTAATTTGTATTATCAACATTTTCTCCATCAAGTTTAGACAATCTCTAAGTTTTTGACAATTTCTCAAGTTTAGACAATCAACAGAACAAATCAAGCCGTGATTTGTCATGTTTGCCAATATCCAAGGTTAAATGTTCACACTGAAAATTTAATAATTGACTCTCTTGTGTCAGTTTGAACTGGCTCCACCACACTCCTGCTTCCAGATCTTCTCTTCTTCAGAATAGAAATCTCTCATTCCTTCAATAACTCTTCATATCACATGGCCCCTGATACTTAACTAGTTATGGGAGCTTGGTCAAGTAATAGCCTCTCTGGGACATAGCTCTTCAACTATAAAATGAGGGTATTTGACTACATGGCTTTTAAGGTCCTTTTTAGCTCAGATTGGATGATACTACATCAGATTCTTAATTAGTTTTGACTCTGTTTCCCCAAAGAAATCAAAGAAAGTGCAAAAGGAACTATCTATCTATCTATCTACCTATGTCTATGTTCTTTTTATACAAGTCAAGAACTGGAAACTAAGGGTGTCATGAATAAATTTCAACAAAGGTAGAGTGGGACATGTTTTTGCCAAGCAAGATAACATTTTATTAACAGGGGTGACATCTATCAATAGAATGGGTCAATAGCTTGCCTCAATTTAGCTAAAGACCCCAAGATGAAAACATAGTTCATTTTTATGAAGTTAGAACAAAGAATAGACCAGAGTAGATAGGGAAATAATACAATTGATTACAGGGTTGGGTGACGTCATGGGATTGAGGACAACATGATTGGTTACACAACTGAATCATGGGGAACAGAATGGTTGGTTGAAAGTTGGGAATGAGAGGCTAAGAACAATCCTCTTCTTTCCTCCTGTAACTAAGAAATATTCATTGTTTGAGTCCACCTGCAGGGTTAAAGATAGTGGTCTAGACATTCTTGAAAGACGGGTAGTGTACAGAGACTGGGCCAGTCTTGAGGATAGTGGATTTCCTTGAGGCAAGAATAGAACAGAGGTCAATAGGAGAGCTGGATTTCTAAACTTAATTCATTACAATCCAGATGATCCAGAGACAAAGAACCATGACTTAGTTTGTTACAAGACAAAATCAATTAACTGTAAATAGAATCAATGAAAAATGATACAAAATCAATTTAATTCTCTCGGTAGGTATCAATCTGTTTGAGAATGACAAAAATAGAATTATGGCATATGAATGTAAGAAATGACGAAATGGACAATATCAGAGAAATTGGGAAGACGAAATGAGCCATAAAATGAGCACAAGCAGAACAATTTATACGACATTATAAAGAAAAACCATTTGAAAGACCTAAGAAATACAATCAGAACAATAACCAATCATATTTCCAAAGGACTGATGATGAACCTTACTATCCATCTTTTGACAAGAAAGGGAAAAGGGGGAGGGGAAAGCATTTATATAGTAACTACAATGTGCCAGGCCCTGTGCTAAGAGCTTTACAAATATTATCTCATTAAATCCTCACAACAACCCTGCAAGGTATGTACTGTTATTACCCTCATTTTACAGTTGAGCAAGCTGCAGCAAATGGAGGTGATAGACTCAAGATACAAAATGAGATACGCATCCATTGTGAAGATTTTTGTTTGTTTACGTATATTTGTAGTAAGGGTTTTTATTTTTTCACATTTTGAGAGAACAAAAGGAGTTTGGGAATAAGACAGAAAAAAGAAAGAAAGAAAAAAGGGTCACTGAGGCACTTTTTTAAAATATGGAGATCCTAGAAGATGATTTTATTATATAGTAGAAAAGCAAGCTGTATGTAGTAGAAACCTGTAGTTTTATGTAGGATCCTCTGTCTCCTCTAATTATATCAACATAAATATTAGGATTTGTTTTAAAGTTCAGAGTATTTCTTTTATTTTTATATGCATGTTGTTTCTTTATTATTTATTTTTGAAATTCCTTTCTTTTTTAAATTTTGAGTTCCAAATTCTCTCCACTCCTGAGAAGACAAGTAAACATAAATCAATTACATGTGAAACCATGCAAAACATATTTCCATATTAGCCATATTGAAAAAAAAAGCCAAAAAAAAAATAAAGTGAGAAAATTATCCTTCAATTTGCACTCAGAATTCATCAGAGTTCTTTCTCTGGGGGTGAATAATATTTTTTCATCCTGAATGCTTTGGAACTGTCTTGGATCATTGTATTTATCAGAGTAACCAAGTCTTTTATAGTCGGTCATCATTACACAATTGCTGTTATTGTACACAACGATTTCCCAGCAATCTCTGGTCTTCCCTGCCACCATGGTAACTTTTTATGGTCAGCTTTTTTATCAGAATGTGTGTGTGTGTGTGGTGGGGGGGGGGGTAGGTTTTTATTATAGTAGCTTTTTTTTTTTTTTTTTTTTTTGCTGTTTGCTTGTTTTCAGCCTATTTCTTGACTTTGAACTTTATGTTAAAGTTGGACTCTGTCCATCTGGGAATAGGGAGGCACTGTTCCAAATTTCAAACTTTTCATACTGCTGTTTTCAGAGCTAGTTTTGGGGGTCCACAAGGTATGATCCTGCGAGAGGTGTGGTTCGCTGTTTTCCTGGTCTGCACACTGTGATACTAAGTGATTTCATCAACTCTGAGTTTTAGGAAGATCAATTGGACAGCTAAGTGGAAGACGGACTAAAGTGGGGAGAGACTTGAGGCAGGCAGACCAACCAGCAAGCTGTTATGATAGTTCTGGGGTAACCTGAAAAGGACACGCACCAGGGTGGTTGCAGCGTCAGAGGAGAACAGGAGGTATATTCTAAAGATGTTACAAAAGTAGAAAAGATCAAATATGGAAACTGATTGGATATGAGTGAGATGAGAGTAAGAAGTTGAGAATGACACCTAGATTGCAAGATTGGGTGACTGAGAGGCTAGTGATGTCCTTCACAGCAATAGAGAAGCCCAGAAGAAGCAGAACACTCCAGGAGTTCTCACTAGTGAAATCTATCCATGTGAGCTAGGATCCCTCCCTGCCTGCCAGAATGTGAGGTTGGCCAAGAGGCATAGGAAGGTGGATGTGAGGAAGCCAGGACCAGATCTGTGGTGATGGTGATAGAGGAGATAGGAAGTTGAATAAGAAGATCTATAGACATCATTGTGGTGCGGAGGGGCTGGGCCCAGAACTGACCATGAGGCCAATGAGATGCCCAGTCCTGGTTCACAACACCTTCCTCTCCCATCCATCTCTGGAGCAAAGTAGCTGTTCTCTATTCATTGTGCAATCACTCACTTTCTATGCCCCTTCTGACCTGGTGGGAGAAGAGGTGCTAGAGGAGAGAAAGCCTTGTGTTTCCTCTTGGCAGTAGTAAAGCAACTGCCATTTGGAAGCTTTATTTCTTTTTTATTTTCATTTTTGTGCTATTTGAAAGTGTTGTTATGAGAGGGAATGAGCTTTTTTTCTTGGTCCAGGCTGGGTGGAGTCAAATGGAGAGAAAGTATTTCCTATTTTTAATTTTCTAGCATGAATACATATAGAAGTACATGTTCACATCGTACCCTTGGATGTTTTCCTTTTGCTACGATGTGAAGATGACTGAATCTGAAAACCCATTAACAGAGACCAAGTTATATTCCCCTTCAGTGACTAAGACCTACATGTGTTCTCTGCTCTGGATTCCTTGCTTCCCCCTGATTTAGCTCCTGAGCACCTCAGATTATGTATGTTACATTCACTTATAAGTGTTAAAACATGCCTATGATAAAGGCTTATTATTTTAAATATTATTCTTGTTTGTCTGCTTTCACCTCTTCATCCCAAAAGAGGTGAAATGGATTGGCCCCCTTGAGATGATCGTTACTAGTTTTAGTAGAGTAACATGTTCTGAAGCCAGACTGAAAGGGTTCAAAGGAATAAATGTGAGACTAAGGATTGGGCAGGTAGGTGGCACAGTGCTGGACCTGGAGTCAGGAAGACTCATCTTGCTGAGTTCAAATATGGCCTCAGAAACTTACTGGCTGTGTAATCCTGGATAAGTCACTTAACTCTGTTTATTTCAATTTACTCATCTGTAAAATGAGCTGGAGAAGGAAATGGCAAATCACTCCAGTATCTCTGCCAAGAAAACTCCAAATGGGGCTGTGAATAGTCAGACATGAATGAACAACAAATGGGACTAAGGAAATAGAGGCAGTGAGTGTAGATTATTCTAAGAATTTACCAGTGAAAGGAAGGCAGATATAGTACAATAACTATAGGAAATGGTGGCATTAAAGAAACTTTTTTTGTTCTTAACACTCAGAAAACTGAGTATGTTTGTAGGTAGTTGGAAAGGAGCCAATACATAGATAATGAAAATGAGAGAGAGAGACAGACCCCCCCCCCCCCCATACACACACTCACACACACTCACACACGCACACATGCACAGAGACAGAGAGATAAATTTGCCTCTTCCTAACTTTTCATTCATTATCTCTAGTTCTGACCTCTGGTGTCAAGAAAAAGGGAAAGGAATAGGCATTTACATAACTTACTTTTAAAAAATAAATATCTCATTTGATTCTCATTATTAAGCCCATTTTACAGCTGAGGAAAGTGAGGCAGACAAGTGTAAGTGACTTGCCCATGTCAGATAGCTCATAGGTGTCTGAGGCCACATTTGAAGCCAAGTCCCAGCACCCTATCCACTGAGCCACCAGCTGCCAAGAGAAATAAATCTTATTTCTCTTCCACTTATTGCCCATTCAGAAATCTGAGCACCACGGTCACACCACCTCTGCCCCTCCCCACTTTCCCTAGAAGCATTATATAAATGCCTATTTTCTTCCCTTCCACTAGCCCTGCAATTGTTCTCTTCTCCAGATGAAACATGCTATTTCCCTCAACCAAGGTCTTTGGGCATGATCTTGAGAAGTGACATCCAACTGTTCACCTGAACAGATTAAAATATAATTGGGAAATGTTTAACTGAATAAAATGAAAATACAACATAGATAATGTTAATTTGTGTTTTTTTAAGTCAACATGCAGCCTTCAGGGATCTGTTTCTATTTGAATTTGAATTTGACTGATCTTGAGGTCCTCCACCATCTTGATTACCCTCTTCTGAATGTTTTCTAGCCCATTCTTCCTATAATGTGGTAACTAGAAGTGAGCAGAATACTCCAGATATGGTCCCATCAGGGCAGAGTACAACTGGACTATCAATTTCTTATTGCTAGATCCCAGTTCTCTCTTAATGAAGCATAAAATCACATTCATTTTTTTTGCCTGCTACATTACACTATTTATTCTTACTGAGCTTGTAAGACATTAAATCTCCTACATCTTTCTCAGATGAACTATATATATAGTTTATGTGGCTGCCTAGCCACATCTTTCCCATTTTAATTTTGTGAAATTGATTTTTGAACCCTAATATAAAACTTGACATTTATCCCTATTAAATGTTATCTTATTAAATTCAGCCTCATGTTCTAGTAGTTTACTGAGATCTTTCTGGATCTTGACTCTAATAGCTATCTCTCCTACCTTTGGGTCATCTGAAAATTTGGTAAGCAAGCCATAATATATACCATTACTAAAATAATTTTCTCAAATGTTTTAAAATGTTAGCCCATGGCCCAACCCAGGTGCCTGCAACATTTAACTTAAAACCTCCTTCCAAGATGGCATTGACTCATAATGAACATTTGGGTCTACTTATTGAAACAGTTCTGAACCTGTCTCACCATACTACTGTTAGCTCATTTCTCTTTATTCACAAGAATAGCATGAGAGGGACAGAGCCAAGATGGTAGAGAAAAGGCATAGTCCTCCTAAGCTCTCCCAAATTTCCTTCCAAATGGCTTTAACACCTCAAAAAAAATTCTGGAGCAGCACAATTCACAAAAGAAAATGGTGAAACAATTTTTTAGCCCCGGAAAACTTTGAAGCTCAACAAAAAAGAGATGTTACACTGGGATGAGAGTACAGCATAGACATCAAGTTCAGGGATCAGGCTGCATTCTGGCCAATCAGCAGGAGTCCTTGGAGGTGACTGAATCTTCAGCAGCAGTGGCTTCTGGAGCTTTCAGCCCACAGACAGTGAGGGGGTTGGATAACTGGTCAGAAGGAGATTACAAGGGTCCTTTTGCTAGAACTAGGTGCAAGAATCTATTGCATTGCCCACATGCAAATCCAGGTCCCAGTCCTAGGTGACAGTTCCAGGGTGAGGAGGAGTACTAGTTTAGCAGAGCTTGTGGCTGCAGGGGAGTAGCCATCTACAGACCATAGCACAGGCCAAGAGAGCAGTGACCACACCTCTTCTTAGATCATACCATCTAAGAAAAAGAGAAAACTTAGAACCCCAGAATTATCTCTGAGAGCACTAACAAGAAAGGTCTGAAAGTTAGGACAGTGTCCCCGCCACCCCTAGAGCAGAGCCCCACTTGAATATAGAGTTAAAAGTCAAGAAATAGGTAGAAAATATGAGTAAACAAACATACACAAAGAACTTGACCATAGAAAGTTACTATGGTGACAGGGAAGATCAAAACACAAACTCAGAAGAAGATAATAAAGTCAAAAGTGCTATATCCAAAGTCTCAAAGAAAAATATGAATTGTTCTCAGTCCAAAAAAGAATTCCCTGGAAGAACTCATAAAGGATTATAAAAAAACAAATAAGAGAGGTAGAGGGAAATTGGGAGAAAAAATGAGACTGATGCAAGAAAATTATGAAAGAAAGAGTTGATAGCTTGATAAGGAAGGCACAAAAAATACTGAAGAAAATATCACCTTAAAAAACAGAATAGGCCAAATGGGGCACAAGAATTCACTAAAGAGAAGAACTCTGTAAGAAGCAGGGTTGCTCATATGGAAAAAGAAGTACAAAAATTCATTGAAGAAAAAAAAACTCCTTAAAAAGGAGAATTGGCCAAATGCAAAGGAGGCACAAAAGCTCACTGAAGAAACTAATTCCTTAAAAATTAAAACTTGGCAAGTGGAAACTAATGACATCAAGAAGCAATAAAAAAAAGTCCATGGAATGAAAAAAATGAAGAAATTGTGAAATATCTCATTGGAAAAACTGACCTGGAAAATAAATGGAGGGAGAGATAATTTAAGAATTATTGGACTACCTGAAAGCTATGATGAAAAAAAGAGCCTAGATATCATATTTTAAGAAATTATGAAGGAAAACTGCCCTGGTATTGTAGAACCAGAGGGCAAAATAGAACTGAAAGAATTATTGATCACCTTCTAAAAAGAGATCCCCAAATGAAAACTCCCAGGAATATTATAGCCAAATTTCAGAGCTTCCAGGTCAAGGAGAAAATACTGCAAGCAACCAGAAAGAAACAAGTCAATCACTATGGAGTAACAGTCAGGATCACACAAGATTTTGTAGCTTCTACAGTAAAGGATTTGTAGGGGGGGGGATGGAATATGATATTCCAGAAGGCAAAGGAGATAGGACTACAATCAAGAATCATCTATATAGCAAGAATGCCTAAAATCTCTCAGGGGAAAAATGGATATTTTATCAAATAGAGGACTTTCAAGCATTCTAGATGAGATCAGAGCTGAATAGAAAATATGACTTTCAATTTGGAAATCAGTTTTAAAAACAAATGTTAAAAATTATTTTTACATGTAACCAGGGGAAAATTAAATGCTAAATAAATAAAAAAGAAACAAACAAACAAAAAAAACCCATGACTTTCAAATACAAGACTCAAGAGAAGCATAAAAAGGGAAACAGGAAAGAGAAATCATAAGGGATTCAACAAGGTTAAACTGCTTACATTCCTACATGGGAAGATCCTAAGAACTTTTTCAATGTTAGGACAGTTAGGAGTATAGATAGATAGAGGGCATGCATGTGAATTGAATATTATAAAGTTAATCTAAATAAAGTTAACGGCTGAGAAAGATGAATGCATTGAGAGAAGGGGAAGGGGAAAGGTAAAATGGGGTACATTATTTCATATAAAAGAAGTGTGAAAGAATTTTTACAGTGGAGAGGAAGATGAGAGAGGTGTATGTGTGGGGGGAGCATTTGAACCTTACTTTCAATGGAATTGGCTCAAAGAGTGAATAACATACACATTCAGTAGGGCATGGAATTCTATCTTACCTTACAGGAAAGTGTGAGGGGAAGAGGATAAGGGAAAAGAAGGGGGTGATGATAGAAGGGAGAGCATATTGGGGAAGATGGTAGTCAAGCAAAATACTTTTGAAAAGGGACAGAGAAGAGAGAATAGGATAAAAAGGGTAAAAAATAGGGTGGAGAGAAATACACAGTAATCATAAATGTGAAAAAAATTTTTGAAGTTTCTCTGATAAAGATCAATTTTCTCAAATACATAGAGAATTTAATCAAATTTATAAAAAATAAGAGCCATTCTCCAAATGCTAAATGGTCAAAGATATCAATAGGAAATTTTCACACAAAATAATTGAAGCTACCTATAGTCATATGAAAAATTTTCTAACTCACTACTGATTAGAGAAATGCAAATTAAAACAACACTGAACTACCACCCTACATTGTCACATTGGCTATTATTACTGAAGAAGAAAATGACAAATGTGGGAGGAGATGTAGGAAAGTTGAGATACTAATGAATTGTCTCTGGAGTTGTGAAATGATTCAATAATTTTGGAGAGCAATTTGGAACTATGTACAAAGGGTTATAAAACTGTGTACACCCTTTGACCCAGCAATACTGCTACTTGGTCTGTATAACAAATAGAGAAAAAACAAAATGAAAAAGGACCTATATGTATACAAATATTTATAGCAGTTCTTTTAATGGTGGTAAAGAATTGGAAACTGACAAGCTCATCATTTGCAGGATGGTTGAATAAGTTGTGGTATATGATTGTAATGGATAGCTATTGTATAATAAAAAATGATGAACAGAATGCTCTCAGAAAAACCTGGAAAGACTTAAATGAACTGATGCAAAGTGAAATGGGCAGAACCAGGAGAAAATTATACAATATTATCTAATTATCACCTTAGCTATTCTCAACAATACAATGATCCAAGACAATTACACAGGACTCATAATGAAAAATGCTCTCTCCTTCCAGAGAAAGAACTGATGGAGTCTGCATGCAGATCAAAGTGTACTTTTCAAATTTTATTTTTCTTGGGCATTTTTGGTCTGTCTTTTCTTTCACGATATGACTAATATGTAGATATGTTTTGCATGACTACATGTGTATAACCTCTAATGAATTGTTTGCCTTCTCAATGATCAGGGAGAATAAGGAGGGAGAGAGAAAATTTGGAATTCAAAATAAAAAAAAACAAATGTTAAAATGGTTTTTATATGTAATTGGGAAAAATAAATATTAAATATATTTGAAAAAGAGAATAGCCTGAGCTTTTGTTGTGAAACACTTTGCTAAAAATCTAGATAAGCTACATCTATGGCTTTCTCTTGGCCTATGAGCCTATTAACCTTGTCAAAAAGAAAATGAGGTTAGTATGGCACAACCTGTTTTTTTTTTTAATGTAATGATGCCTTTTGGTTTTTATACCAGTCATTTCTAGAACTTTCCCTCCTTTCCCACTCCCTCTATCTCATCCCTACTTTCCCTAGTTAAAAAAAAACACGTAAGGAAAACTAGGAATCATATTGAACCTCTTTTGCCAATTGAGTTGGCCTATTTTTAAAGGTGTTATTTTCTTCAGCATTTTTTTGGGTCTCCTTTAGCAAGCTGTTGACCCGCTTTTCATGATTTTCTTTCATCTCTCTCATTTCTCTTCCCAATTTTCCCTCCACTTCTCTTACTTGATTTTCAAAATCCTTTTTCAGCTCTTCCATTGCCTGACACCATTGAATATTTATTTTGGATGTTTGGGATACAGAAGCCTTGACTTTTATGTCTCTCCTCGATGGTAAGTATTGTTCTTCCTCATCAGAAAGAACAGGAGAAGATATCTGTTCACCGAGAAAGTAACCTTCTATAGTCTTATTCTGTTCCTGCCCCCCCCCCAACCAGTTACTTGACTTTTGGGTCCTTTGTCAAGAGTAGGGTATACTCTGGGGGTCTGTAAGATCTCAGTTCCTCCAAGGTGGTACAATCAAGCATGTACACTGGTCTGGGAGCAAGTAGAAATTTTTGTGCCCAGAATCTGAGTAATAGAGTCTCATCTTCACAACCACCTCACCTCCAGTTCAGCCAAGCTAGCCCTGGGGGCTGAGATTCAGATAAGCTACAGGGGCAGGGCCACCATTTAGTGTGAAATAAAGATCAGGGGACAGAGCCAAGATGGAGGAGTAGAAAGACACACATATGCAGGCTCTCCCCATATAGCTCATAAAATACGTGTAGAGAGGGACTCTCAACAAATTTTGGAGTAGCAGAAGTAGAGAACAACAGAGTGGAGGAGATTTCCAGCCCAGGGTGATCTAAGAGGCCCACGGGAAACGTCGTTGCACTGGATGCAGAGAGGAGCCCAGCTCAGCCTTGGCCATGGCTCATGAACAGCCCTCGGGGATGGAATCTCCAGTCGCAGAATCCCCAGTGTCAGTAGCAGCAATTTGCAGATCCCTCAACCCACAGGTACCAAAGGTCAGTGACAGGGTTTTTTCAGCTGGCCAGGAAGGGAGAAAGACCTTCCCATAGCTCTGGCCTTAAGCAGGGGCCATAGAGGCCACATTGGGCAGGTGGCAGCAGTTTCCACAGCAGCCCCTACAGCAGCCCATGTTCATTGTTGGATTGTAAAAACCCTGGGGGCACTGAGCAGCTGATTCTTACCTCAGCACTGTGTAAAGGCCCTGAGGGAGCTGATCTTTATCTCACACTAAATGGTGGCTCTGCCCATGCACCTTATCTGAAAATCAGTCCCCAGTGCTGGCTTGGCTGAACTGGAGGCCAGGTGGCTGTGGAGACAATACTGCTATTCTGGACACAAAAATTTCTGCCTACTCCCAGACCAGTGTACATGCTTGATTGTGCCACCTTGGAGGAACTGAGATCTTACAGATTCCCAGAGTATACCCTACTCTTGACAAAGGACCCAAAAGTCAAGTAACTGGTTGGGGAAAATGCCCAAAAAAGGGAAAAAAAAATAAGACTATAGAAGGTTACTTTCTTGGTGAACAGATATCCTCTCCCATCCTTTCTGATGAGGAAGAACAATGCTTACCATCAGGAAAGACATAAAAGTCAAGGCTTCTGTATCCCAAACATCCAAAATAAATATTCAAGCATCTCAGGCTATGAAAGAAATAAAGATCAGCTGCTCAAATCCCTCAGGAGTATTAGGTGGGGGCAGGGCCTTTACACAGGGCTGAGGTAAGAATCAGCTGCTCAGTGCCCCCAGGGTTTTTACAATCCAACAATGAACATGGGCTGCTGTAGGGGCTGCTGTGGAAACTGCTGCCACCTGCCCAATGTGGCCTCTATGGCCCCTGCTTAAGGCCAGAGCTATGGGAAGGTCCTTCTCCCTTCCTGGCCAGCTGAAAAAACCCTGTCACTGACCTTTGGCACCTGTGGGTTGAGGGATCTGCAAATTGCTGCTACTGGGACCTGGGATTCTGCCCCTAAGGCCTGCTCTTGTTATCCCAGAGCTTTGTTGCTCAGCCAAGGCTAGGCTGGGGTCCGCTCCTTTCAGGTCACCCTGGGCTGGAAATCTCCACTCTATTGTTCTGTGGCTTCTGCTGCACTAGAATTTGTTCTGGGAATCATATTGAATGGATGATGAAACTTTCCATAGGCTGTAATCCTCCACCTTTGTACTGAGAGAAGGGAAATATCTTTCATCATTTGTTCTCTGGGTCCAAGGTTGAGTATGACCTGTTTTTGATGAAACCATGCTAATGCTAATCCTTTGTGATAACTGTTCCCTTTTTCATTGGATTAAAGGACCTCTAATTACCTTTCCTAATTTTGATAAGAATCAAAGTCAAGTCAATTCCATAATTCTACTTTCTTCCCTCTGATAAAAATTTGCTGTCCATCTTTTTCAAACATCCTCCCAGTCTTTATGTTCTATCAAAGATTAACAATAACTGCTCAGTGATCATATCTGCCAGTTATTGTGGCACTAATATCCTGACATTTTGTTCTGGTGACTTGAACCCATCAAAAGCTTAAATGCTTTCTTAATCTCTCCTTACTTATCTTGAGTTTCATCTCCCTATAAGTTATTTTGACTTTATCCTTTTCAGTACAGAGGTCATTCTCCTTGTCAAAAAAAAAAAAAAAAAAAGAAAGAAAGAAAGAAAGGAAAAGAAGACTTCAACAACCATAATGCACATCATTCTATCCCTTCTTTGGATATTTTTTATTCATTATTAGCAACAAATAAATAAACTCCTTCTGATTGTTCTTAAGCTTCACTTTCTAAGCCCAGTTTATCCTGAACTGTGGTGCTCCTGATTTACTATTCTTAGAGTTACAAATCATTCTTTTATAGTTGTCCAGTTACTTGACTTTGCTTCTGTCTCTTATGTAGGTCTTTTTGAAACTTAAATACAAAGAGGTCTCTTAAGACAACTCTTTTTTTTTCTGACCAGAATTCAGTTCATTTCATCAGAATTTCAGTTTTGATAGGTTCTTATAGCTCCTGAGTTGACTTTCTCTATATAATCTTATTATACGGAATCTTAATTTTCCTTTCTCTGAACCCTCTGGAATTTGCTCTTCCAAAATCTAGGGGACATGTCAATCTACACTTGGTTTTCTTCTCTTCTATAACAAATTCTAAAATGAACAATCACTCCCACCAAGGTTGCTTATCATTTCAACCCCTGCAAATAAGATTTTTTGTAAAGTGCATAGCACAGCGCCTAGCATATATAGTAGGTACTTAATAAATGCTTATTCCATTCCTTTTCCTTCTCTTTCTTCCCTTCCTCCTTTTTCTTGTTGGTAAGAATCAGGTCCAGAACAGAAACTGCCTCCCTTGGTTCTTCTAGTTTTTAAAATGTATCACTGAGCAGGTTGAGAATTTATTTTCTGCTCTGCTTTTGGTAGAGAGAGCAAGCTTCTGCAGATAAATGTCTGGATAATTGGTCTTCCATTGCTAGTATATTATGTCTTTAAACAAGGGTTATTATGATCAGTCTTATCCATGCAATCTGTGGTATAACTTCATCTGTGGTATAGCCTCATGACAATATGTCTTCTGCTTCATACCTCCATTTACCTTCAGTCAAATGCTATCCACTATCCCCTAATCTCTTTCCTGAACTTCAGTTCTATATTACTATTATCGGGGTGATGATGGTGATGCTAATGAAATCCTCTCTGTGAAAGAGACTAGGGAATCCATTTTCACAGATGATGTGTAATAAAAAGGGTTCTGTTCCCTGATTTGGAACACTTGCAGATGTTCTATAGCAGGTACTGATCTGTTAACCGCATGACAAGGAGACAAACTCCTGACTGACTGTGTTACTAACAATGAGATACACTCAAAAGGCATGGGTCATCCATGGCAAGTCTCTTGGTCTTGGTTACTCTGACACAAGAAAGAACATAAGCTGCTGTGGTCTTCTGGGTTGGGAAGGACCTTAGCCTCACTTACCCAGAGTTGGCATGAAGTCAAGAGAACCTGATTGTTGCTTTAGTTGTGTCTATTCTTTCCCTGCTTTTAGATGAAGAAGAATTGAGATGCCTATGGACTTGTGAGCTTTTAAAGGTCAAAAGAGAAAGCTGCTAGAAACTAGGAGCCAGAGTCCTTGTCAGACCTTGCCAGAAGCAGGATGGTGAGAAGTGAAGTTCTGTTCTGCCCAGCCCAATATGACAGTACCAGAACATGCTTCTTCATTCATCTGTTGACTATGCCATTTTTGGAAATAAACCTGATAGGGTGAAACCTGCATACCTACCATAGTACTTCATCTGGTAGGCTGACATTGTGTTAAGTCTGAGCCCACTCTTCCCAGGGACTGAGGTGGTATAGGGGAGAGCAGACAACCAAGTATTGTAATTTTTCTATTCTATCTTTAAAGTAAATGTCCTGTTTAAAAGTTAATTTATATTAATTGGTTAAATGACACTAGGCTCTAGTTATTAAGGTTAACCTTAGGAGGAACATAGCAGCATGGGAGCTCAATTAAAGAAAAGACACCTTAACCCATAAATAGGATATCTTAGAACTCTGAGAGGGGAGAAGCAGCTGTCCCTACTCTGGGAGGAGTCCAGAGTATTAACATCTCTACCTGTAGGCATCTCAAATTCACCATATTCAATCTGGAACTCGTTTCCCCTAAATCTATCTCTTTCCCAATTTTGTCTATTTCTGCTGAGGGTCTTGCTATCTTAGCTGTCACTCAGGTTCATAGCCTAGAGTCATCCTGAATTCTTCGCTTCTCCATATTTCTCTAGTTTCCCAGTCTTGTTGGTTCTAACTCCCATCTTTTTTCTTCTCCCCCACACTCCTTCAGGAATTTCTTACTTGTCACGTGGACTACCACAATAGCTTCCTGCTTGGTTTCTCTTTACAGTCTCTCATCTCCAATTCATCTTCCACATTGCTTGCCTAAATGACATGACTAAAGAATATATCTGACTATATCATTGTTTTACTTAAAAATATTGAGTGGCTCATCAGTGTCTCCAGGATAAATTCATCATCCTGGCATTTAGTCTAAACAAACTTTTCAAACTTTTTCCACATGACTTTTTGTTCATTTTTTGTACATGCACATACTCTATTCCAGACAAATGAGATGCTTTACTCATCATGAAACTCACTAATACATTGTCTCTGAGACTGCCTTCAAAGCCCTCCCTCCTTACATCTGCCAATCTTGACCTTCACTTCTTAGCTTTGGGGGGTAAGCTGAAGAGCCCCCTCCACAGGGACTCCTCCCTCTAGTTAGTTCTCTCTCTCTCTCTGTCTCTTATCACATTATCTTGTATTTACTTATTCATTTACTTCAGGGCTTCTGAATATTGTGTGTGTGTGTGTGTGTGTGTGTGTGTGTGGTGTGTGTATGCGTGTGTGTCCTGGACCCCTTCGTCAGTTCAGTGAGGCCTATGGATCCCTTTCTAGAATAACGTATCTAAAGAAAAATGTAATTTTTTTTGTAATTCAAGTTCATGGACTCCTTGAAATCTCTCTACAGCTCCCCTGAAGGTCAATGTATCCCAGGTTAAGAACCCCTGGTGTACATGTTCTATCACATTATAGAATATAAGCTCCTTGAGAACATGTACTTTTTAAATTCTTTATTTGTGCCTTCAGTAATTAGGATTCAGTTTAGTAACTTTCACATAGTAGAGATGCTTAATATTTGTTGAATGAATACTCCTTCTTATTCCCCCAACTCTCCCTCCCTACCCCCACATTCCTAGACTAATTTTTTACATGCATCTACTCTTAACAGAGAATGCTACTCATCTCCCTTTTTAACCTCTTCTAGTCCTTTTAAATACAATATTTCCTCTTCCAGAGTCACATTCCAGTCATCAAAGACCTGTCTGTAAGTCAACAATGTATTTATTTTGTATGACTTCACTGTTCCCTTATATGATGGGTGCTGAACAATGAGCTCTTGTGGCTCAATCCAGTTTTATAATTCTGATTTTTATGATTCTATGGTTTTATTCTCAAGTAAATTACTCTATCCTAATAACTTTCATGAGGAGCCCACGTTTACTGGATTGACTAAAGATATATACATATATATATATTTTTTTAACAATGTGCTCTCTCAATGTTTCCTAAGGATATTTGTAGCTTTCAATCCCAGTCTGCATATTGTTCTCTGACCTAAAGAATTAAAGATCTGGAATTGCAGAAAATATACTTCCCAGTTTATTTCTTTAAAGAGTCATAACAGCATATATAAAAACAAGTTTTTATTGAAAGGTGTGACTTAGTTCGTTGGATTCCCATAACAGGTCTTTTATTTGACAACTGGGAGTTGGCCACTTTCAGAACTTCAGAGGAATTCTAGTTCTGGCCTTTGAAACAAAATGCTATCAAACCTTATCAGTTAAAAGACAAGCAATGGAAAAATCATTGTCACAGCTTATAATTTGAGATGTTGAAATGGAGGGATACTGTATGAAGATGAGCAGTTAATCTTGCTAGCCCATTTGAGCCAACTTGTTCTCAGCATATAAATATAGGTACCCTTGAAATCACTGGCTTCTAGATAGTAACAGGAATGACTCTAGAAAGTCCAGTCCCTACAATGTTTGATAAAAGCAGATCCCTCCTCTTATTATTTCATAATAATAGAAAATATACATCTTGCATCTAAATAAATATTTACAAACATTTCTTTTCTTCCTCTTCATCACACTTGAAATAGGTAACATGACACACCATCATCAACATACTATGGATGAGAAAAAGCAGATTCAGAAGTTCAATGTTCTGATACAAATAATCTTTGATAGGGTGAGGGATTTGGTTGAACCGTCCACTTGACCTGCATCTCAGGCGGTCTATGGAAAATTAGCTCACATATTCCTGGACTTCCTCTCAGATATTGTTTTGTTACCCTTTTTAGAGATGAGCATCAAATACGTGTTGTAGAAAAATGAATGTCAAGAATGCATGTGAACTAGGATATAACTGGAAAGAACTGGATATAGCAAATTCGGTTTTCCACATTTGTAACTAACATGACATTTCTTTGTTTCTTAATGATAAGGTGCTACTTATTTTTCCTAAAAATTTAAAAGCAAACTGGATGTCTTGGTTATCGGCAGAGTGTTAGATATCGCAAAATGAACTACAGAGGTTATATACACTTGAAGTTGTCACAATTTTCATTAAGCTCTTTCTATAATGAGTTAAGTATCACTTAGAATTACATCCACACAAGTGTATTTTAAAGAGAGATTCCAAAACGGGATATGGTGTTGGACATTGAATTGGGCTGAGCTTGAAGCCTCCCTCAGATAAGCTGTGGGGCCTTGGGCCACTTAGTGGGCCCTCAGGGGAGATCAGCTACCACTTTAGTTCTTACCAGCTATGCTGGTTAGCTCCGACACTCTGATCACCACTCCCCTGTCATTCCTTTCCTCCCTCCTCTCCCTCGACAACTTTTCGATTTTTTTGTGTATTGTCTTCCCCCCATTAGATCTAAGTTCCTTGAGGGTAGGGATTGTCTTTTTCTTATTCGTGTCCCTAGCAGCTTAGTACAGTGATTAGCACACATAAGGATCATAATAAATGTTATATTTACTTAACCTCTTTCACCTTTCTTCATTTGTAAAACAGAGACAATAATAATAGCACGTACCCCCAAAGACTTGTTGGAACAGCTGAGTGGCACAGCGGACCAACGTCAGCCCTGGAGTCAGAGAGACCTGAATTCAAGTCTGGCCTCAAACACTTACTGGCTGTGTGATCCTGTGATCATGAAACCTTGTTTACCTCAGTTTCCTCATCTGGAAAAAGAAATGGCAAACCACTCCAGGGTCTCTGCCAATGAAATACCAAATGGGGCCACAAAGAGTTGAACATGACTGAATGTCAGCAACGAAAGATTGTTATGAGGATCAAAAAAAGTTAATGCATGTAAAGTGTTTTGCAAACCTGAAAGTGTTCTATGTTAGGTATTATTCGCAAAATTACCATCAGTTCTAAACAGTGTTGTTTTTAAGTGAGCATTCTACATAATAATGACAGCAATAATAATAAAGATAGCAATGAGAGCTAGCATTGACTTAGAACTTCTGTGCCAGGAATTGTGGGAAGTGATTTACAAACATTACCTACGTTAGCAAGTCATAATAGCTAAAACATATATGAAGCTAACTGATAGTATGTGCACTGAGAATACAACTACAGGGAAAAAAAAAGGAATTCCTTCCCTAAAGCAGTCTATATTCTAATGGGCAGACAAGTAAAAAGAAATGGAGAGGTGGAGAGAGGAGAGTTAAGAGAGCAGAGGCAAAGAGGTTGGGTAGGAAGCAGAAAAGTCTGGAGAGTAAGTTATGGAATGAGGAAAAAAAGAGTGAACTGCTTAGGCACTTCATGAAATGTTAGCCCTTGTCAGGGTCTCATCATCATAAGAGAGGCCTGCAACGCAGAACCTTATTCTACTAACAATAGGGAGTAGACCTATGATGTCATTGCGATAGGGCTGGTTCAGATGAGGAAACTTTTATTCACAGAGGGAGGCATCCGTAACTCACTCTTAAAGACCTAAGTTGAGTGACTTACCAAGGGTCATATGTGCAGTATGTGGTTGAGATGGGACTTAAAGCCAGACTTGCCTTCCCAGCTCTGAGGCCTGCTCTGTTTCTACCAGGCCAAGATGCCTCTCTTTTAGGGGGCTGTAGTGTCTACTATTATTCCCAGACAGGGTCCCATCAAAGGCCTGACCCTGTTTCACTGCAGAGATCAACAGGGAGGTAGATATGCAATAAAAATTGCATTTAAAACTCATCTTATTCCTTGCTTCCCATTTAAAAATTGTGGATTCTAGAAAAGTATCTATAAAACTATATGAATATATATCATATAAAACTATATGAATGTATACTAATTTTTTTTTTGTTTATTCTATCACATTTTCTCTAACTCTCTCCATTTTATTGAATACTCTTTGGAGTAGGATCTGTTTTCCTTGGCATTTTTTAAACCTGTACAATAGTACGATATTTACAATATGCATTTGTAATACCCGTTATTTTGATACCACATATCAAAAGCGTATCTTAGGCACTAGCTAACTTTTACAATATGTGTTGCCTTAACTCATCCCATGTGAAGCCAATATAGCTAAGTCTTTTATCAAATACCTAAAACTTGACTGAATAAGTTTTTTAGCCCCTCCAGCATTTGTCATTTTTCCTTTATGGGAGCTCAATTTAGCTAATCTGATGGGTGGGAGGGAGTATATCAGAGTTGTTTTAATTTTCATTATTTCAGTTATTATTGATTTAGAACATTTTTATATGGCTATAGCTAGTTTTTATTTCTTCCTCTAAAAGAATAAAAAAAATTCAATTTTACTTCCAGTTCTGAATTCTTTCCCTTCATTCTGTCCTTCCCTCCATTGAGAAATCAAGAAAAGCAAAACCTGTTATAAATATGTATAGTGCAAGCAAAACAAGTCCCCACATTAGCAGTGCTCCCCCCCAAAAAAAATTAAAAAGAAGGAAATATTTCAATTTCCTCTCTCACTTCATAAAATCTGTCTCTGGGGGTGAAAACAAGTGTTTCAACATCCTCAGTCCTTTGGAACTGCGGTTGGTCATTGTCTTGATCTGAATTTCTAAGCATGTCCGAGTTGAATATCTTTACACTATTGTTATGGTACACATTGTTCTCTTGGATCTGCTCACTTCACTCTATCAGTTCATACATAGCCAGTTTTTTCTGAAACTGCTCCTTTGATTTTGTCTTACAACACAAAAGTATTCCATCTCATTCCTGTACCATAACTGGTCCAGCTACTCCCCAATTGATGGGCACCCTCTCTCAGTTTCCATTTTTGTTACCACAAAAAGCTATTAATACTTTTGTACATATGGGTTTCTTTTCTCTTTCTTCGGCATCTTTGGGGTACAAACTTGACTTTGTCAAAAGGTATGCACAGTTTAATGTCCTTTGGGGTATAATCCTTCCAAATTACTTTTCAAAATGGGTTCACAGCTAAAAGCATTCAAGTACCTGTTTTCCTACAGCCCCTCCAGCATTGACCATTTTTCCTTTTAGATACCAGTATGAGGGATGGGAGAGTTCAGATCGGTGCTTGGCTACATTTAGCTAATCCGATGGGCGTGAGGTGGTACATCAGAGTTGTTCTAGTTTTCAGTATTCTGGGTATTACTGATTTAGAACATTCCTTCATATGGCTATTGCTACGTTTTACGTCTTCCTCTAAAAAACTGCATGTTCATATCCTTTGACCATTATTCCTTTGGGAATGCTTTATTCTTATAAATTTGGGAATGACGCATACTTCTGAATTTGACTCAGTTCCCCAGAACCTGTTCTTAATATTAACTGATCTCCTACTCCACTAATATTTTGATATGGAAATGAACCTGAATTATCGATAGCCCCGCCAGCAGAGCATAAATTCTGGGAAGGGTCACCATGTGAAAGTCTTCCAAAGGAAGGTCCGAAGGACAGGGCAGGAGAGAGACTTCATCTGTTTCCAAGGACTAGCCCAGTTAAGTACTGAGGTTTTATGACAAGGGCAGGTTGGCCACTTTCCCGATGAATTCTTTGGCCGGGACAACCAAGGCAAAAAACACCCCCTCATCCCTCCAGCCCCAGGTGGGTGCCAAGTCCTTCCTCCCACCGAGGTTAGCCGACCCTTCCAAGCCGGGACTGTAAGCGGGCTGATTTGCCCAGGGCTGCGCCGACCTGCCCCGGAACGCACCAGCCTGGGCACTGCCATCCCTCCGGCTGGTGCCTAAAGGGAGCCCCCCGGGCGCGGCCGTGGAGCAGAAGCGGCCCGGAGCCCGGGGGGCTTCCACGCCCCTCCCCCCTTCGCCCCTGGCGCCCCCGCACCTCGCGCACGGGTGATACCCCAGGGTGGTCGGTGATGGACGGCGCGCACAGACGCCGCCAGGTGGCCAGCCTGGGCCGGCGGGGCAGGGCAGGGCAGTCCGCCTCGAACCTCTCACTCTCCCGCTCCAGGGGGGCGTTCACAATGATGCCCGGGGCCCCACGTAGGCATTGCCATGGCACCGGGCACACAATGGTGCCTCGCAGCCAGCACTCCTCCGGAGTCTCGGGCCCGGGAAGGCCTCGGGCACCGCTCCGAGGACATCCTTGTCTTTCCGAGGCCCGGCTCCCCCGCAAGGCCGCAGGGTGGCGGGGACCCGCGAGCAGGGTGGGGCCCGGGCCAGTAGCCCGGGCCGGGGCGGGCCCCTAGGCAGTAGGAGGCCCAGGCGGTGGGGCACACGCCCATTGGCTCGGCAGGCCCCCCACGGAGCCCGGGGCCTGGAGAAGCCCCTTCCGCCCTCTAGCGGAGCCCCGATTGGCCGCCAGACGAGCTCCCTCCACCCTCTCTCTCTCCTCTCTTCCTCGCCCCCTCCGAACCAGATGGAAACGGGTTGGGGAGGAGGGAGGAAGAAGGAGGGAGGAGGAAGAGCGGTCCCGGAGCCAGGGGCTACCACGCACCAATAAGATCGAGCCGTGGGAACGAGGTGGCCCGCTAGCCAATAGCATTCTGCGGTCCGGGTCGGTGCCGGCTGACGCGAGGCTCGGTGGCAGCCAATGGGAGTGCCACTGCCTGTCCGCTCTTCAGCAGCCGGTCGGGGGCGGTGGGAAGGGGAGTGAGGAGAGCGCGGCGGCGGCGGCCGAAGGAAGCATCGCTGGACTGGGGAAGGGGTGATCGCGGCCTGTTCCCCCCAGGAGTTCGGTGAGAGGACGGAAAGGGTCGGGCCGGGGGGCAGCGACCATGGGAATGGGAGAAGAGCCCGCCCTCCTCCTCCCATCAGTCCGGGCCCGGCAAGTCAGGCTGACTACGAGGCCCGGGCCCCAGGGCGGCCGGGTGGGGGTCGGGGCTCCGGGGGCTCCCCCGGCTTCTGCCGTCGTCTCGGGCCCGGGCCTCGCGAAGCGTCCTCGCGAGCTGCTGCCTCCAAGGGGACCCCGAAGCAGGGAAGGGCGAGGTCGGGGAGGGGCCTGGTCTCCCGCGGCCGCGCGCCGGGGAGTCGGGAGGGAGGGAGGCTGTGGCCAGACCCGTGCCTGCGGGCAGGGTGCTGGCAGGAGAGCGGGCCCGGGCAGAGGGACCGGGCCCCGCGAGGGACGATGCTCGCGCCGGCCGCGACCTAGCGAGTCTTCCCGGAGCGTGTGTGCCCCGAGGGCTGGGAGCGTGCGGGCTGTTTGGGGCCCGGAGGAGGAAGGGGAGGAGGGCCGCTGCGGGAGCCGGGGGGGTGCTGCCTGGCTGGGGGGTCCGCCGGGGGCAGCTGACAGGGAAGTGTTAGGAGTTACTGGAAGGACCTGAGGGCGGAGGGCGGAGATCCCAGTGCGAGCTGCTAGTGAGGGATGGTAGTGACTTGGGTAAGGCAGAGCTGAGAGAAGAGGGGGAACCCATGGCCGGGTATCGGGGGCATTTGTGTGCCCATCGCAGCCGCGATCTGTAAACCCCTCAGAGGTTTGGCTTAGCCCCAAGCACAAAGCATATCCCCCCGAATGTGGCAGAATACATTGAGCTGAATTGAAAAGACCTCCCCATACCACCCCCTTTCCTTGCCAGCGCAGAAAACAAAACAACATTTTATCAAAATTTATGGGAAGACTGGCACTCCTCTGTATGAGATACTAGTGAGGAGTCTTCTGAGTAACTCATACTTTTTTTAAAAAAGTAGTATTACAATTTGTTGCATCAAAAATGTTAATTTTGCAAGAGATTACAACTGTTCTGTGTTAAGTAGAAGTACTTTCAACTAAATGGTTACATTATATATGTGCCTGTTTGTGTGGTATATTCGTATGTGTATGTATACATATATACATGAAAGTGGCTGAAAAAGGATTAAGATGGTAAATGCTCAAGTGGAGCTTATGTAGTACAAAATAAATCTCATTAAAAATCTTGACAGACCTATTGAATTATTTAATTGTTGTGGAACTTAATTATAAAAATACATTGTTTAAAAAGTCACATCCCCGTCTTGCAGGATTCTCCTTATATAGTGAAGTGGCATATGAAAAGGATCTTAGCTTAGTGTCACAAATGCACTTTCTTTTTTCTCTTCCAGGTTCCTTGACTTTTTTGTGTTGTATTCTTTACCACATGACTTGTGACTTACCTGGACCAGAACCAAAGAAATTAATTTGTTTTACTGAATGGTTAATCTTCAGTCTCTTGCATTGTAAACAGATTAATATAGCACTGTTATATTCTGGGCTGTCAGTTATCATGGAAATACCATTACTTTACAAAACACTTTTCTTTTGGTGATGCTGTCCAGTGATTCTGGGGGCATCTTACTATAGTGTAAAGAGAACAAATAATTTATGAGGAATCTTGAATAAAAAAACAATAATTGCTTCAGGAAGAACTATGATACAGCAGAAAGCGTACTGGATTTGAAGTCAAAGGATGGAGATTCAAATCTCAGGTTTGCTACATTCTGGCTTGTCTTCTGTAAGAAAAAGGAGTTGGACTAGATGACCTCTAATGTCTCTTCCAGCTCTAACGCTGTGGTCTTTTGATAGATAAGCAATCTCTAGAGGGTGAATTTTGAGCTATCTTTTGGTGACATAAGCATTATCGGAAGAGATAGGATATTCCAAGGGTAGTGGTGTGAGAGGCAAATACCACATGCAAAGCATGGAACTGTGTGGGAACAGAAAAAAATCAAGTTAAGATTAGAATGAGAAATTGCTGAAGACCAAAACGGAGTTTTTTGAGCATAGGAACAAGTTGAAAATGGTATTTGAGGAAGATAACCATTTTTACATAGTTGAGGAAGAGCAGCTATGTGAATGAATATATTGAACTTAAATGATGAGTAACTAGGGGCAGCGCTACCAGCTAGGGGGCTACCTACTTAAAAGATGATAATTTGGACTGAATTTGGTTATGAGGCAAAGGACAAAAAGCACATTCAGAAATATTTCAACCTGGGGGACCTAGAGGATGTTGGTGTCATTGGGGTTGGTGAATCAGGAGAGAGTGATGATAAGATAATTTTCAGGTCGAAATGTAATGTTGACAGTTTGGCTCATGGGACCATAGAGAATATTGCAAATGTAGATTTGTCATCTTCAGAAAGATGTTGAGACTGTGGGATTGGTGAGAGAAACTGAGGGACTGAATACTTAATTTGAGTATTTTAAGAATTAATAGCTAGTAAGCAGAAGAGCCAGAGAGAATAATTGGGAGAAATGAATATATCCAAGGATGCAATATTGGGGAAGCCAATGGCAAGAGTTTTGAGGAAGAATTAATTAACAGGATAAATCAAAGCTGATAAAGGCAGAAGTTTGAAAAGTAAAGCGTGTCAATCTAATTTAGACAGGAAAAGATCATTGGAATATGAGAGATTTGGATGGTAAAGCTTTCCCAATTAACAAGGAGGTGTAGTGTGCCTGGTAGATTGATTGCAGGTCTTGAAGTAAGAAAGAATTGGACTTGAATCTTCCCTCTGATGCTTAATGACTGTGAGGACATGGACCTGTTCATCTGCCTTCTCTGGGCCTCAGTTTCCCTATCTGTAAAATGGGAATAATTTTACTGGTAAGGCCAGATCTCAGGATTTCCTTGAATGTTCTCCCTCATTTTCATCCCTTGTGCATCAGTTGCATAATTTCTTGATTCAGTAGGTTTGCATTGGAAGCATTTGTTAGTTTTGGAATATTGAAATTAACAAAACTAAATTTATGTGTTTGGTCAACTGGAATCCTCAATAATTGTTTTTCCTCCTGATTTTTAAGAGAAAAAGATCTCTCCTTCTCTCTCTCTTTCGCTCTCTCTCTTTTTCTCTCTTTCTCTCTCTCTCTCACACGCACACGCACACGCACACACACACAGACCAAAACCTTATGTTAAGAATTTGTTCACTAAAGAAACCTCCAGGGGTGTGACTGGTACATGTTAAGTACACGTTGAGATCATTATCCTAGGTGTGCAGGGCCTCTGTCAGTTGGTTGGTTATGACTTTTACTTTAATTGTGCAACCTTCCTGATTGCATTTTAATCTCCTCTGATGCTGTCTTTCACCACAGTTTTCCTCATTATGATAAACAATCGATTGTTTAATTTGGCTGTGAGACCAACTACCAGCCTGTAGATATAAAGACAGCACAGGTTTAAATCTCTAATGTTATATTTCAGGTGGAGAAATGTATCTATATGTGTATGAGTTGTGATTGTAGAATAATGAGTTATATCTCTATGTGTCACCTAGCGGTGTCTCTGATCTTTTTTGTTTTACAAGTAGTTATGCCCTACCTTTGTCATATTTTCTTCTTCCCTTCTCCCTACTCTCTGCCCCAAGGCAAAATATAATACCAAATATAATATTAAAGTATACATTTATTATTGAACTTATTGCAGTTTCATATTGTTAATTTTAAAAGTTGATGAATGGAATGTTTTGTATTTCATTCTTAAAAGCTCAATTCTTTTTTACTTAAGTGACCCTGGATTTTTACCTTGTGTGGTTCATTCCTCTTCATTAGTCCTATACTTACAGAAAAATAGTATTTGGAGGACTATTGGAGCATATTTTATAACTTTGACTTTGAAAGCAGGGCAAGATCTTTAATCACGTATAACATTATGCTCAACATATATTTTGGCAGGAAATCTCAGATTTGAAACACAAAGAGTTTTCTACTTCATCCTGAGTTAGTAAGAAAAGTCATTGAACTAGTATAACCTGCATATGCTGAGTCTTTTGGTTATCCAGTTTTATATGTTGGGCAAGGAAGAAATGCTTGTATTAAACCAAGTGACTTGAAAATGAATACCAACAATATCAGTATCTTCAAAGACCTGGATTTCATTTATTTAGTCAGTAAACATTTACTGATCTATCATGTCTAACACTATTCATCTAGCATGATTTCTGTGTGCAGAAAGATACAAAAGAAATATTAAAATAGTCCCTGTCTTCTAGGAGCTTACAGTATCTTTGGTGAGATGATATGCAAGATTATAGATTTAGATATATAGGATTACAGATTTAGATGATGGATTAGGTATTTAGATCTCAGAGGTCACAAAATCCAACCTCCACAATGTACAGATGAAGAAATAGACCTGGAGAAGCAATTTTCCTGTGGTCTCATAAATACTCAGTGGCAGAGATGTATTTGAACTGAGGGTCTTTGACTATCAGACCCAGCACTTATTCCACTCCATCATAGTATGGAACAGCGGTTACGGTACGATTCAAAGCCATCTGTGATAAAGTACATGAATGAGCCTCAGTCTAGAGGGAATTTCATGGGACTTGAACTGTATCATGGGTAATAATCATAGCTCCTACTTATTTAGGGCTCTACAGTCAGTACATTTATTAAGCATACACTCTATGCAAGGCATCGTGCTAAGTGCTGGGGATGCAGAAAGAGGGAGGAGAGAGTTCCTGCCTTTGAAGTGCTCACATGGAACTCATCTTCTCTCATTTGATCTTTGGAGGTAGGGACTATTATTTGCTCCATTTTACAGATGGGGATAATGGAAAGATGTTAGATAACTTGACCAGTGTGATGTGTGAGGTGTTTTTTTTTTTTTTTTTACTCCAACTCCAGCATTCTTTTAATATTTATAGAGAGGGAAGGAAGAAGGAAAGACATTTATTTGGTAAAGATAGGAAAAGTAAGGGTAGGTAAAGGTAGGAAAAGAATGGAACAAAAGTATTGAATTTGTGATCAGATAATAATTTTTATTTTGGTCCAGGGCTGTGATTTCATCAGTTTCAAAATTCCCATTATCAAAACTAACTTTAATGATGCTGATGGGCAACTTATCTGTAACTTGTCTAGAGTTGTCTGGTATTCCAAGAAGTTAAGTGACTTGTTCATGGTCACACAGCTAATATGTGTCAGTGGCAGGACGTAAGCCCATGGCTTCCTCACTCCAAGGTCAGTCTACCATCTGTTAATGCCAACTTGCCTCTCTCTGGTATAGTAAGATCATAAATTTAAAGCCTAAAGGGATCTTAGTTTGGACATTTCTCACCAGAGATCTTTGACCTTGTGTCAAATATTGCCCAAGTAGTAACAACGATGTTTTTGGCTTAGCATAAAATTCATTTTCATATAAGCACTTTTTTTAAAGGTGGTAGTAGAAAGAAATACTTTTTAATTACTTTACTACAGATTGTGTCCCTTGAATTTATACCCCTGTACGGTATGAATGATTGCCAGATTACAGATTTTAAAGTTATCAAAAGACTTGACACTGCAAATATTAGTAGACTCATTCTAACTATAATGGTCTATTGTTACGTTATCAATTGCTTGTTTTAAGTGATGCTTGTCCAATTGCCTTTAATATTAAAATATAAATTAGTTTTCATTTCTTAAAACATTTTTAGAATCAGTGTTAAAACTGGAAAGGCTCTCAGAAATTTGAGGAGGCCTCAGAAAAGGAAATGATTTGTTCCATAAAGCAGATTAAATAGCACCGAGGCCAAAGGCCAGATCTTCTGCCTCCCCAGGACAGTGCTGCTGTACAAATCCATGGCCTTTTATTTTAGTCTGACAAGCAAAGTTACTGGTGAAGTTTGTGATTTTGTGGGTTTATGAGCACTCTTGCCTCTGATAGCCTCAGGCACACCAAGAATGTTGGTATAAGAGTAATGAGGGAAATTTTGTTGGTTTTAAAGAATTTATTCTGATTTTTATCCAGTTTTGGAGAGGCCTGAAGAAATGGGTATGTGGTATGTGGAAAACTGGAATTTCTGCCATGTTTTTAGTATAGTACTTCACTTTTACAAGCAGGTTTAATCATTATTAACATAGAGATGATTCAGAAATTAGGAAATCATGTTTATCATGTGGAAGTTTAACTGAGCCAAACAAGTTCTGATCCACAAACATTACTCAGGTACCTGCTGTATACAAGGTATGCCCTTTGGTGCTGGGGATACAAAGTTAGATCTGACACAGAGGCTTCCAAGGAACTTTCTCTCTAGTGGGAATACATGTGCACAAATAACTAAGATATGAGAGTACAAATGGAAGTGCAAAGAAAAGGTTCAGGCAGAGTTTTAGTTATCTTTTAGTTATCTTGCTTTACTCTTCATTGTTATATATAGGGATTATAGTTTTACTGAACATGTAGAATTATATATAAAATTGAATATTCAGTTCAACAAACATTTATTGAGTACCTGTTTTCTGTGCCCAGCACTGTGCTAGGGCCTTGGAGGGGAGGTAAAACACTGCTCTTGCCCTTTTGAAGTTTATAGACTAGAAGGAATACACAATATACCCAAATAGCTATGATACAAAATAGAAAGTAATAAATCCATGAAAAGAAGCGCACAGTGCTATTTGATATGTCAGCAAGGCTGTGGGAGTTCCTAGTGAGGCTGTCAAAGATGAATGTTTTGGCAGCTGCTTTCACTGAATTGATAGAATAGACTATAGCTCTTTTCCACTTACAGTTTTCTATAATTTGGGGGTAGAACATGCAAAAGGTCATTTTTTCAAAGAAAAGAAAAAGCACATTTCTGCCTGAATTGATTGTGGTAGTTGAGAGCTTTTCATCGCTGGATTTTGAAGTTGTTTAGTTGTGCTTTCTCATAAGAAATTAGGTGAGAAGGTACATTCTAGAAGAAAATGCAACAGGTTTCAGGATAGTCTTTAGACAACATTGATGATCAAAGAATATCAGGGATTGAAGGGAATTTTGGGAGCATCTTCAGGGTAGTCTACAGCAGTACGTGGGTGGCACCTCATATGAGGTCGAAGACAATTTGGCAATAATAAAAGGTTTTTGAATGTGCAACGACCAGAAATTAATTAAAAATCAAACTTGTCATGAATCCGCCTTGTTTCTGACTTGCCTGTGTGTTACACCAGCACCTTCCCTGCTGCCTTGGTTTTGAACGCACAGCGCATACCCTCAGGCCATGCAACGCCTAGGAATGCTTATGGAAACTCTAGCCTATGGGCTGGTCCAGAATGTTAGTGGGATGAACCGGAGCAATTGTAACATCCAATGACTAGAATGATATAACTGAAAAGAATAGTAAGAAGCATTAGTTAAACTTAATGATCAGTGTTGATTCCACAGAGCAGAAATGAAACATTTCCTTCTCTTACTATAGAGGTATTGGACTAGAGGTGCAGAAGGTGGCCTGTAACGTCTCTTTAGTTTTGCTTTACTGATCAGCTTTACTGACATCTAGGTGGTGAAGTGGATAGAGTGCTGAACCTGAAGTCAGGAAGACTTAGTTCAAATTTTACCTCACACTTAATAGGTGAATGACCCCAAGGTCATTTAACCTCTCTTTGCCCCTGTTTCCTCACCTGTAAAATGGGAATCATAAAAGCACTTACCTCAGAGGGTTGTGAGAATCAAATGAGATTATATTTGTAAAGCACTTGGCACAGAGCTTGGAACATAGTAAGAGCTATGTAAATGGTATTATTATTATTATTAGAAAATGTTCTGTTTTTGGAAAAGGTGTATATTGAGGAAGTAATCATATTGTAAAAAACATTTTTAAAGAATAAACTTAAAAAAATTTTTGTGCTATACAATTGCTTGTGTGAAATGTAACTATGAAAATAACTTGGCATAGATAAGAACTCTACAGAATACTTTCCTTTGGCAGTGACAAATGAGAGCTGGTCAGTGAGAAGTTTTACTTAGCTGTAGTGATCCGGAGATGGCATATCAGTAGATTAGAGTTGTATTGTCCAAAGAGATGACCCTTTATGTCCTGAAAGAGCTGCTTATTTTCCACCACCTTATTTAACTCTAGGGAGTGACTTAGTCTAATTGAAAGCAGATGAATTAGTTCAACAACTATTGATTCAGTGCTAGCTACGTATAAGGTGAGTCTTAACTTTTTCGGGCTAGGAGAGACCTTAGAGATAATCTAGTTCAAATTTTTTTTTTAATATATATATCAGATCTAGATCTCTGACATAACGGACCTTATTCAGTGTCAAAGGGAGGGGAGATGTCTCTGACAAAATCTCTGTGGCTTATTTTGTCCCCATCCATGTACTACTCTGGGAACATCAGTATTCGATTCATGTCTCACTTTCTCTATAAGTACTCAGGCCATTTTGACACTGTATGTAAATCGATGTATGCTGATAAATCTTTATGCTGGCTCTCTGGCTTTAAAAAGAAGGTATATGTAGGGTACACATTTAAGTTCAATCTGCATCATTAACATTTTCTCCATTACTTTCTTAAGTCTAAGCTATAAAATAACAACAACAAAACCCCAGCCCTGAGTGATAAGAGCGTTTACCAGTTTCACATATGGAAACGCTTACACTTTTAGCTTTTTTGGTGCTGACTCCAGCGGGTGACTACATGGAGCAAATTCACTTAATAAGACAAAATCAAATGGGCTCATACTTGAGGCCTCAGTCTTGCTGGAGGGTATCAAACAACTGTCTCCAATAGTGGGCCCTGCCTTAAGAACCTGTATAGCCTCCATTCATGATACTACCAGTGAGGGGATAAGTCAGGACCTGGTTGTTTTTCAGTTCACTTGGTTCGCTGCTGGCCTAACTTAATTTTCCTCTGGAGATTTACACATGATATAACCTGTTGGCCTTTCTCCAGGCCTGAGTGAGGCTGGGCGTCTTAGAATAACAGAATCTGAGAGATGGAGGGGCCCTCAGCTGACATCTATTTTGACACGTATACTAAAGGAATCCCATTATACCATAATGTGACAAGTGGTTTTCTGGCCTTTGCTTGATGACCTCCAGGAAGTGAGAATGTGTTATACCTCAAGGCAACCCATTGGTCTTTTGGACAGCCCTAATTACTAGGAAAAGGCAGCTAAGTGGTGCAATGCTCAGAATGCTCCTTGAGTCAGGAAGACCCAAGTTCAAATTCAGCCTGAGACACTAGCTGTGTGACCTAGGAGAGTCACTTAACCCTGTTGGCCTCAGTTTCCCCATCTCTGAAATGAGCTGCAGAAGGAAATGGCAAACCACTCAAGTGTCTTTGCCAAGAAAACTCCAATTGGGGTCATGGAGAGACGGACACAACTGAGCAGCAATTATTAGGAAGTTTTGTTTTTTTTTTCCTGACATCAAACCCAAATTGGCCTCTTTTGCAGCTTCTCCTTATTGCTTCTGGTTCTGCCCCCTGGGGCCAGTTCTTCAGTGATAACAATGATAACAGTTCAACATTGATAACCATTCAGATACTTGGAGCCCGTTAAGATACCCCTCCTAGGTCTTCTCCAGGCTAGACATTCTCAGCGACATGGACTCAGACTGTCCTGGTTGTCTCCTCTAAACACTGCCTGGCTTACCAGTGTCCTCCTTAGACAGTGACTGAGCTGAACACAGTACTGTGTATACTGCCTGATGAGGGCAGAAGACGGTGGGGATTACCATTTCCATGTTCTTAGAAGCTAAGCCTCTCTGTTCCAAGATTACATTAGCTTTTTTGGCTGTCATATCACACTGCTGGCTCATATTGAGCTTACAGTCCAATAAAATTGTCAGATGAGGAAATAAGTCCAGAGAGATTAAATAGCTTGCCCAGGGTTAGGATATTGGGACAGTTAGAGGCTGGGGAGGTCAAGAGAGACATGCTTCTCCCTCTGCTTGTGGGATGATTGTTTTCCTGCCTCTTGACTTTCTGCAGGTCACCTGGAAGGGGGAAGATTGACTGCAAAAGAGGAGCGCTGGGTCATAGGACCATAGCTCCAGAGTCTTTCTGGTCCACCCTTCACTTTACAGATGAAAAAATTAAGGCCTGGGGAGGTAAATGCCCAATGTCATGTGTGTAAGAGGCAGAGGTGAGATTTGAACCCAGGTCCAGAGACAGTGCTTATGAGCCAGGAAGCAAGTCTAGATGCTTAGAGATCTAGAAAGTAGAAGGCAAAGCAGTGGTTGGAGGATAGGGGAAGAAAGTGTGAGAGCATGACATTTTCCTTGGCTCTCCTTCCCTAATATGATCATTGTTATGCATAAGGGGCCTGTGCCCCACTATAGGATTTATGATATGGTTGCTAGCATCACATATCATATCCTAGTATGGATCATGTGATGACGAGAACTCTAAGAAGCAGACTCATTATAATGTGCCTCACTTGAACTGTGGGCCCAGGGAGCTTGAGTTCAGGCTTCTGTTTCAGAATAAGGTAAAGGTTGGGAGAGGGAGAGACAGTGGGTAATTTGACACACATCTGGCTAGTAGTTAACAAGGCCCAGTAATGTTCATTCTTCTGAGTCTTAGCTCCATTGTTTAGGAGCTTTTAGTCATTCTTTCTCTTTGGGTAAAAATAAGGAGGAGCAGTGAGCCCTAGGGTCTTAGTAGCCCCACATTTCCCTTTACAGCTATACTCCCTTGTGTGTATTTACTTTCCTGTTGTACTAACTCCCCTTCTAGCTGCCCATTACTCCTGAGGTGTTTTAGGGGCTTTATGTCCGTTGATTTTTCCGTAGACAGAAAAGTACAGCAGTTCAGCCACAGCAGTTTGTGAAATTGCTTAGTGGTGTGTGGAGAGTTCCCATGGTGATGAAACTATGGATCACTAGAAGTAATTCTTGATGAAAAATATTTTCTAATGCTTTTTTCGTGCTCATTCTGAATAAAAATGCTATTTACAAAAATGAAATGTTTCTGTGCTAGGCACAAAAAGCACGAAAGACAATCGTGGCAGTTTGAAGTCTTGAAGAGTTAAAATTTATTTACTTTTAAACTTTCTTATTTTTAAAAATTTTATTCATTTCTTTTACATTTCATGCCACAGACATTTTTGCAAAATATGATGCTCCTTTTGGGTTCTCCCTCAACAAAGGAAAACATTTAAGTAAAATCAGCTGACAATACTACTTAGTCTGCTGGTGTATGAGGCACTCCATAATGTACTCTACATTCATAGTGTCTCCATCTCACTTCAGAGAGGGGGGAAATGTGTTTCTTCAAATATTTTCCTAGGACCAAATTTGGTCACTGAATTTGATTGAGTTTAGCTTCCTGAACTGCAGTTTTTTTTGGCATATATTATACTATAGTTACATACTGTTTTCTTGGTTTAGCTTATTTCTTCTCTTGTTTCTTTGAATTCCTTGATCATTTCTTACCTCCTTTCTTACATTCCCATATCAATTTTTGTAGCCATTCACCTACTCATTGGGCACCTACTTTGTTTTTAGGTTTTGGGTTTGCTTTTGTTTTTCCTGCTAAAAAACAGCTCCTAAGAAATATACCATGTTTTCAAGACTTTTATATCTGTGTTTGACTTCCTTGAAGTATATGTTCAATAGTGGGATTGTGAAGGCAAAGGATAGGTACAATTTAAAGATTTTCCTTGTCCAAATTGTTTTCAGTTAATTCACACCCTGTTTTAGTGTATGGGATTTCCCACTACCCCTGCTATGTTGACTGTTTCCATCTTGTCTTTCCATTCATAATTGTCAAAGTGGTATTTCTAAAGCATAGGTTCTGACCATGTGACTCATGAAAAAGGCACGTTACTCAACTCACAGTGACTACAGTGGCTCTCTTTGATATTTACTGTTGTTGTTCAGTCATTTTTCAGTCGTGTCCTACTCTTCATGACCCCATTTGTGATTCTCTTGACAAAGCTCCTGGAGTGGCCTCCTCTAGCTCATCTGCTAGATGAGGAAACTGAGACTAACAGGGTGAAATGACTTGCCCAGGGTCACACAGCTGGAGTCTGAGACCAGATCTAAACTCAGGAAGATGAGTCTTCCTGATTCCAGGCTGGGCACTCTATGCACTGTGCCACCAAGTAGCTCTTTGTCCTTTAGGGTCATTCAAGAGAGCTTCAGTGTGGCATTTAAAGCCCTTCCCCACTTGTCTTCATTTTGCCTTTCCTGATTCAGTTTACTTTCCTTCACTTCTCACAACCTGCAGTTTAGCCAGATTGTCTTTCGTGCTTTTTGTCACACACTACCCTCCATGACCCTTGTCGTCCTCTGTTCTTGGAATGCATTTTTTCCTCACCTTTGCTGAGTTCTTATAAGTGCAATTTTTTTTCAACATGCAGCCCAAGTGCCACCTTCTGTAGGAGACCTTACTTGATTCTTGCAGCTGCTAGGGCCCTGCCCCTTCAATAACCTTGTGGTTTCCTAAGTATATATTGCTTGTGTGTGTGCGTCTGTATTCACATATAGTCTGCACTGACAAAACTACCGGAATTGTTTCCCTAACGTCTAACATAGTTGCTGTTAGCATAAGAAAATATTAAGTATTAGTTTTGCTTATTTTGATGGGTATAAGGTAGATCCTCAGAATTTTAATTTACATTTCTTCTTTATAGAATTGAAGCACTTTTCTTTGTAGTTGTTGATAGTTTATATTTCTCTTTTAAAAAATAGATCATGTCCTTTGACCAGCTATCTAGAATGAATCTTGATCTTTTTGATATTTGATCAATTCTCTGTATGTCTTGGACATAAGACTTTTATCAGAAATATTTGATAGAAAGCTTCTTCCCCTCCCGCATATGACTGCTTCTCTTATTCTAGCTGCATTGATTTTATTAGTGCAAAACTTGTTAGTTTTATTAAAATAGTCTAAATCCTCCATCCTTGCGTCAGTTACAATCCTTTCCCAAGTCACTGTGGCCAAGGTGTCTTCTGTTCTTAGAGTTAAATTGAAAGGAACTCTAATTTTCAAAGTTCTCTAATCCCTCCCATCTTCCCCCCTCACCTTCTATAAACTTCCTGCCCTTAGGAGAGCAGGTGAATTAATTTGCTGCATTTATTTTTAGATGGAAAATAATCAGAGAAAGAAACTTGTGCAAGTAAAAATATGTGTTACAGAAAGGGTCAAAGAAAATAATGTTGACATTTTGCATCTTTTCCTAGTGCCTAGGCTGTTGCTTTAACACAAGCATATTTGACTTCTTTTAGTACTAAGGATTATCAATTCAGCTATTTCATACCTCAGAGACTTACTGGGCAAATAAATTGCTGAAGCACTCTGTGCTTTAGTTTCCTCTTCTGTAAAAGGAAGATAATAAAAACACCTTCCTCCCAGAGTTATTGTGAAAATCAAATGAATTAATATATTAAAAAAAAACAACACAACAAACCTTTAGATACCTTAGTGTTATTGAAATTCTAGTTATTTTTTTATTATTTATAATTGTATATTATGAGGGAAATGTAAGTTAGAATAATTTTTAGTATTTTAAACATTTTACCAAAATGTAGGATTTATTTTTCTCTGTAGTACTTGGTTATTTCCTTTTGAACTGCAAAGGTAGTTTGGTAGGGTCAAGGTATATAGAAGCAAGTTCATCTTGTATAGTTTCACTGATGTTTACATAACTTCAACTGCAATCTTGATATTTGCTGTCACTAACAATAATTATACACAATGGATTGGGTACAAATTCTTGTTGACATTGATTATACACATGTATTTGTTTAGAACAAAATTAAGTGGGAACCATTTCACTTCAGATTGTAAGGGTAAATATTCTCATAAGAGTGTTGGAAGTACCTCTTAGAGTGAGGATAGAGTTGGCTGCTTTGAAATCATTAGTCTGAAAAAAAGGTTAATAGCAAATGGTTTATTTCTCCTCATAGAATTTATGGATTTTGAACTGTAGGCATATAATTTACTATTGACCACAGATTACTTAGAAGAGGTAGTAATGAAGTTTTTTTAATGACCCTTTTTCTTAGTGTTACTGAAAAATTTTTGAAGTAGGAATAGTCAGTGAATAGTAAGAGTCTACTTTTTGTCTTGTATTTTATTTTTGCTTTTTAAAAATTTTAAAGCCTTTTTCTAAATACTATTGTCATTTCCTATTCTGTCCCTTTCCTCAACCCCACATAGATCTTTCCTTGAACAATAACAAAAAAAAATAAGTAAACAAAACCAGCTTCTCACAGCAACATCCTGTAGTCATTTCCTACTTATACCCTTCTCCTGGGAGGGGAAAACTTTTCATCATCTTTCCTTGGAATCAGCCTTATTATATTTTAAAAAATTTACTTAGTAGGTGAAATTCATTTATTTACATTTTTCAGTTTCCAGAAAAATCCCAACTGGAGATAATGCTGGATTTTTGAATAGTAGACTGGCAAAGCACAAAGTTCTACCAGATTCAAGTTAGAAAGGCTTAGGATCCAGGCCAGGGACAGACTCTATCTGTCATCTAAGGACCATCCTTACTAAGGGGAAAAACTTATTGCTAAACGGTTCACCAGTAAGTGGTGAAGAATAACGTGGTGGTAGAGTACAAATTTGTCATGTGTGGGATCACTGTTTCAGTTTCTAGCATCTTCATCTGAATTAAAGGTGATATGGTAAAGGAGGAAAAATATTGAATTTGGAGTCAGATCTGGGGGAAAATCCTTGGTTTGCTGCTTACCTACCTTTGTGACACTTAATCTTGTCTTTTTCTATAAAATTGAGGGGATTGGATTAGATAACATGTAAGATTCCTTTCAGTTCTAAATCTAAGATCATGAAACAGCTAAAAATATAATGTGACCCCCTTTGTCCTACATGGTCCAATGCTGGAGTGCTTCCACAGGGCCAGAGTAATATAAAATGACCAGATTGGAATCATATAGTACTGAGACTATCCCTAACCATTAATTTAAATTTTTGACACTCTGAACAAAAGAACTTTATCCAGTTGACCAAGCTGATCTATGGAGAGAACTAAACTACATTCATATTTTATATTCTAATAAAATCAAGACATTTTTAAAGTTGCAAATAAATGGGAGCATGACTGAAAAACTTTCCTCAAAGAGGTTCGTTAAAGAATGAGAACATTTAGTTTCATCATGTACTCCAAGGATTACAAAACACACTTCCTGGGATACTGGCCATCCTGTTTTGCAGTGTTCACAGTAAGAAAACAGACCTGCAGATATTTAGATTTTTTGTGCCAACATCTGTTGAAGAGCGCAAAGGAGCAGAGAAACTCTGTGAAGAACTTGTTAAGATCTAGGTCAGCTTGTGTCTTGAGCACATGCCTTGAATACTAGGTGACTTCAGTGTGAAGACTGGCACAGGAGAAGACACTGGAAACTGGAAAATATGACTGAGGACCAAAGGTTTGTAGGCTATTCAGTCATCTCATTCTTACACATCATGAGTACTTTCTTGAAGGTGAGAGCCAGGAGGTAATGGATAGGGTGAGCGCTAAATATTTAAAAAAAAGAAATTGACTATATCTTAATAGATAGGAAATTACTTATTGTTGATGTATCTGAGTCTTTAAGGAATATATTGTTTGGTTATGGCAGAGGTCTTATTACCAGAGTTTCTTGACCTTTTTTGTGTGTGACCTTTGGCAGTCTGGTGAAGCCTACAGACATTCTTTCAGAATGAAGTTTTTATTTTTTATTTATTTATTTATTTATTTATTTTAATAATTAAATTTATTTATTTAACTTTTAACATTCATTTTCACAAAATTTTGGGTTACAAATTTTCTCCCCTTTTATCCCCTCCCCCCCCAAACACCAAGCATTCTAATTGCCCCTGTGACCAATCTGCTCTCTCTTCTATCATCCCTCTCTGCCCTTGTCCCCGTCTTCTCTTTTGTCCTGTAGGGCCAGATAGCTTTCTATACCCCTTTACCTGTATTTCTTATTTCCTAGTGGCAAGAACATTACTCAACAGTTGATCCTAACACTTTGAGTTCCAACTTCATTACCTCCCTCCCTCTCCACCCCTTTCCTTTGGAAGGCAAGCAATTCAATATAGGCCAAATCTGTGTAGTTTTGCAAATGACTTCCATAATAGTTGTGTTGTATAGGACTAACTATATTTCCCTCCATCCTATCCTGTCCCCCATTACTTGTATTCTCTTTTGATCCTATCCCTCCCCATGAGTGTCGACCTCGAATTGCATTCTCCTCCCCATGCCCTCCCTTCTATCATCCCCCCCACCCTGCTTGTCCCCTTGTCCCCCACTTTCCTGTATTGTGAGATAGGTTTTCCTACCAAAATGAGTGTGCATTTTATTCTTTCCTTTAGTGGAATGTGATGAGAGTAGACTTCATGTTTTTCTCTCACCTCCCCTCTTTATCCCTCCACTAATGAGTCTTTTGCTTGCCTCTTTTATGAGAGATAATTTGCCCCATTCAATTTCTCCCTTTCTCCTCCCAATATATTTCTCTCTCACTGCTTGATTCCATTTTTTAAAGATATGATCCCATCCTCTTCAATTCACTCTGTGCACTCTGTCTCTATGTGTGTGTGCGTGTGCATGTGCACGTGTGTGTAATCCCACCCAGTACCCAGCTACTGAAAAGTTTCAAGAGTTACAAATATTGTCTTTCCATGTAGGAATGTAAACAGTTCAACTTTAGTAAGTCCCTTATGACTTCTCTTTGCTGTTCACCTTTTCATGGTTCTCTTCATTCTTGTGTTTGAAAGTCAAATTTTCTTTTCAGCTCTGGTCTTTTCATCAAGAATGCTTGAAAGTCCTCGATTTCATGGAAAGACCATTTTTTCCCCTGAAGCATTATACTCAGTTTTGCTGGGTAGGTGATTCTTGGTTTTAGTCCTAGTTCCTTTGACTTCTGGAATATCAGAATGATGTTTTTAAATGCACAAAACTTAGTAAGCTAATAAAGGAAAACAATCACATTGAAATATAGTTATCGAAATATTTTGAAAAGTTCATAGACCACAGGCTAAGAACTCTTGGATCTTTAAAATGCAGGTTCCTTGCCAGTAGGGATTGTTTCAGTCTTTGTATTTGTGAGTTCAGTGCTAAGCACAGAGCCTGGCTCTTAATATTTGTTGATTAACCAATTGTTAAGTATAAGGTTAAAATCCTAACCAAATTAAGAGTGAATAAAAACAAGGAGAATATATGACATGTACTATCCAGCAGTTCTAAACTGACCTGTGAAACAAACTTAGCTCTGGAAGAAAATATTGGAAATCATAACATTTAGAACTAGGAATGGACCTTAGGAATCATCAAGTTCCACAACATTATCTTGGAGATGATTAAACTCTGATGCAGAAGAGGGAAGAGACCTGCTAAGGTTATATAGGTAGTAAGCAGCAGAGTATTTGAACTCTGGTTCTCTGAATCCAAATCTATTATTTCGATTATTCATGTGGTAGAAGTAAAGACATTGATTCAGCTTATTGCCATTTCTTAGTGAAGTTTAACTGAAGCAAAGTGGTTCCTACAAAGATTCCAAAAGAACTCAGAAATGGCCTCTAGCCAGTAAATATTTAATCTCTTTGCAAAGTGAAGAGCTGGTTCATCCAAGGGTTACTGAGGTACTTCATTCTTTTGGAAAACATTGCACTTCACATTTAATTATACGTTTATTAAGCAGCCTTATTTTTGCAGCATAGTGCTAGTTTCTGGAGATGCAGAAATTAAAAAGCAAAGAGTCCTTGCCTTTAAGAAGCTTATATTTTATTAGGGTAGGTATAGAAATAAATATAATTAGAGTTGGGTGTGATTAGGACAAAAGAGAGTTCCAAATGCTTTAGGAAAATTTGTGGGGAGAGAAAAATACTTTTCAATTGGGGGTGGAATGAGGGAGAAATCAGGGAAGACTTTCATAGAAAATGTAATACCTGAGCGGAGTCTTGAGGAAGAGAGGGATTCTGAAAGGATTCTAGACATGGAGGCACTGCTTAGTATATGTAGGATGCTGACTTTGGAGGGGTACCTAGTGCACTTTGGCTAGAAAGAAGCAGGGGAGAGATGTAAATGAGACTAAAAGGTGGATTGGATCCAGGTTGTGAAGGACCTTCTATGTTAGGTTAAGAAGTTTATTTGAAGAAAAATGATAGAAGATTATAAGAAGCATCCTTTTACAAGATAGAAAACAGTGGAACAACCTTGGAGCCATCCTTGACTGTTCCTTCTCAGTCAGACCACATACACAGTCAGTTGCCAAGATCTTGACACTTCTACCTCTATGATGTCTCTCACATCAGTACCCTTCTTTCCACCTACCTCACCTCCATAATTGAAAGTCTTAATTCCTCTCACCTAGAATACTGCAATAACCTTCTGATTTTTCTCCTTGCCCCAGATCTCTCGCCTTTCCAGTTTGTCCTCCACATGACTGCCAGTTTTATATTCCTGAAGCACAGGTTTGGCCATGTTATTCTCTTTCCCAGAATGATCCAGTGATTTCCTATTACCTTTAGGACTACTTATTTGTCATTTAAAAACATTCAAAATCTAGTGACAATCTGCCTTCCTGGGTTTATTGTACATTGCCCTATCAGGAACTCTACCTTCCAGCCAAATCTGGTTTCCATGCTTTTATATGGATGGTTACCAAGGTCTGAAATTCACTCCCTTCTCATTTCTGCTTCTTAGAATCCTTAGGCTCCTCTAAGACTCTTCTGAAGTGCCACCTCCTACACAGGCCTAATCTGATAAATCCAGCTGCTCGTGTGTGTCCCACATTCTTCACACCACCCTTTTGCCCCCATTACTTTTGTGTTTTTACCCCCTTTTTGAGGTCAGGGAGTATTTTGTTTTTATCTTTGTATTCCCAGCACTTAGATTAATGCCTGGTATGTAATTGGTGCTTAATAAATGATTATTGAATTGAATACTAGCCACTTAATGAATTAAAGACCATTTTGCAGAGAGTTCAGAAGCCAGATATCCTGAGCTTTCTGTACAGAAAATGGGAAGGATGATAAGCATTAAAAGAAAAAGATGGGAGAAACAGAACCAGTATGGATTGTATTAGGTGTCCATTTGAGATCCCTTCCAACTTTGAAAACGTATGATTGTGCTATGCAGTGATGTGGTAGACAACACCTGAGTGACAGTAGAGGCAGAAATAAGTAATTTTGTTATTGGAGCTAACTAGAGAACACTTAGACAAGATGAAGAAAGGGATGAGAAGTTTGGGAACATCATCCCTGGCATAAAGTTAGGATAAACTAATAGTGGTGGAAGTCTTAAAAGCAGGGCAGCAGATTAATTTCTTGGCTTTCCGAGAAATGATGGTGTGACCCTTCAAAAGGCATAGGAAGTAACCAGAAAGATTGCTGCTTCAGACAAGGAAGCAGTGACAGGAGACTTGGGGAGTTGTGACCATTCTCTTGTAGAGTGAGCTACTCTATGGTTTTAGAGAGCAGATTTCAGAGGGTTCAGAGAAAAGAAATAGATTCCCATGGAATAAGATTTTATAAAGGAGGGCAGCCTATATATGGGAAACCATCAGAAAGTTAAATTCAGAAGACATGAAGCAATTCCAGTGAGGGTAGAAATAGTGGAGCTGTCTTAAGAGACTGAACCGTGGATGCCCTAAGAAGTTGTGAGCCAACTTATATTTTGAAAAAACAAACAAACATGAGAATCTCTGCAGTAAGATAAAGGTCTCATATTTAAGACATATAGGAATTGATTCAAATTTATAAGAACAACAGCTATACCTTGGTAAGTAAATGGCCAAAGGATATGAATGTGCAGTTTTCAAAGGAAAAAAAAATCTCAGCCATCAACAACCATTAAAATGCTCCACATCTCTAATAATTAGAGAAATATAAAATGTAAAGAAATTCTGACGATTTACTTCACAACCATAAGGTTGGCGATGATAACAAAGGAAAATTACAGTTGTTGGAGAAAATAGTCTCATGAATACGCTATTAGTAAAGTTGTGGATTATCTGGCCATTTTAAATGGGAAATGATTTTGAGGTATGCCCCCAAAGTCTCCGTATATTCTTTTACTCAGTGATAAAACTACTAGGCTTATACGCTCAGTGAATCAAAGACAGAAGAAAAAGGGATCTCTGGAATTCCAGTATCTCTCTGGAAACTAAATGGATTTCCATCAAAAAAGATTGGCTGAACGTTATCATACATGTGATAGAATATTATTGTGCCACAAGAAATGATGAAAGGGATCATTTCAGAGAAACCTGGGAAAACTTGTATGAACTGATGCAGAGTAAAGTGAACAGAATCAGATGAACAATGGATAGAGACTTAACAACTTACAAACTGACTTAAGAATTCTGGTCAATGCAATGACTAACCTCAGTTTTGATTCTAGAGTACCTATGGTGATGGATGCTGCCCACCTGGACAAAGAAAGTCAAGATTCAAAATAAGCTGTACAGTTTTGGATGTGGTCAGTGTAGGAATTCGTTTTGCTTGACTGTAAATATGATGAGTGTTTTTTTTTCTTTTGGGGGAAGTAGGAGGGAGATAAGGGGTAGATTAGATATGATAGCTTAAAAAAAAGGGACAGTGAAATATTTTTTTAAAATGCACAGAACAAAGAGGCCGAAAATAATCATAGTAAATCAAGATAGCTTTGAAAATTGAATGTCATATTTTTAAAAAATCAAGCTGTATATAATAGAGTCACAGTTTCATGTGCAGTCTTCTTTTTCTTTTATACTTTGTATACAGAAATGATAGTTTTATTTGCTGTTTGTAAAGTTCAGAGTGAAACAAATTTTAAAAAAAAATGATATGTAAGAGATGGATGTAAGTGCAGTTAATGGAAATAGAACAAAAACATGACAGTCCTGTAAGTATTATCAAGACTGCTAAAACTCAGAATGAGTTGAGGATTATGGGAGAGCTAAAAAAACAAAAACAAAAAGGGATGTGTGTGTGTTTGTTGCCATAATAGGAGAGGATTAAGGAAGGGAAAGGATCCCTATTTGGGGGTGGGTCATACTAAATAATTCATGAATGAGAGAAGATACATCTATTCCTTTCTTTTCCTTCTGTTTGTTCCTCTAAGGAAAATGATCTTTGGATCAGAAAGAACCAAACCAAATTGAACCAAATCTAAGTCAGTACCCAAAATAAGTAGTGAGATAGTAGTGTTAGTTGCCCTTGATGAAGTCAAGACCCCAAGGCCAGATAACTACGTTCTAGGGTACTGAAATCGCCAACAGAAGTGATTGTTGAGCCATTGTCAGGGATATTTGAAAGACAATAAAGAATGGGAGAGGTATCACAGGTTTGAAACATTTACCATTTTCTACTTTTTTAAAAACGGGAAGAGTGGAGTTTGTAAGTTTATAAGGTTAGTGAGATTGATTTCAGTGCCTATCATTAAAAAAATTTTTTTTGGATAATTGTTTTACATCACCAGAAGTTTTCCTAGTATCCCTCCTCCCCTTCCCAAAGACTTATCTCATATTAAAAAATTTTAAGGAAAAAAAAATTTTAAGGAAGGAGACAAAAAAAATCAGCAAAACTGATCAATTCACCAAAAGATTATGAAAATATATACAATGTTTCACACCTATGGACCTCTCACTTTTGCAGAAAAATTAGATTGGTGGTTTTTTCTCATATCTTGTCTTGGGCATACTTCTTTTTTGTGATTTTGCAGCATTCATTTTTTAATTTTTTTGGTTATTTACATTTAAATTGTTGTAGTACTTGTGTATATTTTTTAACTGGTTCTATTTACTTCAGCCTGCATCAGATCATGTAAGTCTTTCCATGGTTCTTTGTATTGATCATATTCCTTGTTTCTTACAGCGGGTAATATTCCATTGCATTCATTCCCACAGTTTGTATACCAATTTCAATCCATAGACATCTACTTTGTTTTTTCTTGCTACTACACAAAGTGCTACTGTAAATGTTCCATAAAATACTGAAAAGCACATATATTCCTGAGCAGTCCCGTTTAGAAGATGCCATAAGTCTTAGCTCTTGTTTCTCCAACAGTTTGTTCCAATTTTATAGTTTCCCTTTTGTTTATCCTTGTATTAGATTGGTCAAAAATTTAATGAGTGACAGTAAAGGTTCCTACTGTTGTTGGGTTACTGTATATGTTTTCTTGTAATTCAGTTAATTTTTCCTTGACCAATTAAGATGCTGAAGGTATTCTGGAAGTATTTTGCTAAAGGTAAATGCTATAGGCATATCCTGGATCATATTGATATTGGATTTTTGTCTGTAGCTCCTTTCATCATAATGTAATTTCTGTGTTCATGTATTTGTTGTAAGTTGTTTTTATTTTATCTGATATTTTATCTGCAACTCCTCCTTTTTTTATTTTTGGATTCATGTGATGTATCTGTATTTTGTTCCTCTCTCATTGTTTTTTTGTGAACATCTTTGCTTTTTAGGTGTGTTTCTTGTAGATAACATATTGTGGAGTTATGCTCTCTCATCCAGTCTCTTTTTTTTAATTAATTAATTCACCTTTAAAGTTATGACTTAGATTTAACAGATACCAAGGCTCTTTAGAGACTATACTTGGTATCTGTTATTTTTGCTTAATTTATTCACAGTCCTTTTCCCATAGGCTCTTTTCATCTCATCTTCAAGCTCTCCCTCTCCCTTTTGTCATCCTTTTCCTTACCTTTGGAGTTTTATTTATTAATTCTTTTTTTCCCTTTTACTTAGTTCTAATCTCCCCATTCCTTTTCCCTTTGAAAAAATCAGCTTTTATATTCTGTATTTAATTCCATTCTGTATTCTGTAACTGCCTGTATGTTTCTTTGTCTCAGAGTTAAGTTTAGAAGTTCATGAGTTCAGTTCAATTTTCCATTCTTAGTTAAGTTTAAAAGTTCAGTTTCCTTGTAGATCACTGTAATGGAAAGAAAACTGTTATCTCTATACCACTAGTTGCCCTTGTATAATGAGAAGAAATCTGTTATGTATCTACCATTAGTTATCCTTGCAGGTGGACTAAGTCAGGATTTCCTACATCAAAGGAGGGCTTGTTGCTAGCCACCTTTCTGATTTCAGGCTAATCATATTGTCCCTCCTCTCTTCTTGTGATGCTTCTGATTTTGTAACTAACCATTGTTTTCTATCAGCGATGCTTCCTATTCTTTGTTCTCTTGTACTTTCTAAAACTACATGAAGGATAGTAAATCTTACCTTGTGTTTTTTCAGATAGCTGAGGAGCTGAGAGACCTCTTTTATGGGTAACTGCTAGCCCTGCCAATAGGTTGAACATCCTTAGAACTTAGTGCCTTAGTTTGCCTTAATTTCAATTTTGAAAATTGGCGATTGTGAAGGAATTGGAGGTGGGAGTCTTGTCCTTGGAGCAAGCTTTTGAGACTCTCTTCAGAGTGCTCAGGTGGAATTTTCATGATACGTGTTGGGGAGGGATTTCTTCCCAGAGGATTGCACTAGAGATCTGACATTCCCTTCAGTCCCAATTGTTCTAATCCAAGGTAAGTCCGCATATTTTTGGAGAAATTGTAATTTTGTTGGTGTCCTGTCTGTGTTTAAGTGTGACTGATTGGCAATAATTGTTCATAGAAAACACAGGAAATCCCCCTAAAGGATCAGTGCCTTTGCAGGGAAGTCAATATGGAATGCTTGGAGAACTTTTTTCTTCAAGGGAGGCTCCCGGTTCATGTTGGGAGGAATACTGAACCCTTGGAAGAATATTTCTTCCTTCAAGGGGTGGCTCTTGGTGCAAACCCAGAGGGATAATCAGGTACACTTCCCATTTAAGGAAGGGGTTGAGGAAGCCTGGAAACAGAATCTTCCTAAGTGGAAAAATGGGGTGACTAAATTTATAGCAAAATTACCCACCTCTCTCTGTCTGTCTGTCTCTGTCTGTCTATATATGTACTATCTATATCTGTCTATATGTATGTCCCAGAATTTGACCTAAAAATGGGACTTGCCTTTGTGTTCACTGATTTTATTTAGTTAGTGTCTTTGTATTTGTCTTGTCTTATTATCTGTGTTTTGTAAGCCAAAGTAACTTTTTCCTGGGGCCTGGTCAACAAAAACTATTGTCTTCAGAAAAAAAGGTTTCTTTCTGTCTTTTAATTCTGGCCAGGTTAGAAGTCAGAGAAGAGACAGAAACAGATAAGAGAAGGATCTTCTGTTCCCAGTTTACAGAAATTTGTGGCATCATAAACTAATTCAAGACTAAATTTATGACTTAAATATAATTTCTCTGCTGTGAATTTCCAGATTGTGGTTTGAATGTTTTTATAAGTGCTAAAACATTTTAGTGAGTTTTGAGGTAATTCTATAGAATTTGTTGGACTGTGAAAGTTACAGGGAAGTAACACCTAGATCTTTTATCATTCTTTGTCTGGAAAGTGACAAATTTATTGTTTTAGTGTAGGGGGAGATAATTTCACTTATTAGAGAAAAGGAAAGGGAAGCCAATTTGAAAGTAGTATTAGTGAAACTTCAAAGTAAAAAAAAAATTGGGTTGCAGTAGCACTTAATCAAACTTGCCTATTATTAATTCTTTCTCGGTTCATGAAAAAGAGAAAAGTTTGTGTAAATCAGAGAACAGCTAAAAAGTAAGTTTTTTAGAACATCTGATTAGATATTTGGGAGTTTTACAAATTAAAATTAAGTATAAATTGATTTAGAAAGAAAATTTCAAATTGATGTGTTTCAGAATTCAAAATTTGGCTGTAATTATATTAGACTCTTTGATTCAAGTATGGTTATTAATTAGAGTAGATTTCATACTTGACAAGGAGAAGATGAGGTTCCTACTCATTTGTAATAAACTTTGTAGAAGTGCTAGGTGGAATTTGGGGTTAGATCCACTGAAACCACATGATGCTCTGCTTTTGTTCAGTCTATCCCCAAAATTAGTTGGTGAATCCATATTTTGTGCCCTAGATGGTATAAGAAAGGGTATATGTGATCTCAAGAGCATTGCCACAGATGTATATGAGAGAGAGAATAAAGGGAGGGAAAAATCTGCTCCTTGCTCCACAGAGGGGTTATTTCCCTAAGAGGTCTTCCTATCCCTTGAGACCCATCCCTAGACTATACCTCTGTAAGCCCCAACTATAGCCCTACCTCTCTCAACTGTTCTATACCACAAAACTGAGAAGGGAAAGTCAGTTTGAGAAAAGTTTCAGAGTCAGTTTCTAATTTGAATGTGAAGTACTGGGAGTACATGGCCCTTGGGAACACTGAGGTTTTGATTTTGTGATTTTATGTCCAGATTTGGTATGGTGAAGGTTTGTCCTGAAACCAAATAATAATGCATTTTGAAATTAAGGAAGGCACAGTGCGAAAAGAGCATGGGTCAGTTACTTCAATCTCTGCCTCAGTTTACTAATTTGTAAAGGGGATAAAAATAGTACCCAGTTCCCAGGGTTGTTTTGAGAATTACTTGATTATGAAGTGTTTAATAAAACAAGACTTGGTATGTGGTAAACACTATTTAAAATGTTAATCATTATTTTCTTTAATTGAATTCAGTTGCTTCATACTGGATAACTCTGTATTGGGTTTTAAATATGATTAGTATAAAATACTAAAGGTGATAAAATTAATGATTTTCTATGTAAGATAATTTGGAAATAACATTTACCATTGACTGGTAATAAGTTTTAAATTCATGATATTGTGAATATTGCTGTCTCTAAATTTTCTTATAATGTAACTCCTGGGAAACTACGATATAAGAAAGTTAAGAGAAAGAATAATAAAATTTTGTCATTGGAGAATTAATTTCTTTTGATTTCGATAATGTGAAATTATTAATTAACTTCTTAGAGGCTGTTGTCATAATGTTAAAACGTATCAAGCATTTAATTAGGCATATCTTAAAAGGGAAGAATAATCAAGGGGCAGCTTTGTAAAATCTCCTTATTTGTAAACTTGTTTTGTTCCTTGGGACCATGTGCTTGGGCAGGATCATAAAATCTTATCAGACCTGTGAAAGAACTTGTGAATTTATTTCCTGAGAAAATAGGATCCCCTCTTTGTAAAATGAGGGAGTGATGATTTATAAGATTGTTTATAGTATATAAAGCAAGTTTTATCTTGGTTTTTTGGTTTAATTTGGTTATCATGTATGAGAATTATGATACTATATTAAATGATATCTTAAAACTACTTCTTGAGCCAACTTAGTCTCAAATTCCAGTTTTAAGATTTGTTCTTTAAGGGGTAAATATATAATATCTTAAGAGCTGAATATGTCAGTCTGGAGATTTATAGTGCTTAGCCAATGTTTTGTGTTTTCCCCTCTCTGGATTTTGAGTGAACTATCCTATATTCACTGTGTGGAATTCCGCAATATGATTATTTTCTTAATTTCTAATGATTAATTTTTACACTAATATGACTTTGAAACTTAACAAAAGAGGATGTTGCATGATTTGTTTTTTAAAAGGTCTGGAAAATTTTTATTGCTAGTTAACTTACTGCATCGACATGAGTGTGATAATAACTGTATTTAGTGAAACTTTGCTATTTGAGGTGAAATCTCATGGGATTGTAATCTGATATGGTTTTGAGTCTTGAAGTCAGGCCTAATTATCTGAATGATCATTAAGTCAGTAATCCATCATTTGAGGGAAATGCCACTAGGGAGTGCTACTACTCAAGGAAGTCTAGCCTGAGAACTCTTATAGATGAGTGGGAAAGGTTGAGGGGATGATGTTGGCGTGGACTAAGGTAGGATCCTCCTGACTTCATTTCTCCATTGTGTTATTTCCTTTCCCAATCTATGTTTTCCACCTGGTTAATCCTGAGCCTGGCTATCATAACCTGTGAATGATGTTGAATTTGCTACGATTGACTACTCCAAATGATAAATACGACTCTTACCTGCAATGAAACAGAACTAAGTATGTATTATCCTATTATACATATATCCAGTCATTCTGTGCCCCTAGGCATATGTCTGGAGGGCCATTTTTGATGTCGTTATAAATTCCTTCCTGTTTCTTCCTCTCGTAGCAAATTTCTCTAACCAGAGCAGATAAAACTATAATTTTTTTCAATATAATGAATCTTGCTGTTGCAACATTCCAGTTCTTCTGAGTTAGAAGTAAGGATACAATAGAAAGAACTTAGTATTTTCAGTGTGACTTGGTAGGCAATTTCATATCCCAACTAAGTAAATGAGTTTTTGGACTTTCTGATAGTTATATTTTTGTGTATAAGATTAGGTCCTTGAAATATATAATTCTTTCAGGATGATATGGGAATGTCATTCTCTTAAGGGGGGAAATTAAGACAAAGATGCATAATTTTTTTAAGACGAAGATATAAAAATTTTCTAATTAAATGAAGTAGTAAACTTATGTATATGATTGACTTCGAAATGTTTCTAATCAGAAATACAGGCCTTTGAAATAGGTTCCTAAATTAGACTGAGGATTTTACAAAAAGAATTTTATTAACCAGAGTTAGAAGGTTGCACTAAATTGTATTGAATCCAAGTCACTTGCGGAGATTTTGAAATCTGTCAGTAACAGGAGTCAGTATGATTCTCTGCAAGTGACTTGGAACCAGAGAAGCAGATCTTCAGGAACTCCTTCAGAGTTGCCTTAGAATGAGACCTCTTCCAGATGTCTGAAAGAAGATGTTTCCAGGAATCAGATGACTCCATAGATGATGAAATGTTGATTAAAATAGATATTGGGAGTGGATTACTAAGCTACAGGGAGATTTGATGTTAGTTCCTATTGATGATTATTATTGTATTACTTTGACTTTCTTTGTTTCATTGTATCTCTGCTGAATTTTCTTAGTTATCTGGGTAATCTTTTAATCTCCTCTTTAAAATTAGTCCATGGTTCTAGATATTCTTACTATAGCTTGTGCTGTGCTTAGTTTTCTTGTTCTTACATTAACTGATTAGGAGAAATTGTTACTAGCCTTCATAAAATTCATCAAGTGATAGCAGAGACACAACTACCCATTCCAGCTGACCCTCCCCAAAACCCTCCTCTTTGTTCATGTGGCTATACAGAAACTCCCTCTTGGCCACTCTTGGTAAATGGACTCTTATTTCCCTCTGTCTTATTCTTTTTAGACTTTACATTAGTTGCTGTGTTAAGCCTGTTCTGAACTTGCACCATAAAAAAATGTTAATATGCACTACTGATAAAGGTGATGTTAAAATATCTTATAGAACTATGATACAAATAAAGTGATTCATAGGAAATAGGTCTCTTTTGATCTAAGCAGGGAATTGAGAAAATCAACTATTGATTTTGTATTTGATTCCATTCTGTAATTGATTCTGTTCTGTAACTGCCTAAGCTATGTTTCTTTGCCTCCACTGCTATAGAAGTTCATGAGTTCAGAAGTTCAGGTTTCTTCTCTGGGTTAAGTTTAAAAGTTGATTTTCCTTGTAAATCACTTCAATGGAAAGGAAACTATTATCTCAGTACCACTAGTTGCTCTTATATAAATAGAAAAAAATTTTGGAGGAATGAGAAGGAGAATGCTCAGTTGGGGAAATCAGAAAAGGGTTCCTGGTAAAGATGATGGATACTTCAGTTGAGTCTTAAAGGAAGAGAGGTAGGAAAAATGCTCTATAACCAGCCGTAGTCTCTCCCCTGATCAATACTGATCCAAGGATCTCTTCTACAATGACCCCAACAAATAAGCTGCAGCTTTCTATAAATTGTAAATCAAGTTCATTTGTCTTCCTTTCATTTACTTCTTTTTCAAAAATAAGTTTTTATTGGTGTCTTCTGTTTCTTACATTGTAATAGTTATCCCAAGTAACCCTCCATGTCTCATGGAGCCATCATCCAATGTAACAAATAGTATTTTTTTGGAGAGAGAAAAAATTAACATAACTGAACAAAACATTGAAAAAGCCTGAAAATGTCCATCAGGTAATACCTGTAGTCCTCCTTCTTCCATGAAGGGTTGGGGTAGGAGTATCTTCTCATCTGTTGGGGTGGGTTAGGAGTATCTTCTCATCTCTTCATTTAAGTCCTGCTTCACTTTTCTAATTTTGTTGCATCCCTTTTAATTTTTTTTTGAGGGGGGTTGTCATTGTTGTTTCTGTTTGTATCACAGCAGTTGCACATTGTTCTTTTGGCTCAGCTTACTTCACTGTGCATCAGTTCACATAGCTCTTTTCCATCTTCTCTATATTCATCACAAACATTATTTCTTATTAGCATAATAATATTCTGTTACATTCACATACCACAATTTGTTTAGCCATTCATTCCCTATTGATGGATGTTATCTGTTTTGTTTCCAATTCTTAATTGTCACAAAAAGTGTTGCTGTATTTTGTTGTATATGGGGACTTTCTTCTTAATGGTGGCTTATTTGGAGCCTCTGGTTCAGTGCAAATAGACATTTTAGTCACTTTATTTCAAATTGCTTTCCAAAGCAGTTGAACCATTTCACAGCCCTATCAGTATTGTGTTAGTGTGCCTGTTATTCCACATCCTCTCCAACACTGAATATTCCCATTTTTTGTCATTTTTGCCGATTTGCAGGGTATGAAGTGAAACTCCAGGGTTGTTTTGATTTGCATTTTTTTATTATTAGTGATTTGGTGCATTCTTTCATGTTGTTGGGAATACCTTTCTGTCTTCTTTTGAGAATTGTTTGTGCATATCCTTTGATCTCTCACTTATTTCTATTTGGTTCGTAAATTTTATGTAATGGTCTTCTCTTTCCTAGTATTATCTGTTTCATTAAGGGATTATACGTGTTTAAGTTATTCAGAAGTTATTATAACTCAGTAAATACTCATCTTGATGTAGTGCAAACATTTATTAAACCCTAACAGTATATTAAAAACAGTATATAAAAAGAGCATGATATCTAATTTTGGTGAAATTCTTTTATTCTGAAAGGATGATTAGTCACCATGTAGAAAAAGAAGCTATAGTTACAGAGAGCCAAAATGACGTTATAGTGAGCAGCTCATGCTAAACTAATCTTATTTCCTTTTCTGTTAGATAATCAATCAACAGACATTTATTAAGCACTCATTTTATATGTCAAGGACAATGCTAAGCACTGGAGATACAAAGGAAGGCAAAAACAGTCCTTGTCCTCAAGAAACATATATTATCATGAGAAAGACATACAGATAACTAGATATATTCAAGATAATCTAAATAGTAGATGGAAGGTAATCTGAGAGGGAAGGATACTAACAGAAAGAGACTAGCAAGGATCACCTCCAAAAGGTGGGACTTATGCTGAATCTTAAAGGAAGTATTTTCTGATAGTGTTGCTGAATTGATATATTAGGGAAATGTTATATAGTTTAATTAGATCTTAGCAAAGTATTTAATAGTGCTGTGCTATTCTTGCAGAAAAATGACGTGGTATAAGCTAGATGATGATACATTTGGATGGGTTTTGACACTGGTTGCCTGGCAGATTCAATGAGTATTTGTTAATAATTTAGTGCTGTCTTAGAAGATCTTGAGTAGATTCATCCAGGGAACTGTGCTTGGTTCTGTGCTCTTTTAATATTCTGTATCAATGTTCTGGATGAAGATAGAGGAGGCACCTTTATTGCATTTGAAAGTGACACAAAACTTGGTAGCATTATGTGTGTGTGTGTGTGTGTGTGTGTATGTATGTATGTGTTCGTCCTTTGTTGCCAAAGAAGACCATGCCATCAGAGAAATGATGACATGACTTGCACTTGACTTTGTTTTGAGTGAGGGAGGGCTGTGCAGGTCACCAGCCTCTCTTCTCCTCCAGAGCCATCTGAATCCAGTGACCAGATATTCATCAGGATGACTGGAGATGACCCAGGATGAGGCAGTTGTGGTTAAGTGACTTGCCCAAGGTCACACAGCTAGCAAGTGTCCAGCGTCTGAGGTGAGATTTCAACTCAGGTCCTCTTGACTTCTGCACTGGTGCTCTATCCACTGCACCACCTAGCTGCCCTGGTAGCATTATGTAGCTACTAGATGACAGGTGCAGGATCTAAAAAGATCTTCACAAAGTTTACATTTGATTCTAAAACCAACAGGGAACCCCTGGAGCTTACCAAGTAGAATTGCTCTTAAAGAAGATCACTGGCAGCATATATAAGATGAACTGGACTAAGGAGAGAGACTTGTGGCAGAGAGTCTGGGAAGTTTAGTGCACTGAAAGTGCCATTACAAGTCAACAGTTTGATATCCCATATTAAAAAACTCAACCTAATAGGATCTTGCACAATATTCTACTAGACATAGTTTACGGGAATAAACAGATGATAGCTCCATTGTACTCTGCCCTGGTCACACTGCATTATATTATTGTGGTCAGATTCAATGTTTTCAGAAGATTATCAGTAAATTGCAGTGTCTGGAGAATGGTGACCAGGCCATACCAGAAGCAGTGGAAGGAATTGGAGATGTTTAACCTGGAGAAGAGATTATTTAGAGGTACATGATAGTTGTCTGTGATTTTGAAGGAAAAAGGGTTCTTTTGCTTGGCTCCAGAGAATAGAATTACAAGCAATGGATTGAAGTTGCTTAGAGGCAGATTTAGATTTAGTATAAGGAAAAAACTACCCTATAGTTGGAAGTGTACAAAGTAGAACAGGCTTCCTTTGGAGCCATACACACAAAAAACCTTATCATTTATTGTCTATTTCATAAAAGCATTCTGTTGGGCAAACAAAATATCACTTTAAGAACAGTCTTATTTTTCTTAAAACGATATAAGATTCTATAACAGATTTGACTAAAGTTTGTTCAATATCCATTAAATAATGATGTCAAGCAAGGTTCAAAACCCTTAAGCTATTTGCAAAACCTGTGGAGGACTTGGTGTATGGAATGTAATAGATGAGGGACTCCCAGTCAGTGATGATGTTGTTTTCATAGATCACAGAAAGTACACACTTTGCATGAAGCCCTGGGATGCTGTAGTGACTCTTCAGTGACATTCATAATCATTTGCAAAAAAAAATGACCCAGGCAGCTACACTGGAAAAGTAAAGTGAGCAAACAGATGGCATCTAGGTTACTGCATGCATTTGGGTAGGAAGTTCATTGAGTTAGTCCATATATATATGTATTTGTGTGTATATCTGTATGTCTTGAACAGGTGCCAAACATCTTTGGGGGATTTATGGGAAGAAATGAATAAAAAAAATTACATAAGATGAGAAGACATGCATGGAGAGATGACAGTTTGTGCAGCTGGAGGGAATTTCCAAATCATGATAACAGATCATTGAAGTAACATTTTGCAAATAACTTTTTAAAAAATCCCCAAGATACTGCTTCCAAGTACTTTCCATACTACTTTCTCTTGCTTTAGAGGTTTCATGTTGATGGACTTTGAGGTAAAGAAAGAATACAGCACTCAGAAATGAATGGTTTAGGAAAAAAGTCCGGTTGAATTGTGGAAATGCTACATTACTTTTAAAAAATATATTTTTGCCTATGGCTTGAAAATACATTTCCCTCTGCAAACAGATGGAACTGACTTATAAATTCAATTACTAGTCTAATTTCTGGAATTGTTTAATGTTCTTTTTTTCTTAGGCCCTTTTAATTACTTCCTGTTTTATTTTTTAGCATTTACTAAGCACCATTAAGCTCTGCATTTAGAAAGATAATTTTGCTTAAAGTAGACTCAGTTCCAGGCCCTACTGTTAATGAGATTTTAATTCTTAACCGAATTTAAAGTACGCTTTTTATTTGTCTTTTGTTTTACATCACATTCATTCCTGAATATATCACTCCCCCTCCCTTACCCAGAGAGTGACTTGAAACAAAAATTAAAAAAAAAAAAAGGAAATGAAAAAAGAAAAGGGGAGCAGCTCATTAAAATTAATACATAGAACATAGCTTACAATATATAAAATATTACACACCTATAGTCCCTTATCTCTGTAATTAAGGGAAGGAAATGCATTTTCTCAACTCTAGAATATGTTTTTCTAGAAATAATAGAAAACTTGTTATTGCTCAAAAATCTAATTTTTCTTAAAATTTCAAGCAGATCTTGAATTTTTATAGTGACCTTTTCCATTTGATTGTGTAGTACTCTATCTTCTGTCCTGAGTTTGAGTGAAGTTCTTTACTTTGTGAGTTACTAATTCTTCCATGATACTGCAAATATAAAATAATATAGAAAGTGGTACTGTAGTGATATGAAAGAGTTAAGGAACTTTTTTTTTAATTACCAGGGAGCAACCTAAGCATTGGAAAAAAGAGATTCCAATGAGTAAAATATTGTTATAGCAATGTCTGTGTAGGCAAACAAAGTGGCTATTATGTGCTCCTCAATGGGTGCTTATAACAGCTTTGGACACTAGGACTGTTTATTGAGGGAAGAAATGTTAGCTAAGATGGCATAGCTGTTCTCTGTCCTTTTTTAGATAAAAAAAAAAATGCTAAAAAATGCTTTATCAGCTTAATTTTGAAATAGGAAGAAGGAAACTTGGTATAAGGTCGTAGAATAGAGATGATTTTCTCAAGTGTACTTTTACCACATACTGAGTTTGAGCTTTAACCTTGGTTGGTGCTTGAATACCTAGTCTAATATTGTTCTTGTCAGGGGAGATTTAATTTGATGTATGAGTTATTAAAAACGTAATTTGTTTTTGAAATTATAGTAAAAAAATCTTATACTTTGACATCTTTTCAGAGTTAATACCAGGCAGTTCTCCACTTGATGAGTAAGATTGCTTTATCAAATCCTTTGAGTGATACAGATATAACTGTGAGGATGAAACTAGATAGTGTTAAGACGTAAAACTCATTATCTTTGTTAACCTTTTCAGACTAAAAAGTGGATGGGTGAAAGTGGGAGCAGATTATGCCCACTCTTAGGCATGCATTGTCTCAATTAGTGCTTTTTAAGTGTGTACCTTTTGAACTGTAACTACTTTAATTCTCCCTGCAACCCATCCATGCCCTCTCATCCTGTGTTCTTCTGATATCGTGTGGATATAGCACATTGACTGTCTAATTTTTGACCTCATTAAAGAAAGCAAACTGCCTGTTCCTTTTCAAGTTATGATGCTATTGTAACAATACATTTTCTTTTTCAGAACATAATAGGATACAAATTAAAAGTACTGAAGGTTTCTAAACAAGATGACACCTCCTTAGCTCGACACTTATTGTCATACCGCTTTTACTAGTTGCTGTCTTCTTGTGTTCAAATCATCCAACCCACAAAGGACTCATTAAACAAAGAGCCATTGCTGTTCTAACTCTAAAAAGATAACTTCAAAAAATAATGTTTTGAACTTTATTTACACAATATGTAACACACAGTTCCATGAGGGCAAGGCTGGTTCTTACTTTATTTTTGTGTTCTCTAGCCTATCCTTTAAAAAGCATTTTAAAATATATTCTCTCATTTAAGTCTTACCATGAAGTTAAAGAATGTAGACCAGATATTGTTACCCATTTTATGAATGAAAAAAAAAACACTCTGAGCCTCAGGTGAGTAATTTGGAATTATTTTTAGAGGAAGAAATGGTATTCTCATTCTTCAGGTCACATAACTATAAGATACCATACTATATACCACTTGGAAGATGTTAAGAATAATTTTCTTAGTGCCCTTATAGAGTTATCTTATAAAAAGTACCCAAATTATTAGTAGAAAAGATTGTGTCTTGGGAGCTATATTCCCTAATACCTATCTTTATACCCTGCTTATATATAGTTCACTCTTCAAATAGCTCATTCAGAGCTTTCTATTGGCTAGACTTTTGATGTGAGAAATCTTTAATGGTTTTAATGTATTAATGGGAAAAATACCTTGTTGGAAGTTAGACGTGGTGGTACATGCCTGTAGTTCTTGCTATTGAGGAGCTGAGGGTGGTTGGGAATTCTGAGCTGCAGGGCTAAAAATATTTGAGTGTCCTAACTGAGAGAGCTCCAAAATGGTGAGCTCTCCCAGAGGTGATGGCCACCAGGCTGCCTAAGCAGGGATGGACTGGAGCAGATCAGAGAAATGAAGCAGGTGAAAGCTTTTGTGCTAGTTGGTGTTGGGAATGGGACTGGTGAGTGGCCTCTCTACTTCCAACCTAAGTGAGAGGAGACCCAGTGTCCTACCACACCCATACCCCTACTGATAATGCAGAATTTTGTTATAAATACCAGAATAAATTTTTTTTTTTTGTGATCAGTGAACACAATAGGATCTTGATTCTCAGTGTCTTTTAGTTTATTGTGAAATGATAAAGATATGGTCTGTTTTCGAATATTGCTTGCCTATCTCTCCTTTTCTCCTGTCAACACCCCCATCCAAAATGACCTAAATTTTATGTAGAGATGACTCTTAAAAAGATTCAGTATAACTTGGAGAGTAGGCATAGAGGTTGGGAATTGTTGAGAGAACCTCAGTCACCTTTGGAGGACACAGCAGCATTGAGTATCTATAGGACCCAGTTCCCCCCCCACCTTGCTCCCTTCCTCTTCTCAAAGTTTACAAACAGGTTGGCTCTTCCGTCCTCTCGCAGTTGTCTTGTCTCCAGCGTGCTCCTGCTCTTATGTGCTTGCTAAAGTCTAGTAGCTTTTCCTATTTTTGTTCCTTCTCAGCCATTTCTATTCCTTTTGTATTGGGGAATGGTGAGGCATATGGTGCGTGCAGGAAACGTATAACAAAACTGGGAGAGCAGCCCTTGTCATGTTAATGTTTTCTCATTTTGCAGATGAGAAAACGGGCTTAGAGAGATTGTGACTTTCCTGATTAGGTTCACATACTTAATAAAACCGCAGAGACTTAAATTTGATACAAAGCTTCTGATTATTCTGGCCCTCATTCTTGGATGAATGTGCATCTCTCTCCCCCCCATCTCTTGCTTACTTCTGGTCAAAGATAGTGCTTCTTAGATTTTGCTCCAGTTCAAAGGATCTCCTAGACCATTTACTTCATTTATTACCAGCTGTTATTACACAACAAGCAACCCCCAAATATGATTCTCTAAACCTTTCCTATTTTTCTTTGTAAGGTAAAGAGAAGAAATCTCAGGAGAATGGGTTGGGTTAGAGCTAAAGTATTTTAGTACAGATTTGGGAAAGGAAGTAGAGGAAGAGAATGAAAGGTAGTGTTAGATATAAAGGTAGAATTAGAATTAGGCAGGCAGCTACTAGAGGAAGACTATTTCCAGTTTCTAAATAAGACAATTCATAAATTGCATATATTTTAAGGCCTGACAGGACTTATTTGTTTTGTGATGAGTCAGGATGCTTGTGTTACCCAGCGTGGCTCAAAGCCTTTCTTTAGAAGGCCTTGCAACATGCAGGCTCTACAATATGCAAATTATGTTTTTGTTTCTTTTATCTTCTTTAAAATACACACTTTCTTGTTATTATATGTTATGCCTCTTAGCTAGTATGAGTTCATATTCTTCTGGCTATTGAATCTGTTAAAAATTGCTGCAGTCTTCAAACTTTTCCCAGGGCAAACACTGGAATTGTTCAGCCTGTGTCTTCTTTTAACTATCTTTCCCTCAAATATCCCTTTATCTAAAAGGGAGTGGTTATACTTGGAAACAATGGAATTTAACTCTGTTGTTTTTATACCTGTGGAGTTAGCTGCCCAGCCATCTCTTTACAAGCCTTAAACTCACACATAGTCAATGTGTTTTTCTTTCATTATCTCTTCATTTCTTCTGACTCTACCTGCATATGATCTTTTTAAAAAAAACATCCTAATGTAAATTAATTACTTTAGAGTAGGCTTGCACAGCTGTGGCTTGCAGGCTGCCCAAAATCTTTTGGCATGCCACAAGTGGCCTACAGGCAGCAGATTGTGCAAGCCTACCTTAAAACTTTACCAAACAAGTGGTCCAGATTTCTGCATTACCACATTTAAGGGTTCTTCAGCTAGAATTTCATGTAATTTGTGCCTTAAAGTTTTCTGCAAAACCTTTATGATTGATTTGCGGAAAAGGAATAGGAATATCATATTAAAGAATGGCACTCAGGTACAAATAGAAGTGTTAAAGTTCGTATGGAGTGATTGTGTATTCCAGCTTCCTTTTTCTTCACTATCCTTAATCTCCTTGATATATCTGTATCTACATCTACACCTATACCTACACCTACATCTACCTGAGAGTTGTATTACTGGGTCAAAGGGTATGTACAGTTTAGTGATTTAAAAATATATATATAAATATATAAAATTCTAAATTGTCTTCTGAACCGATTGAGCCATTGGTCCCATCAGTACTGTATTTGTGTGTCTGTCCTCTCCAAGCCTATAATTGTCATTTTCTTCTTCTCTCATCTTTTGCCAACCTGAGGACTGTGAGGTAGAACGTTAGAGACAGTTTCATTTGCACTTCTCTTGTTATTAGTGATTGGAGCATGTATTTCATATGGTTGTTAGTCAGTAAATATTTATTAAGTACTTACTGTGTGCCAGGTACCGTGCTGAGGCTAAAAGAAAGACAGGCCCTGGCCTCAAGAAACTCACTGCATGATGAGGCAACAAGCAAACAAACCTATACAAACAGGCTTATACACGATAAAGAGGAAGGCAATAGAATTTAGAGGAGTTAGGAAAGCCTCTGTGCAAATGGGGAAGAAGATGGGCATTTAAGTGTGGACTTAAAGGAAGCCTGGGAAGCCACCAGGTGCAGATGAGCTGGGAGAGCATTGCAGGCATGGGAGATCTCCAGAGAAAATGCATGGAGCCAAGAGTTGTTCGTCTAACAGTCAGGAGATGAAAGAGTATCTAGTGGGAAATGAGGCAGAAGAAGACTGCCAAGATGGAGGAAGCAAAAGTGTGAAGGGCTTTGAATGCCAACAGAGGATTTTGTATTTGATCCTATTTAGTGAGTAGGGAGGTTAACATGACTGAACTTACAACTTAGAAAAGCCACTTTGGCAGCTTAATGGGTAGAGTGGAGGTGGGGAAAGAGCCTTATGTTTCTTCAGTTGAGAACTGGCTATTGTTGCCAAATCTAGTGACCTTTTTTTAATCCTAATACTTAATGGCAGCCTTTGAATCCACCTTTCTCACCCTCTTCTCTTACGTACAGGATGGATTGGAGAAGAGGAGGTGGATGAAGGAAGGCTGTTCTTGGCTGATGCCAAGTAGTAGAACAGATGAAGAGTGAGGAGAGCTTGAACTGTGATAGCTGCTATGAGTAGAGAGAAGAGGATGGATGTGAGAGATTTGGGGGAGACAGAAATGACAAGTGAAGCCAAAATATATCTCTTGAAAATGGAGGTCAAGCTTTTGTAGTTCAGTGCTTTAATTAGACTTTTAATCAGTAACTTAGAGCAGGTTGTTAAATACTCACAGACTTAGAGCAAATTATCACCATTTCTGGTAAGGTGAAAGGAAATATTTTAAATGATCACTTTTTTTTTACATTAAAATAATTGAGTTTGTCATACTCAGGGATGACATATTTTTAAAACTTTTCTCTTGCATTTCTTCTGTGGTAGGTAACAGGACCTTGGCTTTATTGGTAGTAGTTGCAAATAGTCTAGTTACAGTATGTTCAAGTTTTCTAGTATAAACCTGTATTAAGGAAGTTTTGTAAACATATTCCCTGGGGTGCGGATGGATCAAACTGAGAATTAGAGGTGGGCGGAGTAGGCAACCAGACTAGGGAAAGGCATCAGCTATTCACTGCCTCTCTAGTCCCTCTCAGCTCTGCCAATTACCAAAGAACTAGGGGAATTCCAAAAAGAGAAACTTATAGGATGTCAACTCAGGGCATGATTTAAATGAGAAAAACTAGTCAGAGCCAGGATATGGCACTGTGGACAAAGCTTGAAATTGTGCCTCCAGTGTTATTGCCCAGAAGGGATTTTTCACCTTCACTGTAACATGTATATTATTATAACACTATTACAAAGTACATGCAAAGCAGATCTTTCTGGAATTCCAAATATGTGGTTATAAAAATAAAAATTTAAATATCCTTTGTGCCCTGCATGTTGCCATCTAGGCCAGGGGTTGGGGAAACTCTGTCTGTGGGAGCATGTGGTAAAAAGATAATGGTAGACTGGGCCTTGTAGTTCAGGGACCATATAACTCTCAAAAAGAAAATCTGTGACAGAAAATAGTAAGCCAAAATTTCACATTGAATCTGATTTGAATTTCCTTCAGCTAAAGCAGCTAGGTCAGGGATGAGATCTAAGCCTGCACTATGTTAAGGTGAAGGGGAAAGATGAAGGGGAGGTGGCTTTGCCAGTAGTGTACTGAATATCTGGAGCCCAGTGGGTACTAGATTAAGAGAGATCTTTCTCATTTAAGAGGAAAACCTGTGGCCCCCTGGACATAGAACTGAAGTTGGGTAAATAGCCTTACTCAACTGAATCTAGAAAGCTAGAGTTTGATTAATGTAGTGTAGTGTCTTACCCAAGCAGGATGGGACTAGCCAAATTACAAGGCAAGATTTAGAGGAAAGATTTTGTTTAGTGTTGTAAGAGGAGGATGACTAAGAAAGATTAAGGCCTTTTTTCTTAGGAGAGAAGGGAAAAGTTTGTATCCTCTCTGGTTATCGTATTCCAGTAGTAAGGACTCAAGGTCACGCGGAGTAGTGCTAGCAGGAAGTGGCTAGTAAAAGTGAACTGGAGAAGGGACAAACAAACAAGTCAAGATCAAGAACTTGTGCTATCTGTGAGAGTAAAAAGTGCTCCTGTGGTGCTCTCTTCGGCTTTAAAGAAATTTTTTAGTGTGGTCTTCATTTCAGTGCAGTGAAAAGAGTGAAATTTTCAGTCACTGGGTCCAGAGTCTGAATCCTGGCTCTGCTGATTACTAGGTGTGTGGCCTGGGACAGGTTGTTTTAACCTGTCTGGGCCTCAGTTTCTTCCCTTATAAGTGAGGGAGTTGTACTAGATGACTCTAAAAGGTCACTTCTAGCTTTAGAACTATGAACTTAGCACCGCAGTTTTTTGGCCCCTCCAGATATCTGGTAAAATAGGAAACCCAGAAGCCACCAAAGTCTTCCCAAGCACCCAGCTGAGAGCTACCCATTTTACCTGTAACTGTTAAGAGTGCAAACCGGCCTTGATAGTCTTTAGCATGTTATTTTATGTGACCACAAAATGATAAGACATGGCTGTCAAAGTGTGCTATGGTGGTTTCCACTTAGAACCAGAAATTAAAGTATAATTGATAAAGAGTGGAAATTAAAAAGAAATCATTTTAGTACTTAGAGGGAAAATAAGAACATGTTTTGAGTGGTATTGAAAGGATTCAGTAAAGGCCCCAAAGGAGGAGGATGGGAGCAAATCTGAAAATTATCCTTTGATTCAGTAAGGGAAAGGTGGGAAGGACATAACTACAGTCTTGCCTTTGGAAGTGTGTGCATGTGTGTGGGTAACATTCCTGGAAAACAGAAGAAAAGCAGAGAACACAAATATTTGGTGCATATTGAAAAAACTCTGATCTTTTCTGGCTGACAGTAGCCGCAGACATTCTGGCAGTGAAGTTTATTAACACCTCTGTTTTCCCACGAAGCCACATCACTGACTCTGAACACTTGGGCTTAGAGTCCAAAGGACTTATACTAGGCTTTGAGGTTATGATTACAACACAAAACTTGAGTTTTAAAGGCAAACAATGAAAAGATGCAACAACTCTATGTGGAGTTCTTCACAGCAGTTGGATGAACAAGCACCATGAAGTATCCAGTCAGGTACCAGCTGCTCCACAAACTTGTACACGTTATGCCTTGCATTTATTTTTCTCCACTGTGAAGAGCCACGGATGCTGAAAGTGAAAATCATGGGAATGCCTGAAGTTGCCAAAGTTAAAAAGGTCAGTGTTGAGGACTGATCATATATGCCCTACTGTTTGAAAAAAGATCACTCTTTTCACTGAAATTTTTCTATGTGTGAACCTAAGGCCAGAGACTTTATAAGCCATTATGGGTCATGAGCAAGTTCATGAACAAAGGAATCTGCACAAATTTTAAAAAATGAACTTCTGACTATCCAATTCTAATTCTAATAAGGGAGCAGCTAAGTGGTGCAGTACATAGAGCATAGAGCACCAGTGCAGGAATCGGGAAGACATGAGTTCAAATCTCACCTCAGACACTTGACACTCATTAGCTGTGTGACCTCGGGCAAGTCAATCTCAATTGCCTCATCCTGGGTCATCTCCAGTCATCCCGATGAATATCTGGTCACTGGATTCAGATGACTCTGGAGGAGAAGTGAGGCTGGTGACCTGCACAGCCCTCCCTCACTCAAAACAAAGTCAAGTGTAAGTCATATCATCATTTCTCTGATGGCATGGTCTTCTTCCACAACGAAGGACAAACACACACACACACACACACAATTCCAGTAAGAAAGAAAAGGAGACATCTGAAGAAGTAGGACCTTTAAAATTCAATTCAGCAAAAATTAAGTGCCTTAAAAACAGCCCTTGCCTTTAAGGATCTGGGGAGGGGATTTGGGGGGAGGATGTTTATGGGAGGACATAATGGGAACAAATAAGTACAAGGTATAGACGATGTGCTTTCAAAAGGGAGAGAGTGCTGTTAACTTGAGGGAATCAGTACAAGCCTCACCTAAGAGATAGTACATGAATTGGAAGGAAACTCGGAATCATGTGAGCCAGAGGTAAGGGAGTACCTTCTAGATTTAGGGGCAGGGGTAGAGGAGTAAATACTTTAGTGTAGGTTTAGAGGCCAGAAATGGGAACATTGTGTGTAGGGAACACCTAATAGGCCAATTTGGAATTGAACTTAGGGGAAAACTAAAAGGTAGTTGGGAGCCAGATTATAGAGAGATTTTGAAGTCAAGTTGAGGATTTTGTCAGTGTTTCCCCCCTATAGACTTGATGGAGCTGCTAAAGATTTTTGATTAGGGGGTGACATGGTCATATCTGTGTTTAAAGAATATCAGTTTTGTAGGGAAGATTGATTAAATAGGAAAAAGACAGGAGACAAGGGAGACCAGTTAGGGGTTCAGACTGTGTGAGGGGTTAGAAGGGTAGGATTTGAAAGATGTCATGGAGAGAAAATTGACAAAACTTGACAGTTGATTGGATTTTGGAGTTAAGTAAGAGGGAAGCCGCAAGGATAACTCCAAAGTTGTGAAACTGGATGCTATTGTGGTACTATCAATAGAAACAGGAAAATGTTGAGAAAGTGACTTTGAAATTGACATGTTGAGTTTGAGGTGTCTAGGAGACTGGAGTTCAGGAAACACATTAAGTCTGGTTGTTTTTTTAAGGTGATTCATTAGTAGAAAAAACCCATTCTTCCAAAGCTGATCTGTAATTACAGCAGCAGCTCTGTGATTTAGTCTTAGATAATTGTCAGAGGCACTGAGAGGTCACATGACTTACCTCAGAGTCATCCAGCCTGGACTTGTTGCAGAAGCAGTTCTTGAACCCAGGTCTTCCTTACCAGTTCTGTTCCTCCACACAAAAAGGCTGGATATATGGATAAAATATATAAGAAGGATAAAACCACAAACCTATCGGACTAATGTTTGGAAAGGTTAATGACTTGAGTCTTGGAAAAATGCTAAGGACAACAATAAAGGTTTTCTTTTTGAGCTGTGTCCAAAATAAGGATCTTACTGTTCAGACTAGAAAGGAACAGCAAGCATTCTAAAAAGGGAATCCAGTGAAACTGAAGATAAATGAGGAGAGAAGAGGAGCACCAGGACTTGGACAGGTTGTTATCTTTCTATCTGTGTTGTTGAAGGGAGCTCCTAAACTGATGAGATTTCTGATCCATTGGAGCTTTATAGACTTCAAAGTGTTTTGATGCATTTGATGACAGCTGTGTGAATTAGGCAGAACAGATAGTAACTTTATTTTCCAGATGATAGAATCACAAATCTCAGAATTCATTTTGTTCACTTCCTACCTTTCCCCATCCTTTTTAGAGTTGAGGAAATTGGGACTCAGTTAAATTAGAAATTTGGCTCAAGGCTAGTGAAAATGGAAGCTGGAATTAGTACCCATATCTTGAGCACACTTAGTATGATGCTTATCTGCATTCGGTTTCCTGTTTCTAACTCAGAGCCAAAAATAGGTTAACCAAGAAAGAGTAAATCATTATTTCCTTTTGCACATGGTGCAAACCTACTAGGTTGTTAGAATAGTAGAATTCCATATTGTGTAGAAGTTACAGATGACACAGAACTAGGATAGATTATTTTTCTGGAATTAATCAAGCTAAAATTAAGATGTTGAAATTGATCTGTAATTCTTCAGCAGATTTTTTTAAAAATCTCATTTCTGTTGTTATTTCTTCCCCACATTGTAACCCATTCATGCCTTCTTATCTTGCATAGTTCTTATCCAAGTGTTAGCACAACTCCTGGCTAGGTGATTTGCCTGACATGCAAGCTCTAAAATTTTAGAGATAACAGTTAACTCTCACACTTTCCATCTGTTATCACATCTTGCTGTCTTTATAAGACTGACTCACTTCCTTTTCATATATGTTTTTGATAATGTATTTTATACTTCTCTTGTGTAAGTAAATATTTGGGATAAGGTGCAACCTATCCATGTCCTACTGTTCACCTTTCCCTTTTGGTTCACCTGTACTTTTGAATTTTCTGAAATCACGGTGGCAGTTTTTAAATTTTTATAGTTATTCTCTAAGTGTAGTTAATTGTAGTCGAGAATGGTGCCAAACCCCAGTTGTTTTTCAGTTTTATTCATCTTTTTGTACATTATGAAAGTCCTACCAAAGTTCCAAAACCACCACAAAAATTTACAAAAGATCCAGAGATTTGGAGGAGCAAACTGTAGGTGAGTGTGTGACCATTCTTTTATTTTGGGGATCACAGTTTTTTTCATTTTTGGATTCACCATAGAGAAACTCATGGAAGATGAAACAGATTTCTAATAAACTGACCATTTTTTACTTTGTTTTATAAAATTTTAATCTTATTTTATTGATGTCTTAGTTTTTATAGCACTTTCATTTCTATATATAGCTTTCTCTCTCCCCTACCCAGAACATTCCTTGGCAACAAAGAATAAAAAAGAAAGAGGGCAAAAAGTAGTTTGGCAGAACCAAAGAACCCTTCAATTGGGTTTGGCGGTGCTACTTGTCATGCTTGTCCTCTGTCTCTGCAGAGAAAACAGGGATATCCATTTTCTTATCTCTTAATTGAGGTGGATTTGTTATTATAGTTATACAGAGTTCAATTGTTTTCCTTTTCATTGGTGTAATCGTGTCAATTATTTTCCTGGGTCTGCTTTTTGTATGAGTTAATTCATTTAAGTCTTCTAGTGTTTCTCTGAATTCTTCATATACATTGATTTTTAACAAAGCAATGGTATTCCGTTACAGTCACATGTACTTCACATTAATTATTTCCCAGTAGGCTGGCATCTACTTTATTTCTGATTCTTCTCTACTTCAAGTGCTACTCTGAATATTTTGATGTATATGACCCTTTCTGTTACTGACTTTTTGGGGTTTATATTATTATCAGTGGGCTTTCTGGATCAAAATCTTTTTTTTTAAAGTATCACTGATTTCTAGAAAGGTTGTCTTTCCATAGCCTCTCCAGCACAGACTAATTCCTCCTTTTGACCTCTGCCATTTTTCTGGGTAAAAACCTCAGAATTGTTTTATTTGCATTTCTCTCATTAGTGATTTAGAGATGTGTTAAAATATGGTTGTCAGTAGTTTGATAATTTGAAAATAGATTTTTTCATATCCTTTGACCACTTCTCCACTGGGAAGTGTTTCTTTATTTTCATATATTTATGATTGTTACCTCTATATCTTGGTCATCAGAAGGTTATAAGGCAGTCTTCCCTCCCTCTTTCCCCTCCTCCAATGTAGTCAGTAGCTTTCCTTCTTAGCCTGGCTGTATTGATTTTGTTTGTGCAAAAACAGGCTTTCCAACTTCATGTAATTGAAGTTACCTATTAATTTTTTGTGACCCTTCTCCGTCTCTTGATTTGTTTTAGAATTATCTCTGAGCCATATTTAGGTAAAATACCCAATCACAAGTTCTCTACTAATTTTTTTATGTTGTGAATTAAAAAAAAAAATAGACCCTGTTCCCATTGTATCCCTTCCCCACCCACTCCTTTGCTTATAATAAAAAAGAAATAAGTTCAGCTAACTAACTACTACAAGTGCTACTTTGAATATTTGGGTGTATGTACTAAGTAGCTAACTAAGACTTCAAAAAATTCTGAAGGTCTTTACACAGTGATCCACAGTCATGATGCTCCATCTCTGTAAAGAAGCTGAGGGAGATATTTTTCTTATTGCTCTTCTTTGGGTTCTTTCCCTTTATATTGTTTTAATAGTATAAATTGTTTTCCTGGTTCTGCTTACTTCCTTTGTTTCACTTCATTTAAGTCTTCCAGTGATTGATCATATCCATTGTTTCTTATAGGACAGTAATATTCAATTACATTCACATACCACAGTTTCTTTAGCCATTCCCTCTTGAATGGGCAATTACTTTGTTTTCCAGTACTTGGTTAATATAAAAAGTGGTTCTATAAATATTTTGATGTATGTAAGGCCTTTATTTTTATCATTGATATCCTTAGGGGCTAGTACATATTTAATAGTGGAATCTTTGTTTCACTGTGTGGGTATTTTAGCTACTATCTCTAATCCAAATTATTTTCCAAAATAATTGGACCAATTCATATCTCCATATGGTACATCATTTTATATTTAGGTCAGGTATCCATTTTGTTCTTACACTATGTTCTTATACATGGTGTAAGATGTTAGTTTAAACTTAATTTCTGTGAAATGCTAACATTCATCAGTTTTTGTCAAATAGAGAAGTTTCTGAGTTCAGTTGTGTCTAATTTTTGCTTATCTAGTTTGTTCCATTGAATTACATTTTTTTAAACTGTAGTACCAAATAGTTTTTTAAATACTGTTTTACATATAATTTGATGACTGGAAGTATTCCTTCATTCCTCCCTTCACTCCACCTTATTTCCCTTGAGAATGTAGACATTTTGTAACTCCAGATGAATTTTGTTATTTTTTTCTCATTCATTAAAGTATCCCCTTTGTAGTTTGATACAGTTCTAAATTTGCAAATTAGTTGGTATCATTTTTTATTATATTGACACGGTCAGGACAAGTAAGCTAATGTCCTTCCAATTGTTTATTTCTTTTAAAAGTTTTTATAATTATATTTACATAAATTTTGAATTTCAGAATAGATTCACTCCCCTGATGGTTGTGCATTTTGTTGTTATTTTGTACAGATTTCCTTTGTAATTATTTCATCTTGGATTTTGTTGCTATCGTATCTTGGTGATATTTATAGATTTATTTTTATATCTGCTTATTTTATTGAAGGTACCAATTATTTCAGTTGTTTCCTATGCTGAATCTCTGGTGTCTTCTAAGCACATCATCATGTTATCAGCAAATAGCAATAAACTCTCTGCCAATATTTATGCTTTTAGTTTCTTTTTTCTTTTATTGCTAATGCTAGCATTTTTAGAACAATGTCAAATAACAATGAGAGACAGCACCCTTGCTTTACTATATTGATTGAAACAGTTTCGAGGGGGCAGAGCCAAGGTGGCAAAGTAGAAAGATGCACATACTCTAGCTCTTCAGCCACAGCCCATAAAATACCTGTAAAGAATAACTCAACAATTCTAGAGCAGCAGACGCCACAGAACGACAGAGTGGAGGAGATTTCCAGCCCAGGGTGACGTGGAAGACCAATGGGAAAGGTGAATCATACTGGACACAGAGTGGAGCGCAGCCCAGCCTTGGTCGCGTAGCACTGGGAGGAGCAGAGCCAGAACAGGCCTCGAAGATGGACTCCCCAGCAGCAGCAGAGGTTCTCAGATCCCTCAACCCACAAGTGCCAAATAAAGCTTTAAATGTCAGTGAGAGGGCTTTTCCAACTTGGCGAGAAGGGAGAAGAGTCCTCCCCTAGCCCTGACCCCAGGTGGCGGATGTGGTGGCCTGGCAGCACAAGCAGCAACCAGCACTCATTGTTGGAACCCTCATCTTAAAGCCCCTGGGAGAATTGAGCAACTGATCTTAATCTCAGCCCTGAGCACGGTCCTGGGGTAAAGAGGAGTGCTGGCATGGCGGAGCTGGAGGCCCTTGAGGAATAAACTGCTCTCCCTTGATTGTGCCACCTTGAAGGAACTGAGAACTTACAAGTCCTCAGAGTATACCCTACTGTTGATAAAGGACCCAAAAGTAAAGTAACTGGTTGGAAAATGTCCAAAAAAAGGGAAAAAAATAAGACTATAGAAGGTTACTTTCTTGGTGAACAGGTATTTTCTCTCATCCTTTCTGAAGAGGAAGAACAATGCTTACCATCAGGGAAAGCATAAAAGTCAAGGCTTCTGCATCCCAAACATCCAAAATAAATATGCAATAGTCTCAGGCCATGGAAGAGCTCAAAAAGGATTTTGAAAATCAAGTACGAGAGGTGCAGGAAAAATTGGGAAGAGCAATGAGAACAATGCAAGAAAATCATGAAAAGCGAGTCAACAGCTTGCTGAAGAAGACCCAAAAAGTGCTGAAGAAAATAACACCTTTAAAGATAGGCTAACTCAGTTGGCAAAAGAGGTCCAAAAAGCCAATGAGGAGGAGAAGGCTTTAAAAAGCAGAATTGGCCAAATGGAAAAGAATGTTCAAAAGCTCACTGAAGAAAACAGTTCTTTAAAAATTAGAATGGAATAGATAAAAGCTAATGACTTTATGAGAAACCAAGAAATTACAAAACAAAACCAAAAAAAAATGAAAAAATGGAAGATAATGTGAAAATATCTCATTGGAAAAACAACTGACCTGGAAAATAGATCAGGGAGAGACAATTTAAAAATTATGGGAATTCTTGAAAGTCATGATCAAAAAAGTGCCTAGACATCATCATTCGTGAAATTATCAAAGGAAACAGCCCTGATATTCTAGAACCAGAGGGCAAAATAAATATTGAAAGAATCTACTGATCACTTCCTGAAAGAGATCCCAAAAGAGAAACTCTTAGGAACATTGTGGCCAAATTCCAGAGTCCCCAGGTCAAGGAGAAAATATTGCAGTCAGCTAGAAAGAAACAATTTGAGTACTATGGAAATACAATAAGGATAACATAAGATCTAGCATCTTCTACATTAAGGGATAGAAGGGCATGGAATAGGATATTCCAGAAATCAAAGGGACTAGGATTAAAACCAAGAATCACCTACCCAGCAAAACTGAGTATGATACTTCAGGGGAAATAATGGTCTTTCAATGAAATAGAGGATTTTCAAGCATTCTTGATGAAAAGACCAGAGCTGAAAAGAAAATTTGACTTTCAAACACAAGAATCAAGAGAAGCATGAAAAGGTAAAAAGGAAAGAGAAATCATAAGGGACTTTCTAAAGTTGAACTGTTTACATTTTTACATGGAAAGATAATATTTGTAACTCTTGAAACTTTTCTCAGTATCTGGGTAGTTGGAGGGATTATACATACACATACACAGACAGAGCACAGAGTGAGTTGAATAGGAAAGGATCGTATCTAAAAAAATAAAATTAAGGGATGAGAGAGGAATATATTGGGAGGAGAAAGGGAGAAATGGGATGGGACAAATCATCTCTCAAAAAGGAGGCAAGAAAAAGCTTTTCCAATGGAGGGGAAACCAGGGGAGGTGAGAGGGAAAAAGTGAAGCTTACGCAAGAAAAAGCTTTTCCAATGGAGGGGAAACCAGGGGAGGTGAGAGGGAAAAAGTGAAGCTTACTCTCATCACATTTGAGTTAAGGAAGGAATAATATGCACATTCGATTTGGTATGAAAACCTATCTTACACTACAGGAAAGTAGGGGAGAAGGGGATAAATGGGGTGGGAGGATGATGGAAGGGAGGGCAAATGGAAGGAGGGAGCAGTTAGAAGTAAACACTCTTGGGGAGGGACAAGGTCAAAAAAGAATAGAAGAAATGGGGGGCAGGATAAAATGGAGGGAAATATAGTTAGTCTTGCACATCATGAGTATTATGGAAGTCATTTGCAAAGCTGCACATATATAACTTATATTGAATTGCTTGCCCTCTCAGTGAGGATGAGTGGGAAGGGAGGAAGGAAGAGAAGTTGGAACTCAAAATTTTAACAACAAATGTTGAGAATTGTTTTTGCATGCAACTGGGAAATAAGAAATACAGGTAATGGAGTATAAAAATTTATCTTGCCCTACAGGACAAGAGAGAGAGAGATGGGGATAAAGGAAGGGAGGGGTGTTAGAAGGGAAGGCAGACTGGGGGAAGGGATAATCAGAATGCAAAGCATTTTGGGGTGGGGGGAAGGGAGAGATGGGGAGAAAGTTTGGAACTCAAAATTTTGTGGAAATGAATGTTGAAAACTTAAATAAATAAAAGAAAAAAAGAAACAGCTTCTAATGGTTTTTTTTGGTTTTGTTTTAGATATGTACTTTTTCGCCGTATTAAGAAAAAGCCCTTCTTTGCCTGTGATTTTTAGGATTTTCTGTAAAAATGAGCCTTGTATATTTGAGTATGCTGTATTTGAAGAGTTGTTGTTGTTTGTCCTTCCTGTTTGAAGGGGGCCAAAATGAAGTCGGGGTCAGTTGTGTGTTTGAATTTGTGTTTATTTTTGAAGTGTTGTATTTTAGAGACACAGGACTTAGGGTTCAAATCTCAGCTCTGTAGCTCACTATGTGAGCTGGAGCAAATCACTTAACCAGTCTTGGCTTCAGTTTTCTGAAGATGAGGGTATTGGATTAAATGACCGCTGAGGTCCCTGTCAGCTCTGTGTTTCTGATCCTGTGGCATAATAATATTGTTAGGTTTTAATTCATATGCACACATAACTATATTGAAAGATTCTTACATTCTCTCATAGAAATCTATCCTGGTCATAGTGTATAATTTTTTGGGTATTATTGTTATGTTTTTGCTATAATTTAATTCTAAATGATTGAACTGATAAGTGATAACTCCTTTGTGATTCTTTATTTTTCCATGTTTTAGTTATTAAGGCAACATTCATCACATAAAAATTATTTCTTAGTGTTTTCTCAGCTTTAAAAATAATTGTAGCATAGATACTATTATTTTTTAAAAATATTTAATAGAATTTCTCCATGCATATAACTTGACCTGGAGTTTTAAATAATCTTTTAGAAAGCAGATTTTTATTGTTTATGTGACAGCATTCCATTTGAAATATCAAAAATAGACAAAACAATGAAAACATTTGGATCCCCTTTAGTGTTCATAACAATTGGATTTGGCCTACAACCAAAGAATTTTATTTTAATGAAAAGACAGGTTGGAGCTCTTTGGAAAACTCCCTAAAATCCTATTAGAAAGCATCCTTTGTTAACTTAAAAAGGGAAATATTAAGAAACTACTGCAAGATGCAAGATAGTTGTAGAGAAAACCTTTATAGTCCTTGCCATCATGGAGCGTAAAGACTAGTAGGACATTGATAAACTGGAGAAAATCTAAGGGATGCGTGCCAGGACAGTAAAAACCTTCAGGAACATAGCATCACAGATATGGAATTAGAAGAGACTTTGGCATTTATCTGGCCCAATTTCCTCATTTCCATTTGAAGAAATTTGGCCCCAGTTAGGGCAAGTGAATTGTCTTAAATTGTTGGCAGAAGCAACTTTGAATCCAGGTCCTCTGACTTGAAATCCAGCTGTCTTCCCCTGCTGTTGGGCTTCCCTTTTGAGGATTTGAAGGATGTGAGAATATTTAGCCCAATGAAGAGAAGACTTAAGGGAGCCATAATAGTTGTCAGTAAACATTTACTTAACACCTACTATGTGTCTTCCAAGTTTTTGAAGGGTTATTATGAGGAAGAGAAATTAGAATTTTTCTGCTTGGCCTCAGAAAGTAGGTGGAAGTTGTCTCAGGAGGGCTTTCAACATTATAGAAAAAAAATTCTAAATAATTAAAATATTCCAGAAGTGGAATGGAGTACCCCAGGAGATAGAGGGTCTTTTTTTCCCACTCGAAGTCTTAGAGCAGAATTTCGATGAAACCAGGACTCCTTCCACATTTCCACCTTGAAGTATATGAGATTCTCTTATTTTGTTTGAACATAAGGGTTTTGTTATTTGGATAAGTTCTGAGCAATATCATTTTACTTATGAGAGCTTACTTTATTTTCCCTAGGGACAGAATGGTTTCAATTCCAGAATACTATGAAGGAAAGAATGTCCTTCTCACAGGCGTCACAGGCTTCCTGGGCAAGGTGCTTCTCGAAAAGTTACTTCGGTCTTGTCCTAAGGTGAATTCAGTGTACGTGTTAGTGAGGCAGAAAGCTGGCCAGACCCCTCAGGAGCGAGTGGAGGAGGTGATTAGTGGCAAGGTAAGTCTAGAGAATGACCAGTAGAAAATACATATGACGTAATACATAGCCCATAAAATGTTTCTTTGTATACTGGAGAAAGATCTTGATGCAACTTGCCAGAACCCTAGAAACCTTTTAGTGTGTTGTAACTGTGTGGGATATCACTAAAATATTGCAAATGTGCTGAGAAGTAGAAAAATTGTTAATCACTATTGTATTTTTTGTAAAGTTAGTAAATTTTGTTTGGGAAAGATGTCCACTTCTAAGCACTGAAGATAATTTTAAAAAAAGTGTTAAGCGCTTTTTAAAATTTATGGAATATAAGTATTTTGAAGAATAGTAAAACATTATAATATGTCTTTGGAGTCACTACTTTATACATAGTAAGCATTGTCAGTTACTGTATATTCCTTTTGTTTAGAAGTATGTTTCACATCTTTTTTTATAATGGTTATTGATCCCAATTCCATAAGCAGTCACTCTTCAGAAGTGTGTAGTAATACCTTAATTTTTAAGTAGTCAGATGTCTGGAATCTCAACCCTGGGGAACATTGAAGAACTAGAAAGCAGAAAAAAATATTTAAGCTACTATGAGCAGCACTGAAAATATTCAAGAAATCCCACAAAGATTACGGAAGACATGAAGTGATGGGTCAGAAGACAGATCAGAAGAAAGGTGTTATCATTGGTGAGAGGTGTTAAAGTCTCATTAGTTCCTAAACTGAGAAGTCTCAGAAAGATAAGAGCTAGGAGACAAGAAAGAACACAAAAGAAATAAAAAGACAGAGGGAGGGGAATGGAAAAGAACAGAACTGGATGTGGGATGGACAAACACAACCCCTGACAGTGGGAAAGAGGGACAGCAGAAAACAGTTATGTCAGAGGAAATAAACACTGATAGAACAGTGTCTTGTCTGCGGTCCTTTATGTAGTTTATAATGATAGTGCTTTTAGTGAGAAAAAGGTTTTATTATACTTCCTGTTCTCTATTTGCTAAGATATTTTTGAAGAATTTTAAGTTAAAAAAAGTTTCAGCACAAACGAATTTAGCTTCAGTTAGAGTTCAGTTCAGTTCAGTCAGAGCACTTACAACCCCAGAGGTGACGGGGACCTGAACATGGAAGGTTCTCTGCCCCACCCCCATACTTTGCTGTTCAGTCTTGTCTTCATTTACATAGTTTTAGTAATAGCGTATATATATCATGACTTCATTAAATACTTCATTAATAACTTCACTGAAACAGAAAATGCTTGTCCTTCCTTTAATTACACCCACTATCTGAAATGTGAAAGAACATTGAATTCAGTTTTTAAAATTACCATTTGCTTGATGAGCAGAAAAGATTTCAGATAAATGTGTAATTGTCTTCATTATCATGTAATTTTCTAAAATGCTTTTGAATCTCAATTCTCATATTTAAAATCAACTTATACAATACATTTTCAGTTTTGATATTGATTAATATTTTAGCCAGTACTATAATTTACAAAACTTAGTCCATTTGAACTTTATATTACCCTTCCTCCTTTAAACATGTTCTTTAAAATTATGGTCTATATCATAGAGTTGCTGTAAAGGTTACTTTGAGGAAAGTATTTTTAAACTAATATGCTATGTAAACTTTTATTATTTTTTTAATCTTAAAGTCTCCAGTCTTCCTGTATAGTCATACCAGTTTCTTTAGATGCCTTTCTCTTTTCTTCCTTGTTAGTTTGTTCTGTATTATATGGTCTGTTAAACTTTTAGAGATTTATCTTTGAGTTAGCTCCAAGTCCTTAGTTTCACAGAATATATTTTCTTTTTATACTCTAACACACTTATGCCTAGTGTTTCTTTTCTTGGCTTTTATGAACTCTAGTATGATGTGGTCATTTTTTTCTAATTGCTTCCATGTGCTCAGCTGCTTCTTTCTTTTTCAGAATTAAATTCCTAATAGAGCTTCTCTGTTCTTGCTGAGAGAGAATAAATTCTTCACTTACTAACAATTGTATTAGGTGCTCTACTTTTAGCAGATTGAGTCTTCTAGTAGATATCTGAGGACCTTGAAGTCCTCTTTCACTATTAAAGATTGACCTCTTGGGTAGTTAATACAAAGAAAGATTTGTCTATGTCTTTCTTTTGAATTTGTTATATACTAATATTATAATATAACTTTATTTTCTTTTATTATGCTTCCTAGTTTGTCCATATCATACACAGAACCCTGTATTAGTTCTCTGCCTAATAAGGGAGCTCCTTGAAAAGACTACCTTTTTTTTAAAATCATGAGTACCTTGAATGTTGTAGGTACTTAGGAAATTGTTGTCACATAAATTACAAGCTGTCAAAATACCTGGGTCTAGCTCTTTCATTTACTGTAAATTACAAATTTTCATTATTTCTCTGGACCTTAGTTTTCTTATCTGCAAAACAAGAGTTACATATTCTGAATTCTTTTTCTCTTTTGAGATTTGAATGCCTCAAATGCAGGAGCTTGGCAGTCTTGTACTGGACCGTACTTGGCTCGACTGTTAAGTAGTTATGTGGCCTTGGGCACATTAAATTAATGCCTCTATATATCAGGTTTCCCCATCAATAGGATAGGGAGTGGGGGTGGACTTAAACTAGAAGATTTCTAAGGGCCCAGCTCTTTTAGTTTGGGTTTTGGAGGAAGAAAATATGATTTGGTTGGAGTATTGGTCACCATAGGCTTCACAGAGTATGTAGCAGTTGATCAGATATATGGAAGAAACATTTCATTTAGGAAGGAACTAGTGTTAGAAACTAGTGTCAGGGTGTTGGAGTAATAAGCTTGTTATGTTTAAGAGAAAAAATCGGAACAGATCACTGTGAAATGGAGTGGTAGGTTTGTGATGGGGAGGAGTAAGAAGTAATGTTGATGAAGGGAGCAGAATGTAGAACGCCTTGAATGCTAGGAAGCAGATTTGACTCTAGCTTGTGGATTATGGAGAGGCATTAGAATCTTTTGAGCGAATGAGTAGACAATATAAAACCAGTATTTTAAGATTCAGGCAGTGTGCAGAATGAATTGGTGGACTGTTGGCAAAGAGACTTGGAGAGGCAGTTTAGGTGATCTGGTAGTATATAATTGAGGCTTGAATTACAGCTTTAAGAAGTGAGAAAGAGGAATGAAGCAAAGATGATTTCTTTGAGTTTGTGATATCAACAGGAAGAATGATGACTGAAGTAGGTGAGGTTTAATTTTAGAGCTAAAGCATTTTATTAAGTTCTTACTCTGTGCCTGGCACTGTGGAACCTTGGAGATAAAACAAAGAGGCACAAAGACAGTCCTGCCTTCAAGGACTTCACAGACTAAAGGGGAAGACAGTAAGAAACAAATCTGTAATAGTATATACCAGATAAAATAAAATAATTAAAAGGGAGAAAGCAGTAGAATTAGGCTTGGGAAAGACTTCCTTTAGAAGATGGAATTTTTTAGTCGGGACTAAAGAACTGAAAGGAAGCCAGGGAAGCCAGGAGGCAAAGATGAGGGGGAGAACATTGCTGATGGGGGACGCTACCAGAGAAAATGCCCGAAGTCATGAGATGGAGTGGCTTGTTCATGGAGCAGCCAGGAGTTCAGTGTCCCTGAACTGAAGAGTGTGTGTTGGAGAGGAAGATGAAAGAAGGCTAGAAAGGTGTGTGTTTGTTGGGGCTAGGTTGGGATTTTGTATTTGATCATGGAAGTGATAAGAAGCCACTGGAATTTGGTTTATTTTTTTGGGGGGCGGGGAGTGACATGATCAGACTTGAGCTTTAGGAAAATTACATTGGCAGCCAAATGGAGGATAGATTGGAGTGGAGAAAGACTTAAGGTAAGCAGACCTCAACAGCAGGCTGTTGCTACTACTAGTCCAGACTGAGGTAATGACAACAGAGTAGTGGCAGTGTCAGAGGAAAGAAAGTTGCTTACTCAGGAGATGTTAAGAAAGTGAAATTGAGAAGCTTTGGCAACAAGATTGGATATGAGAGGTGAGAGACAGTGAGGAGTCAAGGATGACTCCTAGGTTGTAAGCCTGGGAGAATTGTGGGGCCTTTAACAATAGGGAAATTTGGAGAGAGGGTGGATTTAAGGGGAAAGAAAATGAGTTCCATTTTGGACATGTTTAATATTTATATTATTTTTATTATTATCAATATTAAAATAATATATTCTTCTTATTAAAATAATTCTAATTTTCCGGTAGAAATACTTAGTATTTCTGGTGGACATCCAGTTTGAGATGTTTGAAAGGTAGCTGGAAATGCAAGACAGAAGGTCAGCAGAGAGGTTAGGGTAGGATTGGTAAAATGAACTTGAGAGGTTAATCTAGTTCAGTCTTTTCATTTTACAGTTAAAGAAATCAAAGCACAGGGAAAAGTGATTTTCCCAGGGATGGGATGATCATTACTCATCATTGCCATTTTGATTTTAAAAGTATGATTTTTTGCTTTCATTGGCTAGAATTACGAGAATACTAGGGGTTTGTGCCTTATAATTTAGCCCCTCATTTTCAGCTTCCTTATTAGTAACAGTAGAACTCTTTCCAGAACTGGGAGAAAAGGACAGCAGAGTAGTTATGAAAAATCCCTTTATTGTATGGGGTGTTCCAAAAGTGTACAGTTTCAAACTTTAATATACTGATTGACAAACTACAGTTTGCAGTCCTGCAAACATACAGTCCAGAGCTAAGAATGGTTTTAACATTTTAAAATAAAGTTTTATTGTATTGAAAAATGTTAAAAACCATTTTTCTCTTCCAGGCTGCATAAAAGCAGCTAGCTGGCCAGATTTATCTCTTGGGCAGTAGTTTGGGACCCTTGCTAATAGCTTAGAACTATAAGACACTTTGGGACACTTTGTATTTTCTCAGATTATTCTAGGATAGTTTGACTTTATGACCATTTTAGGTCATAACCCACAACAAGCTGAGATGTTTTCCTTCCTCAGCTATGTTAATTACTAGATGTGCCTCAATCTTAATATTTATAACTTGTTAAAACAAAGATACATCTTTGTTCTACAAGTGAAAGATTGACGTCTAGGTTTGCTACTAAATTTAGACTTTAGATTTCCTGTTACCTCCCAACTCTTGGCTTTCCTATTTTTGTTGAGGAACCTGTACTAGAACCTAGAGAAGTAGGCACTTAACCAGTATGAACCATTTTGTTTTTGAATCAAATTTTAACTGTTCATTATTTTGTAGCCATCATTAGGTAGGAATACTTAGAATCCAAATGTTTTTTTTTTTTAATTGGGTTGAGTGCTGACTGAATGGAAATACATTCATGGAAAGAAAAAGTGTCTGCTAAATTCAATGGTTCGTGAAAACTCATGTGAAAATCATTTGGGGGTGGTGTGAAAGATAATTCCACAGTCATAACTCCTACTTTCCTACCTGCCTACTTGTTCATGCTGTTTCTTTTACCTGGAATTCCCTTCCCCAGCACGTCTATTGAAATTCTACCTTTCCTTCAAGTCCTAGCTCAAATGCTACATCTTCCTTGAAGAGAAGCCAGTTAAGTAGAAAAAAGGATATTTGGGGATATATATTTGAAGTAATGGTGCAATATTCAAAATACAATGTTTGACAGTCATTTGGAACTTGAAAACCTAGAGCCAATGAGAAACTGGAGCTGAAGGTATTTTTGTCTCATGTGAAATGAGGAGATTAAATACGATGATCTCTGAGACCTCTTACAGTTCCAGATTCTCTATGGATATTCACATCCTTCATGTGGAAGTGATCATTGAATCATTGAGAATTCATTGTATACTTGAGTTTAAAGTATATACTTTCTTGCACATAGTTAGGTGCTTAGGAGTGTTTTGAAGAGAGAAGATTGAGCTCTTGACTGAGCTTTGAGGAGGGGAAAGGGGAACCAGTAGATGTGGCAGGGAGGTAGCAGAAGACTCAGAATTGTTGCCAATCCCTAGGAAGTAGGGCAATGGGACGGATGAGGTATGGCAGGTGGGACTTCAAATCTTATAGTCAGGAAAGATGTATTTGGTGCCTGCTCTGGGGTTACAAAGAAAGGGGAAATACATCCTTGCTTTTAAGTAGCTCACAATCTCATGGAAGTCGGGGGAGACAACATGCAAATAACTGTGTATAAGCAAACCCGATATAGGACAGAACAGAAGGGAAGCTGTATTAAGAAGGACTTGGGGAAGGCTTTCTGTAAAGGGAGGATGTTTGCTGGGACTTGCAAGAAACCAAAAGGCAGAGATGAGGAGGGAGATCAGTGTAGGCACGGGAGGGAGGGAGGGAGGGAGGGAGTGTGTGTGTGTGTGTGTGTGTGTGTGTGTGTGTGTGTGTGTGTGTTGTATTCGTGTATTCCTAGAGTCTGGAGAATGGACTCTTGTTTAAAGAACGGCAGCAGAAGTCAGTATTATGTGATCTAGGTATGTAGCGTGGGGTGTAAGGTGTAAGAAGACTACAAGGGTGGTGGTGGGAGTGAGAGAAAGCAGGTATTGAAGAACTTTGAATGCCCAAAAGAAGATTTTATATTTCATCCTGGAGGTGATAGGAAACCATTGAATATTGAGTATGGGGTTGATATGGTGAGACCAGTGTTTTAAGAAGATAACTGATAGCAAGTGGTAAGGAGGAAGAATTTGTGCAACAGGTCTCAGGGTCACATTAGCCAGGAATATGAAAGTGTTTTCCTTAGAGGCTGTAGATCTTGGTAGCAACCAGCTGGCAAATCTAGTATAAATCAAAGACAGAGAGGGAGAAAGACAGAGGTGGTGGATGAGTTGTTAGAAAATGACTGGCCAATATAGAGACAAAAAAAGAGTTCATTCAAGTTTATTTCCTTTTCATATTGATTTTTAAAAATGCACCAGATTATATCAGGTAGTCCCAATGATTTTCTGTGATGGTAGCTTTTTTTTTTTTCAGCTTTTGATATATTTTACCTTTGGTTTTTAAGTCCATTTCTTGTAAGTCAGTACTACTCAGATTTGCTTAATTATATCATAAGATCTTTGGAGGTTCTTTCTTGCATCTTTTCTCTGCAAAAACATTCTTAAAATAGGACATTTTTAACCCTATTTTCCTTTTTATTCTTTTATAGCTTTTTGACAGATTGAGAGATGAAAATCCACAATTTAGACAAAAAATCATAGCAATCAGCAGTGAACTCACACAACCGAAACTGGCCCTTAGTGAAGAAGACCAAGAGATCATCTTAGGTTCTACGAACATCATCTTCCACTGCGCAGCCACTGTCAGATTTAATGAAAATTTAAGGTAAGTCTCTATATTTCTATGAATTCTTAATTTTAGTAATTTGTTTTTAAAACCATTTGCTGCAAGCTAAAAGATAAATTTTGTTGAATGTAGCCTACTTTTTTTATTCAAAGCGTGTTGAAATTGTATGCAATATTTGTCCGGATGCTGTGTGTGGTTTTCAGTGTCCTGATGTTTTCAAAATAATTTCCTTTTTTTTCTTCCTTTTCTTCAGTTTAAAGATGCTGAAAAACTATGTTTTACTAAAAAACAGTTTTTTACCAAGATTAAAGCTTTACCCTCTATTTTAGAGGGGAAGTAAAGTGAGGGGGAGAGGAAAGAAAAGCTGTGGGAAAGTTGGTAGAAAAATTTAGGATAATATTTTCTGTTAGTTCTTTATTCTTTCCAGTAATCCACTCTGTCCTCACACTGTAAGCTTTTCACTGTGTACTTCTCCCTCTTTCCAGATGATTATTGAGACACTTTGTCTTTCTACTCCATCGCATGTCTATGAAGATCATGGTCAATATTCCAGGCCACACATTTCTCACAATGACTTTTTAAAGCAGCGCCTTCTTGATTTTAATTGGAAGATTTCTTCAGGAAAACTAGCAGTTGCTTTTGGCAGGGCTTTGGGGGAGTTGGAATTGGATTTTTAAAATATCCATTATTATTAGAAATCCAATTAGTGTAGATTTTTTATAAAAATTACTTGTAATGTTGCCTCTTCCTAAGATGACAAGGAAAAAACCCACCTCGTTAAAATGTTACTTCAACAGTTTGCCAATAAGTTTTTGGAATGACAAATTCCTAGTCTCTATGGAGTCCCAAGTTCAATACCCTTCCTACACATGATACATCTAAACAAAACAGACATTTCTACAAGAATTTGCAAAAGATGATAAACTAGTTTCAGTCATATGGGATACCCTTTATTTTTAAAGGCTTGTTTTGTTTGTTTTTATAAAGTCTTATTATACTGCATATTGTCACCACAAAGCTTCCACACAACAGAAGCAAGCCCTGGCCAGTGTCCAGTCAGAGTAGTGCCTTGATCTCTGGTCAGATTTTCTATTGTGAATTCAGTACAAAACATTTGTTTGGCATACCACTATTGAAAGAAAAAATTTAAGGACGCTGGCCTTTGTGATGAAAATCCCTTAACTGAACTGATCAGGTAATAAACAAGTTCACTTCACTCTGAATTTCTCACGTTGGACAGACCTTTGCTGCCAGAAGCCCCCTTCCTCTTACTGACTGATTCCTCCCAGAACAATCTCCATTTTAAAGAAAATGTCCCAGCCAGGCATTATGCCTTTCCAAAATCCACTCCTGACTCTCTGGACTGTCTGATGATGTCTCTGCCTCAGTGTTCCCTCCTCCCCCTTTGTCAGCTTTCCCCATTAGAATATAATCTTCTTGAGGCCTAGACTGTCTGTCTTTCTGTTTGTATTTATATTTGTGCCATTAGTACAGTGCTTGGCACATAGGAAACATTTAAGAAATGGTTGTTAACTTGGTTTTGCAGTAGGTAGATAAACTTTTTCAAAGTAATCTCATCTGGAAGGATAAAAGTAAAAGTAGGAAAAGTGCAAGGGAAAGCAAGACATCCACTTCTAAGGAAGAAATCTCTGCTTTTATTACTGCTGATTCCTTTTTCCTTTCCTATTTTTTTTATGATAGGGCCATGTCACTTACAAGTCACTTAGAATTCCCATTTGATCCCCATAGTTCCTGTAAGGTAAATTTTAAGATTCAAATGTTACCACCATTTTATAGATGAAGACATTGAGGTTTATAAGAGGTAAAGTGGATCATCAAAGGCCACACAACTGGTCAGTGGCAGAGCAAGGACTCATACCCATGTGTTCCACTCTGAGTCCATTTTTCTTTTAACAGTGCACAAAGGAGGGGGAAAGGACACTGTACTCCTCTCCCTGTTGTGGAGAGTGATAGTCATATCAGTGAAATTCTTACTTTCTGTGTGATATTCATCATGTGGATATCTGACTTTTACCTCAAGGGGCTGAGAGCTGGGCACTGGTACACTACCCTGGATTATGGAACAGGACAAGATCTAGTAATTTTATTGAACGATAACCAGAATTTCATACAATCGGTGAATCAATTAGCAAGGATTTATTGGGGCTACAAATACAAAGCGTGAAATATTTCTACTCCCGGGGAGTTTACGTTCCAGCGGGGAGATAGCAAATACCTGTATAAGTATGCGTAGAACAAATACAAAGAAAATAAGCGCAAACGAGTAAATACAAAATAGTTAACTACAAAGTAGCATCGGAAACAATGCTGTGTAGATATAGATATAACATGGCTTAATTTTGTAGGGTTAGGAAAAGACACGCTAGTGGTAGACAGATCAATGGTACATATTTCCTCATGTCCCCTTTTTAGTGATACGCTTTTGGTGTCCTCCCTTCTTTTTATATACTTTATGCGTACCCTTAAATGGTGTCTCCCCAGCATGGACCTCCTTTGTGTATACTTTATCTAGTTCATTGGTTCCTTTTATGACTGTTTGCTTTAGGGCAGCTAGGTGGTGCAGTGGGTAGAGCACCAGTGCAGGAGTCAGGAGGACCTGAGTTCAAATCTCACCTCAGACACTTGATACTCACTAGCTGTGTGACCTTGGGCAAGTCACTTAGCCCCAGTTGCCTCATCCTGAGTCATCTCCAGTCATCCTGATGAATATCGGGTCACTGAATTAAGATGGCTCTGGAGGAGAAGTGAGGCTGGTGACCTGCACAGCCCTCCCTCACTCAAAACAAAGTCAAGTGCAAGTCATGTCATTATTTGTCTGATGGCATGGTCTTCTTCGGCAATGAAGGATGAACACACATACAACTTTATTTGCCTTAGTGCCATTTCTACTTCCTCTTGTATCACATTGGGAAATAGGATGTTAGAATTTAAATCTAATGGCTCCTCTGTTACTGGAGAAAAGATTGGCATGTAGTGAATTCTTAATAAATTTTTGTTAATTGATTGATATATGAATACACTTACTACTACAAATATTTCTATACAGATTGACTAGGTACATACTGTGTTGATCAGAGTTTTGAATTAATAGCATCATAGTCTTCTAGCTAAAACAGACTCTCATTTTATAGATGAGTTATCTTTCTGAGACACAGAAAGGGTAAACTACTTGCCCAAGGTCAAATAGAGAGTGAGAGGTAGAACTGTCACTTGAACTCAAGGCCTTTCAATTTTTTTCCACTGACCCTTTTTCCTTCTCATTCCTGGTGGCAAACATGTACTCTTTTTACAGGGAGATCTGTAAGCACAGAGTAGAGAGTATAGAAATAATCAGTATTCTTTGATCCAGGGAATATATTGGGAATATATTCTCTTGCTGGGAATATATCTTGAAAGTTTGGGTTTTTATTTAAAGAACTTTTTCTTCCAAGATGTTTATAGCTGTATTTATAATTGCAAAACAAAACAATTTAGAAGTAAATGAAATGTCCATTAGTAAAGGAATAATCAGCAGGTAGGTGGTGCAATACATAGAGCACCAGACCTGGAGTCAGGGAGACTCATCATCCTGAGTTCATATCTTGGCCTCAGACACTTATAATTGTATGAACTTAGCAAGTCACTTCATCCTGTTTGCCTCAGTTTCCTCATCTGATGTAAGATGAGTTGGAGAAGGAAATGGCAAACCACTCCAGTATCTTTGCCAAGAAAATCCCAAAAGAGATCACAAAGAATTGGACGTAACTGAGACAATTGAACAATAACAACCAAAAAGGGAATGGTTAAACACATTGTGCTACATTAACGTAATGTAATGTAATCATCTAGTTAAGATTGACAAGTTTGAAGCATATAAGGAATATTGAAAAACCTTTGTGAAATAATACAAAAAAAAGTTGAAGAACAGAGTTTATCTTTATCCTATGACTATAAAAGATAAATGGGAAGAAATGTTCTGATGAAAACTTAAAGAAAATGAAACATAAGTTATGAAATTTTATGGGATAAATTAATTTAATTGCAAATAGTTCAAAGTAATTTGATTATTCTTTATATAATTTTTAATATATTTAACATGTTATAACACACATACATGCATATATGTACATACACATGTATACTCTTATACATACACACACACTTATAGAAAATGTGGAAAATTTTCCATGCATCTCTCTTTTAAAAATAGGAAAAGATTCTTTGGGTGTCACAGTAAATAATACAATCTTTCAGTCATGACTAGATATTTATTGTGTGCTTTTGTTTCCAGAGATGCGGTTCAGCTAAATGTGATTGCTACACGGCAGCTTATTCTCCTTGCACAGCAGATGAAGAATCTGGAAGTGTTCATGCATGTATCAACAGCTTACGCATACTGCAATCGCAAGCATATCGATGAAGTAGTCTATCCCCCTCCTGTTGACCCCAAGAAACTAATTGATTCTCTGGAGTATGTCTTTTTTATTAAACTTTATAGTTATGCAGAGATAAAAAAAATACACATATGTGCTTTTCTTTCAAGCAATTTTAAAATCCCTTCTCCCTCCCCTCACCAAGTATTTTGGCCACATTTAAAAAAAAAAAATCTGAGCATCTATCTGTGGGCACCATAAGTGCTGATGTTACTGTACTTTTCATAAAAGATTTGTTGTGTGGGAGTGGTAGCATGGTATAAAGGAAAGAACACTGGATTTGGAGCCCGAAGATCTGTGTCTGAACCTCTGGTTTCTACTTAATACCTGAATAACTTTGGACAGGTCACTTGATCCTCTTTAAGCTTCATGTATTCATCTGTAAAAGGTGTGGTTTAGACTAGACATCCATGATCCCTTTCAGCCTTTGACCGTGTGGTTTATGCCTGGTAGTTTGCAAGGGAGGGTGGGAATGAACATGGAAAGAAATCCCTACCTAATTTACTTTTGATAGCAGAGACTATTTGCTTAAAGTTGAAGGTGGAGGTAGTAACAAGGAGGTGAGGCCTGTTCTTTTAATAAGTCATCAGTACTTACTCCTTTCTAGTAGGTGGTTGGCAGGAGAGTATCTCTTATTAGTTAATTCTGACTTGGCTAGAACATCCCGTATCTTTTAGTAGTACTGTTTATCAGTTACTCTACACTTTTGAGAATGTGGTTGTTGTCGTTTACTTTGGCCCATCAAACTTGAGTTGGGAATGTTAGGTTTTTTTTTTTTTAATTGACTTGCTGTCCCACTTCCCAAGCAGCTATTCCATACTTTTTCCTTGTACAGCCCACTCCATCTCATCATATCATATAACCTCACTTTCTGCTTTATGAAGAACATTAAGGCCATTTGAGTTACTTTTTAACCATAGCTTATGACAGACTCTTACGTGGGGTAAAGGTTTGTAGCTTAAAAAACTTCCAGATGAATTCCCTTGTTAAGTGTGTCTTTGGGCAAAAAAATCCATACACATTCACTGGACTTCAGTTTTCTCAACTGTAAAATGATGGACTAGAGAACAGTGGTGTCACACTCAAATAGAAACAGTGGGCCACATGTTGACTTAGGAAACCACAGATTAACATTATCTCTGTTGTATTGTATTTTTATTTTGTTCAGCATTTCCCAATTATATTTTTATGTGGTTTTCTAGTTTGATATCTCTGGACTAGATGACCTCCAAGGTCCTTCCCTTCTGGTTCAAAATCTGTGATTCTACACAGAGAATAAATGAAGATTGAATAATCCTACAAAAGCATTCTTTTAACAGTACATTTACAATATTCCATTTTGCACATAACTTTTTGAGGCACATCTACATCTGTTATCCCAGTTTTCTTGGTATTTCAACCCCTACTTCCTCCACAATAAGGCAGAAAAAGATCCCTTAGACAATCTAAACTATGGAAAAAGTCAGGTATGTTTTCTGGTGAAAGAATACTCCTTGACTTCCTCCTTTGTGTAAGACTCATAGTGTCCTATGTATTCATATGCATTACAACAAAACAAACCTATTTTCTCATGGCAGAAGTTACTAATTTCATTTTTTCCTTGCTGACTTTGGAATGAAAGGTACATAATTATTTACAATTTGTTTACATAATTACTTGTTTTAAAAGTTTATTATGTTCCTGGCATTTGCAGGTCAGTCCTACTGAGAGCATTGAAATCTTCTCAAACTTAAGGTTGACTCTTGCATTCAAACATAGTCTTTATATGCTTACATATATAAAACACACATAAAGAGTATGTCCCAAATTTGTGCTATCTTTGCTAGATCTTTGTAAAGTTTTTGTTGTGTTTTGGAGGGGCATGAGAAAGAAGTGGGCAAGAGGTCTAAATTATTTTTCACTGAATAAAGGAAGACCAGTTGAATCAAATCATTTGTTCATGTTTGATGTGTTTGAGGAATTGTTTAAAAAACACTTTTTAGAATAAGACATTTGGAAACTAAATCTTCTTTCTGCTTTGATTATTAGGTGGATGGATGATGGACTAGTAAACGATATCACTCCCAAACTTATAGGAGACAGACCTAATACTTACATATATACAAAAGCCTTGGCTGAATATGTTGTACAGCAAGAAGGGGCAAAACTAAATGTGGCAATTGTAAGGCCGTCAATTGTTGGTGCCAGTTGGAAGGAGCCTTTCCCAGTAAGTCACATCTAGAATATAGAATGCTGGCGTATCTACACATATTGTGAAGTGTTACATCTGAGAAAGTGAGGTATAGAGTAAAATTTGACAAAACTGTGACTTTGTAGTATAATTCTTAATTATTAAGTAATTACAGATTATTAAAGTGATAATTGATGAACATGGTTCCTTATAAAAATGATTTTTGTTTTAAGGTAGTTTTAGGAAATAACTATGCTGTTATGATGCTGGATAATATGCAGGAATTGAAAGTATTAGAAATGTAGATTAGCAACATTGAAATCTTCTTTCACTGAAAATTAAGATTGAGGGATATGAAGTCACTGCATTCCATTCACATAAGACTTGATCAAGGCAGCTTTCCCTGTGTTTGATATGAAATTCTAAAAGAGGAAATTTTAATTTCATATGAATTAGTTATATGAATTTTATAAAGTCCAATTTTATATATATATATATGTGTATATATATATATATATATATACACACACACACATGCATGTACACACATATATATATATATATATATATATAAAATCATCATAGCCATCAATCTTCAACACTGGAATCTCAGTATAAAAGAACAAAGGGTGAAATTTAGAGCATTTAGGGATCTTACCCTTCCATCTATATATACCTTGGTCAGTCCGCTAACGACCCTGATCCTTCCTTTCTCCTTTGGTGACATTATAAAGTAAGAACAGTTGGGAAGATTAAGATGTAAACAAATTTTAAGCTTGAGTATAGTTTATATTTAATGAATTGCTGTTCAACAGATTGTACACTTTAAAATACCTGAAGCTGAATCCTGGAAATTAATTAAGAACAGGAAGAAAATTGGTTTTTTGTTGGGACAGTGCTGATTACTTTATTCATCTTGTATTAGTTAATTTTAAATAGGAAGATTTCTTTGTCATCCATCCTTCTACTCAGTGGATTACAACCACGAATTTATATAAGAGCAGTAGAATTGTGAGTTAAATGGTGTTTGTCCCAAAGCTTATGAACAGGCTTCCAACTTTCTGAATCAGATCCTTGTCAAAAGCCAGCCTTGCTGGGTAGAGGTGGCGCAAGAACAAAATTCCCTCCCTTTCTGCTCCTTTATAAGTGGTAAAAATCAGTTTACATAAGTATTTGTTGGCATGCGCATTTCAAGGAAAGAATCTGGAGTTTCACTTTCTAAAATAATTGTCTTTCCTTTGGTTACAGGGATGGATCGATAACTTTAATGGACCAAGTGGTCTCTTTATTGCTGTGAGTAAACCTTTAATTTAATTACTGCTTTTTTTTTTTTCCTTTCTTAGATAATTTGAGTTTAACTACCTTAAGCATTACGTTTGTTTTTCTTTCTTCAAAGGCAGGGAAAGGAATTCTGCGAACAATGCGTGCTTCCAACAATGCCCTTGCAGATCTTGTTCCTGTAGATGTGGTAGTCAACACAAGTCTTGCAGCAGCCTGGTATTCTGGAGTTAATAGGTATATGAGGTGACAGTGTGGGCTTATTAAGTTATTATTTGAAATTATGGTAAGTGGGGGGAAATAACTTACGTGAAATTTAACTAAAAAATAAGAAAGTAGATAATTTTTTTTCTGAAAGACTGCTACACTTTTTAGAATATCTGTAATTGTACAGAAAACTGAGGGAGGGGGCAGAAGTTGGATGTTTAAGATTAGTTATAATTCCCCCCAGAATAACTGTATATTGATATTTGCTACTGTGGTTCTAGAGTTGTTTTACCTTGTTAACCTTTCTGACATCCACTAGTCTATTCTATGCTTCTACCAGTGGTTTTTTAGTAGAAGTCACGGCCTGCTGGATAGAGAGCAGTCTTGGAAGCCAGAAATCTCTAGGTTTAAGACCTGTCTCTTATACATGCTGCCTTAGAAACCTTAGGCAAATCACTAAACCCTTCGGTGCTCTTGGAAAACTGTCTTGAGACTCTTAAGTGCTGAGTTACTTGGCTTTAGTAGCTCCCTTCCATGGGGATTCTCTATACTAAATAAAGTACAGGTCTGACGTATCCACTCCTAGCTCTACTTTACTACTAAAGGAACAAGGTATTAGGTAATTATTTGCATATGTTGTTTTGGGCAAAGGAAAATTCAGTCTATAATTTGCCTCAAATTGGGCCTCAGAAAATGTGTCAAGAACAAACACAGAGAATAGAAATTAAAACACTCTTCCTTATTTTCCTTAATTTTTTGGCTTATCTTTTGTTTTTTAGAATGTTTTTTATCTAGATACAAAAAGAGAAATTATGCAGAGAAAAAAATGCATATGTAGTAGACAGAGTTGTTCTGACCAATATTTTTTCATAATTCTGTCACTAATATGTGATAACTAAATCTGACAGTTAATTACAAAATCCCCTGTAATGTCATTTAACTGATTCATCCATTTATAACATTTATGACATCATTACTGTAGAACTGTGTTTTGCCCATATTCTGTTTTCATTAAATTCCACTAATTACCAATAGGCGGGTTATGTCTATAATTTCTATTGAGAAATTTTGGGGTGTTTAAGTACATGAGCAATTAAAAGTACCTCAGCTAATAAATGTAAATTGGTCCATTGAGAACAACAGTGGCACTATAATTAATCTAAAAGGTACACAGACTTTTGTCATACTCATTAAAGGTGTTCTATACAAGGTAGGCGCAGCAGTTTTTCTTTGGTACTTATTCTGGTATTTGATTTTTCAGACCAAGGAACATCATGGTATATAACTGCACCACAGGCAGCACTAATCCTTTCCACTGGGGTGAAGTTGGTATGATTTTTTTTTCTTTCTGCTTTCTATAAATCTTAGAACAAATCTTAAAGTTACTGAGTAGAATAGTTTTTAGTAGTTGTTTTAAAGATCATGTGTTAGTACTATTACAGTTTTTTAAGACTTAAGGATGTTCATTTGTAACTTATTTTCATTATCATTGCAAACTTAATTGTTATATCTACCAGCACAACAGCATAGATAGGTCTTGTGATTGCCTTCTTGAAATGTATATTTCCCATCTGCCATTTTTGTCCTTTATTCCCAGCTTGTTCTTTTTCCTCCCCCAATTGCCCCACCCCTCTGGTAGGAAGTAATGCTCCTTTCTTTTTGACTAGAACTACAAGCTGTACTTTGTCTACGGCAAAATGAGAAGTAGGTTCAGTGGGCATTACTCCCAGCTTTGAGAGCTGGAGATGGTATAATGGGAGATACTCCATGAAGTAGATCCAGAATGGCAACAGATGAAGTTTGCTTGGGAAGCAGAATGATGCCTTAATTTATGCTAGCATCTTGTGACACTTTCACCATGGCGTAGTGTGTCTGCAGTTAGTTTTGAATTGTTATAGAAACAGTAACAGTAAAGTTAGTACTTCAGAGACCTGGGCCCTTGTCATAACTCTGCCACACCATACCTTGTTCTCTGGGCAGTTGTTTCAGCTTTTCTATATATTAATTTTCTCAGCTGCAAAATGATGAAAGAGTTGGATCAGGTGTACTATGGACATATATGGCATAAAGACAACTTAAGTTGAACCAGATTCTGGCTTTATTTGGTCTGTTTTAATGCAAAATGTTAATTCATGTTATTGAGTGTCAAGGTCAAATTCTACCTTGAATTGAATAATTATTTTCAAATAAACACTTTAATTTAAAATTGCATATTACTGTATTTTTCAACCCCATTGGTTTTCTTAACCTATACTACAGTTTTGATTAAAACTACTCAAATTTTCAAATAAGTAGACATTTTGAAACATAAGTTCAGTTAGTATTTCATAAAGTTTTAAAATTTTGGAATAGATACTAGGTTGCTGCTTAATAAGTTATATATACTCCAAATAAAGTATTAATATATCCAGATGATAATAGAGAAATTTGATCTGTATTTGAGATTTAATTAAGATATTGGAAAGTAAAATAATGTTGAATGACTTTACTTTTTTTATGTATATGACTTAGGCAATTTAATTAAAAGTATTTGCAAGAAAAAGATCATGATTTTCCTTTTCTTTTTAAAGTAAGTACAGTAATAAGAAACTGGAAAGAGGAACAGAAAGAAAGAAGCTATGGTGAGAGGTGCAACATAGAAAGTGACCTTGTAATGTGACCTTGGTAAAGTGTTCAGAGAAATGCCAGAATGAACTTTTAGTTCTTGGTATAATGAAAATTAACAAGAAGAGGTGGTTCTCAAATCATTTGAGTTCAGTGGGCATATGTCCCTTCCCCTTTTTTTAACTTCTCTATAAGGTTTTGTTTTTTAATATGGATGCAGTAGTTTAATTCTGACATCTATAGCAAAAAGTATTGTACTTTGTAAAAATGTAATGGTTTTCAAAAGTTCATTACATGGTTATTACCAAAGCTGTTACACAACTTTTCTTTCTCAGAATACCATGTAATTTCTACTTTCAAGAGGAATCCTCTCGAACAGGCCTTCAGACGGCCCAATGTAAATCTAACCTCCAATCACCTTTTATATCATTACTGGATTGCTGTGAGCCATAAGGCCCCAGCATTCCTGTATGATGTCTACCTCAGGATTACTGGAAGAAGCCCAAGGTAATGGTGACTAGCTCTGTCTTATCTGTTCCTCTGACTGTGAAACCCATGATGCCACTGAAATGAATGTTAACTGTATTTTTGTTCATGCTTATGATTGAGGCTTAATGGCCTTTGTGAATGAGAAGACTCTTCAATTCAAGACTTTTACCTTAAATAAAGAGGTGATCTTGTAAATCACACCATTCCATTTAGCCCTTCTGGTTGCCTAACTCATGATGTCTTGAATTGAAGATCTCACTTTAGGTTTTTCTTGGAACAACAACATTCAAAAATGCTTTGATGCTTATTTTTCCTACAGGCTATTATCTAAATCATTCCTTCAAGATGAATCCTTTAAACCAAGTGTTCAGGCGCCCCAATTTTAAGTTTTATTCCAACAACCTATTGCTTCATTATTGGAAGGGTGTCACACACACAGTACCTGCCTTATTGCTCGATCTTTCACTCAGGTTGACAGGTCAGAAGCCGTGGTAAGAAGAATAGTGCTAAGTACACTTCGTATCGGTGAGGTGGTGGAAGCTTGCTAGAGAGACGACAAGTCGCTGGCATGAGCTTTACCCGTAGTAATACTAACCTAATTCATCACAATCACAATCAGGATGCCAGGACATTTCTTAGGGATTTAATTAGCCTGTTGGGATACCATTTCTGGTTCTCACGTCTTTGGGCTATTGACCCTTCAATATTCTGTTAAAAAACAAAAAAAGAAATGCCCAGCACCAAGGTTGTCATTGTTATTATAAGCTGAAGATGAATCCCCTCCCTCGCTCCACTACTCCAAAAATTTGAGTGTAGGTTTTTGTAGAGGGTTAAGGATAAAAGATCTTCTTCCTTCTGGTATTTAGTACTTTTTCCTGGAGAATAAATTATTTCAAATATATCTGCTTTCCATTCAGCTTATAATATGTGAATTATTATATTTGACTAATTTTCTAGATTGAGAAATGACAATTTTAAAAGGCCAAATAAGTCTTAAATTTTCCATTTTAATTGTTTTAGACATTCCTTTTCTCCCTTCCCAAATTAAAATCCCTCAGATTTAAACAGAGCCTTCGTATAACCTTTATTACATAAAATAGTATGAAGCTTATTTGGAAAAAAAATTTTTAGTTAAGTGGTATTTTGGTAGAAATTGAAAATACAGAGTTTGAGTGTTTTTAAGGAAAATTTTCTTTGTAGCTCTCGTACTCAAAAATCAGTGCCCATTAGAGTGTCAGGAGCTGAAAGCTACTTATCATTTTCATTAGTATAAGATGAAACCATTTTGTGATTTTCTTTTGATTTCATTTGTCTCTGAGGTTCCTGTTTCATATTCTTGTTGTCCACTACCAAACAACTAAGTACATTAGAAGGGCCAAAACCGAAATGTTTGAGAGAGAAATGGTTTAGAATTTCTAGACTAGTTTTCTGTTTCACCCAGAAGATCTGCATATATCTTTGCTGTTGAGAGTACTTTTTTGGATAATTAGATTGTTCACTATATATGCTTTTTCTTGATATTAAGAAGAATAAATGTCACATTTATTAGTTTCTCACAATTTAGAAAGCTATAACAAGGGGAAATGACACAGTAGAGCAGGTTATGACATATAATATGTGTGTTTATGTATACCTTGCATATAGTAGTCACTCAAGAAATATTTGTTGAAGTGAATAATTGTTGAAGTCTGTTCATGATAAGTCAAAACTTAAGTGCATTTCACTACAAACTGGCATTTAGCTGCTGCCAGAGACATATCTTAGTACTGAAAATAATCATGAAAGCCCTGAAATTCAGGCAACAATATTAAGGTTTAGAAAAAAACATTAAAAATGAAATTAGAATTGTCCTTTTCCTCATTCAGCAAATCTTTACTGAGTGTTTGCTATATGTACACTTCCTTAAATGTGTTAACAGATTCAAAAATAGTACAGTGTTGGTCCTAAAGAAACTTGGGGTCTTGTTGGAAAGGTGATTCCTGACACATGATTCACTGAAAGGGTGATCCTTTGAGGAGGCAGCCCTCAAGTAACTGGGGCAGATGGTGAGGATTAGAGGGATTCAGCAGGTTGAGTGGGAAAAGTTTCATGATGGAAATAAGAGTTTACCCAGACCCTGATGGAGGAGGAGACAAAGAGTTCCTGTCTGTCACCTTTGTTCACAGGGTGGTCCTCTTCCAGGAGCATGAGCAAAGAGGTCACCAAGGGCCGACAGCTGGAGTGGGGCGGGGGTTGGGGAGGGGATTGGTGAATGGAGGGCAGTGAAGTTGGAAAGGGGAGGGTCAGGCCACGCCCATCATTGAGTGCTTTGAGGAATTTGCATTCTTTCCTTTAGGCACTGGGGAGCCATTTAAAGCTTTTGAGCCAGACTTGATGAAAACAGACCTTTAAGTGCTCCTTGATTCTTAATGTAGTGGACAGAAAGTTGGACTAGGAATCAGGAAGACCTGATACAAATCCATCCTTTGACACTCCTTAGCCATGCGAACATAGGCAAGTCACTTCATGTTTTTGAGCTTCCATGTCTTCATGTGCAAAACTGGTCAACTAATGGCACCCACCTCCCAAAGCTAGTTGTGTGACTTAGTGAGATAATGTTGATGAAGCACTTTACATACTTGAAAGCACTATGTCAGTGCCAATTGCTTTATGTGGCAGAATCTCATGAAGTGCCTACTATGTGCCAGGTACTGTGGCAGCACCAGGGATGCTAATAATGAAAAAGATAGTTCTTGTTCTCAAGGAATTTGCAGTCTAATGGGAGAAAACAACACATAAAAGAAAACTAGAGGAGGAGAAAGGAGGTACTCAGCTGGGGACATGGTGGAGGAGTCAAAAAATCAGAAAAGAGTGCAGCTGTATGGGAAATGAGGAGTACTGGAGGTGATGACAGCATCTTAAAATTGCATGGAGCCTGAGAGGCCATAGAGTCCAACCCAGTCCTGAATCAAAATTCTCTCTGCAACGTCCCAAGTCGTTATTCAGCCTTTACCTTCAAACATCCAGTGAACAGCAAGCTACTCCATTCCAAGGTGCCCTGTTCTACTTTTGGACAGCTCTTTTAGGAAGTTTTTTTTCTTACGTCTATATAAAATATGCCTCTGTGACTTTATTCTTTGCTCCTTTCTCTGCCCTCTGGGACACTATTGTATGAGGGTAGGACAAGGTAACTTCTGAATTCACTTCAAACACTAAATCTACAGGTGCTTGAGTGTTTGTATTTGGACCCCAATTTCAAGATCACATTTCTCCCTAGCTTCAAAACACTATCCACCACAGTTTTCTCCTCAGCCCTAAGATGTTATGTGTAGCAATAACTCATGAGTGGACCCCATAAGACAAACTACCTTTCCCTGCAATTACTTATGAGTGGGTCCCCAGTAAAATAAACTGTCTTTCCCCATCACAAAAACAAGCTGACTTCTGAAGAAATTCTCTTGTAAAAACAGGACCATCTTGTAACTACAGCAGTATCATGTATTGATTCCCAAAGTTATCATATTCAATCCAGAGGTCAAGTTGTAGACATCAGCTCTCAAAGCTGTCTTGCTGCAGACCAAAAATACACCTCTGAGAAACCCCTTCCCCTGATTTCTAGTAGAGAATGATGCCTATGACCAAGGTTGTAAGTTATCATCTAATTAGCATATCTACCAGATAATCTGCTACTTTTCCTATAAAAGTGTTAACATCTCCCCTGTTAAGTTGCAAGTTTCTTAAGGAGCTCTGTCCACTATACTGACATTACAATAAACCTTTGCCACCTTGACTTAAAGAATGCTTGAGTCTGTGAATTCATTCCAGATGACCCTGTCTCTGATCTTTGGGGGGGTCCCTGAACCTCTCAAACTCTATCAGTAACACAGGCCAAAAAAAGGAATGCTGGTATGACACAGTATTTGAAGACACAAAACTATTCTTACTAAATGCGTGCTAGCTTTTAGTGATGACCATTTGCTTTGTAGTGCTCACCAACAGTCAGTCTCTTTTACTAATATATTTCAGAATTTTGCCAGAAACTAAAATCAAGCTCAGAAGTTTACAGTTTCAAGAACCTGATCCTCTTTCTTATTGAATGTCAGATGACTTTCCCATTTCTAGTTTGGTAGCACCCCTCTTTCTTCACATGATCTTCAGATATTATTGACAGTAGCTCAGTAAACTCATCCACCAGTTCTTTCAGGATTTAGGACTAATGTGTTTTTCCTAAATAGATTGTCAGCTCCTTGAGAACAGGGACTGTCTTTTTTTTTTTCTATTTGTAGCCCCAATGCTTGGCACATAGTAATCTCTCAATAAAGGCTTTTTTCATTCATGTTGTTAGGCTTGCCTTGTGAATTAAACTCTTAGAAGGTAGCTAGGTGCTCCCTTACCATCCAGTTGCTTATCTTAAACTCACTATTACACCCTATTTTTATTCCATCCTTCTTAATCTGAAGTTCATTCTCCTTTATTAATACCTTGCCTATCTGAAGGTTAAATTTCCAAAAAGCTCAGCACTCTTAAATACAAGTAAACAGCAGAAGGTCTTTATGAACACTTGAAATAGTTGTCATAGAGCCCTAGAACTGAAATAATTTCCTTTTTATCTGTGGAAGATGCTCTTTGGCTGTTAACTACAGAGCTATTTGCACTATTTAACACCCTACAAAATACTGTATTCTGTGTGTTATATTACAGTACAGAGATTGGTCTTCATATTGACCCAGGAACATCCAGTAAGACGTGATTAAATTATGTTGAGCATCCTCTTTTAAGAGACAGGGAAATTAAGGCTGGTATAGTGAAACAAATACTGGACTTCAGTTTTAATTCCTGGCTGCCCTTTACTGGGTGTATAACCTTAGGGAAGTAATTTAAATTCTCTAAGCTTCAGTTTGCTTATTTATAAAATGAGTGAGCTGAATTCCATCATCTTGAAGTCCCTCTTGAAAGATTTTCACTGAAAATGATTAAACTAAATTTGAGTACTTGGTAAGTGTAAATTTTCTGGAAAACCCACTTTGGAACACCTCATTTCCCAACTTTACTAGACCACAAAACATGGGAATTTAGTTTTCTTTACCTTTGATCAGTTGAGATCCAAGATGAACTGCATTAGTGTAGTTTAGGATGAAAACTTGTGTTGGATGGGTCTTGTTAGCTAAACAGCTAAAGAATAATATTCATTAAATTGCAATTGTGAATACTCTCTCATTAAATAAATTATATTCTTACAAAACTAATCTTACTACCCTGGGAGAATTTCTAGAATGAAATCTGCATTACAGATTTCGAGGATAGCATGTACTAGAATTTCATCCTATGTAGTACATGGCTAAAATAAGCTTGTTCTTTTGTACAAGAGGGAAAAGATTTGTGTATATGTATGTTATAGGCTTTTCTTTTCATAGTTTTAAGCAGGGAAGAGGAAATAATTGGTAGTTGCTAATGGCTATCAGAAAAATGGATGAATGTGCCTTTTTTCTTCCATTATATATTCTAAGGCTGAAATGTTATTAGCCTGGCATAGGAGATGGAGAACAGGAAAACCTATGTCTGACCCAGACTGACTGTGAGCCTGGGCAAGTCAAAGCCTCAGGAAGGTCACAGACTCTGAAGTTAGAGGCGAGTATTTTGTGACCTGCTTTGGTTGAGAAATTCAATCAGTGGTCCAAACGCACACATAAAACCAAAATAAACTCCCTATCAGAAGCCCTTGAGAACATTTGTTTGGCATGCATTTTGATATGTTTTGTATTTCTCAAAGTTGATATGGTGGTTTTCTACTTTCTGATCTGACATGTAGAACTAGTATGGACTAACATGAGAAGAACATTCTGATAGTTGGAAAAATAGATGACTACTGAGACAAGGCTTGCAATTAAAAAAATTAAAAACTGAGCACAATGTATTATTCAGAGATTAGAGACTCAACAAACACTTGTTATATGCCTCCTATGTGCCAGTCACATGGCTGGGTCTGAGGATACCAAGACAAAAAAAGGCAAAAGGGCCTTTTAAAGACTCAGCTCCTTACCCTTATCATTTGTAGTCTAGTAGGGAGCTTTGACATCTATACAAATCGCTGGAGTAGCCAGGAATAAGTGAAAAATACACTAGAGAAGTGCAGACAGAGGTCTATATGTAGTCTAAAGAGGAAAAGGGCATATCAGTCCTTGAGGGCTAAAGTGTTTAACAGCATTTGGATTGGGCTTTAATGGACAGAGTATGGAAATCCAGCAGGTAGAGAGGCGGAAGCCAGATAAGCTGTCCAGGCATGGGGAATACTGAGGCCAAAGACAAAAGACGTTGAGAAGTGTGAGCTTATTTAGGGGATAGTCCATATTGGATGGATGATGTTTCATGAAATAAGGCTGGAAAGAGAGGACGGTACTAGATTGTGCAGGACTTTGAGTGACAGGCAAAAGAATTAAAACTATTAGTTAAAAGGGAACAAAGTAATGATGTAACTGCATCTGTATATGGAAATATTAGTCTAGTAGAGAGGTACGAAAGATGATTTGGAGTGAAGAGAAAGTGGAGACAGGGACTATTATAGTAATCTAAACAGGTGATAACGAGGGGCCTATATTAAGGTGGTGACAATAGGAATAGAGAAAAGGGTATAGATTTGGGAAATTTTCTGGAGATGACATCACTAGAACTTAGAGATTGACTCTTTCTCTCATTTAAAGATGCCTTGAGAATTTCAAATGAGGGAGACAGGATGCCCCGCAACACCACCGACAGAAACAGTAGCATCAGAAGGAGGGACTGCTGAAAGGGGAACGATAAGCTTGGTTTGGGACATTGTGAGTTTGAGGTGTCAGTGAGAGGTCCAGTTAAAGATGAAGGTTAGGACCTCAAAAGAGGTCAGGGTAAAAAAATAAAAATCTTGGAGTTACTGACATAAAGGTAATAATCGATGTCATGGAAACATTGCCAGGGGAGAAGGACATAAAGAGTGCTGAATACAGAATTTTGAAAAAAACACCCAAGGAGAGTGAAGATTTGGAAAATAAGTGATTAGAGTTGTAGAAAGAGAATCAAGAGGATCTTGTTTTTTTGACATTAAGTCAAATCCACAAAAGTTTATTAAATGCTTGCTATTTGCTATGTACCATGCTAAGCAATGGGACTTCAAAAAAACAAACAAACAAAAGAACAGTCCCTGTGCTCAAGGTACTCAGTCTAATGGAGGTGACAAAATGCAGACAAGCTATATATAGGATAAATCTCAGAGCAAAGACACCAGCTTTAAGACGGAATCAGGAAGACTTCTTGCAGATGATTAGATTTTATCTGAAACCTGAAGGAAGCTTAGAGATTGAGGTGAGGAGAAGAGAATTCCAGGCAAGGAGGATTGCTAATGAAAATGCAGTCAGGAGATTGAATCAGAGGGACAGCAAAGATGCCAGCGTCACTGGATCATAGCATACATATGCAGGAAGTGGAGAGTAAGGTATAAAAAGACTGGGAAGGTAGGAAGGGACAGAGTTATGAAGGGCTTTAAAAGTCAAACAGAGGATTTTATATTTGATCCTGGAGGCAATGAGCCACTTGAGTTTACTGAATGGATAGGACTAGGGGAGGTGGGGAGGTGACTTGGTCAGACCTGTGCTTTAGGAAGATCACTCTGGTAGCTAAGTGGAAAATGGATTGGAGTGGGAAAAACTTGAGGCAGGGAAACCAACCAGAAGACCATTATAATAGTCCAGGTATGAGGTGATGAGAGGTTACATTAGGGGTAGTTACTATCTAAAGAGAGGTCAGTTGAGGTGTAATATTAGAGACATTGTGAAGATAAAATTGATAAGACTTGACAACTAATTGGATGTGAGAGGGGGGCAAGAGAGTGACGGGTTGAGGAAAACATCTAAGTTGTAGTCCTGGGTAACTGGGAAGATGGTGGTGCCCTCAATGATAATAGGGAACTTAGGAAGAGAGAAGAGTTAGGAGGGAAAGATGATGAGTTCTGTTTTGAACATGTTGAGTTGAAGATATATATGGGACATCTAGTAATGTGAGATGAGGTTAGCACTGAATAAAGAGCTCTGAGAATCATCTGCATAGAGATAACAATTGAATCCATGGTAGCTGATGAAATCACCAAAGTAGTATCGAGGGAGAAGACTAGAGGGCCTAGGATGGAGCTTAGAAGGAAGTAGAGACACCGATTATAAAGAGCCTTCTAAAGGAGTTTACCCACTAAAGGGAGAAGAGACTGACTGATAGTAGCATGGGAAAAAATAGAAATCACAGTTATTTTACATCTTGGTGGGTCAGTCTCCCAGCTAGCTGGTGGCTTAATCATAGAAAGTATCCAACCCCTTCTGAAGAAGAAAAAATAGAGCAGGGACACAGTACAATGGATGGTCTCATCTGTTGTTGTGACAACTACTTGCTATCCTTGGATAAGAGCCTACAGTTTTGTCTAGAAGGACTTCTTTCACTCTTGTAAAAGTATTTGACCATTTTCCTTTGCCTCCTGCCTTTGAATAGAGAATGTTTTCTTATCATAAATTGTGCCATTTGCAGGTGAGGTACTCCCTTTTTCACCCGTGACTGATCCCCATCTTTCCTTACCCTTCCCTCTTCTGAGAAATGCTTTACTTATTCTAAGTTACTGCAAAATGTAACTGATGGGCTGTGTACATTAAGTAGTCCTGAAAGGTTATGAAAAGTAAGTGTACCCTAGAAAGCAGAAGCTTCTTTCAAAAAGATAATCAGTCTTCCTTAACATACTATAAATCTGTTTGCTTTCTATTTGGCTTTATGTCTTTGACTCAGAGACATCAGATTTCCTCTGATAGTTAGACCTCTTGAAACAGGCCAAGGGAATTCCCCAACACCAGTGGGGATGAGTGAATCCAGTGAAGGTTCTTTGAAGATGGAGGAGACTTTAGAATTATCAGGAGGCAGCCAGTAGATTGAGGAGTAGTGAGAATGGGAACAAATAGAAGATGAGCTGAAAGGTGATGAGGAAGTAGACAGTGGTTATACTTGTCATTTGATCACTGAAACAAGAGGAGACAGGAGTGAATGGGATCACAGGCACCCTTGTGAGGATTCGCCATATTGAGGAATAGGAGGGAGTGTTTTCATTGGGAAGATTTGTCTTAAGGACTCTTATTTGAAGTATAAATGAACAAAAAAAGGTTTGAATTTCTAATCATTGCATTATTTTGAATAGAAGCTAAATAGCATTATTGTGCTCTTGTTTGTTCTGGTATTGTGATTTCATTGCTGTAGGTAGCTCCTAGTAAGGTCACTTTTTCCACCGGTACATAACAGCAACTCAAAAGTCTTAAGAAGGTTCAATGACTTGCCCAAGGTCACACAACTAGTACATATAAAAGATGGAAATTGACTCCGAGTCTTCTTACCTCTAGGGCATGTCCTGTATCCACTATGTCAGTAGTTTCCAGATTTTTTCTTGTGCATATGCTGGAATTATAGGATCTTCCCAACAGTACCTGTGCAGTTGTTGTGGATGCTGAGGTGCAGGCTAAGTTATAACTTCTCTGAGAGAATAATGCCTGGTTCAGAAGTTGGAAGGTTGGGAATTTACACAGTGGCATTAGGGTACAGTAGGGCAGTGTTGTGTTATAATGGGTAGGTGTGGTTGTGTTGGTTACTAACTCCATATCAAGTCACAGCTCTCCTGCTCATGCCACAATCTGAACTAGGAAGGTACATCAATTGAGTACTTATCATAATTGTATAAAACTTAACTCAAGGCACATGGTCTATGACATTTTTTTCCTTCCATAGTTCTCTGTGTTCAGATTTTGTTAATCAGTTTTACACAGAACTGGGGTTGTACAGCATCTGTGTAGTACCTTTTCACAAACTTAATTAGTCACACTTCGAAAATATTTCTAAGTGTTACTAAATTGATTCAGCTTTTGAATATTCCTTTCTTATCCAAACCTGGGTCTTGATCCATCCAGCGCTGCTTTGTAACGTGAGGGTTAGATCTGTCACATGATCATTATTGAACACACAAAGTAGCCTGTGTATTATCAGAAAAGAAAAAATTCATCTCAGGGGTTTAACCTAAGGCGGGTAGGATAGATAGATGTTCAAATTCATTCTTCCTCAACTAACCACAAGAAACTCAGGCTCTTTCTTCCAGTTGTAATATATCATAGTTGTCTCAGGCTATTGAAGGGTCTTGCTACCATAGTCATCATGGAATATGAAAAAAAAAGAACTATATCAATGAAAGACTGACTGTTAGAAATGATTCAATATACAAGATGCCTACCATCTCCTTTTCAGGGATATTTATTCCATCTTGAGCATTTTGGTATCCCCCCACAGTACCTTGTACATGGTAGGTTCTCAAGAAATAATCATTGAATGATTAAAGTAATGAGTTCTGTGTAAACTTAACAATTGAATTATCAAGAAGGGATGACTATTTAATATCATTTAGCAAGAGTATATGGAGGAATGTTGATAAAAATTTCAAAACATTTGCTGTGTTTAGAAAGTCTTCATTTCTATTTTTAATGATGTTTATTGGGTAAACATCATATTGGATGTTTTTCAGATTTATTATTTTTCATATTGCGATGGTATTGGGCATTCAATTTTGATGGGTCTCCAGCCTTTTTTCTTTCTAATATCATTTGATTGCTTCAGAAGAAAATATTCTAAATGCATGACAGTACTTACTGTAAATGGAGCAAGTGTTTATATTTTTTCTGGTCCTAAGTGGAAAAATAGGGGAATTTAAAAATGTATGAAACAGTGCGTAAATGGAAGACTTATTTCTCCTGACAAAACATGATGATTTTGATTTTTAGAATGTATACTGAATGAGCTTCAGTGTTTCAAGTTTTCTTTCTAGGATTATTTTTTAAAGATACGGATTGTATCTTGGGAACCCCCTTTTTCATATAGCATTTCTGTTTTGAAGTTATTTCCATTTTAATTTACAACAATGGCAATATTATGAGTACTTTTTTCAGATGAAATTCATTTTTTTGTGTTTTCCCCAACATCCTCATGCCTGCCGAGAGAGAACTTTTCCCTTTTCTTCTCATTTGAAGTATTTTAAAAATGTAATTCATTCTTTCTTCAGTTAGATTGTATAGTTGTGGTTTATAGCATATTATAATTGATATTAGTGAGAAAATTAATATTTCCAAAAAAGAGAACTAGACTTGATGATTCCGTTCTTTGGGGGTTGGGTGGTTATTGAACTTATTTATAGATGAATCAAATGTGGGAGAAATTGTGATTTTTCTGCCTTTATGATTCATAAAGTTGTACATAAAGGGTCATTTATCATGGCACACAAAAAATGGTTCAGATCTGAGGGGATCACTATGCTCAATGTGATTTGATTCAAGTGGCAAATGAACATTTCTGCATATTTTTTTCCCAATCAAAAATAGCTTGGGTTGTAGCAAATGTCATGGCTGTCAAGAACCATTGTTGGTATTTTGATTTCACATAAAGTCCTAAGTATTAAGCAGCTGAGCTAGATTGCAGTTTAAAGGCAAGGCATCATTCGTTTTGCTAATTTATTGTTTCCATTTTTACAGTAAGTTTGACCTCAGATTGTCTTATTTTATGTAACCCCAATATTGATGCTGTATCATATTTCTTGCTAGCTGCTTCAGATTTCCTCTTTCCTTTTTTGAATTCGATTCACTATGCAGAAATGTTCTTATTTCCTACACGATGAATTATGCACCAGATGTTAATGTTAGTGTATATTGTATTTTGGAGGGGAGATGCCACATGTATTTGAGCAATGGTAGAACTTTCATGGTCTATACAAGGTATCAATTTGTAATCTTTCTTCAAACATAGGATGATGAAAACAATAACTCGTCTGCACAGAGCTATGATGTTTCTAGAATACTTCACAAGTAATTCTTGGGTTTGGAACACTGACAATGTCAATATGTTGATGAATCAGCTAAACCCTGAAGACAAAAAGGCAAGTTTTTTCTTTTTTATGTTAGAAACAGGACTCATGCTCTCAGAATCATGTATTATGTAAATACTACCATATTTACTATTATGCAGTATTACTGTGATATATTTGATTGCTATGAAATATTTAGAGTCCTCAGTAGGAATGGAAATTAAGATTTGGGGATTTCCTTGTGTTTTTCTTTGATGGTTGATGTTTCTTTTGTATCAAAACTTAGTGGTTTTAAAAAACGCTTTGTGTCCCAGATCTATAATAACAAATTGCTCTTCACATCCTTTTGCCTTTACTTAAATTTTCTACTATTTTAAAAATTACCAGTTCACAAGGGGAGTTAGGAGAAACAACAGGTAACAAACAGTTCCATTGAAACCAGTAGCATCTTAGCAAGGGACTTTCTCAAACACAGTTGTGGAAATGTATTTTCTCTAGCATGATTTAGAATTTGGTGCTCCAGGAAGTGGTTTCAGAAAGCTCAGACTAACCATTTGTGATGGAAATCTTTCTAAAACATGTTCTATATCTCTCAGATTTAACAAAGAGCATCCTGAACAAACCTAACTTTTTCTTAAATTGGGTCTACAATCCAGCCATATTGACCTCCTTTCTGTTCCTCATACACAGTGTTGCATCTCCTGTCTCCGTGCCTTTTTACTCCTTGTCCCCAGGCTTGGAATGCTCTCCCTCCTCTCCTCTGTCTCTTAGAGGTCCTGACTTCAAAGTACAAGTTAAATACCATCTTCTAGAGGCGTTTCCTGGTCTTCCCAGCTCCTGGTGCCTTCCCCTCTAAGGGCACCTTGTGTCTACTTTGTAGGTATCACATATATGCCTATATATGGACAGTTGTCTCTCCCTTTGGAATGTACTCAAAGCAAGGACTGTTTTCTGTTGGTTTTTTTTAGTATGCCCAGTGCTTTGCATGGTCCCTGGCAAATCACAGTGCTTGGTGATAGGTTATTTTATTGTGCTTTAGAGAGTTATATTCAGGAAGCTCCTGTTTTTTAGAAAAGTACTAAATTTCAGCTTGGCTTGTTTGGCTTTTTGTCACTTCATCAAAGTATATAGAATGAAAAATCTGCAGTTGCATGAGATTCTAATTAGTGCAATACCAGTGCCCTTATCCAAAAAGTAATGAATTAAAGACTGAAGCCTCTCTTTTCTAGTAGGAGAATTTTCAAAAAAATTCAAAATCAATATTAGTCATTTTATTTATCAGCAGCAGTTGAAATTATTTATTTTTTCTATATTTTTAAAGTATTGTACCATTTAAAACTCCTTCAACATTTTTATCCCTTGTGTTCTTTGTTGAAGGGGTGGGGAGCAATATCCCTTACCATTTCAGAAATTCGTTCTAATAGATATGGAAATTAATTTACTCCAAAACTACTTCATTTTTCAAAAGACAGTTTTCATAATTTATACAGGGCTATGCTTTTCTCATTTTTGGCACTCCATTTATGATACTTTTTCAAGGCCATACAAAAGCCATACCTTTGTAAAGATATTGGACTTTGGTGGACATTCTGGAAAAAAAACAAAGTTAAAAATCGATCCATCGGATTCAACCCATGATGCAAAAATGTTTAGGATTAAGAGGATTGAAATCAGTAGGATTGAAAGTTTTTCCTAGTGAATGCATGAAAATGCTTCTCTAATAACATTTCACATTCTAGTCATTGAAGTAAGTTTGGCCAGTAGGAAAAGCCTTCTTCATCAAATTTCTTCTGTGCTGTTTTACTTTGGTATGGAGGGGATCTTGGACTCTAGAAGGCTGTTCTAGCAAAGCACATGTTCTGTCAGGTTCTAGCATGGCCCCAGGAACGGACCTATTCTGTTTTCACAAAGAGTCACACCACAGCAGTAGGCCAACCACCCCTGCTATGACAAAATTGTTTTGGCCATAGCAACCTATGGAAAAATTGAAAAATGGCCTCAGTATGCAAAGAAGCAGGTAGGGTGGTGAGGTTTTCTGTGCCCCAAAGCCTCAAGAAATAATTATTATATGGGAAATATGGTGGTTGTATATTTATAAAAAGACCATATATTTATACCTTACATGCCAACAGTAACAGATGACAGAATGGCAGCAAGTTCTATGAAGAATATGATCATACCCTCACTATCAATTAGTATACACTCTGATTTTTGGTGACTTCAGTATAAAAGTGGAAAGAGGAAAGATGAAGGGAAATACATGGGAAAATGTGGTACAGAGTACAGAATGAAAAGATTTATAGATCATATAGAAGCCTCATGCCTCTATGTCATGATTACTTTCTTGAAAAAAGAATTGGCAGACATTCAACAGGGTGATAACCAAACAAGGAGTTAGAGTATCTACATTTTAACAGACAGGAAAAGACATTATATATATGAGAATTGTTTTTGAATCATCAGCCTGTCTATAGTTGGACCATCAATCATCAGAGCTAAAATGAGAAATTATAATAAGAATAAAAATGAGAAAAAGATTTGATGTACAATATTTTATATAAATACATGTTTTATGTGTTAATTGTATATGATAATATAATATGTAATACGTAAATGTATTACATAGCAATCTTAATTGTACTTTCAATTATATAACAATATATGACACGTTATGTCATATGTATTTTTTATATGTAATTTAATTGTATATTCAACTCAGAAGAACATAATGCCACCTCACAACCTTTTCAACAAGATATTTTCTGTCCACATTATAATGAACGTCATTCAGGATTCTTTGGAACTTTTAACAAAAAATATCCAAAATACCCATGATCATTGACTCTCAGATAATAAATATGCTCACCATAAGTGTTGGCTACTGCAATGGTGGAGATCCACCACAGAGTACAGGTTAGGGAGAGCATCTTTGTTTATAAATGAAGTCTTGATTGCAGTAAGCTCCAAGACACTGCCAAGCCTCACTCAAAGCAGTCTGTCCTGCTCATCCACTCAGGAAAGACCAAGTAGATGAAGAATATATTGAGATCATGTGTTGTTTTAACATTGCTTCTTGCTTTTCTTCATACAGATTGACCTTCACTTCAGCATATTTGTATTCCAATTTGTTTTTCTCCGTTTCACGTCTTTGGAGAGACTTGCTAATTCTGCTAAATATTTCTGTTGTGCAGGCCATAAATTCTGCCATTTGTTCTCATCAAATGTCTCTCAAGATTCTAATTTCTCTCTTGACCCATTGTGGAATGTTCTGTGGTTCCATGCTCTCTTGGGAATCCAGAGTGCTCTGATTCATCAGGCATTGGTTCAGTTTCCTTTGTCTTGCATTATTTGTTGAGAGACATTTGCACTGTTATATGCCTTGGAAGTCCTCTTCTAATTTCAGTATTCTTCCTGTTGATTTATATGCTTATGCTCTGGATTTTTAACTGAATTTTCTTCCTTTTTAAGTGATTTTAGGATTTTTTTCCTTGCAAGTCTCTTTTTGTTCCCTTTCTGACTCCTCTTTTGATGGTGGATTTCCCCTTGGGATAGACTTCAAAGCTGTCTCAGCCTCCACGTTGATTAATTAATTCATTTTTTCATCAGACTTGGTCTAGTGCCCCCTAGTAACTTCTGTGGAGACAGGACTGGTCCCAGCTGGATCATAGGCCCCTTTCTGTCAGGCCTGATACAACTCCTTACCCTTAGCCCTCTGCTCCAGTTCACTGCATTCTTTAGTTCTCTGAATGGGTTGAGTCAGCATTTGCCACTTTTTATAGGCTTGGGGGAAGAGTGGAGTGAGTGATCCAGGCAGAATTTCTTTTGCCTTTGGGCTCCCAAGTGAGGGGACCTCCCAAGGCAGAAGGGAAGCATGTTCCTCCTTTCCTCTCTGTCTGTCCCCTAGTGCCTTCTCTTGTCCCTTTTCATCTTCTACAGTTGACTGGACAGACTTGAGGACTGCCATTTGTATCCACAGATTGTTGGGGGAAAGGTTGCCGAGGCTTGTTGGTTTCACCTTTGCCTTCTTCTCTCCTGTGATTTTGGTGCAAGCTCTCTACACCTCACCACTGGAGGATACTGTTGCAGTAGCCTGCTGGTGGTTCTGCATGCTTCAAGTTTTTCCCTACTCCATGCGGGCACCAGTTATTTTCCAAAAGTACAGGTCCAGTCATGTCACATCCATCTCCTATCCCTTCTACTCAGTAAACACCACTGGCTCCCTGTTGCTCTCAGAATCATGCACACAGCTTGACATTCAAAGCCCTTCATAACCTAGCCCTTTCCTACCTTTCCTGTCTTTTTATACTTTACCTCCTGACTTCAACTTTTCCATCCAGTGACACTGGCCTCCTAGCTGTTCCATTTCTTGGCTCTGGGCACTTTTGGTTGTCCCTTAGGTTTGAAATACTCTTCCTCCTCATCTCTACCTACTGGCTTCTTTACCAAAGTCCTTCACAGGAAGCCTTTCCTAACCCCTCTTGATTCCAGTGCCTTTCCTCTGTGAATTATTTTCTACTCATTCTGTATATAGCTTACTTTGTATATATTTTTTTCCTTCTTGTCTCCTCCTTAGCTTGTGAGCTCCTTGAGGGTAGGGACTTCTTTTGACCCTTTTTGTATGCCTAGTGCTTATCATAGTGCCCGGCCCATAATAATTGTTTAATAAATGTTTACTGATTGATTGATTTCACGGTGAGGGACAGCATGTGCCCACAGAGACTGTGGTGAGAAAGTCCCAAAGCAAAAGCCAGTGATTGGTTTATGTCCCCTGCCGGTGCATGGAAGTTGGTGGGGAAGGGTGCTAAGTGAAAGTTTTAGGTGCAGGGGTGGGGAACCTTCTACCTGGAGTCCAGACAGGGCTCTCTAGGTCCTTAAGTGTGGCCCCTTGATCTAATCCAAACTTCACAGAACAAATCCCCTTGAAAAAGGATTTGTTTTGTAAATATTGGACTCAGTCAAAAGGCTGTACCCAAGAACCTAGTAGGCCACATGTGGCCTTGAGGCCACAGGTTCCCCACGCCGTTTTAGGGAGTACTATGAAGTTATAAATCTGTTAACCTGGTTGGGTTTCTTGCTTATATGTTTGGAAATAGCTGTGATTCCTTTACTTCCGACACACTAATGACCCTCATTGAGGGTTTTTGGGGAATTGGTGGAAACTGGAAAAAATGTTGAGTCATTTTGTTTATCATATGACCTGGAAGTCCCAGTCCTTCTTTTAATATGTGTATTTTACTGGAGTCGCTGATTTCCCAGTGAGACTTGTAACAATTGCCTCCTGTGAATTTAAAGATGAGTATCCCACAGAGGATGGTGGGAAAGTGCATGTTAGATTGGAGTGGGCTGCAACCTGTGACCAGTACAAAACTCCATAAGACAGAAGTACCAGATGTCATAAAAGGATTGTGTAACAAGGAAGGAAGATAGGCTGGCCATAATGTCAGGTGAAGGTAGTAAACAAATCTGCATAACTCTACTATCACTCTTTGGATGTTGGAAGAAAGTGAGGAAGACCTGATGTGTTGCTTGGATCCCTGTAGTGAACTTTTTGGAGGACAGATGAAATTGTACAGGATGAGTGAGGATTGGAGTGAACACTCTGGTGGATAAGATCACACAGATCAGTGTGTGGAATCTGAGGAAAACTAAGTCAGTTTACTCAGAGGGAGCTTTCTGTTTGTCCAGCAAGAGAATGAGCTCTGCTCATTTCACATACTTCTGTGGTCCTTAAATGTTCTTTCACTTGTGCAAAAGTGCAATGCAAGGAATCAGAAGGTATTCCTTAGTCTATTTAAGCAATAGCTTGTACTCTTAGTAAATATGTGATACCTTTGAAAGTCTTAAGACAGCAAATTACCAAAATCCCTTACAAAAGTACTTTAAAGAATTATAAACTTGTTTTCTACCGTTTTTTTCATACATGGAATGGGAGAAATGTATTTGACAGGCAGTTGCTAGGGTTGGATTTGGCAAGTATTATCATTAAATGTAAGATTGCTATGTGGAGATTCTGTGCTCAGAAAAAAAGTTATCTGGAAAAGCCATCAGATTGTAGCAAACCTTCTTACATTAGATCTTACAAGAGGTGCATGTTTCAGTGAGCTGCCTTTGTTGATTGAAACAATTATCATTTCATTTAGCTGTATAATTTTGTTGGGCCAAAGACAGGAACGTTTGTTTGTCTTTAAAAACCAAGGCTTTGCATGCATTTGAATCCCTTGTAGAATGCCACAAAATTTAACAGCTTTATTTAAGGTATAGTCTATAATGAATTTGACCAGTTCTCCTATTTGAGCCCTATTACCATATAATACAAATGAACCAATATTGTCCTAATTTTTAAAATTTTTTGCCCTCATGTTTAATAAGGTTTTGAGATTCTCATTTTGTCTTAAGAATCACACCACTTCCAGTGTTTGTTTTCAGACCATCACTCAGGCTTGAAGTGTAGTAGCCACTCATGGACCTGAGTCCAGTACTGACCTAAGCCAATTTGAGCCTCTTTTGGCTTCTACTCCTATGGCTTACCGTGCTGGTGCTAGAATTAGTATAGCTCGTAACTCCTGAACTCATCCTTTCTCCCCAGTATCTTATTGATGCATTAATGGGACTCTAGATTGTAAAAGACTTTAGGGAACTACAAGCTGTCCTCGGCCCTGTCTTGTGATAGATTGAGTGTCATCCCGGGATCAGCCTGTGTCTGAATTCAGAGAGGCTTATCACCAAAGGGTTGGACATTATTTGATAAATTCTCTTTAGTCACAGCAACTCGTGAGGACCATCTCCTGAGGTCACAGGTTCACAGTGCTAGACTGGAGGGGATTTCTGGGGCCACTCCCTTCATTTTAGAGATGTGGCGGCACTGATGGTGAAATCACAGACCATTGAAGCATATCGCCTTGTTACTCTTACCAGTGCCTCCCATTCGGAGAAGTTTAGGATGTGTCTTAGGAATATGTCACGAAAGTATGCCTAGTGAAAATATCTGCTGCTGAGCTAACATAATACTGGTGTAGACTACTTTATTCAGCAGAATAGGGAGCAGACTCACTGGCCCTGCTACGTTTTGATACGTTAGCATGACTTCCAGTTGATGGTGCTTTTTGATATGCCATCTGCATTCTGTGTTGGTCCCTGGATATGACTCCTCTGCCTTCTGTCAGAGATTCCATTCCTCCATTGCCTTTTCTGCCGCCACTCTTTCCCTCTTATGATACTTTTTCTTATTCTTCTGTCTCTCATTTTTTTCCCAACCTTTGTCACTAATGAGAGTGTTTAGACTGGCTAGTGAATGAACCATCCAGACAAGATTGTTCTTTAATCTTTGAATCCTCATCTCTTTGTGTTAATACTTGTACTTGGGAGCTTTTTCCTTTATTTCTGGATTTATTGCTTTCACAAGCATTTTAGAGCAGTAGATATCTAAGTTCCAGGTAATTGGGGTGTGTGCTGTATTCTTCTGTTCCACATTTTCTACAATGAATAACGTAAGATAAGTGCTTTCTCTGTTCCTTACCCATGTACAAATCACTAACAGTCGTGCCTGGTTGTATACTTAGGAGAGGTGCCTTCTGTTCCCAACTTTATTGGTTTTTGCTATCAGGTAGCAGTTATCCTTCAACTTCCCTCACCTCCTTACTTGCTTTGACTAAGAAATTAGTTGCATCTAAACTTGCAGTTCTCCTTATTCACCTACGAGAATCAAAGCACTTTACCTACTTTTATGATTCACTACATAGAAAATAGCTATCAGTTCTGTTTTCTTTCAGCTCTTACATTTATTTATATAAAATTTAAGTACAGTGATGGGGGAGAAAAGAAGAAACTAAAACTGAATGACCCAAAGGAGTTCATTATAATTGAGTTTGACCTTTTGAAAAGTGAGATTTTTTTCTTTTGAAATGTTGTCTGGTTTTCTTTTGAAGTTGCATCAAAAGGGATACAAGGGACTAATTTTTTTGTTTTATTTTTTAAATTAAAAGAATATTTTTCCCAATTAACAAAAATCCACATTCCTTTCCACTTCCTCACACATTGAAAAAAGAAAACAATTCACTCATAACAACATGCCTGTTCAAGCAAAATGAATTCCTACATTGATCATGTCCAAAAAATATGTGTGCACTCAGTCCTGTTACCTCCCTGTCAGGAGCAGGCGGGTGGCATTTTTCAGCATGAATCTTCTGGGATCTTGGGTGGTCACTGGTTAATCAGAATTCTTATGTTTTTCAAAGTTATCTGTATAACTTGTTCTCCCACAGAGAACATAGGAGTTCTTTCCAAGGTTTCTCTGGAACTGCCCCTCCCTTCATCTTTTCTGACAGTGCAGTGGTCTTTCATCTCTGTCATACACCGTCACTTGTTCAGTCATTCCCATTTGATGGACACTGCCTGACTTTCTGCTTCTTCACCACCACAAAAAGAACTGCTCTAAGTATTGTTGTACCTATGAGTCCTTTCTGTGCTCTCTTCAGAGTACAGACCCAATATCCGTATCTCTGGGTCAAAGTGGTATGGACTGACAGGGTAGTAACTTTTTGAGCATAGTTCCAAATTGCTTTCTAGAATGACTGTACCAGTTCATAGCACCACCAGTGAGTGCAGTAATATACCTGTTTTCCTCTAGCCTTCTGAATACTTGCCCCCCTCTCTTTTTGGTCTGCTTTGCCAGACTGATGAATGTTGAGGTAAAACCTCAGAGTTGCTTTAATTTTCATTTCTCTGGTTTTTACTAATTTGGTTCCTTTTTTTCATGTGGCTATTGAGCTTGGATTTCTTCCTCCAAAAACTGCTTATTCATATTCTTTGACCATTTCTTAATTGGGAAATAGCTTTATTCTTAAAAATTTCAGTTATTTCCCTGTATTAGAAGTGAGAACTTTTTTTCCTCTAGTCCTCTGATTCTCTTTTAACTTTAGATGCATTGATTTTATTTGTGCAAAAAACTAATGTCTCTTGTTTCATCATGCACTCTATCCATCAATCTGACAGGTAATTTCTTCCATGCTCTTCACTAGATCCCTTCCTCAGTGTTTACAGAGACCTCTGTTTCCCTGTGCCAATTTGGTCTGGAAAAAAATGATTCACTATGATTTTTTTTTGTTCCCCCTTTTTAAAAAAGAATTATCTTATTTTTGTTTATGTGTTTTGTTTTTGCATCACCTTTCTTTCCAAATACATTACTCACTTCTTTCCCACTCAGTGATCTGACCTTTCTAGGTAGGATTTAGAAAAGAGAGCGATTTCCTCATTGGACTCAGCATTTTCTAGATCTTTGTGAAGAAGAGTCCAGCTCTAGTGCTTCTTCCTCATCTTCTCCTGTCTTGGCCAGTCATAAATGATTAAATTCAAGGAACATTTACTGAGAATCTACTATATATACAAAATACTTTACCTTAACTCCAAAGATAAAAAACAACATAGTTCAAGCCATCTGGAGCCAACCAGAAGGAGGATACTTTAGAGGGAGAGAGGGAGGGTACAGAAGGACTTGCTTAGTACTTAGTTTTAGACGATAAAAAGAGAAAACTCTATTTGTTCAAATGGAATTCTGCCTCTATTTCTAATGTGAAGATTCACCTCATTTGGTAGACTTTCTCCGCTACTAAATTGATGATGGCAGGAGGGAAAGCCTATTTGTGGTCATAAGGGTGTGATTGTTGGCATTCATTTTGTTTCTGTTGTAATTATTTAGAAAGTGGAGTTTTTTCTTTTGATTATCTTCTGATTAAAATGATTCTCAAATGACAAACTAATAGTCAAAACATTGCTTTATGCAGACATTTAATATAGATGTGCGACAGTTGCACTGGGCAGAATATATAGAAAATTACTGCATGGGAACTAAGAAATATGTATTGAATGAAGAAATGTCGGGTCTCCCTGCAGCACGGAAACACCTGAACAAGTAGGTTTGCATGGAGCTTTTGTTATATTATCCTGCATATGGTTCTTTGTGTAATCTCTTATGAGGTTGATAAACCTTTGTCTTGGACTGAATGCAGTCTGTATATATCCAAAATGAAAGTTTAATGACCTAGAAGGAAATGTGCCCTAAAATTCTAGTGGAACTTTAGAGATTTGTCAGATTACCTCTAATTTAAGAAGAAAAATTTAACATGTTTTCCATGTTGATTTTTTTAAAATTTGTTCCTTATTATAAGATGTATTTTGGTAAATTGTTAAAAAAATTATGATTTGTCCCATCCCCAGTATTACTGAACAAGTAAGATTATTATAGCATTGTGCCCTCCATGATACAAATCATATCCCAACCATATATTTTTACCCCATATAACTTAGTCATGTCTTTCTATAAATAAATACTACATAGTTTCTACTCAAACATCTTAGGGACCTTTTTTCTAGGTCTCTTACAATTATAAGGATACCAAGAAATGCTGACTGTCCAATTATAGGAAAAACATTTTAGACAAAGGAAACATATATCAAAAAGTGATTTAATTTTTGCATATCCTTCTTGGCGGGGGGGAGCATTGGGGAAGGATTTTGGGGTTTTTTTACCTTTTTTTTTTTCCAATTGGACAACATGACATTCAGAAGATATTTTGTTTCAAATGCTGACTGAAGTAAGTTTGTTGTGTATGTTTCCCAGTGTATGTATTAGCAAATCATACTTTTTAGAAATACCTTGTGAGTTGGCATGAAATAGAAGTAATTGATCCTACTCTGACTTTTGGAAGTATCATTTAACTGTTAACTAGATAAAAGAAATGGATAACAAATTTGCAAAACAAATCCAAAGGTGAGATATAGAAACAATGTTGAAAAAAAAGAACCTTTCATAATAATCCTTGAATTAAGTTGTAGCCAGTTTCATCCATTAGAAGGCAATGGAAGAAACTGCGGGAACTGCTAGTCCATAGCTAAATCTGATAAAAAAGAATGTCCTGGGTGGTAAAGTAGAAGTGACAGGAGCCATAGCAGAAAGTCAATTTTACTTTGACTTCTTAATATTCTGAGAGAAATGGATCAACTGTGTATCTTGTACATTAGAAGAATGTTCTTTTAAAAGCTTAGAAACAAAGTAGATGTGATCTCTTGATTTCCTTTAAAGGAAATTCTGCCTGAGGTGAGGTAGGATGTTTTCAGTAACAAAATTTTGGCAATCATGAATGATTCCAGAGAGGAAGAAGGAAAATGGGGGAAGTACCTATAGATATCAGTGTAGTTTCACAGGGTGTTTCCTTCAGAAAGAACGTGAACAGATTATAGAAACAGGGCTCCACAAATCAGACTACAGAAAATACGGCAGAATAATGTAAGGCAGGGAAGCTTGTGAGAAACACCGAAGATTAAAAGCAGATTCAGGGCAAGAAAAAAAGAAGATAAAACAAACTGATTTCTTGGGACAGATGGGATACTATTAACAAATGTAGTTTCATAAGACATGTCCTTTAAAAAGGATGTGAATAGCAGTGGGAACTACTCAATTGCTTTTTCTACTTTCTTTTCTATAAAGCAAAACTACTAGAATTTTGACTATTGGTTTATAAACTAAATATTCGTTCCATTTATCCACTATGTTTGAAACTTGTAATAGCCTGGTTTTTATTTCTTTTGTTCTGTTTTCTAGGTTGAGGAACATACGTTATGGTTTCAATACTATTCTTGTGATTCTGATTTGGCGTATTTTTATTGCAAGATCACAAATGGCAAGAAACATCTGGTACTTTGTGGTTAGTCTGTGTTATAAGTTTCTTTCCTACTTTAGAGCGTCCAGCACTATGAGATACTGAAGAAAAGAATTTAGCATTAGGACATCTATGCATATGGTGGTCTTAACTGCACAAAACCTGTAAAATGTACTTAAGTTATCTCACTTTTTGTCAAGGCATTAAACCATCTTAGATCTGGAGTGTGGAATAAGTGACAGTACATTTTATGTAACATTTAAATATGTTTATTCGCAGAAACCCAGAAAATAAATGGTTGGATGTCAGCTCAAACCCAATATTAGCCAGTTCTATGATAACCACACAATCAAGGCTTCATATTTTTATCCTGGAGGGTGTTTTGGGGATAGGGGAACAAGGAGGGAGGAAGGAAGGTGGGGAAAAATTAGGACCACTGACCAATATAACTGTGCAACCCTGGAAACACATCAATTGAAATCTATGCCTTAACAGTGAATTTCTCATTGTAATTTTAACCTGAATGGGAACATTCATTTGGACATAAATATTGGCTTATTTGTTTGAATTAAATCTTTTATTTTTCTTTTCCATAGGAATGTTTTAGTCCTATATAAAATCTTGTTGAAACTATGGCACACTTTTATCCTTTAAGTTATTGGAAATTCTCATATATGAATGTGATCGTGTCATTTTTTCGTTTTTGTTTTTTTTCAGTTGTTAAGGATTTGAATTGTTAGTTTATTATTGAAAGGCAAGTTAGCTGTATGTTCCACTTGACCGACAGGATTTGATGGGTTTCAGAATTCATATATTTTTTATGTATTTTTGAAGGGAAATTAAAAACAGCAACACTTCAGAGTAATCAAAATATTAAAAGGAATAGAAATACCAGCTGCTAAGTTTTTCCATTTATGGAGGATTGTGAAATTAGTCCAGTAGGAATCTCTTGAACTTTTGAAGCCTGAAGATTTCTTTAGACTCTTATCCATGCCTTTCGTTCACCCCTTTTATAAAATTGTCTTCATAGAATTTTTAAGATATATACTTTCTTTCCAACAAAAACTGAATGTGCATTATGAAAGAATGTATTTGTGAGCAGTGATGCCATATACCAGACATAGAGATGTGTGTAAGCACATATTACTTTTCTAACTTGCAAGCTGAATTCCTTCAAGAAAAAAAGAATGATGTGTATTAAATCCAAATAAAGGAGTTTATTAACATAACATGTTTAATAGCAAACTGTTGACTGAATTTGGAGATACTGTCTATTTTCTGTGCATGTGGTTTTAGCTTTAGGAAGAAATACATTTATAGAAACTTCTAGGGATAAGAAAGAGTTGAAGTCTATTTTAATGATATTATGATTTCTCTTTAAATCTCAGTAGAATGCTATATTATACTCTTTCAGCATAACTTTCTTTTAATAATTTGTTTAGCATAACACTGTTCAAATTAAAATGATCACGTTGTACTGTATTTAAATCATCAGCAATGAATCTTTGAATATATTTAAAGAGGTCAATTCACAACACAAAAGAATTACATAAAAATCAACACCTTGTATTTTCTTTGTCAATTTCAAAGCAATGTCTGAAAAGCTTATTTTGTTATTGTTGTGAAAAGCTAACTGTAGAGGAAGACACCTTCTTTCATGTAGGTGTATAATCTTGAGATGAAAAATGCTTCCGTGTTGAAGCCAAACACTCTGTAGTAAAAACTTTAAACATCCTTTTAAAAGATACCATATACATATACATATATAAATATGTGTGTATATACACATATGTGAGTATATATGTGTATATGTCTATGTGTGTATGTGTGTAGTATATGTACATGTATATATGTGTATGTATATATATATATGTACACACACACACATATACATATATATTCTTTCTTTGAAATGCTACTTGCTTTCTGGTCCAGGACCATACCTTTTCAAGGTGTGAGAGACCTGAGTAGTGTCTAAAATGGAATAAATGATGGTTCCTGTGATTTTAAGTGTTCCGCTTAATTAATATTCCTACTGTATGCATTAAACCACCTCCCCGAATGTATTCTGGTTATATTGAAAATTTGCTAATATGGATATGACTTATGGTTTCTGCAAAATATCCCTAGAATCTTCAGACCTACCTTTGTATCTTACATGTGAACTTGGAGAGAGATACAGCTGCTCCGTAATTATTGAGTGGGGCAGGGTTATGCACATTTTATGTGTATATGCATATGTATGTATGTACGTATGTTCAGCTGTTTCATTGTTCCTGTTGTAACCATAATTTTTAAAAATATGTCTACTTCTGAATTCCTCTGATTGTAAGTCTGGGAGGTGCTGAAGCCCCTGCACTAACTTTCTCTGTTGAAAATTCTGCTTTTAAAGGAAGGCTGTTAAATAAATTAACTGTGAATGAGTGCATCATTGTGGAGCATAAAGATCTTTCATCTTTGCCCTGGATATGACCTTCTGGCCTCAAGGGAAGATAAATGTTCCGAGAGAGAACTTTAACCCTCTCCTGTGCTTTGTCCCCCTGTGGGTTGTGGATTTCATAGGTTACTTTCTCCCTTGACTTTACCTCTTTGAGGCTTTTTCATCAATAAAATTAGCACATAGTTTCATTCCACATGAGCCACTTGCTAAAATTGTTTTTCAAAGAACATTTTTTTTTCATTCTGGGATCCTATAACATTGTTTTGGAATCAAGTATTTTAAATGTCATGGTGATCATAATGAATTCATTTTGATACAGAAAACATTCATATTCTCTATAACTAACAAGAACAAAAAGCACAGCAAAATCGTCTCTTAAGTAGGAATGGTATTATGAAATGAATAGTCACTGAATGTTTAATGATAGCGCTGGGAACGGGAGGGGGAAGCATTTTTCCCAATACCGGTGATTTTATACCCTTCCTTTTCTGTTCTCCTGTTGTAGGGATAGTTACCTAGAATTAAAATGTAACTCAATACTCTTTTCTAAGACTTAAATTAGAAGCGTTATTGAGTGCCTTGTGTTTGTAAACCAAAAAGATTAATAAACAAATCCCTGTATCTGTTGTTATAGTACTTATTGCATTTCTGCCTCTTGTAAAACTTAGGAGATCATGGGATGAATTCCTTGGTAACTCCTCATGTGCCCTCCAGCCTCCTACAGGTGTATTCACTTCTTTATCTTTTGTGTCCCAGGTTTTCTTGGTTGTGTATTTCCTGTGAGAGAGTTTCACAGTGAATTAAGGGCCAGCCTATTTCCTTTGATGGCCCCATCATCCTTCCAGTGTTCACAAACTGAGCTGTCTGTGACTTCCTCTCCCCCTCCCCCAACATCCATTCAGTCAGTTGCTGTTTCTTTTTCAGTTTTGCCTGGACAGCGTTTCTCACGTTTAGGGCAGCCAGGTGGCGCAGTGGATAGAGTGCTAGAAGACCTGAGTTCAGATGTGGCCTCAGACACTAGCTGTGGCACCCTCGGCAAGTCATCCCTATTTGCCTCAGTTTCCTCGTCTGTAAAATGAGCTGGAGAAGGAAATGGCAAAACCACTGCAGAACCTCTGCCAAGAAAATCCCAAATGGGTCATGAAGAGTCAGACATGACTGAAATGACCGAACTGCAACAACATTGTCAACAATATCCTCTTCTCCAGTCCCATGACTCCTATTCTAGTTCAAGCTCTTTACCTCTCTCACCTGGGCTTATGCAGTGTCCTCTTAACTGGTCTCATTGCTTCCAATCTTTCTCTTTTCTGATCCATCCGCCATATTGCTGCAAAAACAATAAGAGTATACGTCTGACATCATTTCCTACTTAAAATCTTTAGTGGCTCCTTTTGCTTTTAGGATAAAATTAAAATTCTTTAGCCAGTGTTTTTAAAAATCCCATTATTTTGTCTTCCTTGTCTTTTTTAAATTCCTTTTTTTTTAATTGACAGAGCATTTATTTTCTCTCAGTTTCTACCCTCCCTCAGCCCCCAGGAAAACTAAACCATAGAACAAAAATGCAGTCAGGTAAAACAGATTCCACATTAACGTGTGTGTGTTTGTGTGTGCCTGTGTGTTATGTGTGTGTGTATTTAGTACAATTCATCACTGGTACACTGGAGTCGTTAATTATAGTGATCAAAATTCTTAAATAGATTTAGAACTTGTCCATTTTTTAAATGCTTTTCTTCTACTTCTGCTTTTTGTCATACACAGGTTCTTTTTCTCTTTAATTTCTAGAGCTCAGCCTGGTGTTTAAAGCTCTTACATTTATAAACTTATTTTACATGACTCCCTTTAATGCTCACTATGTTTTAGCCAAACTGGCCTTAACTCAGCTCTCTGACCCCCATGTCTTGTTGTCTGTACAGACTGTCCTGCTGTGCCTGGGATGAGCTCCCTCCTCCCCTTCGCCTCTTAGGCGCTGCCTGTAACCCAGAGTCTCATCTCTCCCAGTAACTGATGTTCTGTCCCTCCTGTTACTCTATATTTACCTATCTTTATACTGGTTATATGCTGCCCTCTGCCTCAGTAGAATGAAAGATGTTTAAGGATATAGATGTTTGTTTTTTTTTTAATCTATGTCTCACATGTGCATTGAAGGCGCTTAATTACCTACTTGCCGAATAATTGAATGCCCTTCAGACTTCTAAGATATCATATTATAAAATGATTATGATGTCTTCCTGGCAGTGTCATGGTATAGATCTATAAAAAGTCAAGAGTGGTGACAATTCTTTGAGGTCTTTTCCCTTTATTTTTGTAGGAGCATAGGAAGCTTTTGTCTTTAACAAGCAGAAATGCTAATGGAAGACACCAGTGTATCGGGAGACTTGAAAGTTCATTTATAATATTTTCTAATGTTCTTAATAATTTCTCAGAGAATTACTCAAATAATTTCTTAGAGAATCAAATCCTTTGGTAGCTAAGATTTTTGGAGTCCTTTGGAAGGAAAAAGAGAATTAACCAGAGGGATTAACTTTGCACATTTATACATGTGTCCATAGGTACTGTCATCAAGTGATAGTATCTGCCAGCATCAATTTGTGGAATTATGATCATGCCTTAAGTCTTGAATTTTGAACATTATAAATGTAAATTCTTAAAACCAGTGGTTAAATCTATTAAAAACAGGCTTGAGTTTTTTACTCTGCCATATAACCATTTAGTGCTGAGTTTTACAGAAGTTAAAACAGTTGATGTTCTGAACTGCTAGTAAGTTTTTATTTGCCTTGAAAGTAACTTACTTCGAAAGCATATCTGCTTGCCTTTGGGATTTGTCAAAAGAAAATGTTTAGGACTTATTTCCAGAGAAGGAAGTTATCGTTTAATTATGTGAACTTTGTTGCAGTAAAATATGACCTGGTATGTCAATGCCTTTTTCCACTCCACCTCTTTCCCACCCTCCTCAAAAAAAGATTCAGTCTCATCCAGAACAATGGAATGCTTTCTTATTTAGTTAACACTTGACACTCACTAGCTGTGTAACCTTGGGCAAGTCACTTAACCCCAATTGCCTCATCCTGAGTCATCTCCAGTCATCCTGAGGAGTATCAGGTCACAGGATTCAAATGGCTCTGGAGGAGAAGTGAGGCTGGTGACCTGCACAGCCCTCCCTCACTCAAAACAAAGTCAAGTGCAAGTCATGTCATCACTTCTGATGAATGATCATCTTCAGCAACGAAGGATGAACACAAGTTAACAAAGTGCTTTTGAAGCATTTTTTGGGATATAAAAAATTTCTCTCCTTTTATATTGTTGGCCATCTTGTTAAAACCCCTCCGGTCCTAAAACCAGAAACCTGCCTAAATGATAACTGGATGTTCATTGTTTCGGTTTTTACTGTATATTACCTTTTCCAAAACATATAGCCATAAAAGACATTTGTTTTATGAGACAAAAGAAGAAGGAAGGCTGGTGAAGCACCAGTGTGGTTTATGCCGAAACTACAAGCTTTCTCAGTGACTGACTCCTTAACTCAGTTGGTTAGAGCGTTGTTCTCCAAATCAAATGTTATATTTGCTTTATTTGCCATCTGCCCCTTTGTACTATCCAAAGCTGTCTGATTTCTGAAAGTTGTTTCAAGGAGGGTGGTTTGAAATTCCTAGATAAGAGCAGTGGTTAATAAGGCCAGAGTTGTACTTTATAGTCTAGTATACTTGTGTTCCAGGGACCAGGCAATTTCTCACCAAACCCCAATCACAGGTACCTCACAAAATCATACCTCTAAGATCATTTTAGTCACAGTTTGTGAGTGTTCTGTTTGATAAGTGCCTGTTAATATGCAGGCCAGTTTTTAGAGATAGCGTTTAAATGGGATTACAGTGTGGTGTGCCATTTAAAGAGCTGGAAAAAGGAAGACCCAGGCGCAAGATTTCCCTCTAGTGCATACTGGCAGTAAACCCTGAGTATGTTGCCTAACTGCTGAGTTGCCCTAGGCAAGTCTTGTAACACGTAAGTTGTGGAGTCGTTCTTGGACACAAAGTGCAGGGCTGGCCTTTGTCCTCTGCTTAAAATGGTGCATTCTCTTTTCCATTTACCACCATGGAATTGCTCGTCATGGCGTTCAATCCTGGAAGAATTTCAACTATCAATTCTCTAGCTCCTGCTTTACAAGTCGAACAGTCGATGTGAGATCTAAGGAGCAAGAAGATTCATATGTTTGTTTAGAACTACTCTACTCCTACGTAAACTTGTATTGGGCATCTTTATATGGACTGGTGTGTCCCAGGTTGCTGATTTACATATGATGATTGAGCGGTGTGAATGGTACCACGATGACCGTATCTTAACATGGTTAAAAGACGGCTAAGAGGGCAAACTATTAATGTCCCCAGCCAGAATGATGTTTAAGATAATCTAGTCCACTTCCAGCTGTTGACCTCCCAATTTTCAGATTAGGGTTGTGAAGTTTAGGGGAGGAAATGTTTACATAGCTAGGTACTATCCTAAGTCGTGGTTGCCCTCTACTGTAACCCCAGTATGTAGCCATATAACCTCTGCTGAATATCCGCAGTTGCTAGGAACTCTCTACCCAGTACCCCCAGGTCATCCGTTTAAGTCATGACAAAGATGTTCAATGTGGTTTATCCTTGCACAACTTCAATTGATACAGAATTTTTCCTAATTTTTAGCCCTAATCCAATTCTCTAACTTCCACCTTTTTCTTACTAGTTATGCTCTAAATCCAAACAGAAAAAGTTTGGTTCCTTTTCTGTTCAGTAATCATTAAGTGCTCTCTGTGTACCATGTTCTGTGCTAGAATCTATTAGAGAGACCAGGATCAGAGCAAAAGAGTCTCCGTTTAAGAGTAAGGATTCCTGACTTTTAATATTCCCCATAATGCCAGTCCTATGCAATGACTTTTAGTAAGACCTTACTAAAAGGTTCTAAGAAGAGCTTGAGAAGATGAATAATGATAGCTACATTGCTGACTCATGATGTAGTGGAAAGTGTGTTTGGTTTTACAGAATGTGAATATGCTACCTGTAGGCACGTGGGCAAGTAACTTCACCACCAGGCCTCAATTTCCTCATCCTTACATGGAAAGGGCTGGCCTACATAACCTACCCCTCGGGTTCCTTACATCTCTAAATCTGTGATCCTATGATAGTATGCCAAGAATAAATTGGGTGGAGGGAGATTGGAATTACTCAGTTTGCAAATGAATTATATTCCCAGATTGCATAGACCATCGTCTCTAAGCATTTCTAGTTCATTTTCTAGTCATGTTATATGTCTGCCCAAATTCTGTGCATGGTAGAGATCACTAAAAACTTAAGACTTCTGCACCACAAGGATGGAGGTGGGAGGGATAAACTTCAAAATGCTATTTACATTCTAGCAGTTAATATCATTGTTAAGCTTTTTGCCCCGGGTAGGTTCAATATGTGTCAGTATTTGCGTTGCCAAGATTACATACATGTTTTGGAACATCTTGTCAGACTTCTAAATCCTGTGTATCTGCAGCCAAGGTAAATGCCTGGTGGAGAGTGAGGGATCACATATTCAGCACTTCATCTAATCTTCCTTACATTTCAGATGAGTAGGCACCTGGTGCAAGGTATTTCCAGAATGAGTTCTTGTTTGGCTCCTTCCTTCATCTGAGATACATAAGGCTGCTAGAGACACCCCCCTCCACACACACACGTGCACACACACACACACACACACACACACACACACACACACACACTCCTAGCCACTCAGTGGTGTCTAGGACTCTTCTCATTGCTTCTTTCATCTGAGATACATAAGGCTGCTAGAGACACCCCCCTGCACGCACGCACGCACGCACGCACGCACGCACTCCTAGCCACCCAATGGTGTCTAGGACTCTTCTCATTCCTCATCATCCTTTCCTCAGACATGGTACCCCACTTCAGGGGAGAGGCTCTTTTCTAATAAAGGGAGGCAGTGTGAGGTACAAGAAAGGGCACTGAGTTTGACATCAGAAGACCCAGCTTTAAGTCCTGGTGCTGCCACTGGTTGTGTAACCATACAGCTTAAAAGTAGTACAGGGCTTGGCTCATGGTAGGCACTGTATAAATCCTAGCTATTATTATTAGCCATTCTCTAAAATGAGGATAATATGCTACCTTGTCCATTGAAGATGGGAGAAAACTGCTGTGTAAAAACCTAGAGGTATGAGTAATTTTTCCCCAGTTTAAAAAAAAATTGCGAATTCTGGGAATATTGAGGAAAGGAGGCTTATCAATAGCAGTTGCACATCAAAGAACACTCGCTAGAGGGACTGCTTAGCTTTGTGAAGAGGTAGATTGCTGTGTTGTGAGGTGGAAGAAACAAAAAAGTGAGGGTGAGGCTCTCGAGCTGGCAGTCTGCTGTGTTTGTCTTAGTCGGGTCAACATCAAATGGCCTTAGGAATGGTAAAATAGGACAGTTAAGTGCTCGAAATATGAGAGGGAGATAGATACTCAGAAAGTTATTGCTAATCATAGACATCTTAAACTCAAGATGTCCAAAACTGAGCTCATATTTCTCCCCAATATCCCCCATCCCCCCTTTGCCCTGACTGCCCTGTTACTGTCAAGGGCCACCAATAGGTTCCTAGGTGTCATCCTTAATCTCTCATTCTCATCCCTCATATCCTATGTGTTACCAAATTACATCATTTCTGTCTGAAGTATTTCTTATCCCCTGATGATGGCACCACCATGGTGCAGACACTTGGCACTTCACACCAGGACTACAGATGCTCTGTTTCCCTTAGTCAAATGCATCCTTACTCTAATCCATTCAGTCTGCTATCAAAGTGATCTTACTAAAAATGCAGGTTTGACCATGTAGGTCCGACCCAGAGGAAACTCCATTGACCTCCCTCCTGCCCCATTCATTTAACCCCAGTGCCTCTAGAATCAAATGTAAAATCATCTGGCTTGCAAAGTCCTCTATAAGCTGGCCCCTTCCTGCCTTTCTGGTCTTCCTGTATTCTGCTCCCCCGATGTAGGCTAAGATCCAGTGTCAGTGACTTCCTTGTTTCTCACACAAGACACTATTATCTCCCAACTACAGACATTTTCAATCTCTGTCCCCCATGCCTGGAACTCTCTCCCTCCTCTGCCTCCTGGCTTCCTTGGCTTCCTCAACTTTCAGCTATAGTCCTGTCTTCTGCAAGAGACCTTTCCCAGTCCACCTTAATGCTAGTGTCTCCCTTCTACTGTTTATCTCCAATTTATTGTGTGTATGTGTGTGTATACATACACACACACACACATATATCTTATTAATACGTAGTCATTTGCATGTTTCTTCAGTTAACCTGTGAGCTCCTTGAGAGCAGGGAATATCTTTTACCTTCCTTTGTACCCCTCGTGCTTAGCCAAAATCCTGGTGCATTATTGGCACTTAGTGAATGCTGGTTGACTGACTGACTTGTGGGTTGCTATCTTCCTTGGAGTTTATCCCCTGGGTGCTCTCAATGTCAGACATTTTCTAACAGTGGTCAGAATTGTTCTTAGTTTTCTCATGAGGCCAGAGGAGTAGGCCCAACATTGTACTTGGATCAGGTTTTACAACTGATGATTGAAGTGGGCAGTCTCCCCAGTCCTGAATGTAGTGAACCTTACTAGTTCCCACTTCCAAGGTATTCCAGGGCAATGTCTGGGGATTCCCTCTTTTCACTGGGTTCCAGGACCTTTCCCTGCTATAGGTTGGCATGGAGTTTTTTTCTCCTGCTTCTGGGTTCTGGAGTTACTCCTGTCCACAGACTTCAGGTAACACTCAGGCTCAATTTTATCAATGGCCTTTCTCTTGAAGTTTGGTTAGAGCCCCTAGTACCTAGCTAGACCCTGAGCTGATCAAACCAGAACTCCTTAAGGCTGCCTGCTGTCTTCGACTAAGGCAGAGTTGGGGCCCATTGGGACTGGACCAACCTTAGACTCTGTTTCAGGGACTGCTGCACTGAACCTGATGAGGGCTGGAGAGAGAGAGGTACAGACTGGAGTTCCCTGCGTGGGCCGTCTGGGAAAGAATTCACAGACTCAAGCATTGAGGTCAAGGTGGTAAAGATTTATTACGATTTTCAGTGGGGAAGAGTTCTTAGGAAACTTACAACTTTAGAGGGGTAGAGGTAAAATTTATGCAGGATATTCTGTAGTAAAACATGTGCCAAATATGCTGACTAGGTGATTCAGGGCAGGATTAGGGAGTGGTTAGTTCTTAAAGAAACACTTTTAGTATCAACTGTGCAGATATTTTACCCAGAGTTCATCGAGAAATAGCCCAAGGAGGGGCTACATGGAGGTATGGTTTTAGACCTGAAATGTCACTAAGTCAACTAATAGTCAGGACTAACTAAGGGATACCGGGCTGCTCTCGTCAATGTCTTGTTACAAGATAAATAAGGGAGTATGCTATGTCTAAGTCTAGGATACATATGATTGGTCAGTGAGTAGTAAATGTCGTTATGACCCAGTGCACAGCCAGTTCAGCCAGTACACAGCTGGTTCAGACTAATAAGTTCTGTAGGTGCAGCTGGTTACTGTAACAGGAAGGAAGATAACGGTTGTGGCAGGGGCAGGCTGTGTCCTTGGGCTAGGGAGAAACTGCCTGGGATAGTATTTTGAGGCTAGGGAGAAATGTGATTTTAGAATTGTGGTGCAAGCACATGCACCCAAGCACCCCATCAAACCCACCTGAAATGCTAGAAGGCTGCACCCTCTTGATCCAGCGTAGGCAGCCATGCATAGGTTTGGGCAAGGCAGAAGCCCAGGCGTGGATAAGGAAGGCCAAACTGCTCATGGCTCTTGGTTGGGCTGCTGCCAGGCTCAAGTAGGGAATGCTTAGACTTCCCAAAGGGGCAACTGTCTGAGCTCTCCCCTCTGCCTTTAATTTCTCTCCCCCAACATCTTCAAAGGGCTGTAAAATTATGGGGATCCTCTTTGGATTCCTGGATTGGATAGAGGAGAATTTTCTCTATGGCCTAATAAAGTGTTTCATCTCTAAGTTGAATGCTTAAGGGAAGCTGAGATCCTTGGTGTCTTAGCATCATTTCTTCTTCACACAGTCAGGTTGTATCAGACTAGTCTCAGAAAAGCAACTTTATAAGACTTAAGAACTCTCATCAATGCAATGAGGAGTCAAGTCTCCAGCAGATCAATGAAGCATATGACCAATCTTCTGACAGAATTAATGGACGCAAGGTGCAGATTACACTAACTTTTGGACATGACCACTGTGAGGGTTTTTTCTTTTTCTTACTCTTAGTTTTTGATCAGGGCATGTAGGGGGTTGGAAGGTTTATCAATCACAATGCCAAAATAAAGAGGGCTGTAGCAACATTTTTTGAAATACAAGAGAACAAGTTCAGAAAGAAGTACTGACAAGTAGGACAATTTTGAAATTTGTGTCTAGAATGCATCATATCTTTTTCTTTTAAGTAAGCAGAATGAAGGATTTGTGGTTTTATGTAGAATCTTCTTTACGCATATTCTGCTATTTGTGTGGAAATGCCCTTTTGTATTTTTTAAGTTCAGAATAAAAATTAGAAGATCAAAATTTTCCAAATGGAGTTTTAGGAAGTTTTGAACACATTTTTTTAAAAATTATGTTGCAAGACCTTTTGATTAGTTTGCAAAAACAGCTGATTGACTTCAGGGACGAAGGAAAAGTATTATTAGCTAAACTTGAACAAAAATTTTTGCATCATTGGGTTGGAATTGAAAAATTAGCATGATTTAGCAAGCACGGCCAATTAAAGTTACATTTCTTCCGTTTATATCTATCTTTATTTAGTAATTTTTTTATCCATGACATCCATTTAAAGTAAAATATGGAAATAAATTGAACTTAGAACCAGATCTTCATATCTCTTATCACTAAGTTACAAGATTAAAAAAATTAATCCTTGAGAGCATGGACTTTTTTGTCTTTCATATCTGTATTCCTCATGCTTAACACAATGGTTACTTAGCATATAGTGGGGTACTTAATAAATATTCATTAGCTGCATATTCAGTCATTACTATCCCTAAAAATACTTTAAAATAATTTTTCCTTTTTAATAATATGAACTGGACACAAACATGAAGAAACAAAAACATTTCCTTATACAAAAAAAGATAACATCTTCACTATGTATGACTTGAATTTTTTAAAACATATGTTTTAAATTTAACATAACAGTTCCAACACTGCCCTACTTCTCTGTGTTATTTCTGAACTTTTTATCTTTTCTGTGTATAAACTACCAATAATTTTTTCATTTTAAATTTGAATTAAGTTTTTAGAGAAACATCACCAAGTGTCAATGATCTCTTAATTGCTAGATGTAATGGCCCTTTCTTGATCCTCATTCTTGACTTAACCTGCTGCCTTAACTGCCAATCACTCTCTACCTGTATACCCTCTCTTCTCTAGTTTTTGGTGACACTGCTGTCTTCTGGTTCTTCTCATACCTATCTGACCACTCTTTCTAAGTCTCCCTCTATACCTCGTTATCTCCCAAAGTTCATAGGGTGATGAAAGAAACATTATAATGAAATACAAGATTTTTTTTTAAACTAACTCAGATTAAAAAACTCTTAAGTATGTACCTAATGTAATACTAGATTTCTCTGGAAGAGTCTCTGTGTTCCTTCCATTCTTTTTCATTCCAAAGAAACTTCAGGAAATCTGCAGTCACACCCTAATAGAGGAGGTCTAAATGAGGCCCAAGTCAAAGTTTTGAGGGATTTTATTGAGGGTTTTATTGAGAGATAATAGGATCATCCATAAACTAAACTGTGAATCAATTGACCCCCTCCACCTCACCTCTAAATGGGAACTGGAGTCCTAGATGGATATTTTTGTGAAATGCAAATCCCCTCAGGGCACTCTGTCCAGGGACACTGTTCTCAAGAAACAGTATACGAAATTAATTTGTACAAAAAGAGCCAGACTTTCAAAGTACCTCTGGCAGTGGTGGCTAGCAACACAGAACATAATTGTTACTGACAATTTTCATCTTCAGCTGCACAGATGGAGGGAAGGAAGAGGGAATAAAAAAAGAAGATGCCTCCAGCTACCTTGCTTTGCATGTGTAAGAGAGGAGAATCAACTATAACTCATACCCAACAACTGGACTGCTGCAGTCCCATCTGTCTGCTTGCTGTGGAAGACGAAGTTGGCCTTTCTAGGGATAGTCTGGCTGCTTTCCAGTTAATTGGACAGTATCTTCCAAGCTTACTACTCTCCCAACTTTATAAGCAGGTCACACTGACAGATGTGCTTTTCTGGTCTCCTAGGCCTCCATATTTCTTCCATTTGTCACTCTCATCCCTTCCACTCAGTAAGGATAAAATGACCCTCTTCCCATGTAGTGGAATTTTTTTAGGGACCCAAGAGGGTCATCACTCACCAATCTTTCTTGAGGTCAGCATCACATGATAGCAATAAGGAGTCTGTTAAGAGTGAAACAAATAGCTATTTATACCTGCTGATTGGGAGAGATTAAAAGATGGATGGAAATCTACCCTGAGCATGACCCAAGATCCTCCTTATGTGCAGATTTTTAGGGCAGCATTCAGAAGCTCAGCATTTTTCAAAGTAACATTGTGTGAAACAAAAGAAAAGTGGCTATTCAGAAAACAGGTGGTTATATAAGAAGAACAGTATACTTGTTGGAGAAAAATGTGTATTCTTAGCTGCAGGAGATGATAAGGGATTTAACCGTCTCAGCATAGCTGGTCTCACTTAAAGGAATTTGACAGACCAGATAAGGGAAGAGAAGCTTCCCAGGATTCTGGAATCCTCTACTTTCAGCAGCAAAGGCAAGAATGAGACAGTGAAAGACGAAGATGCAATAGCAAATGTCCTTCTTCTCATTTAAAATAAAATAGCTGAAGACAGGATGCTTTGAGACAGGATGTTTCTAAGGAGGGGAGGGGGAAAGTCTGTCTGTTACACAAACATGTCAGGGAAATTCTTGGTTCAGTGTGAAAGGGTTTTGATATGAGATACCAAAGGAAAGGTGGTATTTCTCACTGGAAACTGTCTACCTCAGGATACTCACTGAAGTTAGCCTCTGGGGTTCACTTGGGAAGGGGGGGTGGCCGTTGTCCATTTCTCCCATACCCAAGAAACTATTTAATTCCAACACCCTCCCACCTCCAAGCTTTTGGGTATGATGCATGCATAATGAATTAGAAGGTAGTTTTGGTAAAAGGCAAAGTTAAGATCTAGAGGAGGTTTTCTTTTTTTAAGGATGAGAGGAAATATGGCTGCTTCTGTAGGCTTCAGGTAAAGGAACCAAAAGACAGAGATTGGAGAATAGAGGGGTGTGATTGATAGTGTAGCAATCTCCTGGAGAGGATAGGAAGTTATGGGATCAATGGCAAATATAGAATGCATGTATGGACTTCGTGATATGGCAAAAATTGTCTGGGGGTTTGCTGATAGTTACTGATGCCAGCTTACACAACCAATAATGCAGAGAAGCAGTGAAAACCAATTTATTGTGTTCAGTGCACAGACTCACTGTATACAAAAATCAGAGTCCTTAGCTGCAGTCTCAGCATCCTTATATAAGTTTTAGTTAGAGGATGAGTACAATCAAATTTCAGAGGGTAAATAAGGGAAGATGATGATTTATGGAGCAAAGAAGATGTGACAAAAGGGGAAGATCCATGTCAAGTAAAACAGGAAACCAGCTGATGACTAGATAACATCTCAAGCTGTTTGTAGATACAGCAGGAACTAACCAGATAATGCCAAGGCTACATTTGATTTCTCAGCTCGATTGTGCAGACTCTAGCTAATTTGTCTGCTCATCTTAAGCAAATAGCAGCAAGAGAGTTGCCCAAAATTCTCTTATCACCGTGAAAAGGGCTATCTTATCATATTCCACCTTTGGGACCAGCAAATTGAGTGTAGGATAAAAATATAACTAATACTAGAGATGAAGGATGTGGGAGGCAATCATATCCAGGAGGAGCAAGTCTCAGCGAGGACCTAAAAGTAGAAGAAAAATAAGAAGAAAAAGTCTTAAAGGGAGGTTTGCTAATGATAAAGTAGTAGTTTCCAATCAGAGGATACATTGAAACCGGGGAGGGCAGATCTGGAATAGGACATTGGAGGCAGTAGTGGTGAGAGCAGTAGAAATGAGAGGATATGATTGCTCAACCACTGCTGTGTTTGAAAGATCATGGAGAATGAGAGGTGTGACATGACTAGAGGAAGGCAAAAGGTTTGATCCTAAAAACAAAAGGGGGTGGTGGTGATGGAAGAGAATGGAATCTCCAAATTATAGGCCAGTAAGCTTAACTTTGATTCCTGCAAAAAACTTTAGAATTATTAAAGAGAGAGGCAACATGGTTTGCAGAAGTAAGGATATAGTCAGAGGACCTGTGTCCAAATCGAATGAGACCTTGGGCAAACCTTTCTGGGATTTCAATTTCTTCATCTGTAAAATGAGTTGAACTCAAATGTCAAACTCATAGATGTACAGATTAAAATGCAAATGGAAAATATTTAACAAAGTATCAATACAATATAAGATAGATAATTTGTGGTTTTGTTTCTGTAAAAATTTAATATTTTTTGTTACATTTTAAGTTCTAAACTGTCTCCCTCCCTCCCAATCCCACGCTAAAGAAAGCCAACGTTGGACGCAGATTAGATAAAAACCATGCTACGCATACTTCTGTTGATCAGTTCTTTCTTTGGGGGTGGATGGCATCTTCTTTCATAGGGCTCTCGTAGCTGATTTGAGTATAATACTCAAAATGACTTAGTCATTCACAGTTGTTCTTCAAGCAATATTGTTGTTACTATACAATGTTCTCCTGGTTCTGCTCTTTTCACTCTGCATCAGTTCATGTAAGTTCAGGTTTTCCTAAAGTCAAGCAGTTCATCATTTCTTATAGCACAGGAGTATTCTATCACAATCATATATTACAACTTGTTTAGACATTCCCTAAATGATGGACATTCCCCTCAGTTTCTAAGTTTTTGCCACCACAAAGAGAACTGCTATAAATATTTTAGAACATATAGATTCTTTCCCTTCTTCCCTGATGACCTTGGGAAAGAGACCTAATAGTGGTATTGCTGGATCAAAGGGTACACACAGATTTATAGCTCTTTGGGCATAATTCCAGATTGTTCTCTAAAATGGTTGGATCAAGTTAACAGTTCCACAAACAGTGTACTAGGGTGCCAATTTTTCCACATCCCCTCCAACATTTGGCACTTTTCTGTCATTTTAGCCAGTCTGATAGGTGTGAGATATCTCAAAGTTGTTTTAATTTGCATTTTAATCCATAATGATTTAGAGCATTTTTCATATGACTAGATATAATTTTGATTTCATTAAACGTTGCCTAATCATGTCCTTTGACCATTTATCAATTGGGAAATGACTCATATTCTTATGAATTTGAAAGAGTTCTCTGCATATCTGAGATATGAGACCTTTATCTGAGACAGTTTATAAAATTTCCCCTTCAATTTTCTGCTTTCCTCTTAATCTTGGCTACATTGGTTTTATTTTGGCAAAACTTTTTAATTTAATGTAATCAAAATTATCCATTTTATATCTCACAATGCTCTGTATCTCTGGTTTATTCATAATTCCTTATCTTATCCATAAGTATGATAGGCAATATGTTCCATTTTCTCCTCATTTTCTTTTCTTACTCCCTTTATATCTAGATCCTGTATTAATTTTCACCTCATACTTGGTAAATGGGGTAAGATATCAGTCTATGCCCAATTTCTGCCATACTGCTTTCTAGTTTTCCCAACATTTTTTTTTTTTACCAAATAGCGAATTCTTATCCCCTAAATCTTACATTTTTACATTTGTCAAACACAAGGTTACTATAATAATTTACTACTTTGCATTATATGTTTCCTCTGTTCCACTGATCCACCTTTCTAGTTCTTAGCTGGTACCATAGCTTTGATAATTACTGCCATACTGCCATGGTTTAAGATCTGGTTCTGTTAAACCTCCTTCCTATATTTTTTTCATTAATTCCTGGATATTCTTGATCTTTTGTTCTTCGAAATAAATTTTTTTATTTTTTCTAGCTTAATTTTTTAACAATTTAATTGGGGTAACATTGAATAGGTAGGTTCGTTTAGGTAGAATTATAATTTTTATTATATTAGCTCTGCTTATCCCTGAACAATTACCATTTTTCTAATGATTTAAACCTGAATTAATTTGTATAAAAGTGTTTTAATGATTATATTCATGTAGTTCCTGGGTTTACTTGGCAAATATAGTCTCAGGTATTTATTCTGTCCACAGTTAAAGTGCGGCATCTCATACTATCTGTTTTTGAGGAGTTTCATTAGTGATATATAAAATTGCCAGTGATTGATGTGGGTTTATTTTATATCTTGCTATTTTGCTAAAATTATTGTTTCAATGAACTTTTTAGTTGAATCTCTAGGATTTTCCAAATATATCATCATATTGTCTGCAACAAGAGATAGTTTTTTTTTACCTCATTGCCCAGTCTGGTTCCTTTAGTTTTTTTCTCCTCTTATTGCTATTGTTAGCATTTCTAATACAGTATTGAATAATATTGGTGATAGTGGACATCCTTGCTTCACCTCAGTCTTATTGGGAAGGCTTCTGTAGCTTATCCCCATTACAAATAGTACTTGCTGATGGTTTTAGGTAGATGCTTTTTATTTTAAGAAAAAATCCATTTATACCTAAGTTTTCTTAATAGGAAAGAGGTTGTATTTTGTCAGAAGATTTTTTCTGCATCTATCGATATAATCACATGATTTTTGTTATTGTTGTTATTGATATAAGAAATTATGTTTAATGTTTTCCTTATGTTAAACCACCCCTGTATTCCTAGTATAAATCCCGCTTGCTCACAATGTATAATCTTTGTGATTTATTGTTGTAGTCTTCTAGTTAGTGTTTTATTTAGGATCTTTGCATCCATATTGATTAATGCAATTCATCTATAATTCTTTCTCTGTTTTTGCTCTTCCTGGTTTAGGTATCAGCACCATAGTTGTTTCATAAAAGGAGTTTTGTAGCACTCCTTCTTTGCCTGTTATTCCATATAATTTAATATTGGAATGAGTTGATCTTTAAATGTTTGGTAGAATTCGCTTGTAAATTCATCTGATCCTAATGCTTTTCTCTTAGGAAGCTCCCTTATGGCCTGTTCAATTTCTTTTTCTAAAATAGGTTTATTTAGATATTTGATTTCCTCTTCTGTTAATCTAGGCAATTTATATTTTTTGCAAGTATTTTTCCATTCCACTTAAATTGTTAAATTTGTTGGCATATAAGTGGGCAAATAACTCCTAATAATTGCTTTGATTTCATCTTCTTTAGTTCCTTAGTGGTATATTCACTCTTTTCATTTTTGATACTAGTGATTTGGTTTTCTTTTCTATTTTCTAAAATCATATTAACTGATGGTTTATTTTATTGGCATTTTCATGAAACCAATTCCTAGTTTTATTTATTAATTCAGTGGTTTTCTCACAGTCAATTTAATTTGTGACTTTCTAAGTCAATATGAAGGTGGCAGTGATCTGGTTCCTATCGGTTTGACATCACTGGACTAAGTTCGTATCTTATTTTAAATTAGTGCTTCTCAAGCATTTGAATTAGGACTCCTTTACACTCTTGAAAATTATTGAAGATTTCCCTCAAATTTTTGGTTTTTGGGGTTATGTCAGTGTTTTCCATATTAGAAATTAAACTAGCTTAGTATTATTATGAAAAGTTTTGACCTTAGAGTCAATATAGTCTCAGGGATGTTGTCTCCAAGATGCACTTTGAGAACGTCTGCTTAAAATCTATGCTTCTATGCTTCCATATCCTGGAAAAGACTAAGGGGAGGGGATGGAGGAGACACATGATAATCATGTTCAAATATTAACAGGGCACTTTGTGAAGTTATAGTTACTCTGTTTTATCAGGAATTAAAGTCAGCAGAGTTGAAAGAGATGAGTAGAAGTTTAAAAAGGTAATATTTAGGCTTGATGTAGGGGATATCTCAGGAGGGTGGCTTTCCTCTCAGTGGTCTTCAAGAAAACTCTGTATGACTAATTGTTAGATGTGTTTTAGTACTGTGATTTGGACTAGAAAAGTATCACCTTCCAACTCTCAAATGTGATTCTCTGACTGAGTTGTCCCCTAGTGGAGAGTAATGTGTGTTTTGTATATAACACCAACATGTGATGTTTTACTACCTTTGTGCTTGCTGTATACTACATTCAACTTTGTTTAGACTCTTTTTTTCTTTTTGCAATGTAACTGCATATGATATCTGTGTTTGCTAAGCTGTATGTAATTTAAATTTATGTGCTAGATACTATGCATATGTATGTGCAACTTATGTATCTGGGGTAATGTGCATGCATGTAACTCTATTACATGTGAATTAATGTTGAATTAACACCATCAAAATGTATCTGTTTTCTGGGAATGATTTATAGGTGTAGCCCAGACTTCTCTGAGGCATGTCCAGTTCTAACATGGAGACATCCTTGAGGGGACTTTTTGAGCACTTTGCAAACATGGAATCCTCTTGGTCCCCTACCACATGGGAGAGGGTTGTTTCATTTCAGTGACTGCCTGGATCTCTAAAACTGGAGAGACTGAGCTGATCATTCTCTTTTCCACAATCTTTGGGACTCTTTTTTAATCACAAAGAAGTATAATTTTTACTGCCTGAGTCTCTTATTTCAGTTTTCTCAGTGCTAGGGAAGATACTAACAAGGCTGCCCCAATTAGTATTTCAGATATTGTAGCCAGAGTGCTCTTATGTCTAGGACTGACCCTGATTGAAAAGAGCCCTTAGCAACTTGAAGGAAAAATATAGGCCCCTTGCTAGAAACACTTGAAGTCTTGTTCCAAAGATGGGTCTCAACTCTTCCTTTTTTCTACTTCTCACTGGGCAGGTTACTGTGCAGAAGTCTGCTCCTGAGGACTGAGCTGGTCAGTTTCTTTACCATCTTTTTGGCCGAGCTCCTTTCACTAACTCTTGTGGGCTAAGCTATCTGCTGCATTCTGCATGGATGCTCAGTGTGTAAACCATGAACTGAATTGGAGAATGAAGGGGAAATCCTTCCTTGTTAACCCTTTCATTTTTATCCCCAAGAAATGGGGTGGGGTGTTTGTTTGTGTTGTGAGTTGTTTGTCCTCCGTTTCAGAGGCCAGAAAGGTAGTTTGAGACATGGTGACCTTGGAGCTTGTAGGCAGGATCACAAGTGGAATGGTGCAGCCAGCCAGCCAGGCAGACATGAAGCCTTGAGAAACTAGTGTGCATGAGACTCAAGCCAGGAGTTTTAGATGTGGAATTTTAACTGTGCTATGGAAACTGAACTAAGATATGGTTATGCCTTCCATATCTTAGAAGGGGTAGGTCTGTGTGTTTGTGATTATATCTTTGAGTAAATATTCATTTGTAAAAGGTCCAGTATTAGATGTAGGCCCTTGTCTGGATTAAAATTTAGCCCTTCACTTTAGTAGGGAGATAGATTTTCTGTCTATGACTTTTGATTCTAGATTCTCTAGATTCTCTAGAATGTAAGATTCTAGAGAGATTGGGGGGGAGGGGTGGAAATGCTGTAAATGTATAGTTTTTTAATGCTATAAATGTATAAGTGTTTCTTCATACCTCAGTTCCGTTGCTTTCTTTTGGCAAATTTTTCATTTGTTGATTGCTTGACTGTTTTTGTACTGATAATTTTTGCATTATTGCAATTTGTATAAAGATTAGTCTACTGATATAACCTTTATTATTGAACCCTGTACTTTCTGTTGTCCAGTAGAAATGGTTGTATTCTTTTGGCCTTTAATCACACCTAGACTGCTTGCTTTTTGTTAAAGCAAAATGCCCTACAGCTGTGTAGGGTGAGAAACGCTGTACTTTAAATCCATAAATAGTTCGCATTCTTTGCTACTTTTGTGAGCCTACTTGTCCTCTTGTCCTGATGGATGAATTTGCAGTTCTGATTCCTTTGTATTGGCAGTTACAAGGATCCGTGGGGGAATTTAGGTGATCTTTGTGATAAAAGGACCCAAGGACATTGCCCGGACCTCTGTGGGTGTTGCCTATGCGAGAGAGTTCTCCAGAGAATTTTAGTATGCCTTGTGTAGAAAGGAATACTTTTTGTTTTGGTTTCTCTGTGTAGAAAGGGACACTTTCTGTGCAGTTCCCAGTGTGATGGTTTTTATGCACTGAGGGAACTATTGGAGGAGATTCTACCCAGGTTAGTTTTCTCATTTGAGAAAAGGACAATGGTAAGGTAACCCCAGATTATCCCTGTGGGGAGAGCTCCATGTAACTTTTTTTAAAAAATTGTTTTGAATTCTCTCCCTTCCTCCAGTCCCTCCCCTATCCATTAAGAAGGCAAGATATATGATGCCCATTATACATATGAAATTATACAAAACATATTTCCACATGAGCCATGTTGTGGTGGTAGGGAAGCAAGAAAAATAACATGAAATAAATGCTCCAATCTGCACTGAGTCCCATCAATTCTCTCTTTGGAGGTGGATAGCATTTTTCATCTTGAGAACTTCACATGTGGCTCATTTAGTAGTAGCTCATTCTATTGATCGGAGTAGTTAAGTCTTTTACAGTTATCACTACAATATTGTTACTGTGTACAAAGTTCTCCTAGTTCTGCTCATTTCCCATTGAATCAGCTCACATAAATCTTCCCAGATTTTTCTGAAACTGTCCCCTTCATCATTTCTTCAGCATGATAGTATTCCATCATACCGATATACTATAACTTACTCATCCATTCCTCAACTGATAGGCATCCCCTCAGTTTCCAATTCTTTGCTACCACAAAAAAAGTCTGCTATAAATATTCTTGTACATGTAAGTCCTTTTCCTTTTTCTTTGATCTCTTTGGAACACAAACCTAGTTGTGATATTGCTGAATCAGAGTATACAGAATTTTATAGCCCTTTGGGTGTAGTTCCAAACTGTTCTCCAGAATGGTTGAACTAATTTGTAGCTCCACCAACAGTGCATTGGTATTTTTCCATATCCCCTTCATTTGTCATTTTCCTTTTTCGTCATCTTAGACAATCTGATGGGGGTATGTCATTTGTTTTAATTTGCATTTATCTAATTATTAGTGATTTAGGGCTTTATTTTTCATATGACTCTTGATAGCTTTGATTTCTTCCAAGAACTGCCTGTTCATATGCTTTGATCAATTGGGGATCCATGTAGTTTGGAAACCTCAGTGAGGACCAGGTTTCTGTTCAAGTCGGGAGTTCCTTTTGTCTGTGTGCTTTTTTTGCTTGTAGGTTGAGAAAGGCCTCATAAAGCTAATAAGGCTAAAGAAGCAGAGATATTTGGTAAACTGTAAAACGTAAAGTGTAATAAGTAAAATGCTTATTTGTTGACTTATTTGTTCTTTGTTCTGTGAATTGGCAAAAGTTTTTGTTTGGAGATAATTTTATCCGTCCATTTGGGATAGTATATGATGCTTGAGACTTTATTATAAGGCACTAGGGAAACAAGTAAATGGACGTTGCTTATGTTTCCTCAGAAAGCACAAAGAACCATTCTGAATTTGGGATGAACCCTATAAAAAAAAAAAAGAAATGCACTTGCCAAATATCCTGGAAGGCAGATTGCAAACGGGGGGAAATATGCAATCCAGGCTTCTCTGGGTGTGTTTTGAGCATGCCCAGTTTACCTGAAAAGAAGCTCTCTTTGTCCCCTACCATGGGGGTGAGGTAGTCTTCTTTGATTGGCTGCCTGTATCTTAAAAATGGGCGGAGATAAGACTAAACCATTCACTTTTTAAATTTCTGATGGCATGGATGCCATGAACTGAACTGCTGAAAGAGGAAGGACTGTCTCCTGCTTACCTCGCTTTTCCCTCAGTTCAGAGAAAATCCTTCCCTGCTCCCTTTTTATTTAACCCTCAAGAAATGGGCTTGGAGTGTTTCTCTTGTCCTCAGTTTTAGATGCTAGGATGGGAGCTTGAGCCATTGTGACTGTGGAACTTAAGAGTCAGGATTGCAATGCAGCAGGGCAGGCATGTGGACATAGAAGCCCTGAGAAACCAGGGTGCCCGGGACTCAAGCCTGGTAACCAAGCTTAAACCATGAAATTCATTTCTTCTCCCAAGAGCCTAGGGTGGTACAAGGGGGAGGAAGAAGAGAAGGATTATGTAGTTCTTGTGTGGGGAACATGGGGGGGGAGTATATTTCTATATTTGTGATTATACCTTTTCAAGTAAATTTTTTCTGTGTAAAAGCTAATATATGGAACTGAGGTAGAAAACACCCCTGAAAATGAGGGACCACCATCAGTGGGGACTGAAGACAATGGTAGCCCCCCCAATTCCCTTAAGGGTATCAGATAGCCAGCACTGGGAACAGAGCAAAAAAAAAGGTAACACATCTAGCCTTTGGGAGGTGGGACCAGGGCTTTGTGGTATATAGAAATTCTGCTTTTTTAATTAGGGCCACAGTATAAGGGTGACAGGGAGCTAAGTAGTGGTGGCAGGAATACTGAGTAAGGCTATCTAATCCTTTGCTTGGTCAAGCTTTCTAGGATCTTTATCAAAGCTTTAACATGTTTTACATGGCATTCAAACTAACCTCAAGGATCAAAGGCTGGTCAGGAAAATAATTTTGCACAAGAGTGTGGGCTAAGGCACTTTCTGTTGAAGTATTGGAAAAAGTCTCACCCCCTTTTGTGTGACAATTTGGCGGGGGTGAAATCTTTCTCATAAGAGTTAAAAATATGTTGATTAGTCAAGAGGCATGTTGTTGAGGGCCTGCCAGGCATATTGTAGCAAATTTTTTCAGGTTGGACTAGAGTGTCACGAAGATCCTCTTCCAACTCTCAAATTTTGCGTTAATGACCATTTTTTCTCCCTGGAGGAAGACACAGCATGTAGTCACAGGTAACTTGTCAGAAAATCAGAAAATGGAAACTTTGGAGGCAAGAGAGTGATTGGAGAAGGTGGAGCTTCAGTGGGTGCCGACTGGCTGGAGGTAGAGGAGTCAGTGCCAAGGGTTATACCCAAGAAGCTTTGAGATGAGAAGCCAAGAGGAAGGGAGGCATACTAGATTGCCAGGAAAAAGGCAGAACTAAGAAAATTTCCATTCAGGGTGAATCCTCCAGAGTGTACATTCTTCAAGGACTGTTCCCCTTACCTCATCTGGCATGGAAGCCTGGGAGAAGATATCCTCTTTGTATATGGCTTAACAGAATGCTGATTTTTAAAAATATTTAGTTTGCTACTGTGGCTCAATTACAGATATTATTTAAGCTTCTAGCCTCTTCTTTTGGTGGAGAATTTACTGGAGGCTTGAGCTGTATTTGCATCACTATGATGATATCAAACAACTCACATGGACCTTGGGGTCTCTTCTAGAGTTGAATGGAATCTGGCTGTGATTGTTTGAAGTTAACAAGTACAGAGATTTGAGTTTCTAGAAAAAAACCATCATCATAATAGGTCGTTAAGTGAAAAGCACTCAATTGAAGGAAATTTCTAAATAAACCTCATTTCTAGGACCTTAATGCTGCCCATTTCCTTGATGTGGGTATGCCATTTATTCACATACAGACACAGACCTTCTGGTCTGGGTTCTTTGGTTGCCTTTTCCTTTCAAGGTCCAAGGGGAGTGTATTCCATTTATCCTATACAGTGTCTCAACAAGTATCTTTATCTGGAAATGTGTGAACCCACATATCACTACCACCATGGTTTGAATCCAGCTTGGTGAGAGCCTCCTTATGAGATTCCCTAGAGGTTCCAACCTACCTTCAGGAGAACATACCTCAAGGGAAGTACAATGACAAGGTAGCTTACCTAAGATAGGATATACCTGTGGAAAAAATAAGCCTTCCAGGAAAGATGGTTATAGAAGATAACAATTTGTATACCACCATTAGGGAATGAATGCACCTCAGAATAGTCATACCTCTAAAGTGCTGGTCATCTGAAACTGGCCACTGGAACTCTAGTCAAGGCAGAAGATGAGTTGCATCATTTTGCTGCTGCTGAATGAAATGAATTGAAAACTTGATCTGGGACTGAGTTTGCAAGGGAAGCCCAGAATGGTGTTGCTCATTCTTGCAGTATAAGGAAATTCAGAGGAAGTTGTGTGTTTGGATGGTAAGACTTGTCCCTTTGTACCTACCCATATCCACAACCATACAGAATTCGACCTAAACTGAGGCATTCTATGCCTTCCCCTGCCATCTTTTATGGTCTGGACCCTTGATTCCATCCATATAGGGAATTTCCAGTGTACAAGTTTCCTCGGTCATTCATGTTGGAGAACTGAAAGTCTAAGTGGCTCATTCATGATTGCACAACCTAGTGCATATCAGGGGGCAAGGCTTGACCCACATCTTCCTGACTACCCATTTATTATAATGCATCATTCTTCCTGCCTCTCTTCTTTCCCTCCCATAATATTTCCTGCCCTTCCATCCCCAATAGCAAGGGTGAAAAAAGTAGGGAACCGGAGCTAACACCTTAATTTGTCTCCACGGTGTTTATTATGTGACTTAGGCCTTTATTCAAACTCAGGATAAAGGAACTTCCCTCCTGATCACCTCAGGAACCAGTCACATAGCCAACCACTTTTCCTTTCTCTGTGCTCAGTTCTTCCCCAAATACCCTCCACGTGCTCACTCTGTCTGCTGCCCAGCTGGGGAGACATGAGCACACAGTGGCCTGTTGTTCCCTGAAGCTTTCTCCCACTCATCCTTCTCATGAATGAGAGGAGCTCCTCTTGTATTTTCCCCCTTCCTTCCCACCTTCCCTTCCACCATCCCCCCCGCCCCAACCTCTCAGCTACAAGAACACAAAAAACCCACTCTGACCCAGAGTTAAATGAAATTGGTCTCTAGCCAATGTGTAGGACCACTGAAGAGAAGGGCTGGTGGGAGAGAATGACCACAGGAGGGTCAGAAAGGACTGGGATGGGAATGATGGGCCTGGGTCAAATGTACAGTTTCTCCATCTGTTCCCCAAGTGTGATTGAGGGGGATGGAGGTCCGGATTCAGGAGAAAGGTTCTCTTCAAAAGTTCAGTACAGGTTCTTGGTAACAATAGCCAATGATGAAGCAACTAATGATCAAAGCCAGTAGGATGGTAGAAAGTAAAAAGTACTCAAGCCACTGTAGAAAGAAACAGACAGAATCAGGATGGATTTTCCCATGGAAGTCTATAAAAGATTTAAGAATCATAGAATGGTCCCATATACAACATGACATCTCCTCTCTGCCTTCGCCTAGTATCCTCTGTGTTGGGAACGTATGTCCCTTACTGTTGGTTCTCAGAATCCTTGGTTTCTATCAAAACTCAGCTCAAGTGCTGCCCCCTACGTGAGGACCTCTCTTGAAGCTCCCAATGCCTCAATGTCATCCTTTACTCACTCATACCTTATTAATCCAATCCAATGGCAATCGTATTGTTTTTACCTTGACGACATCAACTTCTCTCTTTGTATTAAAAATTCTTCCCAACCTGACCCTTCCCATTTTTAATCTTATACTTCATTCTAGTGCACAAATTCAATGATCCAATAGCTGTGTAATAGCCTATTTGCCATTGCCTGCACATGACACTCAGTACCTTTGTAGCAGCTTCCACCATCCCTGGAATGCCTTCCCTCCTTACCTCTGCCTCTTAAGTATCCCTGGCTTCCTTCAAGACTCAGTTCACATCCCATCTTCCACAGGAGGCCTTTCCCAGTACCTCTATTGCTAGTGTTTTCTTTCTGAGATTACTTTTCAACTACTGTGTATGTGTGAGGAGGGGGCCAGGCTGTGTAGGCACCTCATTATTTACACATCATCTCTTCTAATAGAATGTGAGCTACCTGAGAGCAGGGACTGATTTCCCCTCCTTTGAATCTCTAGAAGTGCTTATCACGGTTCTTGACACATAGGTGATTAATAAATGCTTGTTGACTGTCATGTCCTTCTTGTGATTAGCTGTTGTATGTATATACTATACTACGTGTATAGCTATGGCTAACTGAACTTTCTGATAAATCCACCATGTAAACTCTTGACCTTAGGTCTTTGTGCATTCCTTGTCCTTTTCCCCTTCCATTGATTCCCTAAGTGATCCTCTTAAATTGGTTACCCTTCTCTTTGTCTGCATCATAGAAAATCATAGAACCATGAAGACATGGTCTGCTCTGACATATATTGTCCTTCTTCAACCCACTCCTTGGTATCATTTAGACCTGGAGCCAGGAGATGAATACAGTCCCAAATGGAAAGAACAGAATTTCCTCATATAAAAACTGAAAGGCTGACTTAATCTGGGGTCAATGAGAGGGCATGATATCATGGCTATACTACTACTTTGACTTAAATACAAAGGAATGAATGGAACTTGACAAACCTTTCTCTTCCAAACACCATCCATGGGCAACAAGGTAAGGGTTGGATTGCCCATGGATAAAAGGATATGAGGACAAGGATCTGCCTGCTTCCATCATCCCCCCACCCCATCTGGTTATAGGCACTCGTCTTCACATACCATGAATCAAGGTTCATCCTTACCCTGAAACCACCTTTTCTCTAGAATAAAAAGCATAGAAATGACTTCTCTGGCAGAGAAGTACCCCTAGATCTAGGACTAGCCTACTTTCTATGTTTGGACAAGTGGTTGAAGACAGGGTAAAGACATCTGGAAGGATTCTAGCAAAGTACGTCCTAGAACTTTGGAGTCAACTGCTTTGACTCCAAGAAAGCAAGCTTGCTTTTCATCTTAGTTAGGCTACTCCATGTCGCAGAGGCAAAAGAAAGGGGCCTCAGAACCTTCAGTAGGTGATGACAGCACAGGGGCAGCAAGAATGACTGTGCCATGGCTGCACCAACATCTTGTATAGTGTCATAGAGTTGTCTAGGAATGGACTCTGCTTGGCTTTAGTGAGGCCAGCCTAGAGCTGCCTTCTTTGAGGGAAGATGAGAAAGAGTGGCCATCACAGGACTGCAGAATTTGGGAGATGGAGGGGACCTCAACAGCAGTCTAGTCCAACCTATAGTGGCCTCCTAGCAGCAGCCAAAAGAAATAGCCCCTGCTGTAATCACCAGTGGTTGCAGTGAGATTTCTTACGATATTTGGATCTCTCCCCATGCTAAGGGTCTGGTTTGGGGGCCAAGGGCTGGGATTGGGGGCAGAGGTTCTACCTGGGGCTGGGTCACCTAGTCTTGTAAAGGACAACAGAAGCAGGAGGGGTCTGTACCTTAGGCAGAGAAGTGGTGTAGTTCACAGAATACAGGATCAGGGAACTGCTGGAAAGGGTGCTTGTCCACAAAGCCTGCATGGTAACTTTCATACCTTTGGGGGCCTAGGGCACAAAAACCAGCTTAGTCACTACCACCATGATCCAGATCCTGGCACACTTCCTGAAGACTTGAGAGTAAGCTTAATCTCCCACTCCTTCCCACCCATTTTTCCTTATTTTCCCCCCAATCTCCAACACACCCCTTCCCCCTCCGCCCAACATCTTCTTCATCATTCTCCTTCCATTGTATTACTTTTGATCCTGAGGAATCTCTGACCTCATAGTAGAAAAATTCCATTCCAGAAAAAATGACTAGGTATTTTCCTATCTCCATTATAAGAAACTGTGGTAATTGCCACTCAATGGAAAGGGGCTTGATTTCAAGCTTCTTTGTTTTCCAGGTTGTCAGTACTGGTGTGTCCTGAGGAAGCAAGTAAAGCCCAGAGTATATATGGTGGTAAAGGAGGAAGAGTCCAGGGTGGTTAGTAGGGATAGGGATAAGGAGACTGGGCTCAAACATCTTGGCTGGCCATGTTTTGGTAACTCACCTTAAGAAGAAGGACTATGTAAGAGGATCCAAACTGCAACAACCCCAGTTCTAACACATGTTCCTTCTTCTCAATCACACAAAGCAGGTTTATGTTTCTGGTGAGAGGCAGTCAGTCAGTTAAATGCTTACTTTGTGTCAGGCACTCTGCTAAATTCTGGGTATACAAAGAAAGTCAAAAGATAGTCCTTGCTCTCAAGGAGTTCAGAGTGTAGTGAGGAAGACTACATGCAAACAACTATATAAAAAGCAAGATACAAGACAGGATAAATTGGAGATAATCCAAAGAGGAAGGGCATGAACATTAAGGGGGATCGGAGAGATCAAGGAAGTTTTGCTGCTTATACTAAGTGATGGTAGGACCCAGGTCACCCATTCCCCCAAACTGGCCATAGGGATGATAGGGGAGGTAACAAGTCACCTGTTTATCCTAATGGTTAGCTCTGAAGAGATTCCCTTGTATTTCGTGAGATTGTAGGTGTCCGCAGACATGACGATATAAACATCTTTGTCCAGCAAATTCATAATCCTGGGTATAAGAATCAAGTCTGAGTCTGAGAGCTAAAGGCATGTAGTACAACTATCCCAAGGCCATAGCCTTGCTTCTGAAGTACCTTACTTCTGTTCTGCTGTCTGCTAGTGTCTGCCCCACACTACCACCACTTTGGATACCACCACTTTTTCTCTATCACATAACACGGAATATCAGGTTGGAGAGATTTCCTGGTTTCTGGTATCCAGAGGCCTCCGTGTCATATTCATTGTCCTACTATCCTAGACAGGTGCGATGTTGCCCAAGGCTATATAGCCTCCGGGCTTGATGCCCCAATTTATGGCCCTGGATCTAGGGATTCAGTGGGGAAGGTGGGGTGAAAGTGAAGACAGAACATCAGCCACATTCAGATACCAAGATAGACCAATGGCAGGTCAGGACTAAAAATCTTGTCAGTCTTAGAGCATGTAACAAAGAAACTTTTGGGAGCCATGATTCTCTGCTGGACTTATGTGATAGATACCATCAAATCTCCATAGCAGAGAAAGATAAAGCAAAGACAGGCTTCATTTACTCAGCAGGATTCTATCAGTTCAAGTGAGTGTCTGAAGTGGGATTTCAATCATTCTTCTATTTGCAAATCCAGTGATTTTTACATGAGCTGACAACAACCAAAAGAACTTGGCCATAAAAATCCATTACAATGGAAGGGAAGAACAAGTCACAAACTCAGAAGAAGACAACAGTGTGAAAATAGCTGCAATCAATGCCTCAAATTAAAAATCAATCCCAACAAGAATTCCTAGAAGAGTTAAAAAGATGAGTAGTAGAGGAAAAATGAGCAAAGAAGTGAGTGATGCAAAAAAATTGTAAGAAGAGAATTAATTAAAAGAGGCACAAAAAACACTGATGAAATGACCAACTTAAAAACCAGAACTGGCCTAATAGTAAAAGAGGCACAGAAATTCACTGAAACCTCTGGGAAAAAATTGAGACCTGCCCTTTGAAAACAAATTTTGTTTTTTTACAAAATCCCACAAAGAAAGCCAGAGTGTGATCAAAACCAGTTACATTATTTCAGAACTCATAGCTAAACATTCAAAGTGTTGTAGTGAAGGTGAATTTGTGAAGTATGTAGTGAAATCCACTCAAATTCTTTGTGCTTCAAAAGGTGAAGCTTTTAAGAATATTTCATTATTATGAAATACTGTTGTGGGAAGAATTAACAAAATTGTCACAGATGTTAGTGGAAAACTTAAATCAAAACTGGCAAATTGACTTTTTTTAATTACAATCAAAGTATGTATATTAGTGAGCTGGTTCAAGTAGCCTTATTTATTTACTCATGTGATGAAAATATTACGTTGAGTGAAGAATTGCTTAATATTATTTTCCTTAATGACACCACCATAGGTGATATTTTTAAGGAAGTATATGGACTTTTTGAAAAAGTATAATCTTGCATTATCAAGACTAGTTATGTGACTGCAGATAATGCAGAGACAAGTGAATTTGTAGTTAAATTATTAGCTAAGCAAAACGAAGTTGCTACTGATGGTAAATTTCACTATGTTCTCTGCATTAGACACCAGGAAGTTTGTGCTCAAAAATAATGAAAACATAACAGGTGCTGATGTTTGTTAAGAAAACAATGAATTGTATATGTTCTTGAGGATTGAATCAATGATAGTTTTCTTTATTACCCTTGGAAACTGAAAGATTTACTTGATTATACAGAAATTGGCTGGCTTCTCTGTCATGAGGTTTTGAAGTGATTGTGGTAACTTTTGCCATGAAATCAAAATGTTTAAGAAATGACAGGCACCGGCTAGAACAACTTACTAATAAGAATTGTTTTCAGGATTTGGCTTTCATTGTAAATGTTACAGGATATTTAAATGAGTTGAATTTAAAACATCAGGGTTGAAATTATATTTTAGTATTTATGTATAACTGCACTAAAAGATTAAAGATAAAACCTGGTCTTTGGGAAAGGAAACTAATAATTGTGATTTGGCTCTTTCCCACATGTAAATATTATGAAGAGTCATTTGGGTTTTGTAATTTCAGCAAGTATGCCTCAAAGATCCAGGAATTACTATTTGAATTTGAAACTTGATTTGAAGGATTCAAATGTGGGAAAATGATTTTTTTTTGTTTACTATTTAGCACTCCATTTTGTTGTGATGTTAGGAGATCAAAAAGTAACATTCAAATGGAATTTGTTCAATGTAACATTGCTAAAATAAAAATACACTCAAAGGCTTCAGATTTTTATTTTTACTTTTTTAATTGCAGCATGTTTGGTGCAAGAATCTTAACAATATTTAGTAGTCTGACAATGTGAACGTTAGTTTTCATTCCTGAAGGCTATTAAAATTCCCATAGGGCAAGATTAACAAATGAGCATTAATCATACGCACTGAAGACTGCATTATCATAGAACTTATACCCAATAATGACAAAAGTAGTTTCTGGCAAAAGATGCCAAGTTTCTAATAAACAATATTAATTTTGAATCTTGTTCTAAAATGTCTTATAATGATTTTGAATATATTTAGCATTAAAACAAAATTTTATGCATCTTTTTCCATTAATTCCTGTCTGATTTATATGCGTGCCTGTTATACCCACATAAATACTGAAAAGATATCAAATTTATGATAATATATTTCTTTTTAATATTAGTTATATCTAGTTCTTATCTGATTTTCCTGTATTGATATATTCATAGAAGTAAAAATGCAGTTTTCTAAGTCAATATATGGCCCAGAGAGTTCCTTATATACAGTTTAGTGGGATTATGATACCAGCGCTATAGACTACTTCGATTTTTGAGGAACATGGGCATCTAGAACTCTCAATGGTTGTTTATATGCATATTATATGTATATATATATATGTATAAGTGTGTGTGTGTGTGTGTGTGTGTACATACACAGATACATATACATCTATTACATATATTGTGTGGTTTACATTATATGTTATATTATCATAAATATATTTTATATATATGTACATACACATACACATACACATATATTTTTTTCCTTTTGCTTTTATGGCTGTGAGTAAAGAATTATATACAATTTTCCTGTCCTTGTGTGGATGACTACATGTGATATAGCCTTGAAGAGGGTGAGGTTTCCAAGTGGGTAGGGGCACCATGAGACTTTGAAATCGAAAAGGTAAATCCATCCTCATCATGCCTATAGACCAATGAGACAAGTGCTGTCACCCGCAAAAGATATAAGCTATGGCACGGAGGTTACTAGCTCCCTGAACAACCTAAGGGAGACTAGTATTCATAATCTCTGATGAAGGGTAATATGACATCAGAGGTGTGCTAGGCTTAGTATCAAGAGCTGGGCTAATCACCGCAATAGTGAGGGTTCTTTCCCTTCTCAGTGTCCTTCGTTGTATATTCACATTGTATCACCCAAGTAACATGGTATCTTTGCATCCTCAATGTCTAACACCTTGCCAAATATATAGCAAGTGCTAGATAAATGTTTGTTGATTAAGATTTGTATTTTGTTCCCCATTAGATTATAAACTCCTTAAGGTCAGACATGGTATCTTGTTTCAATTTCATATCCCCAAGACCTAGGACAATGCTAGCTGAATTTGTGTTCTCAGTGAGGTCCCTTTTAGCTTCTGTGCAGATTGAAGCCCCATCCATGTATCTGCATCCCATTTGATCCTCTTCCAGGGTTTTACATAAATCCTCCATAGAAGAGACATCCAATCGGCTAAGGGCCTTCCTTGGGTTCTCTGAATGTTTCATGGATATTAGTGATGTGCTCAGACTATTTATGGTCGTTGTTCTATCACCTCCATTTCAGCTTAAACTCCCTTTGATAACACTTTTCATGTTCCATCCTCATTGGTCACATCTTTGCATGGCATAGGTGCTTAATTTGTGGAGTTGAATTGCTGAGTTGTTGAGTCTGTAGTCCAAGGACACATGGGTTTCTTCTTGCCTCACAACTAAATTTGTTCATATGTGTATCTGTCCCTTGGTCACATGGGCACAGGAGTATCCTTAAAGACATCAAAGGTTTAGGCAAATGCAGTTAAAAGCAAAAATGGGGCTGGAGGCCTCTGAACACATGTGTTCAAGCGAGGCCAGAACATGAGTGCCCCTGAATCCTACAGGCTTTTCCATCTGGGGATTCCCTTTTTATCACAGGCTCACTTTTATCATGCTTATTATTAGTATCTCTCACTTAATGATTCAGGACTGGCTCTCATTTACCAGCTTCCTGACATTCTGTGAAAGATCCGGGACTGTCTTACAGTCCTTATTTACTCCTTGTGATCATGGCGATGTACTGTATACCATGTTCTGTATCAATTGCAAATACCACTATGAACCTTCTCAGTGAGAAGAAACCATAATCTGCCAGTCCTGAATTCCTACCTATAAAACAATTATAGTATCACAGATATAGGACCTGAAGGGACCTTAAAGGCCAACATCTTCATTTTACAAATGAGGACACTGAGGCGGAGACAGTTTGCCCAGGGTCATATATTTAACAAGTGTCTGAGGTGGGATTTGGATCCAGGTCTTCTTGACTTTTGCTGTGAGGATATAGGTCTAAGTATCAAATGCAGGAACCCATTCTTCACTTCCACATTTCACTCATGGAATTCCACTGGTGATAATCCACCCTGCTTTAGGCTTATCTTATCTCTAGGTAGAACTCTAAAGGACTTGGGCGAACTTATATGTTTGAATTGGTCAGATTTGCTGCCATTGTCTTAGGCCATTTTGCTACATCAAGGGGAAGGTATTGCAAGTAAGAGGTTAAGGGACTGGCCTCAGGTCGCACAACTAATAAAGAGAACTCAAATCCAGGCCTCATGCCTCCATTCCATGCTGCCTTCCTTGTTCAATGAACTTTTATTAAATATCTACTGTGAGCAGAGCACTGTGCTTGGACAGGGGTGGATAACAGAAGTTTAGAAAACCTCCCTCATAGAGGTTGTAATCTTGCATGCAAGTTGCCAAGTGAGCAAGACTATATTAATGAATATACAGTACTTACCATGAAGATTAGAATGAAATTTGTGCATGAAACAAGGACGGATTATTCTCTGAGGTCTGAGAAAGTTGTTGGTTTGCATTAGGGTTTTGGCAGAAGTCTGCTACATGCTAACCAAAGGCAGCTGGGCCTGCTTTACTCAGGGCTTTCTAGCCACAAAATCCGAGCTGAAGAGAAGATGGTCAGCAGAAGGCATGAGGAGATAGAGCCCCAAAGTTGGTTCACATGGATCTAGCTACCCAACCACCATTGTGGGATCAGCAGACAATACTAGCAGATTGTGTTCACCCTTCATTGCTGAAGAAGGCCATGCCATCAGAGAAATGATGACATGACTTGCACTTGACTTTGTTTTGAGTGAGGGAGGGCTGTGCAGGTCACCAGCCTCACTTCTCCTCCAGAGCCATCTGAACCCAGGGACCTGATATTCCTCAGGATCACTGGAGATGACCCAGGATGCACTGGGAGACCTTGGGCCCTTTAGGCCAAGGTCTTTGCAGACACTCACTTAGGGTGAGGCAATGCCCATTCATTGAATAAGCCTGTTTAAGAAGTAGCCAGAGCATGGCCCTTTAATGAGGTCAAGAGCAGTGGTCCTAGAAGAAGGAAATGGCACACCTTGCTTCATCATGTTTCTATATCAGGGAAAGGAAGACAGCCCCAAGAACTCGCAGTTTGTTTTGCTTTTCCACTGGCCTACATTCTGCTGGCTTCATGCTCCCTCCAAGATAAGAGGCACAGGAAGTAATAGTTTGGAAAATGGGGGTTGAGAACAACATTTTCTATTAATTTTTTTTATTCCTCATTATTTATGTACCAGTATATTTAAGTAAATTTTCTTTTGTATTACTTTGATGTAATGAATTTACATCAGGCTGGCACAGGGAGGTATCAAAGAGGGAAAGTGGGGTCTTGAACAGTGATTTTTGAAAAACAGTGAATCCAAACAGGGAAAAAACCAAGAATAAAGATGATCCTAGGAATGGATTGTTTCTCTTCTGAGGGGAAAAGGAAGGGAGGGGAAGGAGAGATAGACAGTGCACACTGTCTCATAATTTGCACACGTGAGAAGAATATATGAACATGAGAAGGAAGGGCTATGGACTGTGAGCTCAAGATGAATCCTCATTCTTTTCTGAAAAATGACCAAGATTGAACACACATACACAGTTTAGTGCAGAAATACATGGAATTCAACAAGTAAGGGAAACAAGTAAGGATTAGTGTGGAGGAGGCACAAGTATTTAGTGCAGGACTTTTCATAGCCCTGGGCTTGACATGCCACGATCTGCTAGGCCTCCTGGAAGCTGCCAAGCTCCCTCATAAGTGGCTAGATTATTTTTTCTTGTACATATGTTTTGCAAACAAGGAAATAAATTTTAGTAAAGTTATATCTTTTGATAGAAAGGCTTTAAAAATGAATTATTGGGAACTATGCTCAAAGGGCTATAAAACTGTGCACATCCTTTGATCTAGCAATACCACTACTAGGTTTGTAGCCCAAAGAGATCAAAAAAAGGGAAAAGGATCTTGTTGCACAAAAATTTTTATAGCAGCTCTTTTTTGTTGTGGCTAAGAGTTAGAAAATGAAGGGATGCCCATCAATTGGGGAATGGCTGAACAAACTGTGCTATATGGTTATTATGGAATATTATTGTGCTATAGGAAATGATGAGCAACATAATTTCAAGAAAACCTGGAAAGATTTATGTGAACTGATACAAAGTGAAGTGAGCAGAGCCAGGAGCAATGTTGTATGATGAACAACTGTGAATGACTTAGCCTTTCTCAGCAATACAAGAACCCAAGACAATTCCAAAGGACTCATAATGAAAAATGTTATACACCTCCAGAGAAAGAACTAATATTTGAATACAGACTGAAGTATACCATTTTTCACTTTCTTTTTTTTTTAGTTTAAGTTTTCTTATACAAAATGACTAATATGGAAATATATTTTACACAATTGCACATGTATATCAGATTGCTTACCATCTTGGCAGGGGAAGGGAGAGGAAGGGACAGAGTTGGAACTCAAAATTTAAAAAAAAAAAAGAATACTAAAATGTTTTACATGTAATTGGGGAAAAATAAAATATTATTTTTTTAAAAAATGGATTAATGGTGGTTAAAAGAGAAAACTCTTAGCCACCCACCAGTTTCTGCTTCTACCGTCTTTCTTAGAAAAATTAAATTGCTGTCAGCAGCCTGTGGTCCTACTTTTGGCAATTCCTCCTCCAATGGATAATACTGAAGTTATCCATTTTAGTTACGTCTCTGAGAACATACTATCTTGCTCTGTTCATTGATTGACTGTTAAAAATTGATTCACAAAGTTAAAACACCAGCTTAAAGGCTTAGCTTTAACAAGGTATTTCCCCATGTATTCGTCAAAATCATTCAAGAGTCCTGGAAACATGTAAGAACAGATAAATTCATTTAATAATCTTGTGATTATTAATGTCAAGTTAGGTATTAAACAGAGAATTATATTATTGCCAATATTATTGCCATTGTCATAGGGGAAATTCTATGCATAACCTAAATCAAAGAGAGATTCTCTGTGGATGGAGAGGTCCCCTAGATGCTTCTGTTTGCAGATGACATTATTCTAATTGCAATATGTCTCAGAACATTGTAGAACCTCTTAAGAAAGATTCATAATCACTCAAACTTGTCTGGTCTAATCATACAATAAAAATTAAGCATATAAAATAGGACTATTGGCCAGACTATAATATGAAGTTAGAATGGACAATCCAGTAAGCTGATCCCTCAGTATAGTCAATATATCTTGAATATATTAACAACATAGTCAGTATATCTTGAAAGGACAAAGAGGTGCATAATAAACTGCCCCAACTATTGAATGGGTGGGCAACATTGCTTTTAGAAAATTTTATAGTGCCTTTGATGACACTCCCACCCCCTCCCCCCAAGATAGGAAACAAAGCACCATCTTTTTCATGTCAATATTCCTCCAGGGGTGCTATATATTTTCACAAAGTTATGGAATACTGTAATTTTTGAAGAATAATGTTGAGGACCTGTTGAGGACCTCTCAAAGGACAATGCATGGTAGGTATGAATAAGCCACAATATCACTAATAAATAATGATGGTTATCAAGAATATATGTGATCAAAAAGGAAGGTTGGCAAGTCATGTGATGAGAGCAAAGGAAAGTTGCTGGCCAGTGCACTACTCCACTGGCCTTTATACAACTTTTAAAAATCTATAGGAAGACCCCCCCAGAAGGTTGAGTGCATTCCCTATGGAGGAAGATTTATAGGAGGTCCTGGAGAAGTCACTGAATGAGAAAGTGTGCATGTGTTCATGTCATGCACAAAAGAAGGGAATACCCATATTGACAACTGAAATATTGAAGTGTGAAAGACTGATTAGAGGGGGAGGACACAGTGAAGGCAGGAAGACCTTTTAGGAGATGATTGTAATATTCTAAGTGGTTGTTTCCTCTTCTTAGAAGAAAAGTGAATTATTCTTAAGAAATGCTTCTCCACTCTTCAGGTTATTAGGGAGAACAATTGAAGCTGAATTCATCCAATGTTTTGTCGTTGTTATCGTTCAGTCTTTTGGTCCTGCCTGATTCTTCATGACCCCATGAATCATAGCATGCCACATCATGTTCCACTATCTCCTGAAGTCTGTCCAAGCTCATGGGTATTGTTTCCATGACACCGTGAGCTAGCCATCTGATCTCCAGCTGTCCCCTTTTCCTTTTGCCTTTAATCTTCCCTAATATCAGGGTCTTTTCCAATGAGTCCCATCTTCTTATCTACTTTGTGTCAAGCACTGTGAATGCACAGGCCCCCTGGAGGTGTCTGCCTTCAAGAAGCATATATTCTATTGGCAGCTAGGTGGTGCAGTGGATAGAGCACCAGTGCAGGAGTCAGGAGGACCTGAGTTCAAATCTCACCTTAGACACTTGGCACTCACTAGCTGTGTGACCTTGGGCAAGTCACTTAGGCCCAGTTGCCTCATCCTGGGTCATCTCCAGTCATCTTGATGAATATCTAGTCACTGGATTCAGATGGCTCTGGAGGAGAAGTGAGGATGGTGACCTGCACAGCCCTCCCTCACTCAAAACAAAGTCAAGTGCAAGTCATGTCATCATTTCTCTGATGGCTGGCATGGTATTCTTCGGTGACGAAGGATGAACACACACACACACACATTAGCGAGAAGAAACTATTACTTTAAAAAAACAACATGAGAAAGAGTTTCAAAAATAAAGCAAAAATTTGAAGAGTCAGAGAGGAATCCTAACATGTTAGGAGGTTGTAGGGTGGGAGCATGTTATACAGAAGGAAAGAGAAGGACTAAGCTTAAATAACACACTCCAGGCTTTTCTAGTGAAGGTGTTTTGGATCCTCTGAGGAAGAAGCAGCTGCTTCCCTTCTAAAAAGGTCATTCATTCCTTCACTCACTCACTAATTCATTCAACAAACAGTTACTTATTACATATTTCAGGTAACTTATGCTAGGTTCTGGGAACACTAAGGCAAAAATGAAACCATCGCTGCTCTCAAGGAGCTTTGGAGGCATGGAAACATGAACACAAATACAATATATACACAAAGTGTAGTACAGGCATCTATGTGGCACAGTTGGTTGGAGTGTTGACCTTAGAGCTGGAAAATCCTGAGTTCAAATATTGTCTCAGACCCTTAACTGGTTGCATGACCATGAGCCACCACACTGGGGTGTGACCCTCTCAGCATCAGTTTTCTCAACTCTGAAAAGGAGACAATAACAGCACCAAACTCTCACGGTTATCGTGAGGAAAAACTGAGGCAACATACGTAAAGGGCTTTGCAAACCTGTGAGGGCGATGTGAACGATAGCCAGCTGTAGTTCTGGATGTAGCCATAGTGATAGGAGCAGCAGCAGTAGGAGCAGCATTAACAGTAGGAAATACAAAGAACGAGCAATGAAAGTCTGAAAAGCACTGGGATAGTGGTGCTTGAAGGGTGCTTATCCTTTTAGGAAACTAGGGATTCTACCCGACAGAGGTGAGAATTAGAGTGCATTCGTGGCGTTTGGACAGCCTGTATAAAGTCATGGGGACAAGGGATGTAGTGTTGGGTTGAGAGAACAAGGAGACTGGTTTGGCTAGTGCTCAAGGGGGATTGATGCTTAATCTGCCTAAAAAGGTAGTCAGGAGGCAAATTGTGGGAGATTTTCTTTATCATATGGAAGAAATTGTTTTTCCCTAGAGAGAGTAAGTAAACACTACCCCTTCTTAGTCAGGGGAGTGACATGGTCAGACTGGTGCTTTAGCAATATCAGTTTGGTAGCTCTGTAGGAATGAGGTGGGGAGGGGCAATTGGGAGCTTTTAACAATAGATAGAGACAGAAAGAGTAGAGGTGATGAGGACCTGGACTGAGTGTCAGGGAAAGGAATGGATACAAGGCTTGTCATGGAAGTAGGGTTGATTCCCAAGCCCCATCACGTCAGAGTTTATTGAGTAGAGATCAGTGAAAGAAGAGAAAAGTAAGTAGTGAGAGCTGGTGACTCCATGATGAGGAGTGATGAGACAGATCTAACAAAAGAGAAGTCTGTTGTCTCTCCAGGGAACATAGGCAAGACATGATGGTGACTCTCTCAAGACTTGTCAAAGTAATAGGTGAATACCACCTGCTTATGCTGATCCTGATTCACATGGCCACAAATGATATTGCCACAACTCTAGAAAGCATTGCTTCATCACGATGATGAAGTGTTCAGCAGGAAACCGAAAACCTCAAGGACACAGATGTAGATTTAATTTCTATTGCTGATAAAAGGTTACAAAAAAGGACCCTACTGCCTTCCCCGAAAAGTGAGAAGTGAAGATGGTGTGTGGAAACAGGATATGGATTTCTATGCTACAGCCTAAACTATGGGAATGACTAGCTCTTGCCCTCAAGATCATGTCACACGAGGACCAGTTGAAGGAATTTGGGATGTTCAACCTGGAGAAAAGAAAACTTGACTCAGGGTGAATGTGACAGTTGTCTTCAGGTTATCTGGAAGGCTATCTAGGCTTTTTCTGTCTTGGTCCAGATGGAAGAACTAGAAGACATCTGTCTTGTTACTTATTCTTCTCCATCCATATTGACTCTATGATCTAGCCTGTCCCCATCACCTGACCCTTCATCTTTCCTCTCAGGCTCTCTCTCAAGCCTGGATATTCTCTCATTTTGGCTTTTCAGCTTCCCTGGTTTCCTTCCTTCAGACTCTGCTCAAATCCCACTTTTTGCAGAAAAGCCTTTTTCAGGTTTCCTTCCACTAATGATGCCTTCTTTCTTGGGGGTAGAGACCACATTTTTCTTTTTCTTTGTAGGCTCAGAATTTAGCACATAGCCTTACACATATTAAGCATTTCATGAATGCCTTCTGACTGACTGATTGTAGAGAGGCAAGTTTATGCTCAATATAAGGAAAAGCTTTCTAGTAATTAAGGAATTGCTTGATCCGTCAATTCTACCTCACTAGATGTCTTCAAAAGAAACCTGGATAAGCAATTATATTTTATAGTATTTTATTGTAGGGGGTTTGTATTCAGTAGTTTGTAGTAGAGGACAGCGTCTCGGCTCCCTTCCACTGAGATTTGGGGAATGAAGGTATATACTTAAGTGGTGACAGTAGGAATAGAAAGGAACAGAGACCAATGTAATGGCAGTTAGAATAACTAGTTACTGAGAGTGGTTACCACTATTATGAGTTATTATGATGATTATACTATTACGTTAATGTTGCTACTATATTTTTGTATTTCTTTAATTCTCCCTAAGCTGTGATTTCAAAAACATGATTACATTATAGATTAGCAACTTGTCATTCTTTACAGTCTCACATTGGGAAATGTCCTGTGGGCAGTAGCATTTAGAAAATTAATTGTTTAATCTTTATGGAAACAATATAATTGGGGAATCAGATAAGGACAGTTCCTGTAAGGGCTCCCCATCTGAGATATGTACTTGGGCAATGCTACTGCCCACAGGATGTTTCCCAATGTGAGACAGACAGGCAGATGAATGGGTACTGGCAAATATACCAGACCTACAGGCGGGAAAACATAAATATTTGCCCTAAACCCACTGGGTGTGGACAGGGCCTCAGGACAGGCTGCCTTTCACTGCCTCCAGAAGATATCTTTCTTTGGTTGAGAACTTAATCATATATACCTCACATTTGCAACTCCTTTGTCTGGTTTGGTAGTTGTCTCCTTGACCTAAAAGCAAAGAGAAGGAGAGAAATCATCATGGACAGCCCTAAGGATGGTCCTAATGTTGTTCAGATAGTGTCACCTTTCTTTCTTCCCTCTTTAACCTTTCCTTTCTGTCTCCTCACTTCTCTCTCTCTCCTTCCCCCAGAGCTGCCCTGTCTCTTTCCATCCAGTCTCCTCTCCCAACTCTCACCATTGTGATGGAGTAAACTGGTCTTCTTCCTGACAGAATTACAATATATGTCATCTTCTCCTCCAGGAGAATCTTTTTTCCTTTGAAAAATGTTTCAGTGTTTATGTATACATGGAAATACTGCTGGTCTGCATCCAAGTATATTCGTTCATAATTACGTACTTCCTGAAAGAAAGCATTAGGTCAATTTATGTGCCTCAGATGATTAAGAAAATCTCAAACAGTTTTGTCCTTTGCAGCTCATATTCTGGAAGAGAGTTCATAAGAGGCAGCATAGTATAATGGAAATGGGACGAGATTTGGAGCCAGATAACCTTAAATTGAATGTGACTTTGGACAAGTTAAGAAGAGAGCTGTACCCTTTGGGGAGAAAGCATAAACTTGTTTGCCAAATGCTGATGTTTGAATCTACAGGAGCCACCATGTAAGAGATCATCCAGTAAAGGTCAGAAGAAGAAGAGATTAGTAATGATGATTGTTTGCCACCTCACGAGGGATAGTGAAGCACCTGGTTATCAACCTAAATGTAATAGTAAAGAGGTCCAATAACATCGAAGGGTTGCAACATTAAATCTCCCAGAATTCTCAAATTGGATCAGTTCTGACCTTTTTTGCTGATTCAAGTAAGCACACATGATACTGCCAAAAAGGAATGTAGAAAACTTTGCTAAGGATTATGAAGTCTTGGGCAACAAACTGAAGATTTTAGGGACACAGATGATATTTCCATGACTGATAGTAATAAAAGACAATGGCTTCAGAAGGGAAAGGCAGATCGAGGAAGCAAACAGTTGATTTATAAGATGATATTGGAGATTGAGATTTGGATTTCTGACTCATGGTTTAAAACACAGGAATTACAAGCTCTTGACTAGGGATAAAATACCTAACAACGGATGGCAGGACTGGGTTGCCTAGAGTTTTATGATGCTAATAAAAAGAGCTTCATCTGAAAAAGGAGGAGGAGGGAAACATTTATTTATGCCAAGACCCTGAAGAGCTACCAGCTTGACACAGCCTAGCAGTAGTAGATATATCAGCAATGAGGCAATTGAAAGTGAACTTGGTGGAGGTGAATGTTTTACATTTGAGTCAACTCTCACTCATGGACTTTGGTAGTATAGGGGAGATTGTGTACTTAGATGTCTAGAGAAAATGTTTGTAACTTCTATTCTTGTTCTGTGTTCTCAGTAAGTATCTTTTTGTAAAAGGGGGGAAAATACCCTTAATTTTCCACCCCCAATTAACCAACAAAAATCCCTATGTATATCCCACAAGCTTGATAAAATTGAAAGTAGCTTCTGCATAGGAATTGTAATAGTACAGTCACTCAGAAATTCATTGAAGACAAAATAGAAGCAGTATAACACCATGGCTTCAGACGTCTACCCAAATGTACAAAATATGAGTAAAAAGCAAAACCAGTGGTAAATTTGGCTAGGAGATAAATTTGACCTCACAGGGATAAGCCAGGTCCCAAGGTCCATTGACACCAAACTCTCTCAACACTAGTGGAGATCAATGCTTGCACCAGCCTCAGACACTCAATGTCCTGTGCCTCCATGAGGGTTGGCAAGAGTTGGTGAAAAGCAGGAGAGAAAATAAATTCCCTCTTCTCTCTTGCTCAGTGATTGTATCTCTAGTCTATTGACTTTCTTCAAGTCTCTTTGGTCTCTGGGTTCTGCAGTTGCTTCTGGCACTTTTGGCTTCCGCATCTTGAGAGGGAAGATGGATGTTGAAAACTCTACTTCAGGTTCTTGAAGTGAGAACAAGACTCTAGGAAGAAGCCAACAGGAGAGGAGATGACAGTCTCCATTATGGCCCCATCCTCAGCTTGTTACACTAAAGACTTTGGGGAATTTCTCCTTGTGTGAGATCTGACACTCTCTCAAGTTGAGCTTAACTACCTTGCTCCCAGTGGGAAAGCTTCTTCACTCTGTATTGTCTGGTATAATATATATACTCTTACATATACTTTTTCTGATTTCGGTTTTTGTTATTGAATTGGATCGATGGACTTCATTGAGCGTCTGAGGCTGCTGTGTGGGGGCAGTTAGGTGGTGCAGCGAATACAGTGCTGAGCCTGGAGTCAGGAAGATTCACCTTCCTGAGTTTAAATCTAACCTTAGACACTTACTAGTTGTGTGAGCCTGGGTAAGTCACTTAAACCTTGTTGCCTCAGTTTCCTCATCTGTAAAATGAGTTAGAGAAGGAAATGGCAAACCACTCCAGTATCTCTGCCAAGAAAACTCAAATGAGGTCAAGAATAGTCAGACAGGACTGAAACGACTGAACAACAAATATGTGTATTCATTGTGGAACTGGTGGAGGTTGGTGGGGAGTCAAGCCTTGGATATAACACATAGATCCTCTTTTTCTGCATTGATGAACAGTGATTAGAAGGTTAGCCTGAACCTGAAAACCACACTCCCTAGACTAACAATATTTCAAGGATCATATAGATGTAGTTCTAGTTTGATTATCCCCTCTTTCTGAGGAGAGCAGAGTGATCAAACTTCTAGCTCCAACTTTTTGCTTCCTCTCCTGGAAGGAGTCAGAAGTGATAGTCATTAGAATATATTGCAGTCCTTCCAGATTGTAAGAAAAAATAGATGAGGAATTTGGAAAACAAATCAGAGAAGCTTGGCATAACAGAACAGTGATTCAGTTATCTGAACAAGTGCTGGAGTGCTATTTTTCCCTAATTAAAACTGTGAATAATTCATTTCAGTTTAATCCAACTATTATTAAGAACTTATTATGGACCAGTCACTATGTTAGGTTCTGGGGTGAGGGTGGGAGAATCCCAAAAGGAAGGGAAGATACTAAAGACCTGGAAATAATCTTGTATCTTATTATGATCAAAGGGAGTGTGTAAGTCACTCCCAAGTCATATGTCTCTTTTTCCATTTCTGTAACTATTTAATGAGACTAGAATACATATGCATTCAAAGTTTATTTTTTATTGACTATAAAAAATTGATTCAGAAAAGCAAGACTAATCCAATAAGGTGTCTCCCGTCTATTTGTCAAAATCATCCCAGAATCCTTGAAAAGTGTAACAAGAGATAACTTTGTTCAGTAAGTTTCTACCTTTTAATATTAAGCACACATAAAACAGAGAGATGTGTATTCAAAACCACACAGATTATCCAGAAGAGTCCCTATTAATGTGGGATTCCCTGTAGATGATGGGATTCTCCAGATGTTCCTGTTTGTGGATATGTTAATTCCATCAAGCCCCAGCACATGGTAAAGTTTTTGAAATGTGACTCTATAATCATGTAGAAGAGTTTAGCTTGACCATTCACACAGGAAAAACCAAGTGGAAGAAAAATATATGCTGTCTAGAGTATGATATGAAACTAGGCAATATACATATATGTATATAGAATTTGGTATTCAATGTAAAATATTCATAATGTTTGTACATAATTTATACATAATACATATATGTATATGTAATATATAGAAAACTACCTAGAGTATAATATAGGTATATATAATATATGCATATATGTATATATATACACAAACATACATACATGTATATAATTATAAATGTGTATGCATATACACATATGTGTGAAATATATATTGTGTATAAGTTGTGTGTGTGTGTGTGTGTGTATGTGTGTGTGTATAATCTGGTGACCCTAATATTTTACTTTTATCTTCCAGCTATTGAATCTAAGATGAAAAAGATGGAAATGCTAGGGCAATAACTTATCTATCAGCCTATTTCATTCTCCTCTCTGTCTAGTCTGTGCTGGCCATGCACTTAGCTGCCACCTATTGCCTCTAGGATAAAATGCAAACTCTTCAGCCTTACATTTCAAACCCTGCACAATGTGGCTCCAAACTCTTTTGAGACATTTCATATGACTCCACTTCATTTACCCTCCATTCTAGCCACATTAGGTATTTGTTGTTCTACACTAGGATCTTTACATAGATTGTGGCCCATGCCTAGAATGTAGTCATACCTGATCATAAGGCTCAACTCAGGTGCCACTTTCTCCCAAAAACTTGTCCTGGTTCTTCTGGAGGTTAAGTGTTTTCTTCCACCCCAGATGATCTTGTATTTTATTAGCTGTATAGGTCTTGTAGTTAAGTAAAAAACATGTAGGGTCTAGAAGTTACAGCTGAGACAAATGGGCAGGTGGCCTAATCCAAGGTCAGAGTCCAGTATAGATGGACAGATGTACAAAGACATGCACAGAAATGCACAAAGAATAAAGACATATTCCCAAGACACACAAACACACATGGAGATACACAGACACGTACCTCAAAAGCTTCGGCCATTTTGGAGTAGAAAAAATGGCCGTTAATAAAGTTCACTTGAAATGAAGTATCAGCAACATTTAAGATATGCACAAAGCTCTCCCTGGAGCCAGGCATCATTCTGGGAGAATTCTGAAGGAACAAAGTTCAACCAAAGACTCACTATGGCTCCACTCTGTTCCCAGAGATCAGCCTCATAGGAATCTAATGTAAGCATCCTTGGACCCTTTGTATTCCCCTATGTCCCCTCCATGTATCTCTAACCTCTTCATATCTCCATCAGATCACACCCTTATATGCATGGATGGAATGCCCAGGATGACTATGTCCATGGATGATGACCTTTCTTTCCTTTTCCAAGTAGCAGAATCCCAGTTTGAACCCAGGTCCTAGAATTCCAAATCCAGTCCTCTTCCCATAGGATCCCTTGGACACCCTACACTCCTTTCTTCCACAAGTTCCCCATATCTGCATTCAGCTCCCTCTATCCCTTCTGTACTCCTCTTCTCAATTCCTATTAGGGTGGAGGTGATAAGGGGATTTGGCCTTGCCCCTGAATTCTTCTTTCCAAGTTAGTAGTGAGCCATTCATGGTTAGTGGCTACAATTATTTGACCAGTTCTGAATCCACCTAATTAATGGTACTTGGTAGCTCCATTTTGTCCATAAGGATAGCATTAAGAGATATGCCCTAACCCAAGCATTCCCCTGATCTGTCTGCCAGGAACTCCCATCCTATCCAAAAAACATTCTCCCCTTCACACATACCCCTCTCATCTCCCTGCATAGATTACCTCCCTCCACTCATTCTTCAAACCACCCTCTGACCCTTCTTGTGAATAGGCCACCAGAGGGACTTAGCCTCCAACTGCCATATTGGGAAGTCCTTGATATGGAGAGCTCTGTAAGGCCTTCCATGACTTATGTTCCCTAGCAGGGAGGATGGGCCCCTTCATGTCTGTCACCACTGGACAATCTCCCTGATTCTACTCAGAAAACTCCCTAGAGATCCTTCACTGCCCTCCCCACCTCCACTTACCTCAATATGCAGTTCCAGGAGGAATGTCATTAGGCTTGAAAAGTAAATGAAGGACATCCCTATGATCATTTTCTTTATTAATCTAGAAGGAGAGAGGGGGAAACAAAGGGAATTAACCAGGCAGAGGAAAATAAGGGTAGGAGGTGCCATGTTGGAAAGGACGAGGTTATGAAATACAAATAGAGTTCATCACATTTAGGAATCAAGGCCCCCAGCTCTCTCCCACCCACCCCCCGGGAAGCCCAGTCCAAGAGCTAGACACATACGAGAAGTGTATTTGAAGACCCTCTGCCAAGGGGATGAGAACCACTTCCACTACAATGAGGCTGATCAGGAGGGCAGTATTAAAAAATAGCTGAATCAGCAAAGAAAAAAAGTCAGTGCATCCCTCTCCCCTCACACCCTCCCCCAATCCTCTTTGTCCCTATGATTGTGGCCCCTCCTCCCCACCTCCAACCAGGGGAAAGATCTGCAATAGCGAATCTGCCATTCAGGAAGGGAGATAACTTGGTGGGAGGATGAGAAGGGAAAGGGAAACGAGACCAAAGGAGAGGAAAGAGGCAAAAAGGATGCCAAGAGACAGTGGGAGGAAGAAGGATGATGATCAGGAAGGATAGGGGAGTAAAAATGAGGTGGCATGCAGCGCCAGACTGAGCACTGAGCCTGGAGTCAGGAAGACCTTTTAGTAACTGGATAACTCTGGGTAAGTCTCTTAACTATTCTATGCTTCAGGTCTCTCACCTGTAAAATCAGGGATTGGACTCGATGTCCTCTAAGGTTCCTTCCAGTTCTAAACTTAGGATTTTATAATGTCATGATGCTCTGAATAAATGGCAGTGAGGGTAATGATTTCAAGAAGGGGAGAAGGGTTGGCTAACAAAGGAGGGGTAGGGTGATGCAAGGCAGAGAGGAAGGGAGAGAGGGCAGCACCTTTCATACCTGTATGTCCTCATTGTCCACAGGATACCCATTCTGAAACATAGTAAGAACACCTTAATGATTGAAGGATAGTTATTGTATGTGCATTACCTCGCAGGCCTCTAGGACCTCTGGAAAGATTCCAAAAATCACAGGACGAGGGGCAGAATGATCGCTGGTAGGCAGGCTGTGGGGGAAAGCCTGGGACCCATCCTCCTGGTCCCAGAAACAGCAAACAAGTATCAAGGCCAGAGAGCTCTCTTAGGAACTAAACCACAGAAGAAAACAACTAAGTGCTGTAGTGATTGGAGCATTAGACTCGGAGTCAGTCAATAAAATCTGGGTTTGGATCCTGATTCAGACATTCACCATCAGTGCAACCACTGGCAAACCACCAACTTCTTGGGACCTCAGTTTCCTCATCTATAAAAGGATGTAGTTGAGCTCAATGACCTCCAAAGTTCCTTCCATCTCTAAACCTATAATCCCAAGGCTTTGTTGCCTTTCATTTGGGGAAGGAGGTGGGATGTGGGAAGGGTACTTTCAGGATCTGTTCTTTCTCCTCTGGGTCCCAGGCCTTAACAATCTTCCTTATTCTCTTCCCTCACTAAATCAACCCTATCCATTCCTTGACTTACTCTATCTACACCTACTTGTCTATTAGCCCTTTCCTTTGTCTCTTTACATGTGCTTGTTCTATCTCTGTGTGTAAACTCTTCTAGTCTTCTATTTTCCGCCAGTGTTCTTTCCACCTCCTCATCATAATTGCTTCTCCCTTGATGATATCACTTCCAGTGGAGGTCATACTTTCTCCACCTTCCTAGATGTACAGCAAGTAAAGGAAGAACTTGTCTGCTCCTTGTTCTTCATTGCCAATTCCATGCCACGGCTCCATAGTCATCACTCAACAGTCTCATTTCTTTAGTAACACATACATTACGCACTTATACCACACTCTTCCACATCCTCATTGTTATGATCTAACAAACTTCCATATATACTCACATCTTTCTTTGACCACTTCAGGCCTTGTTCACAGTCCTCCTGTTTACTTTATCCCCTGCCATCATCAATACTGACTTCAACAATCATACTAAAGACCAAGCGTGTTCTGGGAGGATGGTGGAATAGGTCAGGCTCTAAAGCAAATAGATGTATCTTTTTTTTTAAATTTAACTTTTAACACTCATTTTCACAAAATTTTGGGTTCCAAATTTTCTCCCCATTTCTTCCCTCCCCCCACCCCAAAATGCCAAGCATTCTAATTGTCCCTATCACCAATCTCTTTTCTAATATCGCTCCCTTCCCTTGTCCCCATCTTCTCTTTTGTCCTGTAGGGCCAGATAACTTTCTATACCCCATTACCTATATTTCTTATTTCCTAGTAGCAAGAACAATACTCGACAGTTGTTCCTAAAACTTTTGAGTTCCAACTTCTCTTCATCCCTCCCTCCCCACCCATTCCCTTTGGGAAGGCAAGCAATTCAATATTGGCCATATCTGTATAGTTTTGCAAATGACTTCCATAATAGTCATGTTGTGTGAGACTACCTATATTTCCCTCCATCCTGTCCTGCCCCCCATTGCTTCTGTTCTCTCATTTGATCCTGTCCCTCCCCAAGAGTGTTAATTTCAAATTTCTCCCTCCTCCCACTGCCCTCCCTTCCATCATCCCCCCTACTCTGCTTATCCCCTTCTCCCCTACTTTCCTGTATTGTAAGATAGGTTTTCATATCAAAATGAGTGTGCATTTTATTCCTTCCTTTAGTTGAATGTGATGAGAGTAAGCTTCATGTTTTTCTCTCTCCTCCCCACTTTTTCTCTCCACTGAAAAGTCTTTTGCTTGCCCCTTTTATGAGAGATAATTTGCCCCATTCCATTTCTCTCTCCTCCCAATATATTTCTCTCTCACTGCTTAATTTCATTTGTTTAAGATATGATCCCATCCTATTCAATTTACTTTGTGCTCTGTGTGTGTGTGTGTGTGTGTGTGTGTGTGTGTGTGTGTAATCCTACCAACTACCCAAATACTGAAAAGTTTCAAAAGTTACAAATATTGTCTTTCCATGTAGGAATGTAAACAGTTCAACTTTATTAAGTCCCTTATGACTTCTCTTTGCTGTTTACCTTTTCATGCTTCTCTTCATTCTTGTGTTTGAAAGTCAAATTTTCTTTTCAGCTCTGGTCTTTTCATCAAGAATGCTTGAAAGTCCTCGATTTCATGGAAAGACCATTTTTTCCCCTGAAGCATTATACTCAGTTTTGCTGGGTAGGTGATTCTTGGTTTTAGTCCTAGTTCCTTTGACTTCTGGAATATCATATTCCATGCCCTTTGATCCCTTAATGTAGAAGCTGCTAGATCTTGTGTTATCCTGATTGTATTTCCACAATATTTGAATTGTTTCTTTCTAGCTGCCTGCAATATTTTCTCCTTGACCTGGGAACTCTGGAATTTGGCCACAATGTTCCTAGGAGTTTCTCTTTTTGGATCTCTTTCAGGTGGTGATCAGTGGATTCTTTCAATATTTATTTTGCCCTCTGGTTCTAGAATAACAGGGCAGTTTTCCTTGATAATTTCATGAAAGATGATGTCTAGGCTCTTTTTTGGATCATGGCTTTCAGGTAGGCCCATAATTTTTAAACTGTCTCTCCTGGATCTATTTTCCAGGTCAGTTGTTTTTCCAATGAGATATTTCACATCATCTTCCATTTTTTCATTCTTTTGGTTTTGTTTTGTAATTTCTTGGTTTCTCATAAAGTCATTAGCCTCCATCTGTTCCATTCTAATTTTGGAAGAACTGTTTTATTCAGTGAGCTTTTGAGCCTCCTTTTCCATTTGGCTAATTCTGCTTTTTAAAACATTCTTCTCCTCCTTGGCTTTTTGAACCTCTTTTGCCAATTGAGTTAGCCTATTTTTCAATGTGTTATTTTCTTCAGCATTTTTCTGGGTCTCCTTTAGCAAGGTGTTGACCTGTTTTTAATACTTTTCTTGCATCTCTCTCATTTCTCTTCCCAGTTTTTCCTCTGCCTCTCCAACTTGATTTTCAAAATCCTTTTTGAGCTCTTCCATGGCCTGAGCCCACTGAATATTTATTTTGGGTGTTTGGGGTGCAGAAGCCTTGACTTCTATGTCTTTCCCTGATGGTAAGCATTGTTCTTCCTCATCTGAAAGGATGGAAGGAGATATCTGTTCCCCAAGAAAGTAACCTTCTATGGTCTTATTTTTTTTTCCCTTTTTTGGGCATTTTCCCAACCAGTTACTTGACTTTTGGGTCCTTTGTCAAGAGTAGGGTACACTCTGGGAATCTGTGAGATCTTAGTTCCTCCAAGGTGGCACGATCAAGTGTGTACTGGTCTGGATGCAGAGAGGGATTTTTATGTCCAGAATCTTAGCAGTTACCTCTCCATAGCCTCCTGGTCTCCATTTCAGCAAGTCAGCACTGGGGGCTGATTTTCAGATAAGCTGGATGGGCAGGGTCACCATTTAGTGTGAGACAAAGACCAGCTCCCCCAGGGCCTCCACCCAGGGCTGAGGTAAGACTCAGCTCTTCAGTGCCCCCAGGGGTTTTTACGCTTCAACAATGGAGGGTCTGTATAGGCTGCTGTGCAGCCTCTGTGGCCACTGCCTGATGCGGGAGCTATGGGAAGGCCCTTCTCCCTTCTTGGTCAGCTGATGAAACCCCGTCACTGACCTTTGGTGCCTGTGGGTTGAGGGTTCTGAGGACCTGCTGCTGCGACTGGAGATTCCACCCCTGAGGTGTCCTCCTCCAAGAGTCTTGTCCTGATCCATGTGGCCAAGGCTGGGCTGGGCTCCACTCTCTGCTCCCTGTCCAATGCAGCCGATGTTTCTGTGGGCCTTTCAGGTCACCGTGGGTTGGAAATCTCCTCCTCTCTGTTGTTCTCCACTTCTGCTGCTCCAGAATTTGTTGAGAGTCCCTCTCTACAGTTATTTTGTGGACTATGTGGGGAGACCCTGCGTAAGTGTGTCTTTCTAGTCCACCATCTTGGCTCTGCTCGCAAATAGACATGTATCTTGACCACCAATATCCTCTGCTCCATTACCTATCATTCTTACTGCTTTCCTATTACCATGTGACTCTGGACAAATCACTTCAACCTTCTGTGCCTCAGTTTCCTCATTGCTAAAATGTGTGTTGTCTGTGGGGGATGGATTAGATAAACTTTATGGTCTCTTTCATCTCTAAACATATATTTTTATGACATCTTCTCCACTGTTTTTTCACCAGCACAGACATATCTTGGACTACGTTATATCTTACAGATGACAGACAGGTAGATAGATAATGACAGGCAGCATTTATTATTTACTGATTTGTGTGCCAGGTACTTGCTAAACACTCAGGATACAAATACAAGCAAACTAGACAGAGCCTGTCTCAAGAAGATAATATACTAAAGAAGGAATACAACCCAAAGAGAGCATGTGGAAAAGAAGGAGGGAGAGGTGGACACAAGCAGAGGAAGGTGTGGAGATGGCTGGCAGTTGCATGGAGGTATGGTTCCAGGCAGCATAATGCAAGACTCATCAACGGGACCTCGCATGCTAGGGGCATAGTCTTAATGATCTGGCGGGGGTTTGAGATGGGAACGATAGCTAGGGTGCAAGAGCTGTAATGTGGAGATGATTTGGAAGTGGCTCTACAGTCAATATCTTGACCTTGTGGTTCCCATCTAACAATAAACTCCTAATCTTATTACGAAGAAGTTTCTTCTATTTAATATGGTCTTTGCCCTCATTATAACTTTCAAGTCCTCAGTTCCTACTTTCTGCTCCAAGATCATTGTCACCTTCTACCTTTGTCTTCCTATCCATTTCAAGTTCTCCTTGTCTCATATTCCAGAATCCCTTGTCTCTTACCCTTCAGCCATGTATAATATATGAATTTGCCATCTTCAGTTGGTTACCTCCATTAAGCACTTGCTGTGTTATAAATTCATGTTTTCTAATCTCATCTGAGTCCTCTCTGCTTCTCAGAAATCCTTTTCTTCATTTCCAGTTCACTCCATTTTTCATTCTCCAAAGAGGTTATTAGGATCTTTTTTTTTACTTCCCCAAATCCAAACCCCACTTTTCTTACCATCTACTGAGTTCAAGGCCATTTGATAAGAGCTCTTTCACTTTCCTTCCTCATCTCAAAACTGATCTTTTCTGAGGAAGAGATGGCTTTCTTCCTTTCCAAAGCTAACTCCAATCTTCACTTCCCTTGGGTTTTACTCCATCTAAAATTCTTTTTCTGTCATGTATGCTCAGCCTCTCCTTCTTCACTGTCTCCTTCCCCTATCTGCCTACAATGTTCAGTTCTCCCTCAATCTTTTAGGGAATAAAAGAAAACCTTCCTTCAAACCTCTAATTCCTCAAACTACCTTTTTGTCTATTCTACCTCTCCCTGTCAAACATCTGCGCTGGGGTCGGGGTGGGGGAAGTGTTTAATATTGCTTCCTTCACTTCTTCACCATCCATTAATCCTTTGTAGACATTCTCATCATATTGACCTCGGTTTTCCTAAATCTAGTGAACTTTTAGTTATCCTCATTCTCCTTGGTCTCTCAGTAGCATTTAACACCATTGTTATTCTCCCAGTCAACCAGCTTTGAAATCCCAAAATTATCTTTTATTCCTTCTTCCTCACTACCTAGATCTACCTGGCCACCAAGACCTTCACAACATACACACACTCCTCTCTATTTCTCCCTCTACTCTGTTAATTTAGGTACTCAGTAAATTTCAGCTGGATTGCTTAGTATCCTCATAACTAGGTGCCCAGCCTCCAGTCTCTGTGTACTTCAATTTATCTTGCATGACACAATCAAATGAATCTTCATAATGAATAAAGGACCAGAGGGGACTAAGAATCCCATAATTTTTAAAAACTATCTCTAAACATTCACTTATTCCTCTAAATGTAAAACCATTGTCAAATGACTGACAAGTGACAAATGACAAGTGATGTCAATGTTGATGTTTTTGATGTAAACCAAACCAGAAGACAAAGGGAAATATTAGTTAAATAAAGGATGACACTGATGCTATCCTTGAAGACACAAATTAAGAAGCTAGTGGCATTGGCTTTATCACTGCAAAGGTAACAGGAAATCTCTTGTTAGGGAACATTTGGTCATCTTGTATTGGAGTATTAATGATAAATATTTGTAAAAAGACTGCTGTAATAATGATTGCAGTTTATGTACTTCTATCTGTTGCAGAAATTATTTGAAGAATTCTCTAAGACTGTCCAAGTTAAACCAAAACCTATTTTAATACTCAGTGACTTCAATGCAAAAGTGAGGATGGACAAGAATATTGCAGAAAAAATGTGGTTTGGGATTGGGAATAAGAGAGGCCAGAGTCTTAGAGACTAGAAAGAACCCTCACACCTCTGCATCACCAATACTTTATGTAAGAAAAGAATTGAGAAATGATGGGTATGATCAGCATCAAATAAAATCACCAAAAGACAAAATAAAATTGATTCTATTTTAGTGGACAGGAAATATTCATTACTGATATGACAGCCATTCTTGAATCGGTCTGCATCATTATAATAACAATGATATAGCTAGCATTGATTTAACACTTTAAGATTTTTGAATTGCTTTCTGTATAATTATCTGCTCATTACAACAACCCCATGAGGTAGGTACTATTATTCATTCCCACTTTATAGGTAAGGAAACTGAGGCTGAGAAGTCTTGCTCCACCCCCCCAAGGCAATGGAGAGGCACATGATGGCTATTAAGTAGACTGCAATGTGTTATGAATGATGAATTGCAAACATTGAGAATATTAAATTGGTTCTGGATCATTTTTATTGACCCTATTTACAGTTGATTGATTTTGTCCTGTGACTGCCCAAATCATGGTTCTTTGTTTCTAAACTTAGTTTAGAAATTCAGTGGGCCAGTAATGAGTTAAGTTTAAAAATCCAATTCTCCTACTAATCACTGTTCTATTCTTGTCTCGAAAAAATCTGCAATCTTTGAGGGATGCAGGTGGACACCAGGGAGTCCAGTCCGCTATCTCTAACTTTGCAGGTAGACTCAAAAAATGAATATTTCTTAGTCACAGGAGTTCAGCTATCCCTTTTAGTTAAAGAAAATTTGTCATCCCTCATAACTTCAGCTCCTGAAAAACTACATGATATCTGTCTGCTACCTTTGAAGACCTACAAGGTGACCTGGTACATTTCCATCCTTACCTATCTTTGTCCAATTAAAGGGGGTGTCTTATCTCCCTCTTAGGAGCCAGGGAGTATGCTATCTCTGGTCCACTATTAATAGCCTCAGGATGCAGTTGGGTCCCATAAATCAACCAAGCATTCCTGTAAGGCAGAGGAGTGGCTGCTAGCTTCACATGAGTGTTGACTCACTCTTCTTAATGTGATCAGTCATGCTCTCATTCCCATGATGTTGCCAATCCTATAACCAACTGTATTGTTTTCCTCATTTTTCCAGTTCTATTCTTTGTTCTGTGCTTATAAAAAGGGAGTTGTAGCTCCTTCTCTGGGTCTTTGGACCTAACTGAGGTAGCCATTTGATCCATTTTATGAACAGGTTCATGCCATGATAATAAACTGATAAAAGATCAGAATTTTGCACCTCAGTTTACCTTTATTAACTCCTATGGAGACAACACAAAGCAGTGTAAAAGATGTCCGATATAAGTATGTCTGGAAAAAGCACTGGACTCATCACATAGTAAAAGTGAGAGATCAAATATCGACAGCTCACATGCTGCCCTGGTACTTGGATGATGTCAAGAGATTGAGCAGAAAGCCCCTACCACATTGGGGAGGACCCCTTGTGGAAGATCTATTGGAGAACTTGGATAAGGAGCCCAGAGAAAGGGTATGAATATGAATAAATGGTTAAGCAAATTGGAAGTCATGGGGGAAGACAACATGGATGAGAAACTCTGGAAAATCTATCTTCTGAGGAATGGTTGCAAAGGCCTACACAAATCTAGCCACAAACATACACGTGAAAAACAACACCCACAGGCTCACAAAATATACTCTACTTATGAGCAAGCCCATTCTGGGAGGGTTTGAGAATCTCTCAATACTGGGGAGTGACAGTCTTGTGTTAGCATTGAGGGGGCAGTAACTGGGTAAAGTTCTAATGTTTTGGGAGATCTAGGGGAGTGAGATGTAGGAGAATCAACTAAGACTATTGAAGACCTTTCCCTTCTGGATATTCCCTTACAACAAATACATAAGTGTATATCCATACATGTAATATCATATGTATTTGTGTGTTTGTGTGAACGCTGCCACTGGGGATCTAGCATCATAGTCTTCTCAATTTAAAGTTCTACCTTTGATTTTCTGATATGTTTGCATTAGTCGGAGGCATTTTCAACCCTTTTTGCCCTGGATTGATCTGGCATCCATGGATATCTACACATCTAAGTTTCCCTTAGCTACTCCCCAAAGAAAGGAATTTAAGCATGGACTACCTTTCTCTAGCACCAAGAACTGTCAGTACCTTAGGTATGCAATGAGAAATCTCATTTTTTTTCTGTACCATCTTTACACTCATGTCTTTCCAGGGATCCCTAGGACTATTCCTCTGCTCATTCCCATCCCTTTAGGGTTTCTGGCCATGGATTACTTAACGGGGGTGGGGAGAGAGAAAACAAGGGATGATGCAAATAGAAGAAAAATACAAAGATGAAAACACACTACAAGGGGAAGAAGAGGGGAGAAGAGGGACACAGTCATATAGTACTGACCACAGAATAATTCATCTTCTTAGATTGTAAAATCCATTCTGAAGTCTGAGGGATAAAAAGAGACTCTTGTCATCATATAACCATAAGCTCCCCAAATTAGATCTTAGATTCAACTTCTACCTCTCTTTGCCCACCCACATACAATTAAAAAATTCCGGAATCTCAGTCAGAAGGGATCTTAGAGCCACCCCCAAGAGTCCCTTTGAGGTAGGATCTCCAGTGGGCTTGTGGGGCTGTGGCATCTAATGGGGTCACTATGTCTGGCCATGGTAGTCCTTCACCCAGACATGGCTGGTACTTTCTACCCGATGATTTTCATTTTAAAAGCATTAGCGTGGAGACACTTCCTGAGCTCCAACTACTTACAACTTTTTATTTATTTGCTTAATGTTTGTTGAGTTATTTCATTAAATTGTCCACAGATTATCTCTGCTATACATTTTAACCTGATTTCATCTAGATATGAATGGAGGTCAGGGGTTATGTAAAAGGGTATGAGGGGACAGACCTGATTTACCCTTGGTCCCAATCTACCTAATGAAGTTATAATTGGTGGATTTCTTTTCTCATGGAGAATATTCAACTCTTCTGGGTTACAGAGAAGTCTAAGTGTACAGAACAGGGCCTTGGGCCCATGAATTTAACTTTCCAAAAATATTTTGATAACTGTATTTCAATAGAGTTGGTTTCCTTTCTAATCTAATCACACGGACTATCTGTGCCCAACTTGTGGTAGAGTATTCTGAGCTCACATTGGTCTGATCAGCCATAGTCGGACCCACTGAAGTGTCACTTTATCATGATGATGTCATTTGGGTCCTCTTTGAAGACGAAGGACAACAACCACGTATTTCTTAACGCATTTAGGCCATTATTCTGAGAAGGGGGTCCATTGTCTTCACCAGAAGGAGTCTGATTCAGTGACTTCAGAAGGAGAATTATATGTGATGTACTTTTTATGCTTGGATTTTGTGTTTGTAATGTTTAATTACTAAAGCAGTTTTTAGTTGGATTTTATGAATTATAAGTTCCTGTTGAATATTTTTTAAAAGTATCTTTGAATCTACTGAACTAAGTCAAATTGAGGACTACACAACTATAACCTACAACAGGCTCAAGAAGCAAGAAGCAGTCATTCTTTTTTTTTTTCACTTGAAGCTCTCCAGTGAAGGGGAACCCACAATCTCCCATTTCACTTTTTGAACATCTAAGTGTTATGAAAATTTTCCTTATATCAAATCTAAATTAGCCTTTCCCGTACCTTCTACCCATTGTATCCAATTCTACCTGCTATACCCAAGTAGGACAAATAGAATAATTCCTCTTCCATGTACCACCCCTTCAAATACAGGGTGTCCCTAATAAGACTTTGTGGATATCCTGTATTTGGTGACAGCTACTGTGTCCCCTCAAGTCTTCTTTTACTTAGGCTCAGTGTTCTCCCTCATTTCCTTCAACTGATCCACATGTAGTATGATCTTGACCTTCACCATTCTAACTTTTCCAATTTGTTATCCAACTATTTTCCAATTATTATCCAATTCATCAAGGCCCTTCTTCAAATATGGGGCACATAACACAATCCTCCAAATGAGACTGACAAGGGCAGAGCGAAGTAAGACTCTGACTCCCCTAGGTCTGGACACTTTGTATCTGTCAATATAATTGGAGTCTGATTGACATTTTTGATCACCATGCCCCACCTATCATTGGCTTATTATTGTAGTCTACTAAAAACTTCAGATTTGGCTGTGTAGCCATATCTTTTCCATCTTGTGCTTGTGAAGTTGCCTTTGGTCCTTTTGAAATTTAATCTAATTAAACTTAGTTCAGTGTTTACTACCAAGATCTACTTGTATCCCGATGCTGTCATTCAACACACCCCTAGCTATCCTTCCCAATGTCAGGCAAATTTGATAAGCACATCACCTATGACTGCATCCATGTCACTAATGAAACTGCATGGAGATGATCTACTTCTATGCTGGCATTGAACCATTAATGTTTAACTCAAATTCAACCAGTTGATTGATCTTGAAAGAAACTAATCATACTACTGTCTAGCTCAAGGGGTCAGCACTGCCAGGTCTGTTTGTTTTTTGTATACCTTCCAAACTAAGAATGGTTCTTGCATTTTAAAATACAATAAAACTTAATTTAATAATGTAAACACCGTTGTTAGCTCTCAGGTTGTACAAAAACAGGCAGCTGAATTTCGGCCACCTGTACTTTGCTGACTTCTGGTCTAGCCCACGACTCTGTCTTGTCCGTAAGAAAAGCAGGAGAAACTGTTCAAATAATTTTCTAAAATAGAGATAGACTTCATCAAAAACATTCTCCTGGTTGACCATTTGAATAACCCTGTCTGTCAAGAAAAGAAAATCTGGTATGGCTAGTTCTGAATGAGATTTCCCATGTCACCTCTTTATCATCCCATTTTCTTTGGGAGATGTATTCTGTCTCTTTCAAAATACATTCTAGAGTGCCAGGGATCTTAGTCAAACTTTAGTCTCCTGTGGAACATCCTTGATAGGGTGTAAGCACCCTGAAGGCAGGGCCTGTTTCATTTTTCTCTTAGTATTCCCTGTGCATCCTAGAGTGCCTCACACTTAGTAGCCACTTATTAAAAACTTACTGAGTGATCATTTACAAATTTCTATCTCTTTCCTTCTGTCTTCCCAACTTTTCCCTTCCCCAATCCTGTGGGACTTTTCCCATTCAGAAGCTCATTTACCAATTACATTTGTCAATTCTTTCAGTACCCTAGACCGCCATTCTTTTTGGGCCTGGTGACTTGAACTCATCAAAGGCAGCTAAGAATTCTCTTATTATGATCTTACTTATACTGAATATCAACTACCCTTTAGCCATTGTTTTTGCTGTCCATTTCAGTCCAAAAGCCATTAGTTGCTATGTCCTGTCCTTGTCTGCTTTGTAATGTTTCCAGAATCCCTTCCTTCTTCTGTATTTCCATTTCTATGATCTCGTTTCTGGGTTTTAATTCTCACCCAGGCTACTGAAAAAGTCTCCTAACTACTTTCCCGACTTTCAGTCTCTTCTCATGTACTGCCAGATTAATCTTGCTAAACATAGCTCTAGTCTTGTCACACCACCTTCCACCTTGCTCAAAAAGTTTCCATGGCTTCCTATTACTTAATAAATCAAATCCGAATTTCTTCGCCAGGCTTTCAAGGTCCATGTGATTGGTCCCAACCTAACCTTCCAGTCTTTATCTTCCCATTACTTCTTGTCTACCCTAGTATTCAGCCAAACTCAACTAACCAAGCTCTCTGCTTTTGTTCATACTGTTCTCTTCCTCTCGTCTAGAGTTTCCTCTCTAGGTCTCCAGATCTGCTTGTCAAATTCCTAAACCATAATTCAAATATCAGCTTTATGAATTAACATAGAACTACATACTTCTTTTAAAAGTGCTTTTACATTCTACTTTATGCAGTCATTCATATTTGCTTCTTATTTCCCTCTTCAACTACAGACTCCATGAAGGCAGGGATGTAGCTTATATCCCAATGAGAGCATGTGCTTAATGTGTTATCTTTTGACTAGACCATGAGCTCTCTGAAGTCAGAGACCATCTCTCCTTTGTCTCTCTTGCACTACTGTGCATACCATGCTGCATACATGATAGGGGCTCAATAAATAATCCCACCCTATTTCTTTCCCTAGTCCCACTCTTAGCTTTCCCTTACCAACTACTGATCTCCTACCTTCCTACACTGGCTTCCATTTTTTTAATCTCATTCCCATCAGTCCCTCAAACACACCATCACCTGTAGAGTCTCCTACCTGTTTTTCAGCCAAGGCCCAGAGAAATGGAAAGGGTAAGAGGAAAAGCAACATCCGAAAGAAAACCTTCACTTCATTAAGATGATTCTCCTGGAGGCAACAGAGGACAGGTGAATAGGCATCCAGTCATTGAGGGGGAAAAGGGCAGACATATTAATAGAGGGACAGATAAATAGATGAAAGGGAAAGACCACTAGGTTGGTAGAGTTAGGCAGAAATAATCATCATCGTTATTGTTATGGAAGGAAGGTGAATGGAACAATGTATTAAGGGGGGGGGGATAGGAAAGTGGGCAAGATGGAAAGTGAGAGACAAGTGTAGGATGGGAAGATGGACAGATAGGTAAGAAATAGAGTGATGAGTAGATAATAGGATAAGGCTAGAAAGGGAGATAGGGAGAGGTAAGGGGATGGGGTTTATTGAAGGAGATTGGGAATAGGTAGAGGTTTTTTGGGCTGGATAGGTTTAGGGGTGGAAGGGAGTAGGGAGAAAAGGTAGGTGAATGAGGAAAAGGACAAGTGAATGTAAACAAAGGTTAGGGAATGGATAGAATGGAATGAACGAAGAGTAAAAAGGAAGGCAAAAGGTAGGTGAATGGGAAGATAGATAGGTGCCCTGAAAAGTGGAATGTTCTTATCCAGAGCCCATAGACACACAATGAGGCAGTAGTTTCTACTCCTGTCTCCATATCTCTTCTATTGCTGGGTCAGCTCTCCACTTACCGAGAATTTCTCTGATGCCCAGTCCAGCCAATGATCCCTCCTTGGGGTCTTCCAAGAATAGTGACGTAGATGATTTTTAATTGCGGTCTATAGGAGTGCATTAGAAAAGTCAAGAAGGGCCAGGAAAATTCACTTCATGCACACCCAGACCCAACCCTCTTCCCCCACACAAACTAGACTACGTTCTGAGATCTTTCGGATTTTCTATTGGTTAGATATTTCCCACCTCACCAAGGGAGGGGAGAACAGGGACAATGAAAGGGACAGGAAGAGAAAGGAGTCTCTCCTCAAAATTTTAGCTTTATTTTAGAGAGAGGAAGCCCAGTTCCTAGGGCTTGAAGAACCTAACTCTCTATCCCAGATTTAGGTCCTAGTGAGTGATATTAGGCTTTGGAAATTCAGGGATTCATGCCCATTCACATGGTTAGATGTAGGCACAAATGAACTCCACTCACCAGGATACACTTGAGGATTTTCAATAGTTTGCTCCCTTTGGGGTGTTCTCTGAAGAATAATTTCCTGAAATATATAAACGTCCCTGGAAACAACACAGAGCATTTCAAGATTTTAGCCCCACATGCCCACATGGATATGTTGTGACCACACTGTCTCAACAAGCTTAAGTCTGCATTAAAAAAAAAAAAACAACAAAAAACAACCAAACAAACAACCAAACGACACTTTGGCTGAAGAGACCCTGCTCTGGTATAATATTGGATTTCTATCAGAAGTAGTTTAGAAAGGAAGTGTAGTCCAGGCCCTTCTCCTTCTCTGAATGCCTGCTTCAGTCTAGTATTGTCATCTGGGCTATTTATTTGGTATTTCATTATAAACTGCCACCTTATGCTACCATATAACTTGTCACATGGGTTTTTTTGTCTTTATTAGACTGGAAGCTTTTTTTTTTAAAGACGGAAACCACATCTTTCCATTTTCTTATGTTCCCCTCACTGAGCTCAAGAACGTTTATCAAAGCTGAATTGAAGAATAAAGCCTCAGAATACTGACAGGAAAAGGACTTTAAATTTAGATTTCTAGAAACACCTAACCATTTTCTCTAAGTATACTAGTACTAGGTGGTAAGGAGAAACTTTTCTCCTTCCAAATGGGAAAAACCAGTCACAGGACTTTGGTATTTTCTTGGAAGAAATGCCATATTGAAACACAAATTTACATACACAGTCTTTTGCTAGGGATCTTGAAGCCATCTGCCCATGGTTATGGATTAATCTTTCTGAAACAATGCTTTCACCATGCTCCTACCCTCCCTGAGGACCTTCTACAGCTCACTCACTACCATTCCTGAGGAACATTTGAATGCCTGAAATAACCTAATTCTTCTGTCCCTTACCTAAGGTGATCTGCATATACTTGCATCACACATTTAGTAGTGAGGAAGCCAGGAAATTTTATTTTGAATTTTTTAAAGGTGAACATGGATATAATACTCTATCATGAACATTTTTATTCATCAAGCTAAAGAAACTATTTTTTTTAAGAAAATGAATAATTAGCACCTGAACTTTCTTAAAAATACAAACTCAAACATGAGATACAAAATATTGAATGTATTCTGTAGTGATAATCAGGAATCAACAAAAACAGGTCCATTTTCATGATCTTTGTTCTTAACCAGATAAGAAGCTAATGCATATAGAACAAAACAGATGAAAGCTTTTTTATCTTCCTGTTCCAGAGAATTAGACATTGTTCACGAGGTGCTAGGGATTATATTCCTCAATCAAATCCTCCCGTCCATGATTCATAAATTAACAGATGAGACTAATTCTTCTCCAGACAAAACCATGAATGAGTCAAGGTGTGATGGAGCCACTACTATGCTTAGCTTTCTTTTTTAACCTTTACTGCTTTCTCAAAAAAGCTCTTTCATACGAACAACTAAGATTGCAAAGCCTTAAGTGAAATTGTGAAAGGCCTAGAGCATGGAAAACCAATCTGACTCCTCTAGGAGTCAGACCAAGCCTGATAGCCTTTAGAGCCCAACCTTGAGTTAATACTTACAAACACATTTATTTCTTCCCCATCCTCAACGCACCCCCCCCCAACCCAAAAGAGTCGTTTTTTGATCCCTACAGTAGCTATTGCCCTCTTTCCTACTGCCTTGTGGATAAACTCCTTGAAAAGACTGTCTTCCACTTTCTATCCTTTCACTCTTAAATTTCTGAAGTTTGGCTCCCAGCCTCTTAATTCAAATTGTAACTATCTCCAGAGAAATCACTGATCTTTTAATTGCCAAATATAATGTCCTTTTCTCAGTCCTTATCCTTCTTATATTCTCTGCCTCTTTGGACACAGCTCATCACCCTCTTTCCCTTGATCCTCTCTCCTCTCTAGGTGATACTACTCTCTCCTAGCTCTCCTCCTATCTGAGTGCTCCTTCTCAATCTCCATTGCTGGATCTTCATCCAGGCTGTGTCTGCTAACTGTGCATGTCCTTCAAGGCTCTATCTTGGGTCCTCTTCTCCCTCTGTACCATTTCAGCATCTCCAGTTGTCCTGATCTACATCTGGCTACTGGACCCAGATGCCTCCAGAGGACAGAGTGAGGCTGGTGACTTTGCACAGCCCTCCCTCACTTCATGCCTTGCAAGTCATGACATCATCTTCCTGATGTCATGGTCCTTTTTGAGAACAAAGGACAGACACCAACAACACTATTTCACTTGGTGATCTTATCAGTTCTAAAGGATTCAATGATCATTTTGTGTCAAAGATTCTCAGTCCTAACATCTCTGCTGACCCAAGTCTCTCACCTTCAATCACTTATTAGACAGGATTTCAAATTTTTAAAACATGTCTAAAACAAAACTCATTATCTCTTCCCTCATGCCCTCCCACTTCCCAACTTTTCTTTTATTATTACTACTAAGGGCACCACCCTCCTCCTGGTAACTGAGACTCATAATCTAGGGGTCATTCTCAACTCTTCACCCTCTTCACCCTCCCCCCCTTATATCCAATCTATGGCCCAGTCCTGTCATTTCCACCTTTCCAACATCTCTCACATATCCCTTCTTCTCTCTTCTGATGCTGCCCTCATCACCTCATACCTGAACTATTAGAGTAGCCTGCTTCCTCAAGTCTCTCCCAACTGCAGTCCATGCTCTACTCAGCTGTCAACTGGTTTTTCCTAAAATGTGGGTCTGACCATGTCACCTCCCTATTCAGTAAACTGTAGTGGGTCCCTATCACCTCAAGGATAAAAACTAAAATCTTCTGTTGGGCATTTAAATTCCTTCGTAACATGAAGAGATTTTCTACCTTCCTATCCTATTGCCCCCTTCCATGTTCTCTGCAATCCAATGACACTGTCCTCCTTGCTGTCCCTTGAACAAGACTCTCCATCTCTTGAGTCCAGGAATTTTTGTCGCCTGTGCCTGGAATTCCCTTCCTCATCTCTGCCTCTGGGCTTCCCTGACTTCTTTTAAGCTCCAGCTAAAATGCTAAAATGCTACCTTCTACAGCAAGCTTTTCCTAATCCCTCTTAATTGTGGTGCCTTCCCTGTGGGGATTATTTCCAATTTATCCTACAGATATCGTGTTTGCACATAGTTCTTTGCCTTTTGTTTCCCCCATTAGACCACCTACTTTTTGACAGCAAGGACTATTTTTCTTTGCCATTTGTTGTATCTCTTCAGTGCCTGGCATATCATAATAAGAAGCCCTTAATGAATGCTTATTGACGTGACAACACAGATATATCATAATCTCACTTAAGCTTATAATTCATCCAAGGTCCCTTTAAATGTATCAATGTAGTGATTTCTCATATCATCCCCTGCCAATGGCAAAGCTTAGTGATATTCCCATTGCAGTCACAAGTCACAAATTTTACAAGTTCCCTGTTCAAATGACTGACAATCAGAGTCTAATACTGGGTAGAATGAAACTGTTGTTTCTTGCTCCTCGTTTCTATCAAAGTGATGCTGGGGCAAAGTTATCATAAGTATGAATGGACATTTTCTATTCTTGTCTAGAGAAATTCATAGAGCATTCTTCATTCATGTTTTTCACATTCTTATTAAAAATCGTCTGCTTGAATTGGGGTAGAACCAACATGATGGTTTAGTAGTAGCAAGAACAGTTAAGTTCTCACTGATACCTCCTCCTAAAATCTAAAAAATGCACCAAATCAAATCCTGATTGGGAAATGCAATAAAAAAATCATAGTGGGTCATTTTTTTCCCAGCCTGCATCAGTATCAGGAGATTAGATGGAGAAGTCTGTGGACACTGGGGATGGGGTCTGGACAAGAGCATTAAAGCAAAGGATCCCAGAGGACCCTGCCTTGTTGTTCACTAACCAATTCTAGGTCATTGGTCCTGGCAGACTGAGGAGGGAACCTGAGGAGTGATATTCCACTGGTTTCAAGGGCTTGTGGGTCCTAAGCTCTAGACTGAGCTAGGAACAAGTTCAGGAGCAAACAGTAGGTTTTCTTGGGAGGAGAGTGTCCCTTGAAGGAGCAGAGAAGGTGATTACTGGAAGGAAGGACAAAGGCACTTAAAGGAGCTTCCTTGAATAATTGAATGCCTTCAGATGACCAGGTTTGGTGGATTTAAGGAGTACTTCAAGGCAGCTAAGTGGTGCAATGAATACAATACTGGTCTTGGAGTCAGTAAGACCCAAGTTCAAATCTAGTTCAGACCCACAACTGAAGTATCTGTGTGACCCTGGGCAAGTCACTTAACTTGTCTCTGCTTCAGTTTCCTCATCTATAAACTGTTTTAAGTATCAGTGAGAATAAAGTGAGGTAATACAATTTGTAAAGTGCTTAATAGGTGCCATATAAATGCTAGCTATCATTATTAGCAGCATCATCATTCTCACATAGTATCATGTTATCTGTCTGTGGCCAAATGGAGGGGAGAGCCTTAACTACCCAGAGGAAGGTGCTGCCAGTCAGGTGAAGACTGCACTAAAGGGTTGCAGTGGCATAGCCCATGCCTGGCTTTGGTCCGTGGGCCTCTAGGCACCCGTGGCCATGCCATCCCAGCCCTCTGTTCCCTACCCTCCCACACATGCCCGCACAGCCTACCTAAGTTAAAAGTCAGAATGCCAGCTGAGGTGCTGAAGTATATCAAATAGCAGTTTTTGTAGGCGCAAGAGTTTCCTGTGGAATGGAAGAAACAGCGAGTTACCCAGAGCTCAGCCTCCCCCTTGTTGCATCATCACTCATAGGGCCATCCGTTTGCTCCTCTTTCCCTGGAGGGGGCACTTGGTTCCCACATCACTCGCCTGAGTGCTCCAGGAACACGTGATGCAGTCTACTAAGGTCTTGTGGCAGAAGGGGATAGATAAGGAAGAGAGCTGCTCCCCACTGCCCTGTCCTGTTCATACCTTCAATGTATAGAGTTAAGGACAATTGAGTGCAGGAGGTGAGGGAGTGCCATCCTTTGCGAAGAAAGAAAACACCTGAGAAATAGACTCCAAGCCAGGGTTCTCTGAAAGGCAGAAAACTCTTAACTTTTATCTTCAATGTATCCAATGGAATTTTGAGGCACCTCTCTCTTTCCTACATGGTCCAGAGGAAAAGTAGAAGGAGGAAGGAAGGACCAGTTGGTATGTTTCCTTATGGTAGTAGACACAAAGGAATTGGTCCCAGATCACATCAACATAAATGAAGACAGTTACAAAAGGGAGTAGAGCTAAGAAAGATCAGATTTTAATCATACTAACATTCCAAAGAATACCAAGAATAACACATTTTGTGAGACCTTTAAGACGTCTTGAAATTCTATTCCCTTTCCCATTAAAAAAAAAAATGCTTTCTCCCAATTTCCCCATTGTTATGAAAACATTCTTGAAGAATTCTTAGAAAACTTTGAAGAGTAGGGTAGGTGCTTGTTTTAGGCACAGAAAAGTAGGGAATAATCAAAATGTGTTTTCATTTTTCAGAAATGAGAGAGGAATTTTGATTGGAAGCCCCATATAGTTGTCAAAGTACACCTAGATTTTGCTTCTAGCCTTGTACCTGTATAGTTTGACTGCCTGCACTGTCACTTGGTCTCAAGTCACCCTGCCTAGAATCTTGCTAACATCACCACACCCTTCCTCGTCTTAGACTTGCCTTTTCTCACTACTATCTCCTATATTCCCTTATTGCTTCTTCCCTCCCCTTCTCTTTCTTTCTGGGAGCTGAGAATACTGAGGGTCAGGAGTTATTGTAGGCTATTCCATGGAAATGCTATTTGGGAATCTGGATATCCTCTCTTCCAGATATATGCAGCTGGGTCAGATGTTCTTTGGGTCCTGACCTTGTTGCCCAGTTTCAGGAGTTGGTTGCCCACACCCTTCCCAGGGGCATATCTGGAACTAAAATTGATGTTGGTGCATAATGAACTGAGGTGGGATCCTGAGACTTTCCTATTCCTCAGATGAGCTCACCCCTCCCTCAAATGGATTTACCCTGAGTACCACAATTCCTGGTTATAACTCTTAAGTCACAGAGAGAAACTATAGTTTCTTTTTTGTGCTTTTCTGTGCCTCAGTTTCCTAATTTGTAAAATGAAAGAGTTGGATTAGATGATTTCTAAAGTCCCTTCCAATTCTATAACTGTGACCTCATGGTGTTTAAAGAAGGAGAAGGTGCTAATGGAGCTGACCCAAGACTGAGAAATGGAGGCCAATGGCCTGCATGCACACCACCCTCCTTTCTTCTGTGGTTCTTGGACACTCAAGGACCAGGTGAGTAAGAAAGATGGGGAATCATTTATTCTAGACATATTAAGTGGGAAAAAAATACCTACGTAATAGAATGTGGGTCATTTACCATTTACTATCTGTGCTTCACTTTCTGAGTCTGTAAAATGTGGATCATTCCTGCTTTCCTCCACCTTTCTGAGTCATAGTCAGAAGCTTTACAGACACAAATTCTTATTAATTCAAAATTCATTATTTTCTATACCTTCCCCGGGTGTTACATGGAAGAAAAAGGAAGAATTGTGGTGCATGTATGACCTCTGCCCAATCTGTACAATCCCCAGAAAAGTCACTGACCCATCATCAAGGGAATTAAGATGTTGGCAAAGAATTTCTCAAAGACTGTAGACAGGTATAAGAAGCAGAATATCTTGTTCCTTTCCATTACCTGAAATGGATAAAATAAATCATGCTCAAGGACATTTGGGAACACTAAATCTTTAGTAGTTTTTATCTCAGTTTGCAGAATGTTATGACAAATTCAAAGCTCAAACAGCGTATTAGTGTGTCTGTCTTCTCATAGCCCTATTACCCTTTGCTGTATCCATCTTTTAACATCTTTGCCAATGTGAAAGGTATATGATGACATCTCCAAATTGTTATCATTTTAGTATTAGTCATTTGGAATACTTTTTTCATATAAGGATGTTTGATTGTGATTCCTCTTTGTCAAAGTCTCCTTTGACCACTTATCTACTGGGGAATGAAGCCATTGCCTTCTCTACTTGTGTCCATTTCCTGTGTACTTAGATATCACTTTTTCAGAAATAGTTGATGCAAAGGTTGTTCACACACGCCTCCACCCTCCACCTACGTGGTATTAGGTATAGGCAAGGAGCCATTACATCTTCTCTAAATCTGTGGGGACTGTATATACTCAGTACTTGAACCCAGGGCAGAAAATCACTTATTTAGGAAAGAAGAATCCTCACTTCTAAATGATAGGGAAATATGGATAGATTATTAACTTCCCTCTCCAGTTATGACTATGGATGCCCCCAGAACACCAATTCAGTGACCACTAATTGTAGAATGAATTACTGTTTACTTTTGGGTTTGACTAGATGACTTCGAAGCTCCATTTTAACTCAAAGATTCTGTGATTCTGAGTTGTCCTAAGCTTACTTTTCCAAGATTTTCTGTTCTACTGACTGGAATTTGTTTGGCTCACATCTCCACAAGGAAGTCTTCCCTAGCCTCAGTTGCCTATATGCATCTCTTCCATATCTGACAGAGAGAATCATAAAACCTTAGAGCTGAGATAACTCTTTGTGTAAGAGCAGGGAGGAAAGTGCATGCATCTTTGTATGGTCCAAGTCAAAGTCAGTAAATTCTATGGTGAATATGTCTTTGAAAATTACAATTCCAGGTCCATTGACACTGTCCTAATCTTTTCCTCCTCACATCCTATCTTGCATTGTTGTTTTACTTATTAGTACCATTAATTTCATAACATACTCTTTGCTTTTCATATTCTCTTATTTGCTCTGCCACCATCCTTTAACCACTTTTTCTCCTTTGAAATTGCTTTGTATGTGTACACATGTGTGTGCATTTTCCAGCCAAATTCCCCCTGTAGTTCTGTTTGAATCAAGCTAATATAATTTGATTTATTTCAGTTCAACTCAACATTTACAGATCACCTACCCCATGCAGAGTCCAGTGCTAGGGTGGTGGGGGGAGATATAGTGTTTAGATAAGATGTAGACCCTGCCCTAATTGAGCTCACAGTCCAGAAGGAGCACATTACCCAAAGAGACAAAGGTAATTCAAATTACAAGTTAGACTATTTACATCCTGAGCATACTCATCCTGTGTGGGGGATGCTACCCAGTCATATGTTGGGGGTCAGGGGAATACTAACTAAGACAAAACGTTTTCTACAGAATTGACTATGGGTTTCTAGTTCTTAAAAGAGCAAATTCAGGGCAGCATAATAAATACAGACCCCCACATTAAGCCACAGAGCACTAAACATAGCCTGCTTTTGAAAGGTGACAACAAAGTTTTATTTTTAAAATATTTTTTGAAAAAACAATTTTAAAAAGCACTCAGATTACAGACAGGTAGGTGGCACAGTGGACTAAGGAGGAACCAAGTTCAAATCTGGCCTTACCCACCTAGTAGCTGTATGACCCTAGGCAAGTCACTTAACCCTGATTGCCTAAAAAATTTTAAAAAGCCCTAAAATTGAATTTTATCTGTATTTCCTGGGAGTAAATGGTAGCCTCTCACAGAGCTAAAGAGTAAGCAGTGAACACGGGGTCAAAGGACTTGTGTTCAAATCCTGGCTCGGTCATTTTCTAGCTGACTGACTTTGGGTAAATTACTTAAGCATTGAGGGCTTCAATTCCCTTTTCTGTAACATTTTGGACTAGAGGACCTATGAGGTCCCTGTCATCTGGAATTCTCTGATACTCTGATCCTGTGGTTCCTGGAGGAGGACGGGGTGGAGGAATGAACAGGAGACATCTAACTACTCTGCACACATACCTGGTACTCTGGAAACTGGTCTCCTGCTAAACAAAATATAGAGGGCGTCTTGATACCAGTGGCCAAAGCCAGAAAGAATATAGCCAAAACCATTGAGAACCTAGAGGGAAGAAGGGGACAGAGGTGTTTACTTGGAGCTCCCTCACGAGCACTTCTATGACAGATGGACACAAAGCTTCCCTCACCCCACAGACTTAACAGACACTATCACTGAAGAGTTCTCCACTCAGCAGATGGAGATAGAGAGAGACAAAGGCTGAGATCCTGACTCCTTACTCTCTTTGTTCTCTTAGTGACTGAAGACTTAAGTCTAGAATCTGCTCTCCTAGCTCCCACGGACCTGTGTGGACACGTGTGGCATGAGTGTTTGGGACAAGACGGGAAGGGGCATGACTCACTGAGACTTCTTGGTGTCTTCTGACTTCACTTCTTTGATAATGACAAGGACGTGGCTGAACAATAAGAATATGTTACTCCCGATGAAAGCACTAGAGAAAAAGAGACGCACCAGAACCTTGAGGGACTGAAAAAAGCAGAAGAGGGAGCGCTAGGCGAAGGCGAAGAGAGAGAGCAGGGGAAGGAGAGGAACCGAGAGGAAAAGAGAGAGGGAGAAAAGAGCCGAGCTCAACAAGCCTAAGCTTTGTTCCACTAAAGGTGTAAGTTATCAGGATTATCAGGAAGTTATCACTGTTATCTCCTGGTTGTCTCTTTTTATTAATAGAATTGATAGAAACAGTCTGAGGACAAGAAGCTATTTGACTATTACTCTTTTATATTTAATCTTCCATATTCAATCTGTGGTTGTGACTGCTTTTCCTAATACTGGGATGGGTAAGCTCACCTTTTGCAGCATCACCGAAATCTTAAGGATTCCTTCGGACAACTCCAGTTTACAGATAGGACAGCAGGGGTAACGTACCTTATGTCATTCCCACACGGGTTTTTGTTATTATTCTTACACAAGAGTCTTATGATTTGATAAACTATTTCATTGATGAACTCTGATTTCTGCTACTCCCATCAAGGTGGTTTGGCTACAAGGGAACTAGACCTTTTAATGATCATATTCTTTTCTTTTAGACGGCAACAGAGCAGTGACTTACAGAACAGCGGAATCTCTCTATTGAGGTCATCTAAGCCCCCCCACACCTGCCCGAGAAACCTTTCTAACAAGTGGCCACACTGCCTATGTTTCTGTAATGGGGGTTCACCAATAGTTTGTCTGTGTGTGTGACCCTGGGACTAAGACAGGAAGCTCAACCCCTCTCCTCCCTCAGAAAGAGAGAAAAAGGAGGGGGCATCTTGCCTGTGGGGGTGATGAAGAGAGGGGAGAGAAAGGCAAATGTTGCTGGATCACAAAATATGTGGAGGGGAATAAAGTGTAAGAAGACTGGAAAGGGAGGAAAGGGCTAGGCTGTAAAGGACTTTTTTTAAAGAGGGCTTTACATTTGAATCTGGAGGTAAAAGAGAACCATACAGGGATGACATAGTCACTTTCAGAAGACTACTTTGGTAGCTGAAAGGAGATAGACTGGAGTTAGGGAGAGTTATTAAGGCAGGGAGGCTAAGCAGATTATTATAGTGGCCCAGGTGTGTGACAGTCTGCGTACCAGGGTGTAAACCATGTGAGTAGAGTTAAGGGACCACATACGAGAGTTGTAGTGAAGGCAGAATCAGACCCAGTGACAGACTGGATATATGGGGTGAATCAGAGTAAAGAGTCCAGGACAACACCAAGGTTACAGGGACAACACCAAGGTTACAGAGCTGGGTGGTTGAGAGGATGGCCATGCCCTCAACACTTAATAGGAAGGTTTAGAAGTAGAGAGAATTTGGGGGAAATAAGAATGACTTCTGTTTTGGACATGCTGGATTAGCAATGCTTAAAGACATCCAGTTTGAGATGTCCAAGAAGATGTCCAAAATGTCCATGATGTGAGAGTAGAGGTCAGGAGACATGTTGAGAAAGTCATACCTCCAAGAAGGGAGAGGTGAGGCCCTCCATAGGCCATGCTAGGGGTGGGATTGACAACTATACCTAGTGGAGAGTAATAGTAAAGAAAAAAAGTGATTATAGGCTGAGAGTGATGGGGCAGTGAGATCAGAGTGATGAGATTCCAAACAGTTTACACCCTGGTACAGACTCATTGCCTCACACCTGGACCATTGTAATAGCCTCCTGCTTGGTCTTCCCATGTTAACAGCTCTGCCTAACTCCAATCCATCCTTGGCTGAGCAGCCAAATCTTCCTAAAGTGACCAGGTCACCTCCTTACTTGATGACAGATGCAGTTATTCCCTCACAAACCACATGAGGTCAGTGTTGTCCTACACACCCAACACTTGGCTTGTAATTGCTATTAACTAACGATGAGTGGTCTTGCTTGTCATTTCCCCATTATGCGTCTCATTCCCCTCATTTGTGAAATGAGGAGGTTAGACTCAGTGACCTCAAAGGACCCTTCTGACTATAAATTTATGATCTACAGTATCTTGGTCTTGGCTCCCCTTGGTCCAACCGAAAGCCCTGTATCTTCCTGGTAGACTCGTCTTCCTACCTCGCCATCCTTCTGTATGGCTGTAGTTACCCTCTCCTAGCTTCTGTCCTGCTCTCGGTTCTCTTTTGATTGGGAATCCTGGGTCAACTGGCAGATCAAGGCTTTCTCGTCAGTAAGTATTCTTGGTTTACGCACACACTCACACACAGTCTTGAGGATACACACAGAAACAGGTACATGAAGATGTACACAAGTTCATAGATACCTGTAGAATCCCTTACAGAAACTTAAAATAAAGGCATAAAGACAAACTCACATAGGGACTTACGCAACATGAACATGACACAGAAGTTTACATACCCACACAAAGAATTAAACATGTGTATACACAGAAAGCCTAGTGGAAAGAGGAAACATCTTCATGTCATTGATTCCTTAGCACATTAATAGTAGCTGTTTCAATAAAAATTTCCTCAATTTCATCACCCTTTGTCACCCTGAGAATCATATAAGCATAGACTCAAACACAAGAAAGCTGTCTGTGTGGGCACACGTATGGGGTCACAAACATACACATATGCAGAATACACTAAAAAGACTTACCCACAGAAGCATACACAACCACATAGAGACTTTCAAATGGACAAATCCAGATTCACAGACACATGAAGATGCAATTTCAGACCTGAATAGTCACAACAAACCTTAAATATGTATGGCCCTTTATACTTCACTTAGTGCTTTCTCTCTCTCTCTCTCTCACACACACGCACACATGTACATGCATGCACATTAGCTACTGTTTAATCCTTATGACAATGTGAGGCAGGGAACACAGAGAGACTAAATATTAAAATCCATATGGACACTGCTAAAAATCCTATGCAAAGTCTTCCTTTTTAGCTTAGTTTTTGATCTTTTCCTAAGAGGCCCTCACCTATTTTGGGAAGAGAAGACAATATTTTCCTTACTTGAATTTTCCAAGCCAGGAGTCTGTGATGGTGGCACCAACAAAGGTCAGGATGATCACAAGGCCTGTGAACACTTGATGCAGGTAAATTTCATTGTTGTTGAAGTAAATGAACTTGGAAAGAAAATATAAAACGAGGAAACCTGGGGAGAAAAAGAGAGGAAGTCTGAGGCAGTTTCACAATCCCAGTAATGGAGCTGAGTAGAGGTAGGAAAGAATGCCAGTGAGAGATAGCCTAAAGGATTGATGCAAAATCAGAAAGTTCTTGGAGGGTACTGGGGGTGTAGGGTCTCTTTGTCCGTGGAGTCGGTATGTACGTAAGGCCAAAAAACCCACACAGCCTGGGGTAAAAGTGGACATATATGAAGGACTCTGACCCTTTTCTAGATATATTAAGATAATATCATTTCACTGTCTTTAGCCAAAGTCCTTGGTCTCACTTGAATGAATGACCTTGAATGTAAGGTGAATTTTAGTATAAATACAGTGGATTTTAGTGCATGAACTGAATTTTTGTTATTTCTCAGCGTTCAATTTCCCAACATCCATAGCCATAACAATCTCGGGTTCCCAGATATTAGATAAGAGTTCCCACTGTTATGATTCAAAACATCTCCACCATGCTGACACATCATTATATAATGATAAATAATATAGACATCTACTGCAGTTGTGCAGCAAGATACAGGGATGGGGTGATGTGAACTTGTGAGACTATTGCTGGCAGTATGCCTTCTTTGTCTATTGGCCAACAAACAGGTGATCATTAGATAGCGAATGGGGAATCCTTAGGGTTGAATGCACAAATACTGTGTGTACCTTGATCAGCCCCCATCAAGGCTTGGGAGGAATCTGTGTTTGCCTCAACTGGCCCCCATTGAGGCTTGAAGGGATTTAGGGAAAGCACAAGATGCACATGTCTTGATCAACCCCATAGAGATGTAGGGGTAGTTGCTCGCCTTCTTGCCAGCCCCTGCCAAAAGGGTGATCAGGTAATGCTGTGGGAGTCTGTCCTCTCATTATCAGCAACCCCTTCTGAGAAAACTAGACTAGAATAAAGTAGATTAATAATCTTACTTATTAACCCCTTCTTAATGTCTTTCCTGTCTGACCCAGTCAAGAGTGAACCTGTACTAGCAGCCCTCCTAATCAGTCTTCCATTTAAAAACCCAATCAACTTCAAGGGGAGACTGGGATTTTCAGAAACTAAGATCAGGGAGAGGAAATGTCCTTTTGATAATCAAAGAAAGTGTTCCTTAGCTTTTGTTGAACCTAGAGCCCATCTTGGCTTTTCAGGAAGGCTTCCTTTCCATGGGTGTACCTTACAACATTAACTTTCCTATGTAGCTGTTGGGTGAAAACCCTAAAACTGAATTTTGAAATTCTTGTTTGATCTCACCCCACTTTTGCTTCATACTACTCTAAAACTGTAATTAATAATGTTTCTGGCAGGGGGATTTTTGCAGCAGAATGCTTCTCTGTCCCTTGAAATTCCTCACTAAGCTGAGATGCTTGGATTTTAGATAATTAGTGAATTTGTCTTAGCACCCCTCTCCTACCAATCTCCATGCCTCCCCATGAAGAATACAAGCTAACTCACAGACTTCCTTCCTTCCTTCTCCCCTGCTGTGGAGAACCTGTTGAAACTTTCTGCTCACATATGTGAGGGTATGTGTGTGTGTAGGGGGTAGTAGTTGAAAGTAGGCTGCCTTCTGGCTGGGGCATGACTCTAGGTTAAGACCTCCCCCCAGGATTCAAAGGCTCTGCCCAAAACACCTTCCTCACTTTTCTTCAGCCCTAGGAGGAAAAAGGGCTGAGGGGAACCAACTGTGGGAGAAGAGAAATGGACTTTAGCTGAATCAGGAGAAGGAAGTGGTGTAAGTTAAGTCAAGCCAACAAACATTTATGAAGTGCTTACTATGAGCCCAGCACTATCCTAAGCACTGGGGACACAAAGAAAGGCCAAGTACAATCTCTGTTCTCATGGGGAGACAATAATTAGGAAATACAGTAGATGAAGGGCACAACTCAAAAAAGATATGGATAAGGTAGGTGGCGAATCAAGTAGGAAAAGATAGAGTAATTGAAGGTTAATTGATGGAATGGAGTGGAGTGGTGGGTGGGGCAAATTAGCGAAACAGACAGAGGTTGGCACAAGCTTGAAGGAGAGATAGGTATGGTTTGTGGCACTGTTGACCAAAAGGGAAAAAAAAATGTAAGTGGAGGATGAGATAGTCATTGGCTGTAAGTCTGTGTATGATCGGTTTAGCACTGTGTGCCACACATTACCTTGGTCACTATCACATCCTGTCTGTCTCTTCTCCTTACAATGACATAGTCTATTAAATGCCAATGTTTGCAGTGAGGGTGCATCCATGAAATTGTATTGTGTTTAGGTAAATGTATTGGTGATCAGAAGGTAATGAGTCGCACAAGCCTTCAGTAGTAAATGACTGTTATTGTAGTTGCTTCTGACCCTACTCCACCCAACGACTCCCTGCCACGTCTGGTGGTCTTTGCTTTTTGCATTAGTAATGTCACACAGAATTTTAAAAGCTTGTCCTCTTTTGGCAGATTGATGATGAAGGTCTCCAGGTCTTCATATAGTTTTTCATTGATCTCAACAGGGTTCGTCATAGTGGGAACATAAGCACTGATGATGGTGGCGTGGGGTTTTCCTGCAAGTGGCATTAGCGTATTCATGCGCTCCTTTTGGTAGGCACACACTCCATTAGTTTTGGTTACAAAGTCTACACCAAAACCTCCATGGCACTCCCCTTTACTGCAGCCACTCCAGAAAAACATGTATCCAGCTATGATTTCAGTAAGTTGGCCTTTATTTGCTAACCTTGTTTGGATGTAGTCCAAAGTTGTCTTGCAATAAGGCTGTTCATCTTTTAGATCTACTGGATTTTGTGTCGTTCATGAGTGTGAACACATTCCATACACCAATGGTGAGTAGGATTATCTTTGCAAAAATTGTTGTACTCTGGGTGTGTGTATGTTTTGACTGCAGGGTGGGATCCCCACTACCATGTTAAGCAGGCCAGCATTAGGTGAAGCAGACAATTTTTAGGATACCTTTTCTAGCCCCTTCCTCCAGCCAGGAGGTAAGCAGTGTGGTTCTTTAAAAAAGCTGCTCAGGTCCCCCAGTGGGTTCCCAAACCCTACTGCTGCTTCAGTCCAGTGAGAAAATCACCCTGTGGCCTGGGGCACTTCTGTGCAGGACTGTGACTACAGCTCCCAACGTATTTGTACTTACTGCTTCATCACTTGCCTGTCACTACAGGACTTTGAAGCACATGAAAATGGTAACATGGTATGGGTGATATCTTTTGATTCAGGCATAAATTGCATTTAAGCAAGGCAGAGTTGTTGGAAGAGTTGAGCAGGGACTGTATTCCTAATGCTTAGCAGAGTGACTAACATATAATGTCATAGTATATGCTTTATTTCTTAACTTGAATATTGAAGCAAAGATATTTAATAAAACATTAGCAAAGAAATTACAACAATATATTGGAAAAATTATGCAAAATGACCATGTTGAATTAATACCAAGAATGCATGAAGAGTTTATTAGGAAAATTTAAAAAAAACAATAAAAATCATATGATTTTATAAACAGATACTAAAAAGTTCTTGAAAAATACAATATCTCTTTATGTTAAAAATAAAGACATACGAATATGTGAACTATTCCTTAATATGACAAATACTATCTATGTAGAACCAAGATACTATTATCCATAATGAAGAAATGCTGGAGGATTTTCCAGTAAGTATGCCCAAATACTAGGTATAGCGGTAAGTTAAGAAAAAGAAACTAAGGGAATACACAAAGGCAAAGAGGATATCAAATGATCATTTTGTTGTGGTTGCAGATAATTTGATGATTTACATAGAAGACTTTAACCTAAAAGATTAACCTAAAAAAGTTATTTGAAATTGCTAACAACTTTGATAAATTTGTAGCATATAAAACGGCCCACAAAAATCATCTAATTTTCTCTATATTCCCAACAAATCCCAGTAGGAAAAGAGAGAATAAGAAATTCCATCCAAAATAACTAAAGAATGTATAAAAATCTGGTAGTTCATCAGACGAGACACGTGCGAATTACATTAATATAACTATAAAATCTTCACTTTTTCAGAGATAACATCAGTCTAAATAATTAGAGAGCAATTATTTGTGGTTGGGCCATGTCATAATAAAATGATGACATTGCCTAGTTTATTTACAGGTTTGGTCTCATACCAATGAAACTACCAAAGGGTTATATTATAGAATTAGAAAAAAAATTAATGTGGAAGAACAAAAAGTCAAGAATCTCAAAGGAAATAATGAATTAAAGTGGCAAAGAAGGGGAAGCCTAGTAGTATCCTATCTGAAACTACACTACAAAGTAGTAATCACCAAAATTATTTGGTACTGGTTAAAAAAATCCAAAAGTTTATCATTGGAACAGATCAGACACCACCCAGAAGCAACTGAACATAGTAGCATAGTACTTAATAAACCCATGGCCTCTAAGTACTGGGTTAAGGACTCACTGTCCAATCCAACAAAAATCTGCTAGTACAACTCGAAAGCAGTCTGACTGAAATTAGATTTAGTGATGTAAATTGAAGTGAGTACAACCAGTACAATTTATACAACTACAATGTTGTAATGGACATCAACTATTTAAAAAAAAAAACCTTAAGGACTGATCCATACAATGACCAATTATATTCCATAAGATGGATGATGAAACATGCTTCCCATCTCTTGGTAGAAAGGGGATGGTTTGTAGGTGCAGAATAATGGGAGTTACAGTATTAGACACAACCAATGTGTTAATTTTTTGTTTAACTATACTTGTTTGTTACAAGGAAAAAAAAGAAAAGTTGGAACAGGGTGCTACAGCTTGTTGCTTAGGTGGTTGAGATGCAAAAAATGGCATCAATGAAATGTTTAAAATGAACAGAAGAAAAGCAGAAGGAAGTTCAGAAGGGGGATACAAACAAGCAGGACAATGGTGGTACTACAACATTAAGCTTAATATATATAAAATAACATATTTAAAAATCCATTGTAATAGACAAATTTTACATACAATCCTTTTATGTTCATTGTGTATAGAAATGTTCATGTTAACTGGTGTTTGTCGAGTTCATAATATTAAAACTTGGAGAAAAGATTAGGCCAGGTCCTAGGAGATCAGTGTTCATGATATAAGCATATCATATAGAGAATTCATGACCTTGGTCTCCATGGAGTCACATTTCTCTAGGGTTAGTGAATTCACTAGAGTTGATAGGTAGAGAGCTGGTCTTCCCACTAGGAAAACATAGCTTCAAGTCTTGACTCTGATACATACTGGCTGTGTGACCCTGGGGACCTGACTTAATTTCTCACTGATCTAGGCAGTTCAGAGACTAAGTTTCAGAAAAGTTGCTGGCCTCCATTAGTAGAGCTGGTCCCCTCATCTGGGAGGTCCTTATTCCAATAAAATCACAGGTCCAACTTCTATACCTATTTCTGGTATATCTATGGGTCTAAAGAACATACAAGGTGTGGTGTTATGAGTTCAGAATGTATAAGGATAAAATACCCATGTACATAGGGTCTGATTGTATGTACATGGGTTTGGAGTGTCCATGGTTTCTCTGTGTTCCTGGGGCCAGAGTTTGAATGGGGACAGAGTGTTCATGCATCCTGAAAAGTTTGAACTCCCAAGAACCCAGAATGTGAAGTAGGCCATCGCATCTATAGGCCAGAGTCTCCATGGGGCTAGAATATCTATGGGGTTAGAGCATTTGTGTTTACCATGTATTTATTTTTGTACACTCATTATTTACTTACATTTGTATCTCCCTATAAAATTCAGGTTCCTAGAGGGCAGAGGCCATTTTACTTTTATTTGTACCACTGAGCAGTATTTGACATATGGATGCTTAAGAGATTCCTGCTGATTGGTTGGTTGACTGATGGGGTCTACAATCAAGTCTACATGGGGTCAAAGGATATATGGGATCTGAAATTTATAGGGTGATATACACACATATATGTATATACACAGCATAGGTTCTTTTTTTTTTTTTTTTGTACATGGGTCAATGGACCTATTTGGTACCTGAAGGCTAAGGATGCCTTTTTAGAATAATGTTTTTAAGTTCTAAAATTCAGTTAGAAGTTAATGAATTTAAAGATGATTTTTTTCCACATCCAAGTTCACAGACCCTCTTGGCAGACTGTGAATCCCTAGATGAGTGTCCATTGGTCTTAAGCATTCAGAGGGCCAGAGGGTACAAGGGGAATAAGTGTATATGAACCCAGAATGTCCATGAGCTCATGGTGGCCATAAAGCCTAAGCGCATACAGATGTTGGGATAAAGGAGTTTTGAGGTAGTAATGTAGGAGATATTGGTTACAGGAGAGCTGGGCTAGGAGAAGTAGTGAGCAGGTACATACCATGGGTGCCACTGAAGGTGATACTGTCTAACCACTTAACGATCAGCAAGACTATCACAGATGCTGGACACTTATTTCCAATCTTCTGTGGGGACAAAGGGTTCAGTGAGAGATGGAAATTATGCGTGGAGTCAGATTGGGAGAGTGATTGAGGAAAGGGTATTCAAGGTGGGGAGTGGTTTGCATAATTTAGGAGAATGGGTCAGGAGAATGATTTGGGGAGCTGGGAAGATTTGAGGGGTAGCTGGAAAATGGCATGAGAAGTTGGTTTGGGGTAAAGACTTGGGAGGGTAGTTAGGGGATGGTGAAGGGATTGGGATCCTTACTCCAAGGTGGGAAGTCCATCATACCTTGATGTTTAGTAACCGATCTTCTTCTTCTTTCTCAACCTCTGAAACTTCCATCTTAGTTATAACTCCCAACGACCTTCAACGGATCTCTGGTCTCCTCGGGTCATGGAATCCTGGGGACCCTCTAGGAGTCACTGCTTCCATCTTTCAGTTAGCTCTAGGCAGTATGTTTGTCTTTAGTTCTGAAACCTTAATCTTTTACTCTTCTCAGATACTCCAGTTGAATACCGATGAGCAGTGTTGCTTTCAAAGAAACAATCCTAGTCATGGCCAGCGATGCTACCTATAGTCTCTCCCCCATCCAACCAATTCTGAACACTATTGTGATTAATCTTCCTATGGCATATCACTCTTCTGTTCAGAAACTTTCAATGGTTCGCTCTCCCACCTTCAGCTGAAACCCCTCAGCCTTCAAAGCCCTGCATAACCTACTTTGGCTATTACACCCTAACTTGCCCTGCTTCAGGACATAAACCTTTCCCCAGGTTAGTTTCTTTAGTTGCTCCCAATAACAGGCATACACCTAGTTCCACACTTTTCCTTATGCTTTCTACAACTAAATGCCTTCTCCCAGTCTTTCTATATCCAAATCCTCTCCATCCTCTGAGGGCCAGCTAAATGCTCATAACCCTTCTGTGTAGCTTTTCCCAAAGACTTCAGTGCAACCTCTCTTCCTCGACCTGCCACCTTGGAGTCAGAACTGACTACTCACTATTGTAAGCCATTCCCTAATGGTTTACAAAGTAGACTTCAAGCAGCTTGAGGGCAGGGCCTCTATCTCTGTGCCAAAGCGCTCAGATGCATTGTGCAGAGACTTATAGGAAGTCGAATCTATAATCAAAGTGTTCTTTTGAAAAGCAGAAATAACATCTAAGCAGCTAATAGCAAATGAGAGAATGGCCATGTGGAGAATGGAGAGAAATGTCAGTCACTTTCTGCTCAGAGTAGCTCATTTTTGGGGGGGGAGGGGGAGACAACCCATATTTGTACTGTTTTTCCTAGACTCTGTGCCCATACCTATTTTTGGAAAATTTTAATTAGGATGAGCTTATAGCATTGACTTCAAATTTCCTCCCCTTCCATCTCTATTTCCAAACTACCCCCTCCACTACCCCCTCGAACGTGACTCTCAGGAAGAGGTTGGCAAATGTATAAAATGAGGATTCTGCCCTCAAATTGTCTACTAAAGAATCCCTAATATAACCCATCTGAGACCATTCACTTGTTTGAAGACTCCCAGTGAAGGGGAGCCCACTACTTCCTAAGGCAGCCAACTCCCCTTTTGGATGACTCTTACAGTAGCATGAAATAAGAATTTTTCTACCATCTTCTGCAATAGCAGCTATAGTTAAACAGCTTGAATTGAGATGTGGTGTGGCTACGTGTTCTCTCGACTGCCCTTCCCTTGAGAAGTTCAGGCGAGCAGTTGATGGTGGTTGTGACCCTTTGGCACTATTACTTCTGGCCATGTTGTGCCCAGTCTGGGAGCCAATGCTTTTGTGTTGACAAGTGATTGATTCTGTATAACCTCCCCACCTAAGGACAGGCTCTTTGGGCCACCTCCTCTCTACCCCCATCCCCCTTACACTCTGACAAGCTTGTACCTTGGTTGGTTAGGAGTCCTTTCAAGGGTTAAGTCCTAAGGCACCGGCTTTAGCTTCAGTCCTTTTCCATCTGTGCTCTTAGAATGTTATCTGGTCTCTGGCAGTTTTCACTCACCTTGAAACTGACCAATCTTATGCCTCTGCCAGAGGACACTGGCTAGTCCCTGAGCACATGGAGGCTGATCCTATGGTAGATGACATTCAGGTAAGAAGCACAATGTGCCTGATACTTAAGTCCAATAAAGGAAGACTACAAAAGTGCACCTTGAAGGTGGGTGAGATGGGAATTTAAGCAGTGCTTGTGAGTGTGCCAGTTTGGCTCAATGATATTCAGGGAAGTAACTGAGAGTAAGGCTGGAAAAGTCATAGGATCACTGCTTTTTGTTCCCTGAGCCAGAATCTATGAAGGCTCCTTAAAGGACTGCCTACTCCACCAAGCTGGTCTGCCATAATGGCTCTCCCCAACATCCTCTATGCTTTTACTCCCCAACCAAAGCAGGCTGGTGAGTGGAGACTTGCTTCTTAACACTTACCTCCTTTGGGTTTGTTTCCTCAAGAGTAAATGAGGGATGAAATGATGTTCTGTAAAGCACCTCAAAAATGTAAAGTGAAGTGATGCTAGTGTGGTAGATGCAATACTTAGCACCAGTTTTGTAAGAAAGACACTGATGACCTTGAGGGCTATACAAGGACAGGAGGACACAAACTGGCATCACATGAAGAATGTTCCATCTCACCTACATGAAAATTAGTTCAGGGAGAACTGAGCGAGGGACAACCTAAGGAAATTTGTATTTCCATCCATCTACACATGGGACAGGTGAGACAGCTTTACAAAACAACAGTGAAAGGGCTACCCAAAAAACAGCATGGCTTCCTAGTGGCTCAAGCACCAGACCAAGTTAAAAGGTAAGTTAAAAGATCTGGATTTAAATCCTAACTCAGATCCTGGGCAAGTAACAATTTCTGAGCCTGTTATCTCATCTGTAAAATGCACATAACATTTACATCACAGGGTCATCCTAAGGCTTAAATTACATAATTGTAAGGTACTTTTCATACCTAACAGTGCTATGCAAATGCGATTATTCCTTTCTCCCTCACTCCCGTTTTCTCTTGGGTCCCTCTTTTGGTTGTCTAGATTGTATTATCAGCATCATGTATGCTCATCAAAGGTGTTCCCCAATGGACAACCCAACAGAGTCCAAATTCAAGAGGGATTTCCAAAGTACAGCGAATCCCTACAGATACTCCTGTTTGTGTAGGACATTATGCTCTAAGTCTAAGCACTTAAAATAGTGTTCAACCTCCTAGAGATTTGTCACAACTCAAGAGTTTGCCTTGACTATCTGCACAGGAAAAAACTAAGTGGATGAAGAATGTCTACTGCCTAGAAACAACTGGTTTGACAACTGGGCCTAACATGCAGGTGTATAAAGAACACAGAGAGCCTGTCCACCTGCATCTGGAATAAATAGGAAGAGAAAAGGTTCAATGACCTTCAGGAAAATGTAAAGTTTCTTTAATGATCTCAAACTTCTTCCAGAAACAAAGCTCCATCTTTTAAATAACAATATTCTACTGCTAGTATTGTATAGTTATAGAACATAGAATACAACAGTAATCAAATAACTCAAAATAAATGATGAATGGGCAATGGAGAAATTCATGGTCAATGACAGGAGGCTTAAACATAGAACCAAAGAGGACTACAGGGTTTCATCAGGTAAATGTATGACAGAAAATGAAGGTGGACTGGTCGTGGAGCAAAGGATGATTGATAGTTGGCGTTTCACTACTATCCTCACAACGTAAAGGCCTCCAGCATATTGGATGGATCCTCTCTAGAGGACAGGAACAAGTCTCTCAGGATGGGCAGGCAGGGATGGCTTTCGATCTGTCTCACTTTTGAAAAGGATTGAAGCAAGGAGACCAGTGATCCACCAGAGTACCAGCATTACAACAGCTACTTAACAACTCTGAGAAATTCCTGAGCTTATAAAGAATTACCAATGTGTTTCAAAATCTCAGAAATAGCCACCAATTCCTTCTGCATGTTAGACACTTGCTTAGGATAAGAGCACAAGTACTATATGGAAGGAAACAGTAGCTTCCATATTTAATATGCTTTAAATGCATTTCCCATTTAATCTCCATGATAATCCTGTGACACACGCAAGTCTTATTTCCAATCTGGTGACAAGCCTCTCTGAATAAATTAGGCTTGGGTCCTTAAAGATCAGGGAGAAAAAGCAGGGATGACAAAGAACTAGTTTCTATTATTCTAAAAGCCTCAGGTCCTACTCATCCAATTTTGAAACCAGCTCATCACACCACCACAGTTCACTCAATTTTGCTCACAAGACTTCTGTCAAACATCTTGTTGAAACCCAGATATATTATGTCTAAGATATCCTGTCAATCACATCTGACAAGCCCTGTTTTTGATGAACACATTTCCACTTTCATGTGCTCACAAATCATTCCTTACATAGTGTTCCTATAGAACACTAGTTCAAGAAGCCCTCTGATTTTTTCTGGGCCTGTTTCTCCATCTATAAAATAAGGAAACTAGAAGAAATTAATTTCCAGGTTTAAATCCTAGAATACCATGTTCTAAAATTCTAGAGCAACTATGAACCTCAAAATCACCAATGTCACAAATTCACCCTTTTTGAAACCAGGACATTTGCCCAATTCCACCAATCCCATAACATCTTCCCTATGCTCCTATCTCCTACATTTCAAAGAGCAGCAATCACAATTTTCCATCCTCTCAATTTATAGGACTTTTTGGTTTGTAGCTATGAGACTCCCCAACCAGATTTTAAGATTCTTGGGGACAGGAATCACCTATTTGCATTTTTCTCTGGGGGTTAGAATAGTGCTTTACACACAATAGGCATTTACAGGATCAGAGATACAGAGCTGGAAAAGCCCTTAGAGGTAATTCATTTAGTCCTACCTCATTTTATACATCAGGAAACTGATGCCCAAAGAGGAACGATGACTTGCCTAAAGTTACAAATGTAACAAATGGCAGGGCTATGATTTGAATTCAATTGCTTCAATTAAATAAATATAAAATGTTATTTCCACTGGACCATGCTGCTAGTATTTGTTAACAATTAAAAGTCAGATTCAATAGGCTTCTTGATGGACTGAGTTCCTTGTTATAGGAGACAGATTAAATTAGACAACCTTAAGATCCCTTTATTCCAATTCTAATTCTCTCCTCATCCCTCCTGCCACCAACTAACACTCCTTTATTATTGCCCAATTCTACCATCCTTTAAGGCTCAGCTCTCTGTATCAGTTGCTGTATGGATGCCTTTTTTGGGGGGGTTTGCCTCATGCACATGTTCAGCCCTGACCAGCAGATCAGAATCTCCCTGAAGGCAGGGAGTGTTCCTAATTATCCCCCTTCTCTCCCAGCACAAAGCTGGCCATTGAATACATGCCCATGGAATATGAGAGAATACACAAGCATCTTAACTTTATTTCTCTCTCATCATTTCAAAAAGGACTTAACATCTGCAATCTCCAATCTTACACCTAAGGAGATACCTCATGGATTACAAGTATAGTGCTAGCTTAATCTAGAAGATCCTGAGAACACTCAAATCCACAGCTGTGCTTGTGAAATGTTACAGAACAGCAAGTACTACGGTCACAAGCCCAGGTGTGGCATAAGTTCTACTGTTTTAAAATGGCTGTTTTGTGTCCCCAGCACCCAGGACAACGCCTTTATAAAGAATGATAGCTTACTGCTTAGTGAATGGAGTTTCACCTACTGCACTCAACACTGTACTCCACATAAAGAAGTTAGTTAATACATACTTGTAATGGGTGAACAGGACTGCTGTAAGAACTTGCTTTATAAAAATACCTTCTCTGAAAAATGCTATTGTATAAAATAAGAAATACCACTACAAAGGGTTGCTAAGACACAAAAAGATAGCCTCTGATTGAAGCAGAGACGCCTGAGTCTATAGGGCTATCTCCAAGGGGCAAATGGGGACAAATCTTCAGCAGCCAGCACAATGGAAGGAACACTGATTACTTGTTCAACCCCTGGGTGATTCATTCAATCTCCCTGGGCCTCATTTTTATCATCTGCAAAATAACGCTGGATAGATGACTTCTGAGGCACCTTCCACCTCCAAACTTATACATCCCTAGTACCTCAGTCAAATCAAAGTCTCACCCTCCTCACTCACCCTGAAGGATGGGTAGAACATGGTCATAAGGCAAGGGCAAACCACAAAAGTGGCAGAGTCCTGTCAGTGGCAGGAGGAGAATCAGAAGTGGAAAAGAGTTACATATCTGACGTTACATATCTTCTTTATGGTATAAATGAGGTAATGTTATAATAACAGGCCGAGGAGGAATAGAAGTGGCTAACCTGGTATGTCAACTAAGCTCGCCTGGCTGAACATCAAGTAAGGACAGTGGGGGTTGGGGGGAGGAAGGGCTGGGAGGAAGAGACTTGACTTCCTTAGCTGGCGGAGATTGGGATTTTGAGGAGCTTCCCAGTGTCCAAGAAATCCTTCCTTGCCCAACACCTCCAAAGGTACTCGTTTCTTGACTTCAACACAGTCTCCAGTTTAGTACCCCGCCCCCCCCCGCAAGGGAAAGGTCACAATCAATCCCTTACCCGGGGAAAAGGAATGTCTGTGGTTTATTTGGAGTTACAAACAGCTCAACTACATAAACAGGCGACTGAAAGATGATGGGTGAAGAAGAGTCCACTTTTCTGCTCTATCCTATGGATCAGGCCAAGGGAAGGCCCACATCAGGTGGAGCTGCTGGCTGAAGCGGCTCACTGGGTTTCCTCACAGGCTCACAAGTTTCTCGTTGAGGGCAATTTGTGACTGGGTCAGATTGGCAAGGTAAGTCACCATCAGCAGGTCCTGGTGAGGAAAGGCAAGGTCATTAGAAAGCAGGAAAAAGAGCCAACAAGGGGCAAGCATATCTTTCATGAGGCATTGTGAATTAGCCACTGTGCATGCCGAGGGGGATGCATGGACAAGGGGGAGATGGGCTAGGAAGGGCATTCTTGGGGGGAGGGAGCTAAGAGGACTGAGTGAAGAAGAATCTGGCTTCTGGGATGGTTCGCAGGACTGGTTAAAAACAGGAATGTTTTCAAAGTGAAGACCGCCTTCCCTGGGCTCTACAATTTAAGCTCTGCTCTCCTGTCTGTCCTACTAATGGCCTGAGGAAGGGAGGAGGCCTTAAGCAGAGTCACATTCCTAAAACCATGGAGCCCAAAGGAACCTTAGGCTCTTAGGAAGTAGTCCTAAATTTAAGAAGAAACACTGCTTGTTTGATGTGTCCCAAACAAGTACCAGCTTTGTATGGTAAATCAATATTAACAAGGGCCAAAAGGCCTGAAAATCTGTCCAAAGGGTTTGCCTTGGATGTTGGACTCAATTCCACTCAACCCCTTGCTTAGACCTTGAAGTGACAAGATGAGGTAGGAAAGCAATGGAACCTTCTAGACTGTAACTAGCCTATAAACTCCGAAAAAGACCTTTTTTTTAAAAAAAACCCAAAGAACCAAAAACAAACCTGTCTGGGTCTAGCCCCTGTGCCCAGCACATCATACTGTGGTTCATAGGCATTTAAAGGTCTGAACTGGATTGTTCCCAGAACTTATCCTAGCTTATGGGGCTGGTTCAGGACAGAGTTTGCTTTTCAGTATCGCCCCCAAGGGTGGCACAAAGTACTCTCACTGCCTTTCTTTTAGCAGCCACCTCTCTGCCCCATTCTAAACATCTCCAATGTGACTAAGGACAGGGTGGCCACAAGATTTGGGGATCTCACATTGATGTTGCTGTTCAGCATGGTCTCGAAGTCCTCAGGGGCAATCTTGGGAACTTGGTTCACCAGGCCCATCAGGAAGCGGCCCACGGTGTTGTCAGCTGATACCTTTCCAGACTGAATACCAAAACGAGATTTCATTACAACAGGACAGATGCATTTTTTGTTTATGAAAAGCAGGGATAACTCAAATGGTCTGGCTTCCCTTCACCCTTGGCACCCCCCATCCCGTTCCCGCCCATGCTATTGTCCTTCTTAATAGCAAATCTTTAGGGCACCCTAGACCTTCCCACCTTCACCAGAAATGTTCTCCCCTCTTCCCCTATTCCCCCTCACCAGCACATCCTCAGCATACTGCAACACTGTGCTTAGAGCATCCTGTATCCGGGCTGATGCCCCACCAACTTGCTGCAGATCACTTGAAAGGCCAATCACCCGGTTGGGGCTGAAACATGTCTTCATGATAAGGTCAACTGTGGGTCAGGGAGAAGGAAATGTTCTGGATCAGTCACTTCTGTGGCTACTAAAAATTCTATTAAAAGCCTTGTCTCATTGTCCTTCCAGTTAGGCCCCCCACAACGTCCTACAGGAAAACAGGAGCACAGAATTCCAGACTCCATGAAAACATACAGTTAATCCCAGAACTCAAGACTGCTACTAGCTAAGGAGGACAGAGGGTGACAGCAAGGCCCATGAAGAAGAGACTGAATAGGGCTCATCAACTTCCACCTCCCTTTGCAGAGTCAACCACAACAAACTAGCTAGAGAACACCCACTAGAGTCTAGTGACTAGACAAGCCCAAAATGCTCAGAGCACTTACATCTGACGGGTTTGTAATTTTGTTCCTTTGGTGTGATCTACAGCAGGAGCTAAGGGGTACCACAGTTAAGGAAGGCTAAGCAAGGAATAAAGTGAGGAAGTCTAAATTAGAGAATTAGAAGAGAAGGAAACAGGAACACAAGAACTTCTTGGTGGAGGCTGGGGTTGGAAAGAAAGTTTCTCTTTAGTGTAGCCTAGTTCCACGATGGAGAAGTAGTGGAAGTAGCAGCAGCAGCAGCAACACCAGCAAATACATGAAATAAAATCACTGTTACTCAGATGCCTTACTCAGTGGGCTACCCACTTATGAATGGCTTAAACAGAGTCACTGTGGTTCTTATTCAAGGAAAAAGTTGCCGATGAGCTCTTTAGTACCCCAGACAACTACCTGCCAGAGGGCCAGCTCAAGGTACTACAGGCAGGTAGGTTACAGTGAGGCATAGCCAGAACTGCTTCTGTGTCTGTTACAAACCCTCTGTCCACACACTCAAGGGCTGTACAGGGACAGTAGAGGGAAAGTACTCACTTCCAATTCTCTCAGTATCATAGTAGACATATTTCACGGTCAGTGGAGTGAACATCACTCCCATCGTTTTTCCAGGAACACCCATGGAAGCACTGGGAAAAGAGAGTATCAATATCAGCAATATCCACTGAATTTAGCTGAATCAAGTAGATGCTGGCTAGGGGGCTCCCACAGCCCCATTGTGACCCTGGAGACAACAAACAGCACCACAGGAACTGAGAAGTTGGGGTAAAGAATGCCCTGAGGGTGTAAGCAAGTAAGCAGCAGCCAAGATTTCACCGCCAAGGCTCAAAGATTTTGGATACATTTCAACCCAAACCTGTTATAATGGTTTTTGCAGGAAGCATCTTCCCTTCAAGACTATGTTGATATGAACTCATCCAATCCCTTCCCTTTTAGCTTCCACTAACCTTGAAGATGCCCAAATGTAAAGGAACATGCCTGCTCACACCATTTGGAGGATCTAGGACTCATCAACACCAGGTTTTATTTTCTTCCCTGCCCCGAAACCCTATACAACCATGGGTCCTTTTCACCCACCCCAATCAGAGTGGGAGCTTCTTGATCAAAAGCTGTCTGGCCTTCTCTGTCTGTAACCTCAGCACTCAGCACAGTGCTTGGCACAAAGTAAGTACTTCTTAATACACTCATTCATGGAATCTGGTAGATGTTGGGGAGCAGGAGAGACACTGATGGCCAAAAGGACCAAAAAAACATATAGTGCAAAGATGAAAGGTTTTCAAAGATCCAGATGGTAGGTTAGGCAGCTAGTTTAAGAGCAGATGTATGTTTATTTAAAGTTAACTGATGTACAAAGATCATGATGTCTACAACTACTTCCCAACCTGGCTCCTGGTCCCTCCAAGCATCATACCTGACATAGGCTTTGATGCTCATTCGTCCATTCTGGAGGCTGGTGTCCACAGTGAGGTGAATGGGGCTATGGGCCTCCCTGCTGTAGTACTCATGAATTAGCACCGAGTGTTCTGTGATGTCATGGCCTGTGGCGTACCTGGAAAATATAATTTAACAAGCACGCATTAGGCACCTGTGATGAGCCAGACACTAGTGGGTAAAAATAATTAAATAAAAAATAAGTGTTGGAAGGAACTTCAAATGTCATCTAATCCAACCCCCTCATTCTATGGATGAGCAACTTGGGGCCTATAGAAATCAAGTAACTTGCCTAAGGCCACAAGGTGGTAAAACAGCAGGGCTAAGACTGAAACCCCCATCCATTTGACTCTAAATCCAATGAACTGATACTGAGTTTATATGTGAACTATTTTTTGCTAATGCTCCCAATGAAATTGGAAGACCTTTTTCCCTGCCTTGGATATCACCGAGAGACTCCTGACCTGTTGGTACTCCCAAGATAAATCCTGGAGTTCATTTTATGTTTAACACCTCTCCAGTCCAATTTTGCACAGCCTCGCTTAACACCTGCTGTACCCATGCCCCAAACAGAATGTCCTCTCAATTATACACATAAAAGACCACAATTCCCAAGTATGGAGGTGCCATGATCTGGTCACCGGTCCTCTCAGCCTAATCACAGTATGATCAGCATCAGCTTAAACAAAGACCCAGCACTAGAGCCATGTTAGACAAGAGCTAGCACCTACTTAGTCATTTTTTGGAGAAAACAGTACAGACCTATAATTTCATTGGTATAGGGGAGCATTTCTCAAAAGTGTTTTCACAGAACCTTGAGAGGTCCTTGAAACTTCAGGTCTGAGAAGTCAAAAAAGTATTTTTCTGATACTACTAAGATATTACTTGCCTATTAAAACACTTCCCTTTTCTAACATTACCTCTGTGGGGCTGGATTTGCTTTATATCCAAAACAATATATCATAACAAACTGAATGCAAAAGCTGTCTTCTATAAAAGTATATATTAAAAAGATTTATAAAAAGTAAAACAGTGCTACTCTTCTAATTTTTTTGTTTTAGAGAAGTTACTTTTCATAAAAAATGTTAAGATTTGATGGGTTTTTACTTTTAAATGAATATTCTAAAAATGTATCTGTTTTAATTTCTAACATGGTAAAATATTCTAATATTTCTAATATGGTAAATAGCAATGGATATAACCCCCCAAACTAAGAGCTCACTCCCTTCTTTTCCTTGTACAGGAAGCTCCTGAGGAAGACAGCCCCTACACCAATACACATCAGCAACTGCTCTGCTGTTAAGAAGTTAATTGACTTACAGAAACACAGAAAAAGTCTGTGTCAAATTTAAGACTTGAACCCAGGTTTTCCTGACTCCAATAAAAAGAAAAATCCTGAAAGGCCAGGGGAAGAAAATGGAAGATGATATGCACCAGGAAATGATCTCATTCTAAACAGCCCCAGGAACAAACACAAAATCTTGTAGTGTTCCAGCATCTTGGCTAAAAAACCACAGGCAAACTAGAATAATCCCACGGATATCATGTCCTTAAATGTGGAAGTTTCTGAGGTCTCTGTCTTTAGCTTTCTTCTCCCTAAACTCTTTCTCTTAGGACCTCATTAGCTCCCACAAAATTAGTTTAATTATCACCACCACTCCAATTTCCTGAGATTCAGTCTTCCACCAACTATTGTTTACTGGACATACCTAACTCAGTGAATGAGTAAATGAAGCATTTCTTAGGTACTTATTTTACATTTATTCCATGTACACTTCCTACGATGGAACATAACCTTCATGAGAAATAATTTTTCATTCTTTCTATATCCTGAACACATAGCACAGTGACCAGCATACAGCAGATGCTTAATAAATATTTGTTGGTAGACTGATCTTTTAAAGAACTTGCTCCTAATTTTAACGTTGCTCCATAGAGCCAGGCCTGGGACGTCAAAGGAAAATAGCTGTCTCAAAAGCAGCATGCTTATTATTACCAAAGTTTCACCAACCAGTACTGACGGACTTTCTATCTTGCCTTGCCCTGCCCCAATTTGGAGCTTGACTTACCAGCCCAGGATAAGCTCACTTGGAGAGACTTTCTTGTGCAATTCATACATATTTTTAGCAAATTCCATGTCCACAGCAACCTATACAAGAGAACACGAAATTCATGGTTAAAAACCAAGCAACTGATCCCCCCAGTGATGAAACTTGGGAGACAGTGGAATAAAGAAAAGGACACTTAAAGAAGCAGTCTCTATCCTATAAGTGATAATATCAGACTCCCAATACAAAAGCAGTACAACTGACTGGTTTTAGAAGCTCTAACCTTGTGTTCTGCTGCAGGGCAAGTAAAAGTGGTTCCTGTGGGAGCTCTGGTCACAGACTAGCTGATGGGAAGCAGGAGAACTCCCAATTATGGTCCATGCCCAAACTCACCTCATCCTCAGACTCATTATGTGGCACGGAAAAGCAGTTGGTGACTTCTACTGAGTGTTTGTCAATTGTTCCTATGAGAAAAAGAAAATGAGGAATGTCAACACAAGTGTTCCCTAAACTTATGATGCCAATACCTGCACCTCCATGTCCCCTGGGGCTGTGGATCAATGGCGCACCTGCTGCCTGCCAGGCCTGCGCTAAGGATCAAGAGGGTAAAGGATTCTAAGACAAAATCCTGGCCCCAGGAAGCTCATGGTCTATATGAAAAGCCAAGAATAAGAACAGCTAGCGTTTACATGGCACTTTAAGGTCTGTTAGGTGCTTTACTAAGCCACCTCACTTTATAATCATAACTGTGTGAAAAGGGGCTATTACCACCCCAAATTATAGATGAGGAAACTGAGAAAGGCTAATCAACTGCCTACAGTAACAACAAAGAAGGACCTGGGGCAGGCTTCCAGCCACTGTGTAAAAAGAACGGCCAGTTATTCAAAATGAAGGTACTTAAATTCCTGCAGAACCATGTATGCCCTACTGGTGGGTGCAGGGTAGCGAGCAAGCCTGTGATGTTCCGGTTCTCCTTCAGATCTTTTTGGATCTCGCCTCCACCGCTTAATGCAGCAGTCTTGGCTGTGCATCCCTATCAGTAAAACACTTCAGAGGGCACTTCCCAGCGTGTGCGGATTTACCTACACGTAATTTGCACAGACTACTGCGCTAATACCCACGTACGTCACAACACAGCCATGAGTGCTTTGGCAGGAGCGTGGCACGGGCGGAATCACGCTTTAGTAAGTTCGCCCTGGCAGCCTCCCGTGGGACGGCTCACGACGGCCAGTCAGGAAGCTGCCAAAGCTAGTGCCAGGCTGGAAAGATGCGGAAACAAAACGACAAGACTGGCACCTAACCGGGCACGGGGATAGCCTGAAGAGGGCCCTGAGATGCCCATCTCCGAGACAGGAAAGAGAGCGGTGCCCGGACGGGATCCATGCCTCCCCTTCCACTACCACCGGCTCGAGCCTGCCCCCCGGCAGCGGCCGCGACGGTCGTGGGGTGATGTGGGATGTCCCCGCTGGTCCGAACCCGCGTGACGCCCCCTCCCCTCATCTCCCCACCGGTCCGGACCCGGGGACTCTCAGAGAGCTTCACTCGGCTAAGCCGTCCTCCGTCAATTCGGCCAGAAGCTCGGGGCCCGGCAAAGGCACCGGCACGCGGCTGGACGCTGCCCGGCCCCGGCCCCGGCCCCCGCCCCCAAGACAAGCAGGACCAGGGACTGTCTCTACGCTTGGAACGCCCGCCCGCCCGACGCCCTGGTTTTACAGACGGAGGGACCGAGGCCCCGAGAGGCGGCCTCTCCGGGGAGGGGGCGCCGCTTACCCAGCAGAGTGCCGATGACGCGGCCTGCGCCCTCGTTGCGACGCTCGTAGCTGTCCACGATGGAAGCGAGGATGACCGGGTGCAGCCGGACCACGCGGCCGCCGGGGAACGGCCCGGGGAGCCCAGGCCCGAGGGGGGCCTGCACCGGAGCCGGGGTCGGGGCGGCCGGCGGAGGCGCCGACGCCGGAGCTTGGCCCTGGCCCTGCGGTGGGGCCGGGGCGGGGGCTGGGGAGGAGGCCGGGGCGGGATCCGGGGCGGACGCCGGGGTTGGAGTCGGGGCCGGGGTGGAAGTCGGGGAGGAACCCGAGGCGGCCGTCATAGCCGCCATGTTGCCGAAGCACGAAAGGAAGAAAGGAGAGGCGGAAGTACAGAGGGAAGGCAGGTCCAAGGAAAGGGAGCCTCGCTATAGGTCCAGCCTCAGGCACGAAACTTGCTTATTGGCTACGGATCAGTCTCGGGGAACGAAGGGACCGCCCTCTCTTGATTCGGGGCCGTGGGGCACAGGAACTTCCTGTTCTCGCCTCAGTTCCGTCGAGAATTCGCTCCCCCTCCGGACTTGTGTCTCGTACAGGAGAGTTCCGGGACACACAGGACTGGCAGTTGCTACATTGTAACTCGACAAACTTTTTTTTTCCCTTTCTTTGTAAACGAAACTCAGCAATTCAAGTGTTAAAGTCCGGTATCTGACTCTTACGTTGTATTTCTCCGGAACGTGCTTGTCCATAGAGGCTTTTGCTTCCATTCATTCCTATTGCATGCAAATCATTGTTAATATGAAATAGTACAGAATGAAGACAGTGGAGTCAAAACAATCACATGCTTTTCATGGAGACACTACCCTCCCCACTTGCTTCTTTTTAGATGGCTAGGTTGAAAAGCTGGGTATGCTTGACCCCTATAAGAATGAATTACCACTGCTGTTAAAATTCCCCCGTCTCTTGATATCACCTATCTCTTGTGCAAGAAAAGTTAGGGTAACGTTTAGGATCAGGGCTAGGGTTAGAGTGAAATTAAGGTTAGGGTGAAGTTCCTAAAGGAAATCTATTTGAAAGAATGTCTTCAGGCATCAACTATGAGTGTCCCCCCAAATAGAAATAATACAAATATAATACAGACAATATAAAAAAGTACATAAGCCAATTGATTAAATTTAAACAGGATAGATGTAGTCAGGGAAAATACTGCAGTCTGTCAGTAAGAGTTCTGGGAATATTGGGGGAAGAGGCACAGAACCTGTCACCCTGCTAGTTGGAGAAACGACAAGGATGGTCCTGTGCCAGGATCTCCCATGTCTCACAATGGATTCCAAAGTTCTTCAGAGAGACCTTGAGAGTGTCCTTGTACTGCTTCTTCTTACCTCCATGTGGGTGCTTGCCAGCTGTGAGTAAAATAGTCTTTTAGGCAAGTGTATGTTTGGCATTGCAACAATGTGGCCAGCCCCTCCGAGTTGCACTCTCTGCATTACAGTTTAAATGCTTGCCAGTTCAGCTCTAGAAGGGGCCTTAGTGTCCAATACCTTAACTTGCAGGTGATCTTCTGAATCTTCCTAAGATAATTCAAGTGGAAGCCATTCAGTTTCCAGGAATGATACTGGTAGACTGTTCAGGTTTTACAGGTGTACAACAATGATGTCAGCACAACCTCTTCTTTCCCACACTTTTCTTTGGAGACTTCCAAACACTGAGCTAGCTTTGGCAATGCTTCAATTCATCAGCTATAAGCACATTCCTGGAATTTGTTGTTGTTGTTATTCTGTCATGTTTCAGTTGGGTCTGATTCTTTATAACCTCATTTGGGGTCTTCTTGGCAAAGATACTGGAGTGATTTGCCATTTTCACTTGACAGATGAGGAAACAGAGGCAAACAGGATTAAGTGACTTTTTGAACTCATAAGATGAATCTTCCTAACTCCAAACCTGCTGCTTTATCCACTTCAAGACTTCGTTGCTCCCCTGCCCCCCAAAAGGTATACTGCTAAAGTAAGTGAGCTTATCCACAGTATTCAAATTTTCTCTATTTGCTGTAACTGATGGTTCCATGTATGAATGGCATGGTGATGGTTAGTGGAGAACCTCTGTTTTCTTAATGTTAATTATTAGATCAAAATTAGCATAAGGAGGGAATTGCTCCATCCTCTATTGAGTCTCAGCCTCAGAGGCATTGAGTGCACAATCATTTGTGAACAAAAAGTTACAAACCAATTCTTCCTCCACGTTAGACTTGCCTTGTAGCCTTTTTAAGTGAAATAATTTATTGGCAGTGTATAACTGACCTTGATGCTACTTTCATTCTTGTTGAAGGTGTCTGACAACACCACTGAAAACATCATACCAAAGAGTATGGGAGCCAGCATACAGATCTGACCTGTGAGAGCATGAAAGATATACATTATCCAGAACCTGTACAGACATGCCATCATGGAACTGGCATACAATCTGATGAACTCCTCTTGGCAACCAAATTTTTCCGCAGTTTTCCACAAACCCTCATGACTGTCAGTATAAAAGATCTAGGTCAGATCAACAAATGTTGTGCACAGACCTTTGTTCTCTCCTGACATTTCTTTTCCTGGAGCTGTTGGGCAGCAGATACTATATCAACCATTTCTCAGCTATTTCTGAAGCCACACTGGCTCTTGAGTAGATGACCATCTTCCAGGGGAAGGATTAGCCTATTCAATTAAGGAGGATTCTGGCAAGAATCTTGCTAGCAATGAATAAGGGAGAGAGCCCTTCACCCCACACCCCCATGATTGTCACAGGACAATCTATTTCCTTTTCAGAGAATTGAGTGTCAGGTGAACACCAAAGGTGGATTAGTAGCTCTGAAAAGGGCTCAGAAAGCCTCATATGGGAGATGCTAGTCTTCCCTGAACATCTGTATATCCCTGTGGCTTGATGGTTTACTTATGCCAGTGAAAAGGTTGAGGAGCATAGAAGAAGGAATGTCAGAGATGATGGGAGTGGAAGAGGGGAAAAATTCTCCCTTGCTATATGACCAGGGCCTGAGAAAGGAGGATGAGTGACAAGAATGGCAGTGGGCTCTGGTCCCTTCAGATCCAGGTAATCTAATCTGGGGTAGAGAGATCTGATAGTCATAGACCATGGAGTGTGGCACTAGCCATGAGGAGAGAACTACAAATAATCTGGTTATTCTCCTCAGAAGTGAGAGGAAAGGCACCCCAGAAAAGAGGGTGAAGAGACTCATATCACCCTCATCCTGCCCTGGGTCATCTCACCTGGGGCACATTCCCAAATAGCTCTGGTCAGATCTGAACTCTTAGTTAGAAAGGTTACCCAAAGATGATTCCCTCGTTCTGAGAAATGGGCCAAATTCCTGTGAAGATTTTCAGACATGGAGCTCTACTTCACTGAGGTGGTGTAGAAGGTGGATCAGAATTATGGAGAAATTCTGAACATCTGGGCTTTGATCACTTTTTGCCTTTAGGGTTCTACCAGAAGCATCTCCCCATAAAGGTTAATACCTTTCTCCCCCTGTAACCTCACTCCATTGAGTTCACCCCTTAATAAAGAGGAGATTGAGAAACTCAGATGGTCTGAGGGCTCGAATTTGAAGGATAAACTTTTTAGTCTGACGTTGGGAAAGACTTGAGCCTGGCATAACAAAGACTTTTCAGCATTAGGCCCAACAAGTTAATTATAAATCCATTTAAGTGTTACTCCTGCCAACAAGATGAGCCAACATCAAAGTATTTCTTTGTATTTTTATTGCCCCTCCCCCAATGGCAGTTGACAAATTCTGTGTGTAAAATATCTTTCCTCTAGTTACATTTAACCAAATGGCATTTCTTTAAGACATAGCTCTCATATTCAATAGAATTGAATGTGCTTTCAAATTCAGCCCAGCAACACTGAAATTATTAGAAACTGGGAGATAAAAACAGACATTTAAAGATTGATAAAAGTTGTTAAGAGGAGTATAAACATTCATTTCCGTTGGATTTGATTGGAAAGGACTCAAGGATGAAGGTCTAGAACAAGCTTGGAGACTCCAATTGCTTGAATGAAGTTGGTTTTTTCCTAGGACAGAGTCTGCCTAGGGAAGAGACAAAAGAATTATTATTAGGTCATCCCAACCGATGAAACTCTTAAATGTACTTTTGTAACCTGCATTTTTGTGGCCCTCAACAATGGAGGGTATATGAGAGCTGACGTGTATATACCTCTTAGCTTAGGACCATCAAGCAAAAAAAAAAAAAAAAAAAGTTATGGTTTTGAAATGAAGGTGTTAAAGCAGTGTTGGGAGGAGGGAGAAAATGAGGTAGAAAAAAAAATAGGAATCCCTCCTTCATTCCAAAGAAAGTGATGCCTCAATACACCTCAAAGAATTAGGACCATTTCAAAACAGACTCTCCAAATCGTGGCTATAGAAATTGCAGAAATGCTGAGTTTCCCCAACCTTTCCTTCTTTCCTGGAATTTAGCACCTCTTTCTCTAGAATGTTTTCTACAGTGAAGAAAAGGACAAGCACAGATTAGCAGCACCTGGTGACATCCACTCATCACTTGGCCTGAATGAGGCTCATACAACTTCTGTACTCCCCTCATTTCCTTAACTCCACAATCCCATCTGAACATTCCATTTTTCCTTCATCACTGTGACTGAGAGAGCCTTCTTCCTTTTCTCCCTCATTCGGTAGCCTTGTAACATCACACACCACCACCTCTTATTAATAACAGTAGAGGCTTGTTCAAAAATGAGGAAGGACTCTTGAAAGTCGGTCACTGAATACAGGTCATCCGCATTTTCAAAATCAGTGTTAGCCTTATGGGGCAGTGTCCTCCTAAGCTGATTATCTCCTGATTTGATAATATCTGCTAAATTGCATGGCATTAGCCATTAGGTAAGCTTCTCCACCTAGACATTTTGTCACATCAACTTCTTGGGACCTCTCTGAGGCACTCAAGGCTTTTAAGTATTTCTCTAACATAGCGTAAGGATTCCCAGAGCTTTGAGGACCAATTTTACTTACTTGGACATTTGTTCTTATGGGCCATTCTTTACATTTCTTCATTTTTGCTCTTTGATTTCTAAACCAGTTCCTAATCTGTCAAAAAATGAATGTTAAAGACAAATCACTTAACAACTTTTCCACTAATCTGTGCATACAAGGGAGTTAGCCTGATAATTCTCTCAGAGTTGTGCCTCCTATTGGCCAGATGGGGAATGTGAAAATATGGGGAAGGTAAAGGAATCATATCCTTCAAAAGAGGGGGACTACTGGGGAAGTTAGGTAGCACAGTGGAGTGCCGGGCCTGGAGTCAGAAAGACTCATCTTCCTAAGGTCAAATCTGGGTGTTTCACAGGAGGCACTGGAGAGTTTTGGGACTCTAGCCTCTAACAGGTAACACTGACTATGCCAGTTGTTGGACAGGTAAACACACAGGTAAAACAGAGCTACCTTACAGGTGTTCTAGCATTAGCACAGGTTCACTCTAGATCCAGGAAGCCAGGAAGCCAGGGACAGAGTCATAATGAGGGGTTAATAAGCTAGCTTACTTTATTGTAGTCTATTCTTCTCCAAGGAGTTGCTGACAATGGGAGCATTGACTCCTACAGCCTCTCTAATCACCCTTCTCACAGGGGCCAGTAAGAAAGGGGGTGAAGTGTAACTTCTCCTACATCTTGATGGGATCAATGGAGAGAGACACACTATTCCAGCTTGTGCACTCCCCTTAATCCCCTCAAACCTCAATAGGGGCTCGATGAGGATCACACAGCATTTCATTGCCATGTTCTCCTAAGGATTCTCCACTTACTGATCAGTGCCCACTGGCTTCATAGGGCAATAGACAAAGAAGGCAATTTGCCAACAATACCCTCACGAGTTTACATTATTTCACCATTATATCTCACTGCATAGTCACAGTGGATATTTAGTTTTAAGCACAGGTGTTTTATATTATTTATCATTATATAATGCTTTGCAAGCATGGTGAAGATTTTATAAGTCATGAGCCTCAAAAATAGAGATTGCTATGACCATGGATCTTGGGAAACTAAACTCTAAGAAAGAATAACAAAATTCTCCTTACTTACACTAGCCTCAGACACTTACTAGCTCTGTGACCCTGGGTAAGTCACTTAACCCTGTTTGCCTCAGTTTCCTCATATGTTCAATGATTAGGAGAAGGAAATGGCAAATCACTTCATTATCTTTGCCAAGAAATCCCCCATGGGGTCACAAAGAGGTATTTGGGACTCAAAAACAAATGATTAAACATTACAGGTTCAAAACTCATTGCTCATAAATGACATTTAAATCTTTGCATCCATTTCTTTAAGCTAAAGTCCCCATCAGAAGTTAATGCCATTCTACTGAACCCAAACCAGTGACATCATCAGCCACACCAGAATTCTGAGTAGTAAAGAGATAGGAATAAATACAGAGAGCCATACCTGAACTGGAGTCAAGCCTACTGCAGCAGACAAGATCTTGATTTGTTCATGGGAGATATATTGACTTCTATGAAAATGTTCTTTAAGGATTTTCAGCTGGTGTTCTGAGAACTCGTTTTTTCTTTTTTTTCTTGTTCTATATCTAAATGCCATCATGCTGTCTTGCTTTCTCTTTTCTTCCTCATTTGGCGATTTCTCCAAAGTAGTAGGTTGGAAAGGGGGATCTGAGAAATAGCCATGGAGAGTAAGTTGATTAGATCAAAACAAATGAGTTTCAAGTGAAGTTTGAGATTGTGATGATACGTAAAGATCTTACTTTAAGAGAGGAGACATGTTTTAGAGTCTATGACTAGCAACTGCCAGTTATCTAGTTCTTCCTCTTGATGAACTCCTCACCATAATCTTAAGTCTCATTTACCCACCCAGATAAGTCTTCTTGAAAACTAGCAACCTGGAATTTGTAGATCTGCTACAGACCTAAGTTTTAAACATCAGGGGAAAAAACCCCAACCTTTTTTTGCGTTCCACTCGTATTTCACTGTGCTCCCTGGTGATTGAGCCACATTCCTCCCATATTCCACTATGTCCATCATCTTTTTGCCAGGCCGAATTTCTATAAGCAATCAGCAAGGGAAATTTTCCTGAATTTTGTTTTCTTCTTGCTGGGTGGAAGAAAAAGGCTATATTCATTAGCTTGGATTACCTGGAATGAAAAAGAGAGACTTGCTAGGATATTCCCTGTATTTTAGAAATGCACATTCTATGAATGGATCCAAAGGTTTGATGAGGGAAAAGACAAATCTAATTATTTGGAAGTTTTTTTTAAGTTCTTGTTTTAAAAACTTTAAGATTTAGTGTCATTACTGTAGTTCTGCTATCACTTAAGGCCAGTACTGTAGTAGTACCTCTATCCAATGATAGAGATTTGGGTTAGAGAGTCAGAAACCCTCAGTTCCATCCCTCCTCTGATAATTTATGTGTCACCCACACAATTCTCTAAAATATATAGAACTAGAGATTATAGAGATGAAATTAATGAATTAAACAACTCTTAATCATGAATAAATAAAACCAAAAATTACAAATTAACTAAGATTAGAGGGTACAGAGAAGGTGTTTATCAGCATTGGTATAGGAAGGCACCCTTGCACCAAAGAAATCACAGGTCCAATTAAAAAAAAAAAACAAACCAGACAAATTAAAACCATAGCAATGCTTCAGAATTAACCCACAGCCAGAACTTGACACCTATCTAAGACATGAATGCCTAGAACACTCTAAGAACATTGATATCCAGGCTCAGTATCAGAGTGACTACGTATTAGTAAGTTGTTTGTTTTAAACAACGCCAGAATGAAAGTTTCCAAATGTGTGTTTATAATGGCCTTGCCTTTATCTATACTCATTTCCAAATTCTGCCCTAATTTCTCTTTTGTACATGCCTTAAAAATTCCTTTTGATTGGTCAGCAGAAAACCAAATAAAACTCATATTACAATCCCAGTTCTCACCAGCGATTTCTGATCTCATATGTTCCTTCACTTTCGGTGAAGCTTCAGCTTTGGGTTCTAACCAGCTGGGGCCCTTTTAAAGAACTAGGCAGCATCTTTACAGCTGTAGAAGCTTTAACACCTAGTTAAGAAACTAAGCTCTTTATTGCCACTAAGGCCTCTCCTTTATGACTTTTGTTAACAAAGAGTTAAATTGCATTTACCCTTTTAAAGAGATTTAGATTGGTGTTAACCTCTTTCTGTAGCGAATACACAACTTCTCCGCTCCTTTGGGTGATGGTTTGAAATAGTCCTTGCTTACCTTAGCTCAGAATCCTCAGTTTTACCTGGCCATGCAATGTTCCAATCAGTCCCTGTCCAAGTAGTTCCTTGCTCCCCACATAAAAACAAAGAGTTGGAAGTAATTTTATTTTGTTCAAAAAAATCATGAACTTAATAAATATGATCAGACATGAACATTTCCATAAGTAAAGAATAGAAAAAGACAATTGTGTATGATAGCTATCCAGGTACATAAAACATTTATTAAACACTCACTATTAACCATGGACTAGTTCTAAATGCTAAAGGTACAAATATAAGCAAGAACGTCTTTACCCTCAAGGAGCTTACATTCTATTGGGGGAAAGCAATACATAAAGAGGAGCTGGAAAGCAGGGGAGAAGTTTGGAAATAGGAGAAGTATTTTTTGAAAAGGAGTATAAAAATGAAGTTTTAAAAACGGATAAATAGGACTAGTTGGGGGAGAAGAGGAAAGAAAAATCTGCTTGACTAAGAGGGGGAAAAAGAAGGGAAGAATTAAATAATTAGGTAAAACAGGAAAGAAAATGGAACTGGTAAATAAAACTCCAATGGGAAAGGGGTAGCAAATAAGAAAATAAAAGACAAACAAGATGAAAACACATAAGAACAAAAACTATTCTCCCAAAAATAAGTGGTAAAAGCTACATCAATAGGCTGTTACCAAAGAAAGAATTACTAGCTATCAATTGCCATATTTTTAAAAAATACTACCAATCACCAATAACAGGAAATCCAAATAAAAATAACCCTGAGGTTCTTCATCACATTCACCACACTGGCAACTATGATTCCCTCCCCATCCCCAACAAAAGGAAAATAGCAATTGTAGGAGGGAATATGGAAGTATAGCTACGTTCGTGTAATGTTGATTACAAGGTGAATTGGTCCCAACATTCTGGAAAGCAATGTAAAACTAAACTCCAGAAGTCACAGAACTTATGTATATCCTTTTGGACCCAGCAACACCAATATATGCACATGCCCCAAAACAATCAAAGAAAGAAAGAAAGGATCTTCATGCAAAAATATTTCTAACAGCATTTTCTGTTGTAGCAAAGTACTTAGTGGGTGTTAACCCTTCCATTTGGTAATGGCCAAATTAATTTTTCTTATTTGAATGTAATGGAATATTATTGCACCATAAGAAATTTGATATGGAAAATCTTGTATGAAGGAAGAGAGTTAAACCAGGAGAAATTCATAGAATGAACATAGTCATTAAAAAAGAAAATATGGAAAGACTTCAGAACTCTGATATAGTGACAAATCTGGATTTCAGAAGACCGATGATGAAGTGCTGCCAACTACCTTTTCTTATCTGAGAGGTGGTGGTCATACTTAGTTGCTATAAAGGGAAGGGGTTTTTGTTTGTTTTGTTTTGTTTTAGGAGAGGGTGTAACAGCTGGGCAAATCAGATAGGCAGTGATAGTAAACATTCAAAAAAGAAAAGAATCACAGTTAATCCTTTTTAAAATGCATACATAGGAAGAATTCATAGTTGCCAGAGTGGTGAGTGTGATGAAGAACCTCGGGGTTATTTTTATTTCGATTTCCTGTTATTGGTGATTAGTAGTGTTTTTTAAAAATATGGCAATTGATAACTAATAATTCTTTGTTAACATTCTATTGATGTAGCTTTGACCATTTATTTTTGGAAGAATAGTCTTTGTTCTTATGTGTTTGCATCTTGTTTATCTTTCATTTTCTTACTTGCTACCCCTTTCCCATTGGAGTTTTATTTACCAGTTCCATTTTCTTTCCTGTTTACCTAATTATTTAATTCTTCCCTTCTTTTCCCCCCTCTTGGTCAAGCAGATTTTTCTTTCCTCTTCTTCCCCAACTAGTTCTATTTATCAGTTTTTAAAACTCCATTTTTTATACTCCTTTTCAAAAAATATTTCTTTTTCTCACTATTTTCAACATCTTCCATTTTTGTCTGCTCTAGACCCTCATTTTCTGGCTCATGACTCTCTTATCTTCTTCATTCCTTATGAAGCCAGAACTTCTGAGGTAACCATTCTGGGCTGTCCCTTCTAAGCAGTTTATGCACCTGCCTGTAGAGTTTGTTCCTTACTCTACCACCCAGTTTCCCCCTTTCCATTATGCCTCATACCCAAAATGCAGGTGATAGAGAGGACAGTATTCCATGATAGGACTGTTCCCTTCCCTTCAGTTATGCGATTGTGGTGGTCTAGGGTTTCTAGAAACCCCCAAATGTAATCGTACAGGGTAGGAGTCTGCTTCGAAAGAATTCAACCACTCAAGCCTTCTTTCAGTCCAAGAATCGAGTTTATTTTAACACCAATAAAAGTGGGCCAGATTCTTAAGGAATCTACACATTTGATGAGAGTAAGATTGATATTTTTATACAGAAAGATTGTGGGAAGATCCGGATGGGATTAAGAGTGGCAAGTAGCCTGGTGTGGTCTGGAGGTAACAGAGAAGGGGTCTAGATGGGAATTAAGGAGTATTAAGTAAGCAAATTAAGTAATCAAGGTGGGCTGTGGTGGGCCCAATGCTGTGGGCAGAGACACCAGTGAACTTGGCTACTGAAATGTATAAGGAAATTCAGGGACTGGGTTGCTTTCAAATATATGGTGTTTTCCTTTTAGGGGTTCAGGTCCCATCCTCATCATTCCCCCCTCAAATAAATGCGACCAAAATTTTTTGGTAAAGCTTTCGGCTTCCGAAATTACTTCCTCTTGGCAAGGGCCGTAAAGTTGTTTTCCTGGGTCCCAGGGAGGGAGGAGTTTGACTGGAATTGAGCATAGGCTGCATCCAAGAGATGATGGGGGGACATGGGCTGGTACCCACCATTTGCTACCAACTGTAGGTGAATGGCCTGTAGTCTAGAAGACATAAATGTGACAAGCAAGTCTGAGAAGTGAATCCCATTAGAATCATTCACTTTTGACACACAGGATTACCTGATCTTGTTACTTTATCAAAAGCTTCCACTCTGATTCCAATTCCTTTAGGAGGATCAGGTGCTATTGGGAAGTAACAACACTTTTGCAGGTAGAAGTTTTCCACCCCTGGGTTCAATAATCACACAAATGAATTTGCCAGAAACTGACTTTTACTACAACTATAAAAAAGGCTAGGGAGGATACATAAGTAATGATTAGACCAAATAGATTACCTCCCTCTAAGGAAATTGATTGCAATGAAATTCTCTTTGCCAAACCAAACTGAAGATGTTTCTGTTTTAATTTCAGTTGTTTAGGATATAGAAAGGAATATAATTTTAGGCTGAATGACTCAGATCTTAAACACATATTTTATTATCCCAGCCTTAGTCTATGGGATAATAATTTGCATGATAATGCACGCAGGCAGATGAGAAGCCTGATTACTAATTAACTCACCGTTGCTTTGATTATAGAAATTTGTTATAAAAGGATAAAGCAGGGACATGATTCATCAATTCTACCTCATAGTCAGATTCAGGAATAGCTAGGTGAATAATGTTCTTTTTCAAAGGAATACAAAGGAGAAACTGAGTCAGGAGGAGTTTAAATTATCCTCTCAGCTTTTCCAGATGAAGACTTTCACCTGTATGGCATTCTCTGAGTAGCTTAGTTTCTCTTGTATGGCAGATTATTGACTATTGATTAGGGATGTATTATTATACCCATCAGACAACTCAAAATCACTTATGGTCCCATGGGCTTTTATGTCAAATAGAAAGTTTCACTTATCACAACTTAGGGAAGAATTTACATCTCTAAATTTGTCCTGGTGTAAAAGCCAATCATTAGAGATAGTTTCTATATATTTTCAAGTTCTCAGAAAGCCAAGTTCTTTGTATAGGAACTCCATAACCCAAACAAGTTTTATGAGAAATCTACAAATAAGGGGGGATTGACAGGGACCGCAGAGAAGGAGCTTCCTATTCACCTCTTCTACCTTCAGAGCTGCTGTCGGCTGTGCCTTTTGACTAGCCCTGTGGACTGCTCTGAATGGGCAGAACCAATTTGGATAAGACTTTCACCTCACCCCCTCCTTTCCACACACAGTAATCAATGACAAGTTTTTAGATTTTAGCATTAAAACAATAACCAACAATCTTACAATTTTCATAAGTGATAGCCAAAGTGTTCTAGCTGCAACACAAAGAATAAACTTGAGATGACATCAATTGCATTTCCAGATCATATAAAAATGATTCATATAAGGATGGGCTTAGCAATTGCAGAGGCCATGTCGTACTTCCACAACTCATCTCATCTTGTTCTCTCCCCACAGCTTGCTGGACTGGGTGGGGTGATGGTGGTCATAAGCAGGAAGTGTTGAACCTGGGTGATGCTTCCAGAATATCTGAGTGGGCTACAGGGTGCACAGGGCCAGGGTCATTGCCTGTGAGGACCTGATGGAATTCCTTTTCTCCATGTCAGGGAGTGTAACTCAAATTCCCTACCATTCTCCAGGACTCTCTTCTCTTAATCTTATTGAGGATGAGAGGGGTTAATAGGAAAGTACCAGGTTGTTTGTGCTCTGTAATCTCCACACTGAGATACCCTCTTGTTAGAAACACGCTTGACACTCAAGTATCAAGGAAAAAAATTATTAAAGCAGAATTCAGAGGAATTAAACACTCTTGTCCAGAAGGGGGTCAGTCCGTTTTTAGAAAGGGAGAGCACTGAATAGAAGTGAGATGAGCTTTTATACTGGCAGTTCAGAACCGATTCTCCCATCGGGGGACAGATTGGTCTGTTCTCTTTCGGGTCACAAACTCTTTGACACACCTATTACACAGCATTCCTTGGTTTTGCTTTCTCCTCCCAAACATGCTTCAGCATAGGACCCTTGATCAGACAATGGAGGGACAATTTTATTCGGGGTGTGTCTGCTTGTATGCATGAGGTTCATTAAGCAAGCAAAGTTGGAATTTTAGGTTGCCCTGCTGATTTGGGCTTGACTAGTTCTTATGTTCTTGGGTTTTTCTGAAAGTTCCTGTTTTCTGATTGGTCAGGACCACCTGCAGTTTGCTAACTTTCTTTTTTTTTTTAATTTAAAAAAATTTTTTTTTTAAATTTATTTATTTAGCTTTTAACATTCATTTTCACAAAATTTTGGGTTCCAAATTTTCTCCCCATTTCTCCCCTCCCTCCTCCCCAAAACACTGAGCATTCTAATTGCCCCTATCACCGATCTGCCCTCTCTTCTAACATCCCTCCCTACCCTTGTCCCCATCTTCTCTTTTGTGCTGTAGGGCCAGATATCTTTCTATACCCCATTACCTGCATTTCTTATTTCTCAGCAGTAAGAACAATACTCGACAGTTGTTCCTAAAACTTTGACATCCAACTTCCCTTCATCCCTCCCTCCCCCCCCCCCATTTCTTTTGGGAAGCAAGCAATTCAATATAGGCCATATCTCTGTAGTTTTGCAAATGACTTCCATAATAGTCATGTTGTATAAGACTAACTATATTTCCCTCCATCCTATCCTGCCCCCCATTGCTTCTGTTCTCTGTTTGGATCCTGTCCCTCTCCAAGAGTGTTGAACTTAAATTGCTCCCTCCTCCCACTGCCCTCCCCTCCATAATCTCCCCCATCCCTTCTATCCCCTTCTCCCCCACTTTCCTGTATTGTAAGATAGGTTTTCATACCAAAATGATTGTGCATTTTATTCCTTCCTTTAGTCAAATGTGATGAGAGTAAGTTTCATGTTTTTCTCTCACCTCTTTTTCCCTCCACTGAAAAGTCTTTTGCTTGCCTCTTTTATGAGAGATAATTTGCCCCATTCCATTTCTCCCTTTCTCCTCCCAATATATTTCTCTCTCACTGCTTAAATTCATTTTTTTAAAGATATGATCCCATCCTATTCAGCTCACTCTGTGCTTTGTGTGTGTGTGTGTGTGTGTGCGTGTGTATGTGTGTGTAATCCTACCCACTACCCAGATACTGAAAAGTTTCAAGAGTTATAAATATTGTCTTTCCATGTAGGAATGTAAACAGTTCAACTTTAGTAAGTCCCTTATGACTTCTCTTTGCTGTTTACCTTTTCATGCTTCTCTTCATTCGTGTGTTTGAAGGTCAAATTTTCTTTTCAGCTCTGGTCTTTTCATCAAGAATGCTTGAAAGTCCTTGATTTCATGGAAAGACCATTTTTTCCCCTGAAGTATTATACTCAGTTTTGCTGGGTAGGTGATTCTTGGTTTTAGTCCTAATTCCTTTGACTTCTGGAATATCATATTCCATGCCCTTTGATCCCTTAATGTAGAAGCTGCTAGATCTTGTGTTATCCTGATTGTATTTCCACAATACTTGAATTGTTTCTTTTTAGCTGCTTGCAATATTTTCTCCTTGACCTGGGAACTCTTGAATTTGACCACAATGTTCCTAGGAGTTTCTCTTTTTGGATCTCTTTCAGGTGGTGATCAGTGGATATTTTCAATATTTATTTTGCCCTCTGGTTCTAGAATCTCAGGGCAGTTTTCCTTGATAATTTCATGAAAGATGATGTCTAGGCTCTTTTTTTGATCAAGGCTTTCAGGCAGTCCCATAATTTTTAAACTGTCTCTCCTGGATCTATTTTCCAGGTCAGTTGTTTTTCCAATGAGATATTTCACATCATCTTCCATTTTTTCATTCTTGTGGTTTTGTTTTGTGATTTCTTGGTTTCTCATAAAGTCATTAGCCTCCATCTGTTCCATTCTAATTTTCAAAGAACTGTTTTATTCAGTGAGCTTTTGAACCTCCTTTTCCATTTGGCTAATTTTGCTTTTTAAAGCCTTCTTCTCCTCATTGGCTTTTTGAACCTCTTTTGCCAATTGAGTTAGCCTATTTTTCAAGGAGTTATTTTCTTCAGCATTTTTTTGAGTCTCCTTTAGCAAGGTGTTGTTCTGTTTTTCATACTTTTCTTGCATCTCTCTCATTTGTCTTCCTAGTTTTTCCTCTACCTCTCTAACTTGATTTTCAAAATCCTTTTTGAGCTCTTCCATGGCCTGAGCCCACTGAATATTTATTTTGGATGTTTGGGATACAGAAGCCTTGACTTATATGTCTTTCCTTGATGGTAAGCATTGTTCTTCTTCATCTGAAAGGATGGGAGGAGATATCTGTTCACCAAGAAAGTAGTCTTCTATGGTCTTACTTTTTTTCCCTTTTTGGGGCATTTTCCCAACCAGTTACTTGACTTTTGGGTCCTTTGTCAGGAGTAGGTTATACTCTGGGAATCTGTGAGATCTCAGTTCTTCCAAGGTGGCACAATCAAGCTTGTACTGGTCTCGATGCAGAGAGGGATTTTTGTGCCCAGAATCTTAGCAGATACTTCTCCACAGCCACTTGGCCTCCAGTTCCACTAAGTCAGCACTGGGGGCTGGTTTCAGATAAGCTGGATGGGCATGGCCTCCATACAGTGTGAGACAAAGACCAGCTCTCCTGGGGCCTCCACACAGAGCAGATGCAAGACTCAGCTCTTCAGTGCCCCCAGGGGTTTTTATGCTTTAACAATGAAGCTTCCCATATGGGCTGCTGTGCAGGCTCTGTAGCAGCTGCCTGCTGCTGGAGCTATGGGAAAGCCCTTCTTCCCTCCTGGTCTGCTGATTAAACCCTGTCACTGACCTTCGGGGCCTGTGGGCCGAGGGATTTGAGGCCCCACTACTGCGACTGGAGATTCTGCCCCCCCCCCCCCAGGTGTCCTCCTCCTAGAGTCTTGTCGTGCCACGCCGCCTCTCGGCAAAGGCTGGGCTGGGCTCTTCACTCAGCTCTGTGTTCAGTGCAACCAACATTTCTGTGGGCCTTTCAGGTCACTGTGGGCTGGAAATCTCCTCCACTCTGTTGTTCTCCACTTCTGATGCTCCAAAATTTATTGAGAGTCCCTCTCTACAGGTATTTTATGGGCTGTGGGGAGGACCCTGCGTAAGTGTGTCTTTCTAGTCCGCCATCTTGGCTCTGCCCCCTAACTTTCTTATCTGACTTACCAACTCTAGGAACTAACAACTTTTGTGGACACTTAATCCTTTGCTGCCTCTTAAAAGTTTCTGACCTTTTACTGGACCATGCTAGGTCACAGTTCTGATTAACTGTCACCTCTCAAAGCTGGGAGGACCTTTGACCCTGTGGAAACAGAACTCTTTCCTTTGTTTCCCACACTCTTGACTCCAGGGAAGGGATTGGGGAAAGGGAGACACCAGGGTTGTAAGGAGATATTTGAAAACTCCTTAATGATCAATCACAAAGCCTCCAGAGTCTGCTAAGATGCTTTTAGCTATTCTAAATTTTCACTATAACCTTAGCCTGGTCAGAGCCAGGACTACAGGAAGAAGAACCTTAAGAACTGTTTTTTTGAACTTTTACAATTTTTCTTGGTCCTCTAAATTGTACAGGCACAAAGCATTCCTTTTCAAGGTCTTTGGAGACTGAGCTTTTCCCATTTCTAACCTAGGGGCAAGTCTTGGGGAAGCCCTACTGAGTCCAGTCTCCAAGATCTGGTGGTCATGAAGCAGGAAGAAAAGGGGGATCCTGCAGGCACAAGTGTGAGGGTGGGAGTCCCTCCATGAAGGAGGGTCCTGGGATGTAGAGGGAGGGAGTGAGCCTCAGGAAATTAAAAAAAAAAGCACCTGCAATTTTCCCAAGGCCCTAGTTCCTAGAGAACTGGGAGAATTGAGAGAATTGGGCAAATGCTTCCCCTATGCTGCAGAAGGTGTGTCCAGGTCTGAGACAGCCTCATAACCCTTTGACCCAAATGGAACCTGAGAACATCAGGCCCAAAAAGCACCTCCAAGCCTTCCTAGATGCTTGGAGAGTGACCACAACTGCAATGTGAGAAAGGGATAGAGAGATAGGAGGCTTATGTACCTTCAGGTCTTGGCCAGAGAAGGGTTTGAGAGAGTCAGGGAATTCCTGGTAACAGGAAACCAAAGTATGTTGCAGTTTGGGGTGCTAGGAACCTAGAAATGCAAGGGTACAGGATAGGGGTTTGTCTCAAAAGTTTACTGTAACACCAGCTAAAGCAGGCCAGTTTCCTAGTGAGTCTATGCACTGCCTGTATACTCTCTCTGATCACGTCTTTTTACCATTTGCTGCCAAATCTCCCTGAGTTCACACTTTCCTACTCTCCCAGGTGCCATTTGCCCCCTAGAACTATAATTCCTCCCTCCTGAGGCAGAAGGAGTTTCTTCAAGCACCAAATTCCTGAAGACAACCCCTAGCAGATGGTCCTCATCTCTCCCTTCACAGAACAACTCTCTTCTCTCATATGAACTGTGCTAAGCAGTACTGTAAGAGGTGTGTTCATCCTTCATTGCCAAAGACCCATGCCTTCAGAGAAATGATGACATAACTTGCACTTGACTTTGTCTTGAGTGAGGGAGGGCTGTGCAGGTCACCACCAGCCTCACTTCTCTTCCAGAGCCATCTGAATCCAGTGATCAGACATTCATCAGGATGAGTGGAGATGACCCAGGATGAGGCAATTGGGGTTAAGTGACTTGCCCAAGGTCACACAGCTAGTGAGTGTCAAGTGTCTGAGGTGAGATTCAAACGCAGATCCTCCTGACTCCTGCACTGGTGTTCCATCCACTGAGCCACCTAACTGCCCCTAAGTAGCACTACTACCAGAACAAAGCCTGTCCATTCCCCAGTCTCTTCTCACCCACTCTGCTATAGGCTCTTCTATTCCTGAGAGACCACAGGAATCACCTTCCTTTAATTACTAACCTTCAGTTTGCCAGATACATCACACACTTCTACTTCATTTTCCTCTTCCCCTTTCCCTTCTCTGCACCCTTCCATTTTGTCATTTAGCTTCACAAAAAAGACAATTCATCTGTAGGTGAGGGGTTCAGAGGTGGGTTGGGGTGGGCCAGTTGCCTTGCGCAGAGGCACCAGTGATCTGGGCTGCTGAAATGAATGGGCAAATTCAGGGTTGCTTTCAAAGACATGGTCTTTTCCTTTTAGGGGTCCAGGTCCCATCCCCCCTTCAGAACTGGCCGCATGTCTTTTTTCCTTCCTTCCTCCCTCCCTCCCTCTCCCTTAGTCTCTCTGTCTGTCTCTCCCTCCTTTCCCCCTCCTCCTCCCTCCCTTCCTTTTTTCCTTCTGTAACATTGGAGCTTTGGGGCTCCAGTTTCTAGCAGGTTCACTCTTGATCCAGGCAGCCAGAAGGACAGCAATGGAAACATGATAAGGAGTTAACAGCTGACCCAGGCCTTTGTTATGCTTGATTTTAGATGAGTTGAGTGACACTCAGATCCTCCTAGTCCACTGCAGTTCCAAGTTAGCCCCTCACCTTCCTTGCTGTGATCCTCCTAGTATGTGAGGAGAATGCCCAAAGCTTCTCCAGGAGAGCATGGGGAGAGATGACTAAGCAGGGGTGAGAAAGTAGGGGGAAGAATTCAAAGAAGATCCTCTAGGGAAGGTACCCCAGAAGATTCCGAAGGAAATCCTGCTGCAAGCTTTGAGGGCAGGTTCCTGGGCACCCCTGGTCAGCCCACCATAGTTGGGGCAATCTATGGGATAGCCCTTCTAGAGTTACCTACTAGAATGACCACAGAATTCCCAGTCTGTCTGGCCAGATTCTGTGCCTGAAGAGCTCAGCAGTTCCCAAAACTTGGATACCTGTACAGGGTCCCCCATCCCAACATCATTACCAGGGTAAAAGTGTAAAGGGGGGAGGGAAAGAGTGGACCCTCGGGATGGGGGGGAGGGACGAAATGGTGCTGGACCATCAGTGGAACTCATTCCCCATCAGACACCCGGCAGCCAGAATGCTGTAGAGGAGCCTGTAGTTAGGCTGAGAACTTGGGGTGGAGAAGCATAGGGAGAAAGTAGAGGTACCCCAGTGACTAAACTTTAAGTAGGTGCGCCTCCACTTCCTCTATTCTGAATTCTCTGCAATCCACCTTCTGATCTCATTTTTCAAAAGAAACTGCTCCTTCCAAGTTACTAGTGATCTAATTGCCAAATCCAATGGCCTACCATCAATACTCTTTGTTCTGGACCTTCATGCAGCTGTTGACACTAAACAACCCTCTTCCTGATTCTCTTTTCTCTTGAGGTTTTCCCGAAATTACTCTCTCCTGGTTGCTCTTTTCTCTATATGATTACTCTCCTTTTCTGTGCTCCTCATCCAGGTCATGCCCACCCCTATTCGGTTGGCTCATTCTGTCTTAAGCCCTTTCTCTTCTTCCTCTATATTACTTCACTTGGTGATTTCATCAACTTCCATAGATTTAATTACCTCTATTGTGACGACTTTCAAATATAATTATCCACCCCTAACCTCTCTGTTGTCCTCAAGACTCCCATCTCTAGTTAGTTATAAGCCTTGTGCCTTGCACTGTGCTGAGCACTAGAAATAAAGAAAGGTCTTTGCCTCTGATAATTCTCATCCTTGAGTTCTTGGGGAAGACAATATATAAACAGGTACAAACAACTTATATGCAAGGTAAATAAGAAATCGTCAATAAATTTATTTTTATTTATTTTTATTTTTTTTTAAATTTTTTTATTTAACTTTTAACATTTATTTTCACAAAATTTTGGGTTACAAATTTTCTCCCCTTTTATCCCCTCCCCCCCCATACCCAAGCATTCTAGTTGCCCCTGTGACCAATCGGCTCTCTCCTCTATCCTCCCTCCCTGCCCTTGTCTCCGTCTTCTCTTTTGTCCTGTAGGGCCAGATAGCTTTCTTAACCCCTTGATCTGTATTTCTTATTTCCCAGTGGTAAGAACATTACATTTGATCCTAACACTTTGAGTTCCAACTTCTTTAGCTCCCTCCCTCTCCACCCCTTCCCCTTGGAAGACAAGCAATTCAATATAGGCCAAATCTGTGTAGTTTTGCAAATGATTTCCATACTAGTTGTGTTGTATGGGACTAACTATATTTCCCTCCATCCTATCCTGTCCCCCATTACTTCTATTCTCTTAAGATCCTTTCCCTCCCCATGAGTGTCGACCTCGGATTGCATTCTCCTCCCCATGCCCTCCCCTCCATCCTCCACCCCACCCTGCTTGTGCCCCTGTCCCCCACTCTCCTGTATTATGAGATAGGTTTTCCTATCAAAATGAGTGTGCATTTTATTCTTTCCTTTAGTGGAATGTGATGAGAGTAGACCTCATGTTTTTCTCTTGCCTCCTCTCTTTATCCCTCCACTAATAAGTCTTTTGCTTGCCTCTTTTATGAGAGATAATTTGCCCCATTCAACTTCTCCCTTTCTCCTCCCAATATTTCTCTCTCACTGCTTGATTTCATTTTTTTTTTAAGATATGATCCCATCCTCTTCAAATCACTCTGTGCACTCTGTCTCTATGTATGTGTGCGTGTGTGCATGTGTGTGTGTGTACTCCCACCCAGTACCCAGATACTGAAATGTTTCAAGAGTTACAAATATTGTCTTTCCATGTAGGAATGTAAACAGTTCAACTTTAGTAAGTCCCTTATGACTTCTCTTTGCTGTTCACCTTTTCATGGTTCTCTTCATTCTTGTGTTAGAAAGTCAAATTTTCTTTCCAGCTCTGGTCTTTTCATCAAGAAAATTTGAAAATCCTCTATTTCATTGAAAGACCATTTTTTCTCCTGAAGTATTATACTCAGTTTTGCTGGGTAGGTGATTCTTGGTTTTAGTCCTAGTTCCTTTGACTTCTGGAATATCCTATTCCATTCCTTTCGATCCCTTAATGTAGAGGGTGCTAGATCTTGTGTTATCCTGATTGTATTTCCACAATACTTAAATTGTTTCTTTCTAGCTGCTTGCAATATTTTCTCTTTCACCTGGGAATTCTGGAATTTGGCCACAATGTTCCTAGGAGTTTCTCTTTTTGGATCTCTTTCATGCGGTGTTCTGTGGATTCCTTGAATATTTATTTTGCCCTCTGGTTCTAGAATCTCAGGGCAGTTTTCCTTGATAATTTCATGGAAGATGATGTCTAGGCTCTTCTTTTGATCATGGTTTTCAGGTAGTCCCAGAATTTTTACATTGTCTCTCCTGATTCTATTTTCCAGGTCAGTTGTTTTTCCAATAAGATATTTCACATTATCTTCAATTTTTCGCATCTTCTTGCTATGTTCTGTGATATCTGTCTTTCTCATAAAGTCCTTAGCGTCCATCTGTACCATTCCAGTTTTGAAAGATCTATTTTCTTCAGTGAGCTTTTGAATCTCCTTTTCCATTTGGCTAATTCTGCTTTTGAAAGCATTCTTCTCCTCATTGGCTTTTTGAACCTCTTTTGCCAATTGAGTTAGGCTAGTTTTCAAGGTGTTAATTTCTTCACCATTTTTTTGGTTCTCCTTTAGCAGGGAGCTGATCTGCTTTTCATGCTTCTCTTTCATCCCTCTCATTTCTCTTCCCAGTTTTTCCTCCACCTTTCTAACTTGATTTTCAAAATTCTTTTTGAGCTCTTCCATGGCCTGAGCCCATTGGGTGGGCTGGGGCACAGAATCCTTGATTTCTGTGTCTTTGCCTGATGGTAAGCATTGTTCTTCCTCATCAGAAAGGAAGGGAGGAAGTGTCTTTTCTCCGAGAAAGTACTCTTCAATAGTTTTATTTCTTTTCCCTTTTCTGGGCATTCTCCCCAGCCAGTGGCTTGACCTCTGAATATTCTCCTCACACCCACCTCACCTCCTGATCCTCCCAGCCAGCGTTTGGGGACTGGGATTCAAATGCTGCTTCCCGCCTTAGGGCTTTTGGCGGGGGCAGGGCTGCTATTCAGTGTGAGAATTAAGTTCAGATGGTCAGGTCGGGGCAGGGCCGCCTCTCAGGCACCGTTCCCTGGGGGGGGTTATGCACAGACCTTCCACAATGGATCCAGGCTCCCGCCCGCTTGGGGAGCCCCTGTCTGCAGCTGCCTCTCAGCTTCTATCTCCCGGGGGGGCCCGAGCCATGGGGACACCCCACTCCCCTCTCGACCTGCCAAAGAGACTCTCTCACTGACCCTCGTCACCTGTGGGGGGGGGGCTTGTGCCGCCACTGGATATCCCGTCCCTGAAGCCTGCTCGGATCTGTACCTCTCGGAGCCCCGGCTGCCGCAGGTCTGGACTGGGCTCCGCGTCTGCAGCGCGACGGACCTTTTGCGAGAGGTTTGCAGGTCCCTCTGTGGGTGGAGGGACCCGCGTGGCCGCTGGAGATCCCGAGCCCACTCGGATCTTTTCCTCACGGTGTCGTGGCCGCTGCAGGGCTGCACTCAGCTCCCAGTCCCGGCGCCCACTCCACAGCGCAAAGGACCCCCCGCGAGAGGTTTGCAGGTCTCTCCGGAACAGAAATCTCCCTCGCTCCAATATTCCGTGGCCTCTGGGTGCAGAATTCGCCGTGAGTTACTCCCCTCTAGCCGTTCTGTGGGTTGTGGGTTCGGAGCTATGTGTATGTGCATCTTTCTACTCTGCCATCTTGGCTCCGCCCCGAAATCGTCAATAAATTAAGAGGAATTTGGAAAGTCGGGAGGACTAGCCCTTCAGATGTGAAGGCTGGCTGAGCCCCTTTCAGGACTGTTTGTCCACCTTTGATGTCCATCTTCGCCCAATTCTAACCTGCTTCAAGAGACTATAATATGCACAGTAAACCCTCTCAGTAAATCAGATTGAGGGAAATCAACAAACCTCAAACCCACTGGTGAATTAGGATGATATTTACCCCAAGCATGTAAATACTTCTACTGGCCGAATGGGTGAATGGGAACAATTTGTTCCAATGGAAATAAAAGTTGTTGAAGCAAGTGTTGTAGACCACTTAGAGACATCACAGACATTACCTTAGAGGCTAAGGTAATCACTGTATCCTAGGCCATCCCCAGGTATCTTAACTTTTGTCCAGTCACTGGGCTGCCATGACTCTGGAACAGGGAGTGAAACTGACCACTTTGTACAACTCTGTCTCACTTAAATCCAATTCACATGCAAGTCAAGAATCACCCCATGATCTCTTTATGGTAGATCTCCGGAAGTTCTAGAAAACAATGTCTTCAGGAGAAGAAAAACTTTCTTAATATTGCATCAATAATGTCACGTGGAGAATAATGTTTGGTAAAGAGAAAAAAACAGAGTTCTTTGATCAAGGGTATAAAAATTGGGGTGATTTAGGTAAATTTTGTAGTCTCTCTTGCAGGCTACCTGTTTGTCTGGATACTGCATGTGACAATCAATAAACTTCTCATTAACTTTAGATAATTTTTGCTTTTTATGACCCAAAAATGATGACGAGAAGGGAGATTACTCTGATGGAGTTGAGGAGGGCTACAACTTTTGTATGGAAATTGGACACTAGTAAGCAGGTAAAAGGCCCTGAAATGTCTACACCTCCCCCACCCCCAATTGCTCCTACTCTGTCAGTCTGGAAAGGGAATCTAAATGAACTAACTTGACATTCAGGCTGATTTTCACATGTAGTCAGGGGTTCCTGCAGTCTAGGGATCTGGACAAAGGTTCCACCTGGGATTTTTTTAGAGGAGCAGGTTAACAAATCAGCCAATCAGGTATGCTGCGGGACAAATTAGCCAACCTGGTATGCTTCATGAAATTGAAGTGTTAAATGTTTTGTTTGTAAGCATTATCTGTTCTGTGTTTTGATAAATCCAAATTGACTTTTTTCTACGGCCCAGATCAGCTAAAGGAAAAGGAATAAAGAGTGGAAGCTTTTCTGTGGAACTTTCAAAGCCCTCCAAAAGAGATATGCACGTCTCCCTCTCTCTCTTTTTCTCCAATCGGCAGGAATTTATGGCATGGTAAACTAATTAGAAACTTAATTTGCAAATGAAATGTAATTTCTCTACTGTGAATTGCCAAATTGTGATTTGGATGGTTTCATAAATGCCAAAATATCTCAGTAAGTTTTAGGGTCAAAATTCTGTAGGATTTGTTTTAAGGAAAAATAAGAATGTAGACATACATGATTTTATTACACTTCATCAATACTGCATTTTTAAAAATAAATTGAAGGTTTTGACAACCCTGTGTTGAGCAAATCTATTGGCACCATTTTTTCCAATAGTAAAGATGTCATCAAGGGCTCTGGATAGGAAATATATCTTAAAGTAGGAGAAACTAACACTAATATCTAAGAATTCTGTTTTCTTATTTTCCTAGGAAACAGTATGTGACCATTTATTTATATAGGAAATTAGTTATTTTACCTTACTGCTAGATTAAGCGACTCCTCACTTGATCTAGTAAGCTGACAATCAAACACTTTTTGGAAACATATAAGCATTATTCATTTTCAAAATGATTACCTTTCTAAGAAATCCTCCATCATACTGAAATTTTAGTACTGTTTATTAAACCAAAAGGGATCAAAACACAATGATACATTCTGTTCTTTATACATGAAAGGATTTAAAATCAGAAGCTAACTTGATTTCCTTTTCTTTCTTCTGAATTTTTTTCATTATGGGACTGAGAGGCACTGGGGTGAAAAAAAGCCTTCAAGGTCATTGACTTCAATTTAAAAAATGAGTGTTTTGCAACATTTCAGGAGTAAGTGGACTTTTTGCTACATTTTGATCCTTAACTCTCAATAAGCAAAGAGAAATTAGAGTTCTAAATAAATTTTGAGCTCTGTTTAAGGCAAGAAGATTCAAAATTCAAATACTTCACTGCACCAATTTATGCTATGCCAACTGCTCCAACACTACAGACAAAATTAACATGAAACAGTACATCACCATCATTACTAACTGCTTTAAATCTGTTATATACATGCATATCAAAATTCTACCAGATCAATTGATATTTGTAATTATAATTTCAGAGTAACATCTGTACATGTTCTGAATCTAGTTAGTAAGAAACCTTGACCTAAGTCCAGGCCCCTTTCTAATGTACTATTAGCACCAGGACATGATATTTTCCCTGGTGGACTTTGCTCAAACAGATATCACCACAACAGCAACTGTTCTGTAGGCTTTCCAGGAGATTCATGGCGAATACAGTGAAATAAAATGCAGGTAGAAGGTGCAAGTGGTCACTTTGGTCTCAAGGCTTAGATTGTCTTGTCATGTTGATCAAATTCTGTACAATGTTTTCCTGTGTGAGAGAAAGGGTGAGCAAGTTTGTCATTTTACAAAAGAATATATTTATACTGAAGCATATTCTGGGCAGTGAGGTTACTGAGAAGGATAGAAAACAGGAAATTGCGGGTCATAAATCTTCTGCCCTTTTTTTCTGGTTGGACATTATATATATATGATATATATATATCATATATGTGAGATTTTATATATATATATATGTATATATATATATATATATATATGTATATATATATATATATATATATATAGAGAGAGAGAGAGAGAGAGAGAGAGAGAGAGAGCACAATGCTTGATTTTGACAACCACATATTAAGAAGAATATAGATGAATTGTCCTAGAGCCAAATGAGGGTGGCAGAGATGTTGAGAAGGTTGAAGAACATGAAGAATGTGCCATATTAAGATCTATTTATAGAAGCAGGGATATGTTCAGTCTGGAGAAAAGAAAATGTAGGGGAGTGGCACATGGGAGCAGTCTTCAAATAACTGAAAGTCTGTTTTACAGAGAAGATGGATTGGACTTGGTTTTCTTGGTTCAAGAAGAGGAGCTAGAAGCAACAGGCAGAAGTTTCAGGGAAAAATTTTAATAGGCTGTAAGGAAATGCTTCATAAACAATTGGAACATTAAAAAATGGAATGGCTATCTAAGTAGGGATAATGGGTGCCCTCTCTGGCTATCTACCATGTGTCTTCATTGGTCAGATCACGTTTATTTGGAATATTGAACAAAAGTCTTGAGTGACTTTGAATGTATTTACTACAACTATAAAGCATGGCTTAATGTTTGGAGGGTGGATTGGATGAGGCAAGTGTGAAATCAATGCTAATAAGAAAGAAAAGTTTATCAGCCCTGTTCTCTGTGTGTATTCATTATTTGATTCTTTACATTCCTTTACATACCATTGTTGAAGCATGCAGAAAGTTTTTAACTCTATAGATGGCAAACATCTGGGACAGAATAATGATTGTTTTATGGACTCATCAAGTGTGGAAATGTAGACTTTAAAAAGTCTCATGAAGGCATAGTTCAAACCATCCCTAAATTTAGCTCATTACATAGGAGTTCTGATGAGCAAGGAAACTAGAGTTTTGTTATTAGCACATGACACAGTCATTCTTTCCTGGGGAAGGGGTGGAAAATTAGATTCCCTTTTCATGTTGCTGTCATCTAGCAAGCTGAACCCAAATAAGTATCTTCCTGGCAGTGATTTACAGCTCAGTTCATTAGTCTTCATGCCAAACTATCAAAGATACACAGATTGAAGTTTGCATTCCCTAAGATGAGACATTTCTAATAGGAGTGGGTAAGTGATTGAGAAAATATACTTACCATAATTTCAACAATTTCTAAGAGGCTGTGCACTGCCATTTGAAAATACTTTTCCTTACTTCTTCTGCGAAACTTTCCAGCCTTCAATACAAATAATATAGTATGTCATCATAAGAGGAGAAGGTTTTATCTTCAAGGAATATTTTCTCATTAAATGGGATGGTTGAGACAATATTTGGAAACAAAGAAAAATTGGGGCTCATTACTGTTTACTTCACAGTATTTTTAAGCAGGAAAATGTGGCCACGTGATGATATGCCAGAAAATCTAGGTAAGCCAGGGTATGAAAATTATATCTTTGATGTAGTCTTACTGAAACAGACATTCCAAGAGTGCCTGGCCACCTGGTTTCATGATTTCATGATTTATGAGTCTAACTTAAAATGATTACAGAGATTCTTCATGATTAGGATTATCATGGGAAAATTATTTTGAATTGAGTGGATGCAAAATAGAATGAAATTTTGTTCACTGTTACCTTATACTTTTTCTCTCTCTTCTTCCTTCTCACTTTTATCTTTGGTTTCATTTCTTGCTCATTGGACAGTTCAGGTTGGAGAGATGGCAAGGTTTCTAGATGACTGCTTGGATGAGGTGGATCGATATTTGCTATGAATGAGAAAAAAAGCAGGAAAATACCAATGCCTAATTAATTAAGTGAATTATATGTACCTACTTGAGTGCATTGGGCCAGAAATGCTACCATGTTTAAAAGAAGTAACCTCTTATGAAAAGTACAAGGTTGGTAGGAATTATAAATCAATAGCACAGGGCTGAATGGAGTTGAAAAGAATTGAGAGAAATAAAAGCAAGTGTAGTGTGACATAAAAACATTGGTAAGCCTAGGAAGAAAGTTTCTGCTTAAAATTATTTGACATTCGTTTGAGCTGCAGGATAAATGAAAGATGAACAATATATTGTTTAAAGGAGAAGAGGGAAAGTTGTAAACATGGATGGGAAATACTCCCAAAAATTTCTGTGAGAAATTGCCTTGTACATCTGGCTGAGGTTTCTCTGTAATTCTGTAGTCAATCAAACTAGATCTAAGACCGCCATGCTCTTTTGACCTCTCTTCTTTTAGGCTAAAGTTTTGTGGAAAATTAGGAAGGACTTTTCCACCAATTTTCTGTTTGTTATCCATGGGTATCAATGTATGATGGGGATTCACGGATGATAGGAGTGATTTTGAATTTCCTGGGCAAGAAGATGATATGTTAGGTTTTCCCTTCACTTTGGGGAAAGCCTTTTCTGTGATCAGACTCCACATAACTATGAAAGTCTAAATCCCAAGCATCTCTTATGTGATATCAAGGAAATATTTGGAAAAAGAGTGGAATGGAAAAATAGAGAAACCCAGAGATCTCTCTGAAGGATTAGTTTTGAACTGGAAGATAGAAATTTTGGTGTTACTATTCCTAGGTATTCTACAGAGTACTAGGTATGAGCTTTGGTGACCAGTTTGACTACCAAGAGTTAATGCAAATTAATGAGACCTTTTCAGAAACTCATGCAAAAATGTATATTTCCATATGATTTGCCATTTCCAAAAAATGCCTTTGGAATTTTATTCATTTTTATTTTAATGGTTTTATGCCAAGTTGGAATTCCTTTCTTTGAATTATTTATTTTTACTTTATGTGCCACAAAGGACCAGAATCAAATTATGCTATTTTCACATTCAATTGTTCCATGGGAACATATTCATTACCCAATCATCATTTCCCCCTCCCCCATTTAGTAAGGTTCCAAAAGACTGAGTTGTTTTCGTTTTTTTTTTTTTTTTTAACAAAAATCAATGTCTAAGAAAGGGAAGATTTTTCTTTTGAGATAATTGAAATCAAAGTAAAACAGGTCTTTTCTACTCCCCATTGACAGTATATTCCTACACAGCCTTATTTCTCATTCTCCTGAAGTGAGAAGAAACAAGAAAAAAGTGATCAATCTCTTCTCAAAGAAAGATCTAGACCAAGGCTCACCTATCACTTGATTCAGATCCCGTTCTTTTGCCTTTGGAAATTTAGTCAGGAGATAATGTTGGCTTGCCATTGGATCCAGGAAGTGACTGGTAATCTGAATTTCATTGTATTCCTGATTCTTAGGTTAATTTAAAACTTTCTGCTTGAACTGACTCTTCCTAGTAGGATTATTGTCACAAACCTTCTTCATGGCCTTTTCTGAGGCACCCTTGACTTGGGAATCAGAAATGACTGATTCTAATGAGAAAAGAGAAATGGCAAGCATGAAGTCTACTAAGAAAGGGTGATGCGTCTAGTCTTCACAACATTTTGTACTTTGTATTCTAGAAAATATAGAGAGAATGAAGCTTTCCAAAAGGAGAGAAACAACATATTCCATGAAAGAGGAGGAGAAGAGAAAGGAACAAGGCAAAGGCAAGGACACTGCTCATTATAGGACCTAGGAGAAAAACCTCGTTCTTCTTTTTGGAGACTTTGACATCCAAACCTTGGAAGCCACATTCTTTAGGAAGTTATTCATACAAGAATGGAAAGTTTTTACAGAATTAGTTTTTTTCCCCAATGCAATCACCTTGGGATGGCACTAATTTCTAATTTTATAGTGTTAACCTTTGTGCAAAACTTTACAGGAATGTAATTTTTTTTGATCCATTTCAGGAAGAAAAACAAAATGTCAGTTACAGAACAATCATACTCTTTTCTAATAGAAACTGTGTCTTTAATTTACTCATCTTTTCTTTTTTTTCTTTCTTTTTGCCTTACCTTAAAATGAAATAGAGTACTCAAGAATAAAGAATTTTTCTTTGTCGTAACTGAAGACCAGGTAAGCCTCTTCTCTCTGGCACCAAATTCTGGGAATTTGATAAACACTTTCCCAGGCATTTCTGTTACTTATCTCTGGGAAATTTTGGTGAAGTCAAGAGTGTGAATTTTCAGGAAGGGAAGAAAATATTCTCATTCTTCTCCTCAATTTTATAAGGACTCAAGTTTACAGTAATGAGAAGCCCAGGTTTAAGAGCAGAGAATTTCTCTCATGACTAAAGAACCAGACTTGAAATGATCTGAATAACATTTCAGAATCCCAGAAAAAATTCTGAAATCACAGTCTGGAAACCAGAGGCAGAACTTGGCCACTACAAAGGCCTGAGTACCAAGGGGAGCCTTGAATAAGAGCTTCGGTGACTAAGCTGAATTACTGCGACTGTGCATTATTAATACTTAAAAAAACACCTGCAAGAATTTGTATTCCCACACGATTAGTTATTTCCAAAAAAAATCTTAGATGGTAACACACACTTTTCAAAAGTCTTACTCTTGCTCATAGCTATAAAGAAATTTTCTTTTACAACCTCCTTTAAGATCTTATTTGTTAGCTTAGACAAAAACTGAATTTATACTACAATTATACCTCATTTTCTATATAGAAAACGAATTTGCAATGCATAATATTTTCACTTAAAATCTTGCTTGTCTATTTCTTCTGTACAATCTAGATGTCATCCTAAATAAATAAAATTCACTCACTCCTCCTGTCCAATATGTTGAAAAGTCTTGTCCCATTTTTTATCTATTTCCTATTCTCTCTTCTGGGACAGTCATCCCCCTGGTGCAGGTTCTTGTCACTTCACACTTGGATGAATACTGCAATGATTTTCTGATTACTCTCAACGCTTCCAGAATGCCCACTCCAGTGCCTCCTCCAATCACCTATCAAAGTAATTTCCCCAAAGCTTCAATTTTACTATTGAGTTTTACTAAGTTACTCAATAGACTCAATGGGCTCCCACTACCATCAATGTCAAATATATAATCCTATGTTTGGCTTTAAAAATTCTTCACAACCTGTACAGTTCCTACATTTTATACTTTCACTCTCCTCCAAATACTACTCTTCTTGCTTTTCTTTAAATACAACTCTCTATTTCCTGATTCAATGTTTTTTCATTGACTGTCTCTCATGCTTGGAGTCCTTTACTTTCTTGTCTCCACTTCCAGGCTTTCATCAAGACTCAATTCAAATTCTTCCTTCTGCCAAAGTTTTTTCCCAATTCCTCCCACTTCTATTGTCTTCCCTTTGAGATGACCTCCAATTTAATTTTGTATGATGTAATGGTACATAGTTGTTTGCATGTTATCTTCCTTATCCTCTCCTCTCCTTTACTCTCCTCTCCTTTCCTCAAATTTCAAAACAAAATTGATCTTTAAAGAATGAGGAAGAATGCAATGGAAAGAACCTTGGCTCTAGAATTGGAAGACATGGATTCAAATTCTGCTCCTGATGCTAATTTTTGAACCTTGGACAAATAATTTAAGTTTCCTGGGCCTTAGTTTTTTTTCAGCTGGGTAATAGGATATTTTGACTAGATGGAACCCAAAGTCCTTTCCAGCACCAAAACTATGAATCTATAATTTTTCTTGTCAATTCAAGGAAAAGTAGTAAAGTAGGTTCCTCCTAGATCTTGGGACATTTACCATACCCAATCAAATACTTTTTACACATCTACCCTAACACATTGTTATCAAATCAAAGAAAAAAAAAGATTGTAGGAAACCACCCCAATTCATCCTTTCCAATAAAGGAAAAACAAAAAAACCCTGGATCAAGACCTACCAGTCACTTGATTGTGACTCAGTTCATTCTTTTCCTCATTTAATTTGACCAGAAGGGAATCTAGAACGTCAAAAGTATTTGACGTATGACTGAAAGACTGCAATGCTGTCTCACTTTCCTCATCTTTAAGTAGACTGGATGACTGTGCTGTACACTCGATCCTTCCACCAGTCTCACTGGGGCATGCCTTCTGCTCATCTTTGTCCATGGTGGGTTTTTTCTGCACAATGTGAAATGATGAAACCTAAATAGAAATAGAGATATGCTTAAGACTAATTTGTATGGGGCATTGTACAACTGAGAATATTTAAAACTCTCCTGTTTGTTCCCCAGGAGATCTCTCTCTCTCTCTGTCTCTCTGATACACACACGGGCGCACACACACACACACACACACACACATATACATATACACACATATATATGTATATATACACACAGAGAGAATATGTATCAATATTAACAGAATATTGTATATATCTACACATACATGCATGTTCACACACATATGTGCACATACATGTATATATGTATATAAATATGTATATGTGAATATGTGTAAAAGAGGTGTGGGGATGAGGAGGGGCAAAAGGAAAGAAAAAATTATGGAAATGGAAAATGAAGACAAAGAAATAAATAGGTTTTGTTTTGTTTTAAGAAAAGCTATGTAATCTTTGAGCTATATCAGTTGGGCACAACCTTAGTTATGTTTTTCAAGTTTCTCTGGCCTAATTTTTAATCTCTTGATCCTATGTTGGCTCCCAGAAAATAAGGCATATCTTATTTAATATTTCAAAAACTATCTATTATCTCCCTCTCTCACCCCCTCATTTCCTTCATACTTTCTTAGATATTAAATACTTTTCCTTTGATTTCTCAGGTATCAGAATTAAAGTTCAGTTGATCAATTGAAGACAGAGATCCAGAATTATAACTACAATCGAGGAGGCAATACATTTTTCTTGCCTTCTAGGGTACAGCTTTCCTACCACAAAAGAAGAGATGTGCTACCACTACCTTCTTCACAAAAGTATTTGTGGTTGCTGAATATACAATAGTGGACTAGGGTTGATCATAGACAGGTCCACTGCACCTCGGGTGTCCACCCTGACCCATTTTCATTTGTAGTAGAAAAGACGGTTCAGTAATGTTTCTGTATGATAGTCAAGATTTACTTTGACCTTAGCAAAACAAGATGACTACTCACAAATTGATTTCAGTCTTGCTCAAGATCTTTAGTTGTATGAGCATCAATCAGCCCAAACCTATTTTCTTGCTTTCCAGGGCAGCTAGGTGGTGCAGAGGATAGAGCACCATTGCAGGAGTCAGGAGGACCTGAGTTCAAATCTCACCTCAGACACTTGACACTTACTAGCTGTGTGACCTTGGGCAAGTCACTTAATCTCAATTGCCTCATCCTGGGTCATCTCCAAGTCATCCTGATGAATATCTGGTCACTGGATTCAGATGGCTCTAGAGGACAAGTGAGGCTGGTGACCTGCACAGCCCTTCCTCCCTCAAAACAAAGTCAAGGGCTAGTCATGTCATCATTTCTCTGATGGCATGGTCTTTTTCGGCAATGAAGGATGAATACGCATATTTTCTTGCCTTCTATTACTTGTGAATTGGAAAGAACTTCAACTTCCATTTGTTTCAACCTTTCGTCCTGTGCAGTAATCTTTTTGCTTCATCCAGACTGGCAGTCATCATACTGAACTACTGAATTTTAGAGTTCAAAGGGACCTAGGTGACCATTTGAGACAACACATACAGAAAAGGAAGCTCTACTGTAACATACCTGACAAAAGGGTGTAAAGGTACTTGTTTAAGCCTTCCAAGAATGAAAAATCTGATGCCTTCTAAGCCAGCCCATTAGACTTCTGAACAGATCTAATTATAAGGAGGTTTCTCTGACATCACAAATTTGCCTCTCTGCAACTTGCAATCATTGCTCCTTCGTATAGTCTTACTAACAGATGGCTTGAGCCTCAATATCTAACGAAGAACTAAGTTCAAATTTAGCCCCAGACCCTTCACTAGCTGTGTGCCCTGGGAAAGTTACTTAATCCTTAAATGACTCACTTTTCCTCAACCATAAAAGGGAAATAACAATAGTCTTGCTAACAGGGTAGTTGTGAGGGTCAAATGAGACAAGATTTTTTTTTTTATAGCACTTAACAAAGTGATGGGAATGTTATAGGCATTTAATAAATACTTGGTCTCTTCCCTTCCTTTCCTTTTATTCCTGTAATGTATAGTTGGTGCTTCAGCCAAATTCTACTAGGCTCCTACAAACAAATATTTTCTGTTGCCCTTTACTCTCCCAGAGTTGAAAGTCATGACCTATAAAAAAGTTCACTTATTTTCATGTCTGCCTTGAGCAACCCTCTTCCCATTATTCACTTACCTGAGAGTGAAAAGTTTACTCCATATTCAAACCAGCAAGTCTAAAGTCATATGCTTTGGAACTGTAAGCCCCTTATATACTCCTGGAGTGTCTACCAAAAACGTCATCAGTAAAGAAACTCACCAATCAATTAACGCCATACTTAACATACTCATCCAGAAGGAATGTTTAAGTATCCCCTGCTTTGGATAGTCACACCCAATCAAGTCATTCTAAACCACCAAGCTCAATGTCTATTTCCAAAGTATGTACCCATGTATGAACATAGAACACAGGAATTTGGAATAAAAATGTAGGACAGTTTAGACATTTTAATGCTTCAGTAGACTATAAAGTTCTTGAGGATAATGACTGTCTCATGTTTATTATTCTGATCCCATACACCAGGCTAATTTTGAAAAGAAAGTTCTTGATTGATTGATTAATTGATTGATTGACTACTAGGTGCTAAGTCAATTGTTACTTCCTAATCAGAACCTTGTTACTGGGAGTGAGAGAGAGTGGGAAGCAGAAAACCTTGAACCAACAAATACTTCCTTGGGGAAAATTTATAGAAGAAAGGTTTGGTGTTTCCCCAATTCCCAGCCCAAACACCATACTCTCAAAGCATCACCATTTTAGAGCCGAAAGGATCTAATGGATCATTGAGAGCAAGTCTTCGGAGAGAGAGGAATCTCTCATCAATTCATGATGAGACTGAGCTGATATAGAGTCAATAGGGTTCAAGATGAATTAGAAGACACAGTGAAGGAAGCAGAATCAGTAAAATGTGAGTTCAAATCCTGCCTCAGACACTAGCTGTCTTGTTAAGTCACTTAACCTGCCTCAAGTAAGATACCATACTTAAAAGTGTTTACCAAACCTTAAGACTCTATTTGATGGTAACAACCATCATTGTTACATGTTCACTTACCACTAGAGCTAGAAGTCACCTTAAAGACTACTTTTTTCCATTCCCCTCATTTTAATAATAATATTTTGTGGAGCATTTTATGAGTGTTATCTCATATGATCCACACCATCATTTATATCATAGGAAACAAAGTCTCAGAGTTAGAGCCTGGATAGAGATTGAACCCATTTTGTGTCAGCCAGACCATTGCAATTTGACCTCCATCAGGGGCACAAAGATATAGGAAACAAAAGAGAATCTTACCTGAATGGTAAGAAAGGTCCTGAAAATATAAATTCATGGCTGCAAGAAAGTAAATATTTCTCTCACTTCTTATGAAAATACCAAGTTCTGAAAATTAGCTCTGCCTTTGTTGTTTACATATATAAATATATTTGCATAAATACACAAGAATATACACATAAATAGATGTATATGTTTACTTGTGAATTGTGTACATATCTGTGTTATGCATATGTGTGTTTGTGTGTGTATTTGAAGAATCCTAACCTGTTTTCAAAGTAATCAAAGCTATCTCTAGTTACATTGTGTGTGTGTTCATCCTTTGTTTACGAAGAAGACCATGCCATCAGAGAAATGATGACATGACTTGCCCTTGACTTTGTTTTGAGGGAGGCAGAGCTGTGCAGGTCACCAGCCTCACTTGTCCTCTAGAGCCATCTGAATCCAGTGACCAGATATTCATCAGGATGACTGGAGATGATCCAGGATGAGGCAGCTGGAGTTAAATGACTTGCCCAAGGTCACCCAGCTAGTGAGTGTCAAGTGTCTGAGGTGAGATTTGAACTCAGGTCCTCCTGACTCCTGCAATGGTGCTCTATCCTCTGCACCACCTAGCTGCCCCTATAGTTACATTAAAATGTTCTAAATCACTATTGGTTAGAGAAATGCAAATTAAAACAACTCTGAGCTATCACCACACACTTATCAGCTTGGCTAATATGACAGAAAAGGCGAATCACAAATATTGAAGGGGTTGTAGGAAAATTAAAACACTGAGGCATTATTGATGAAGTTGTACAATGATTCAGTCATTCCACTGAAAGTTATTTAGAAAAATGCCCAAAAGGTTATAAAACCATCATACCCTTTAACCAAGTAATAACACTACTAAGTCTTTATCCTAAAGAAATAAAAAACAAAAAGGAAAAATACTTATACATACAAAAATACTTATAGCAGCTCTTTTAATGGTGGCAAAAATTGGAAATTGAGGATGTCTATCAACTGGGGAATGACTGAATAAGCTGTTGGATAGGATTGTAATGGAATACTATTTTGCTATAAGAAATGATGAAAGGGACCCTCTCAGAAAAATTTACATGAACTGATGCAAAATTAAATGAGTAGAGCTATAACATTGTACATAAAAATAACAGAATTGTACGGTGATCTGCTGTGAATAACTTGGCTCTTCTCAACAATATAATGATAGAAGAAAAATCTGAAGGACTTATGATGAAAAGTACTGTCCATTTCCAAAGAAAGAACTGGTGGAGCCTGAATTCAGAGAACAGATGGTTTTTCTTTACTTCATTTTTTCTGCATTTTCTTTCATAGCATGACCTAGGTGGAACTGTATTTTACCTGACTACACAGGTATAACTTATGTCAATTGTTTGCCTTCTCAATGAAAAGAGATGAATGGGATGGAGAGAATTTGGAACTCAATTTGAAAAAGAATGTTAAATTTGTTTTTGCATGTAATTGGAAAAATAAAGTATTAAATTAAATAAAAATTAATAAAGTATAATAAATAATAAAAATTTTATAATAAATAATAATAAATTTATAATACATAAAAAATTAAATAAAAATTAAAAACCATGCTTTGAGTAAAGGTAGTGGAGTATGGTAAAGGAATGAAATTTTGATACTGTGTGAAGTATTCTGGAGTAGGACCTTTTATATTTTCCTGGAGGATCAATTTAGTGACCTAGCAGTGAATTCCTCTTTTCAAGGTTACTCATTAACAAGGACTTAACAGCTTGCTGCGCAGCCCCAAGATGAATGTCTACTTGAAATTTTGTAACTTGGAAAGGAGAAGTTGGAAAGGAAATAAATCCTGAGCCTCCCAATCTGGGCAATAAGGGATATAAAAAGATCTTGTGCACTCTAGAAATGCTTCCTATACCTTTTGCATCATTTGAATGCAACCCTTAGATTAATAGTTTGAAGATGGAACTACTTTCTCCTAAGGAAGTTGAGTCATACATGCAGAATGATTGGGTTATTTATATGATGTATTAGATTTTTCACTCTCTCTATATGTATCATATATATGTATATATATAGTTACAAATGCATACCCAATATGCATTTGTGGTTGTTCAGTTATGTCTGACTCTTCATGACTCCATTTGGGGTTTTCTTGGCAAAGATGTTTGCATTTCTGGGTGACTTCAGTGCCATAGTAGGCACAAACCATCAGATATGGCAAAAAGTCATTGAGAGTAACGGAGTTGGGAAACACGATAGCAATGGGCACTTACTACTGAAGATTTGTGCATCTCATGACCTCATTACCAGCAATGTGTGCTGTTTGCCTAAATGCAAAGAAACTTCATGGATACACCCTCCTAGCAAACATTGGCGTTTAATAGACTATGCCATTGTAAGGAGAACAGATAGAGAGGATGTGAGAGTGACAAAGACTGCTAGATGGATCATAGACATATCCTCTAGAAGCTAAATATTCACATTCAATAAAAGCAGCAACCCCAAGGCAAGATGACTACCAGAATACTTAATGTCAACAGATTCAAGAGCTTCCCTGAGCAGAATAGTTTTTTTGCTAACTTGAGGGGAAGGCTGAGCCAATATATGGTTACCAATGGTGGACAGAAAAGAAATTGGCAGCTTTCTGAGATTTGGTGCAGAGCATTGCAAAAGAAGGAAGCATTTAGCTCCATCAAAAGTAAAGTACAAGTGAAGCTTAGACAGATGCAGAATTCTTGGTTCAGTAAGAAGGCAGATGAAATTCAATTTTATGCTGATGGTAACAAATCAAAGTGCTTTTATGATGCCCTGAAGGATATTCATGGGCCAAAGACACATATGGTGTATTTCAGCTACTCAGGACTGATGGTGCCACATTGATTAGTGATAAGGACGTGATCCTGGGGAGATGGGCTCAACAATTTGTAGTGTTCTCAACAGACCATGAACAATCAATACTGAAGCCATTGACCATATACCTCATGTTGAAGTCAGTTCCTCTCTAGCCTAATTTCCAATTGAAGAAGAGGTTTTGAATGTCATCAGACTCCTCTCCTGTGGCAAATTATCTGGTTCTGCCTCTATTCCAGCTGATATTTACAAGGTTCACTGCTAATACAGAAGCTGACTGAAATTTTCTGAGTTATAAGACAAGAGAAGGTTATCCCCCAGGAGTTCAAGCATGTCTCCATTGTCCATCTCTATGACGGAAAAGGAAATAGATTATCCAGTGACAATCATGGGGGTGAGGAGTCTCTCTCTTAGTCATTGCTGGCAAGATTCTTGTCAAAGTCCTCCTTAGTAGGGTGATCCTTCATTTGGAAGATGGTCATCTATCTGAGAGCCAGTGTGTCTTCAGAAAGGACCAAGGAACCATTGAGATGGATTTTGCTACCTGACAACTCCAGGAGAAATGCTAGGAACAGCATTTCTTTTATTTTATTTTTTAAAATTTATTTATTTAACTTTTAACATTCATTTTCACAAAATTTAGGGTTTCAAATTTTCTCCCCATTTCTCCCCTTCCCCCACCCCAAAACACCGAGTATTCTGATTGCCCCTATCACTAATCTGCCCTCTCTTCTATCATCCCTCCCTTTCCTTGTTCCCATCTTCTCTTTTTTTCCTGTAGGGCCAGATAATTTTCTATACCCCATTACCTGTATTTCTTATTTCCTAGTAGCAAGAACAATACTCGACAGTTGTTCCTAAAACTTTGAGTTCCAACTTCTCTTCATCCCTCCCTCCCCATCCATTCCCTTTGGGAAGGCAAGCAATTCAATATAGGCCATATCTGTGTAGTTTTGCAAATGACTTCCATAATAGTCATGTTGTATAAGACTAACTATATTTCCCTCCATCCTGTCCTGCCCCCCCATTGATGCTATTCTCTCTTTTGATCCTGTCCCTCCCCAAGAGTGTTGATTTCAAATTGCTCCCTCCTCCCATTGCCCTCCCTTCCATCATCCCCCCCACCCTGCTTATCCCCTTCTCCCCCACTTTCCTGTATTGTAAGATAGGTTTTCATATCATTAAAATGAGTGTGCATTTTATTCCTTCCTTTAGTCAAATGTTATGAGAGTAACCTTCATGTTTTTCTCTCTCCTCCCCACTTTTTCTCTCCACTGAAAAGTCTTTTGCTTGCCCCTTTTATGAGAGATAATTTGCCCCATTCCATTTCTCTCTTTCTCCTCCCAATATATTTCTCTCTCACTGCTTAATTTCATTTTTTTAAGATATGATCCCATCCTATTCCATTCACTCTGTGCTGTGTGTGTGTGTGTGTGTGTGTGTGTGTGTGTGTGTATGTAATCCTACCAACTACCCAGATACTGAAAAGTTTTAAGAGTTACAAATATTGTCTTTCCATGTAGGAATATAAACAGTTCAACTTTAGCAAAGTCCCTTATGACTTCTCTTTGCTGTTTACCTTTTCATGCTTCTCTTCATTCTTGTGTTTGAAAGTCAAATTTTCTTTTCAGCTCTGGTCTTTTCATCAAGAATGCTTGGAAGTCCTCGATTTCATTGAAAGACCATTTTTTCCCCTGAAGTATTATACTCAGTTTTGCTGGGTAGGTGATTCTTGGTGTTAGTCCTAATTTCTTTGACTTCTGGAATATCATATTCCACGCCCTTCAATCCCTTAATGTAGAAGCTGCTAGATCTTGTGTTATCCTGATTGTATTTCCACAATACTTGAATTGTTTCTTTCTAGCTGCCTGCAATATTTTCTCCTTGACCAGGGAACTCTGGGATTTGGCCACAATGTTCCTAGGAGTTTCTCTTTTTGGATCTCTTTCAGGCGGTGATTGGTGGAATCCTTGAATACTTATTTTGCCCTCTGGTTCTAGAATCTCAGGGCAGTTTTCCTTGATAATTTCATGGAAGATGATGTCTAGGCTCTTTTTTTGATCAAGGCTTTCAGGCAGTCCCATAATTTTTAAATTGTCTCTCCTGGATCTATTTTCCAGGTCAGTTGTTTTTCCAATGAGATATTTCACATCATCTTCCATTTTTTTATTCTTTTGGTTTTGTTTTGTGATTTCTTGGTTTCTCGTAAAGTCATTAGCCTCCATCTGTTCCATTCTAATTTTTAAAGAACCATTTTCTTCAGTGAGTTTTTGAACCTCCTTTTCCATTTGGCTAATTCTGCTTTTTAAAGCCTTCTTCTCCTCATTGGCTTTTTGAACCTCTTTTGCCAATTGAGTTAGCCTATTTTTCAAGGAGCTATTTTCTTCAGCACTTTTTTGGGTCTCCTTTAGCAAGGTGTTGTTCTGTTTTTCATACTTTTCTTGCATCTCTCTCATTTGTCTTCCTAGTTTTTCCTCTACCTCTCTAACTTGATTTTCAAAATCCTTTTTGAGCTCTTCCATGGCCTGAGCCCACTGAATATTTATTTTGGATGTTTGGGATACAGAAGCCTTGACTTATATGTCTTTCCCTGATGGTAAGCATTGTTCTTCCTCATCTGAAAGGATGGGAGGAGATATCTGCTCACCAAGAAAGTAGCTTTCTATGGTCTTATTTTTTTTCCCTTTTCTGGGCATTTTCCCAGCCAGTTACTTGACTTCTGAGTTTCCTTTCCACACCCATCTCGCCTCCAGATCTGCCTAGCCAGAGCTTGGGGGCTGAGATTCAAATGCTGCTTCCCAGCCTCAGGGCAAAGCCCTAAATATCTTATGAAATCCAAATGACTAAAAATAATGTTTCTGTGGAATGATCAGTCACATGTAAGGAGAAGAAACAGAGGAAATCAGCATTCCTCAGCTTCTGCTGGAATGGGCATTTTAGATGTGTAGAGGGCAGCTGTTATTAGAAAATGTTCTACTAAAAAACCTGGTTCATTCCTTTTCACATAAAGGAATCACCACAATCATGGGAGGAGTAAGCTTAAACTTTTGAAGTAATTGTAGTGAGCCATGCATGTAACATATACGTGTGACAAAGTTTTAATCCACAACACCTGCTGTGGAAGTCCTTTATCTTTCTGTGTAGAGACCACCAGCAGAGCCCAAGTTGCTGCTCTTGGTCCTTCTTTCTTGAAGAGGACAAATGACATCATGAAGGTTATGTCTTGATTTCTAAGTAGATTGGATTTTAAAGACTTGATTGCTTTTGTAATGTTTCAGTCTTGTCGACTCTTCATGACCCCATCAGGGCTTTCTTCAGCAAAGGTATTGCAGTGGTTTGCCATTTCCTTCTTAATGACTTGTGAGTAGAACAGAGCTAGCAAGTGCCTGATTTGAATTCAGGTCTCAATACCTCCAGGTTTATCTTTCCATCCACTGAAGGACCAGTTGCTCTTTTAAGTAAGATAGAATTCTGAAAAGTCATGAGCCTCACTCCACCAGAATAAAGCACAGAGTTGATGGAAAGGTGATGAAAACCAACATCACTGCCTATTAAATAGTAGCTCTGTTGACATTATGATAATCTGAATGTATGAAGTCTAAGGGTTCTGTCTTATAGAAGAGTTAGTAGGAGTGCTTTCTTCTCTTGTAATGGTGAGAAGACAATGTAATTGAGAAAACCCATTATATGCTGTTCAGTTAGTGAAACCTACTATTGTCCTTTATCTTAAACTCAATTTGCCTTGGCCAGCTTCCCTCAGCTCCTGGATATCTTTCCTTCTTTTTTCCAATGAGATAGGACACACCCAGGATTGCCTGCTAACACAGGTTCTTAGATCTGCTTTTCTAAAGGGAAAACAACTTTTGAGGGGTCACCAATGTTCTTTAATCACATATAGCAACAGAGAAAATACAAGCAGAGAAATGATGACCAACAGGCAGGGTTTCTAACTGACCTTAAGCAATACATACATCACAGACCAACAGACAGATCCAACTGTCTGACCATTACATATATACATAGTTAGTTAACAGAGAGAGAAGCACCAACATCTGGGTTTTCAGAGGGGTGTATGTGTGTGGGGAGAGTGGGGGTGGTAGGCTGCTTAACCACTACCCAGAGTCTCATCTGGCATATAAACCTTCTTCCAAACCCCCAGAGCAAAACCTCACCTCAGTGTATACATACACTTTTCAGAGCCAGAGGATATGACCTTTGTGACCCAGTGCTGCATTAATTAATAAAAGGTATGGACCTTCCTACAAAACAAGCCTCCCCTAATTAAGCTCCACTTAATGGCCTCCAGGTGAGGCCTATTAATGAACAGGGAGGATCTTTAATTCTAATTAACATTACACAATCTGACATTTAAATGGCTAAATATCTCTTATGATAACCCTGTTCCCCCAGAATCTCTTAACCTCATCCTGATCCAGCTTATGACTTTTTCAGTCCCTTTCATGGATTATTTCTTTTTTTATTCTTTATAATTTTATTTTCCCCTAGTTACATGTAAAAACAAGTTTTAGCATTGTTTTTAAAATACTGAGTTTCAAATCCTCTCCTTCCTCCCTTCTCACCCCATCATTGAGAAGACAAACAATCTGATATAGATTAAACATATGTAGTCATACAAAGTATTTCCATAATAGTTATGTAAAAGAAAACAGACAAAAAATCTGAAGAAAGATAAAGTTAAAAAAGTATGCTTCAATTTGTATTCAGACATCATAAATCCATCAGTGTTGCCTTGGATCATTGTATTACTGAGAATAGCTAAGTCATTCACAGCTGATCATCTTGCAATATTGCTATTATTTTGTACTCAGTACATTTCACTTTGCATCAGCTCATGTAAGTCTTTTCAAGCTTTTCTGAAAGCATCATGTTCATAACTTCTTATAGTATAATAGCATTCCATCATAATCACATACAACAAGTTGTTCATCTCTTCCCCAACTGATGGGCATCCCCTAAATTTCTAATTCTTTGCCTCCCAGAAAACAGCTCTTACAAATATTGTTTGTGCAGATAAATTCTTCTTTTGTTTGTTTTTTTATCTCTTTTGGGATTCAGACCTAGCAGTGGTATTGTTAAGTAAAAAGGTATGCATGGTTTTGAAATGGACAGACTGAGACAAGCACAGATAAGAGTCAATTGAGAATTTGGGAGCGTCTTTATAAGCCGGCGGCTGTCCTCAGAGGAGGCAGCAGCGAACAAGGAGTGTGTGTGCCTTTTAAGCATCTTAGCACTTCCTGGTACAGCCTTGTGGTTCCAACAGCACACATTTTTCACAGAACAGTTTTGACAGGGCTTCCTAGGTGCTGCTAGGCAAGGGAGCACAACAGAGAGTGGCTACTAGGCTAAGGGGCACAACAAAAAGTGGCTCTAGGCCCAACCCACCCTAGAAACTCAACAGACATTTCTCAACCCAGGGGGCTCCGGGGGGCCAGGGTGGGAAATAATGTCCACTTCAGTTTTATAGCCCTTTGGACATAGTTCCAAATTGCTCTTCAGAATGGTTGAATCAGTTCACAGCTCCACCAATAGTGTATTAATATTTCATTTTTCCCACATCCCCTCCAGCATTTGTCATTTATATTTTGTGTCCTATTAGACAATCTAAAATTGTTTGAATTTGCATTTCTCCAATCAATATTGAGTTAGAGTCTTTTTCATATGGTTATAGATAGCTTTACTTCATCTGAAAACTGATCATATCTTTTGATCATTTATCAACTGGGGAATGGCTCTTATTTTTTATAAATTTCACTCAGTTCTCTATATGTTTATGAAATGAAGGCTCTATCAAAGAAATTTGCTTCAAATTTTTTTTCGCAGTTACTATTGCCAATTTCCTTCCATCCTATCCCCTTCATTTATTCTATTCCATCTCCTTTCACCCTGTCCCTCCTGAAAAGTGTTTTTGCTTCTGACTACCCCCTCCACCAATCTGCCTTTCCTTCTATTAACTCCTCCCTCCTCTTATCCATTTCCTTTCCTACTTTCCTGTAGGGTAAGATTGATTCCCATACCCAATTAGGTGTGTGTGTGTGTGTGTGTGTGTGTGTGTGTGTGTATGTGTGTATGTGTGTGTGTGTGTGTGTGTGTATGAATGTATTATTCCCTCTTTGAGCCAATTCTGATGACAGTAAGGTTCACTCACTCCCTCACAAATCCCCCCTTCTCCTCCACTGTAAAAGCTTTTTCTTGTCTCTTTTATATCAGATAATTTAACCCATTCTACCTCTCCCTTTCACTTTCTCCCTGTATATTCCTCTCTCAACCCTTAATTATATTTTTTAGATACCATTCCTTCATATTCAACTGACACCTGTACCCTCTGTGTATACTCCAAGTACCCTAATAATGAGAAATATCTTATGAGTTACAAATATCATCTCATGTAGGAATGTAAATAATTCAAACTTATTAAATCCCTAATGATTTACCTTTCTTGTTTACTTTTTATGCTTTTCTTGAGTCTTATATTTGAAAGTCAGTTTTTTCTATTCAGCTCTGATCTTTTCATCAAGAATGCTTGGAAGTCCTCTATCTCATTGAATTTCCATTTTCCCCTTATGGATTATACTCAGTTTTGCTGAGTAGATGATTTTAGGTTGCAATCTTAGCCCCTTTGTCTCCAGAATATAATATTCCAAGCTCTCTTAAACTTTAATATAGAAGTTGCTAAATCTTGTGTTATCCTGATTGTGGCTCCACAATACTTAAATTGTTTTTTTCTGGATGCTTGCAATATTTTCTCCTTGACCTGGAGACTCTAGAATTTGGCTATAATATTCCTGGCAGTTTTCATTTTGGGTTTTCTTTCATGAGATGATCAGTGAATTCTTTCAATTTCTATTTTATCCTCTGGTTCTAAAATATCAAGGAAGTTTTCCTTGATAATTTCTTTAAAGATGATTTTTTTATATCATTGCTTTCAGGATGTCTAATTATTTTTAAATTATCTCTCCTGGATCTATTTTCCAGGTCAGTTCCTTTTTTGCAAAGAAATATCTTATGTAGTATTCTATTTTTCGTTCTTTTGGTTTTGTTTTATTGTTTCTTGATTTCTCATAAAGTCACTAGTTTCTATTTGTTCCATTCTAATTTTTAAGGAATTAATTTCTTCAGTGAGCCTTTGTATTTCCTTTTCCATTTGGCCAATTCTGCTTTTGAAGGCATTCTTTTTTCATTGGCTTTTTGAATCTCTTTTACCATTTGTCCTACTCTGGTTTTTAAGGTGTTATTTTCTTCAGTATTTTTGTGTCTCCTTTACCAAGCTGTTGACTCATTTTTTTCTTTTCTTTTTTAAAAATTTATTCATTTTTAGTTTTCAACATTCACTTCCATAAAATATTGATTTTTTAAATTTCTTTCCTTTCTTCTCCTCCCCTTCCCCAAAATGGCATGTAATCTGATATGGGCTCTACATATCCATTCATATTAAACACATTTTCACATTAGTCATGTTGTTGACTCATTTTTCATAATTTTCTTGCATTACTCTCATTTTTCTTCCAAAATTTTCCTCTAGCTGCCTTACTTGATTGTCAAAATCCTTTTTGAGCTCTTCCATGGCCTGAGACTAAACCATATTTTTATTGGAGGCTTTGGATATAGGAGCTTTGACTTTTTTTTCTTCTTCTGAATGTGTCTTTTGATCTTCCTTGTCACCACAGTAACTTCTCTAGAGTCAGAGGTTTTTCCCATTGTTTACTATTTCCCCAGCTTATTACTTGAATTTTAACTCTTTGTTAAAGTGGGACTCTGCTTCCAGGGTGGAGCGTGCACTGTCTCAAGCTTCAGCATTTTTCTGTAACTGTTTTCAGAGATACTTCTAGGGACCTGTAAGTTTTCAGTTCTTCCAAAGTAGTATGATCTATGGAGAGATGTCTACTATTCTCCTGGCCTATGTTCTGATCTGTGAGTGACCACAAGCACTCTTTTCTGCTCTGGAACTTTGAGGAGTGTCTCACCTCTATGGCTTCCACATGCTGTGCTATGCTAGTGCTCCTCATTACCCAGGACTACAAGTCAGATCCAAGTATGGAGAAAGTAATGGAGTTGTGCCTCAGTGCTAACAAAAAGACCCCTTTTGACTATCTCCATTTGACTATTTGTTCAGCCCCCTTACCATCTGTGTTCTGAGAGCTCTGGAAGCAACTGCTGTCATTTCTGTTTGAGTCACTCCCAAGGGCAGCTTTTGGTTTGCTGAAGGAACTGTACTGATGTACTCTGTGCTGTACTATGCTTCACTCTCACCTAGGTGCAACAGACCTTCCCTGCTGGCCTTTTAAGTTGACTTTGGCATCTGTGGGCAGAGAGGTCTGGGAACTACCACTGCTGCCAGTGATACAGTCACGCCCATAGCCTGCTCCAGGTTTGCTGGGGTTGGATTTGCACTGGCTCAGTTTGCAATGTACTGCTCACCCTGGTGCAATTTCCAATTGACCTTTCCAGTTATCTTAGGCTGGAAATTAGTTTCACTTCATCTTTTTTTGTGGATTCTGCTGCTCTAGAATTTGTTTAGCCTCAAGCAGGGGTTCCCAAAGTAAGTGAGACTGCCCATTGATGGGTGCTGGAACAAATCAGGGGATGGTAGAAACCTCAGGTGCAACTAGAGGATATTGAATAAAATAAGGGCAAAAGGGAAACATAAGGAAAGAAGAGAAGAAATTTTAAAAAAAATGGTTCATATATGTTTTACCTGTTATGTAACAGAGTTAAAAAGTCATAGTGATTACATTATTTTCCAAATAAACACATAAAATGCAAATCATAATGAATCAGTGGTAGTCAGCTGACAGCTCTTAACAAGTCAGTGTTGGAAGGTGAGCCTGTTTGTTGGGAAGTTCAGCATGCAGGGGTTGAAATATGTGCATGTAATAACTTGTTTACAGTATGATACTACACTGCTACATGATACAACATTGTGCAATAAAAATTTCAATGCAGGAAAAGCTGAACAAATTTACAACAAATTATTGAATTTAAGATGTGTCATTTTTTAAAAAAAATAATTTTTGAAATGGTTGAAATTATAAAAAATACATTAAAGGGTTAAAGAAAGAAGATTTTCAGGGAAGAGCTGAGTAATTGTTTTAAAGGGACAGTAGGTCAAATATTTTGGGAAGCTCTGGTTTAGAGTTTATTTTTATTTTTTATTTTATTTTGTTTTTTTAAATTTTTTTGTTATGCAATAATTCTCACTTTATTTGAGCCAAACACAAATACTAAAATATGAAAAGGAAGGATAACAGTGATACAAGAAAAAAGACAAGAATATAATAGATATCAACATTCCATCTTCAGAATGATAAACACAACAAAGAAGTTAAAACTAAATATTTGATCTGAACTTACTTAAATACATTAGAATCGCAAATTACATAGAGAGAACTAAATAGGATAAGCAGGGAATGGGCATTCTTTTCAAATGCATATAGAATGCTCATAAATATTAATTTCAGACTACTTTGTAAAAGCCAACAAATTAGAAAAGGCAGAAATATATGCTTTTATTAAACTATAATAAACCTAAAGTTGACCAAGAAAATATAAACTATTAAAGAAAAAGAGCTCACACAGCTATATTCCAATAAATCTTACAAGATAGAAAATAGATGACTACCTACAATAGTATCAATTACCAAAATTAACAAAAGGAAATTTTTTCCATGTTGTAACAGCTTTATCTGATATATGCCATTAGTCCTCATCTTCATTTATCCACTGCTCTGTTTGGCCACCAATCTCTTATCTCTTTCTTCAGCCATGGGGAGGCGCAAGCCTTTTCCACCAGGTAGAGATCCAAGGCTTGTTACCTTTGCCAATTACAAAAATGTTTGAAAGCCTAGTGGCAAAGCTATTGCCATTGGCATCCTTCACATGGACAACATCAAAAGAGCCTAGATGTCTCTCACCCTGTTGGTGATCACACCAATTCGACCCAAATTAGCACCACCAGTTACCATACATAGGTTGCCAGTATCAAATTTGATGAAGTCAGTGATCTTACCAGTCTCTAAATCAATCTGGACAGTGTCATTCACTTTGATTAGAGGGTCTGGATAACGGATAGTACGGGGATCATGGGTTACCAGATGTGGGATATCTTTTGTAGCCACAAAGATCTTTCTCACTTTGCACAATTTATATTTTGCCTCTTCAGCTGTGATGTGATGCACAGCAAAATGACCCTTGGTGTCATACACCAAACGGAAATGCTCTCCTCTCTTATCGATGCTGATGACATCCATAAAGCCAGCAGGGTAGGTAATGTCAGTACGGACTTTGCCATCAATCTTGATGAACTGCTGCAAAGAGATCTTCTTAACCTCATCTCCCATCAAGGCATACTTGAGTCTATTTCTAAGAAAGATGATGAGGGGGAGACACTCCTGCAGCTTATGGGGGCCTGTGGAGGGTCTAGGAGCAAAAACTCCAGTCAATTTATCAAGCATCCAATGCTTTGGGGCTGCCACACGTTTCAGATGCTTCTTGGGACCACAAGCCATAACTGTGCTGTGATTGGAATCAGGAGCGCCGGCAGGATGAGTCTGGGGTCTCCCGAGTTCTCAGTCGGGAGTAGATTCAGACCCCAGCCTGGTTCTCTACCAAAAGAGGCAATGTGGCCTCGGTCCACACAATACGCAAGGAAGGGAGTCACTCCAGAACTTGCCAGACCTCCCAGTTAATAACCACGAGGAAGCCTAGAGTTATTTTTAAAAGATATTTGGTGAGGTTGGGGGGAAAGCTCAGGCAAATTTCTATTTTTACTTCACCATCGTGGCTCCGCCTCTCCATAGATTATTTCATTTGATCATTCTTTGACTTTCTTTCTTGATGTAGGGAGCTATTTCCCTCCTTCCCCCCTTCTTTTCTTTTCACAGCTAGCTAGATTTTCACTTTGTTCCTCTTCTCCCATCATTTTTTCGCACCCTGTGTTTTTTTTTCTGTCACTTCTTCCCCCTCCCAAATAATAAAAAAACTAAAGGAAAATTTTATCACGATCTCTTTATTTAGACTCTTCCTCTTCTGTTTAGTCTGAATTTTTGTCATTGCTTCATGATCTCTAGGCTGGTGGATTGCTTCTTGAGACTCTATGTGTTCCTCAGGCAGTTAAGCTTTTAAAAAATACACAATTTTAATCTCCTAAACAGTTTTCATCTTATTGCCTTATAGATATTGTCTCACCCCTTTCTCATTCACAGAAATGTCATTCCTCTGGGATGTACAAAGTATAGAGGTATTGGGGTGAATTCCTTCAAGTCTCTGATCTTGAAGTCCATTTCTACCCACTCCCACTCAATGAACCCTGTCCTCTGTAGAAGGACCATGGGATCCCACCCTTCTGAATTCTAGTTACCCCCAAGGGCTATGATTTCTTTAGAGTCTCTCAGTACCCATCTCTCAGGACTGAATTGTTTACAATTGACCCCCAGGCCCATAAGAAAAACAAAGCAGAGTCTGATGCTCAATAAAATGCATTTAGTATGAGAAAAAGACTTGTAGGGTACAGAAGGTTGTACAAAGGGAGCAAGAAAGTAGAAGGGGTTCTTATGTTGCTCAAAAGGGAGTAGGAACAGGTTGGGATGATAAATTTTCTAGACGCTCCTCAGGGAGAGGACATCTGTAGACACAATAAGTCAGGCAGTGAGGTGTTTGGAATGTCCTGAGCAAGGTCTTGAGGTTGCAGCTTCTGCTCAAGGTTTCTGTTGAGCTGATCAAGATTGTCCTTGAGCTGATCAAGGCTGGTTCTAGGGTTTCTGGTAGCTACAGGCATCTCCAAATCCAGCCAGGATTCACTGGTCAAGTGATTCACACTGGTACATCAAGCAGCTCTGAGCCTTGGAAATCCTTCTAACTGGCTGGTTGTTTGCTATATAACTCCATTGTCCTGCTCTTTGGCAAATAAGGCAAGTTCTAATGTATAGTATAGTCATTACAGAGCACCTGCACGCATTTGATAGACCCTCCTGAAGACCGACCAGAGAGAATCATGTTTTGGGGGCTAGCAAGAGGTTAGAAGTTATCCTCAAGAGACAAGGCACACAGTGAAAAGTTCAGCCTTTCTAGGCTAAGGGACAATCACAAACAAGGGGGAGATAGGCAGATCAGCAGTCACCAAGAAACTCAGTCAGCAAATATAAAGTAATAGATCAAAGTAATGCCATAATGACCAAATATAAACTTGCCAAATAATGATCAATATAAAAATGCCAGGTTCAGTTCTCCTGCACATTTTACCTCCAGTTCCCAATGTCCCACTAAGTGGTCTGGTCCCTGGAGGCATCTTTTCCTGGGTCAGTCTGGAAAATATCCTGTCTTCAGACTTAGCTCTTCAGCAGGTTGACATCCCTGGCTCAAAATAATTTGTAGAGACTCCTTAGATGTATCCTCTAAAATCTTTTGAAAAACAGATCTCAACACAAGGTTTCAGTACCATTTAGGTCACAAATACCTAAACTCCACACCTGACATAAACATTGTTAACAACAAGCTAAAGGGCTAGTGATCCGCTGATATATGTAAGATACTCAAATACAAATTAAATATTTTTAAAACCCACAGAAGGCACAAGTTTTAAACCCTTCCAAACTACATTGGCATTTACTTGATCTTGCTTTCTCAACATCTTCACTCAGTTGTTTACTTCGTTATTTTCTTTTTAACTGTTAATGATTCTGGAATTCCAACTTTAAATGGCAGGCACTTCATTTAAATGCGTTCTACTTCACTTTAATTATTAAAAGCCTTCCCAGGGAGCAGTAGAGAGAGATTATGGCTCTAATCCTCACCCCCCAAAAACAGGGTGTGGAACACTTTTTATTAGATGATGACATCTGATACTCAAATAAATTTACCTAAAATTAACCAGCTAACTTCCATCACAGGTAAAGACTAGGGATGACACTTAAATAATGAATTTCAAAACAGTACAATCAGGGTTTATCTCCACATTAAATACTAAACTCAAATAATATAAGCTTTTCCATTGATGTAACATAAAAGATTGGTGAAGTCACTCTCCTACAAGAAAACTGATTGCCTTCAGTTTGTTTTGTTCAAAACAAAACTGAAGATATTTCTGATTTAGTTTTAATAATGAATAAAATAACAACTTGGTCCCACAAACTGTTGCCCACTTATACCCAATTATTATCATAATTTTCAATCATTTAAGCACCTTGATTTATATAGAAATATATATGTTCCTAGCAACAAGCAGCTGACTAGGCCAAATTTTCATTTACTCAGCTGTTTGGGTTGTGGAATAGCTACCAATTCAGAGAGAAAACTGTAAGATATTACAGACTTGTATTGTGCTCGTATCTTCTACTGAGCATTTTCCCTGATTATAGAAATGTGCTACAAAAGGAAAAAGCTGGGACATAAGTATAACAGCATCCAACTGGTCCTTGATGATAACACATATCAGGCAGGATAAAGCGTTCTTTGCTCTTTTTGACTTCAGATAAGAGTGTAAGGGATAATTGAATTTTGTTTCCACAGAAATCATATGAAATGGAATTTTTGAAACCTAAGGAGTCATACTTATGGCTAATGTAAGAGATGCAGCCCAAAGTTGGAGACCAGACACTCTCTTTTCTTCTCTAAGAATACCTTTTTCTTGTGTATCAAAAACTGCCAGTCAGGTGCAGCTCACTAATGATGAGGCCCATTAACTCAGACATTGTCTTAGATAATGGAACTTTTCTTATGAATGTCCTGGGTTGAATCTTCAACTCACACTTTTGTCAGCTCTCTCAGCAACTGAGAAAATTCCTTTCTCATGCTATGGAGATCATAATATCTGATGCAAACATCCCAGGAAAAGACTAAAAATATTTATGGCTGGTCATTTCTTTACCAAATAAAGTATAAAGAGAATGAGGATGAAAAGGGGGAGGGTACTGAAATGTGGATGTGAGAGATCTAAGAAGGGGGTGAGTTTTAGGTGTTCTTGGGTAGACTGTTGATCCTGAAAAGTCCAGCCTGACCAGTGGGGTACAGAGGAGAGAAATGTAAATCAGATAGGAAAAGGCTTTGTAACTGTCTAAAAGAGTGTGACTTTTCTAGGGGTCACGCTTCCAAAATGATGGGAAATAAAAATGTTTTTTCTTTCTAAATTCTCTAATGACTGGGGGAGTACTTGGTAAGATAATTATTTCTCAAAATAGTGGGGGTTTGTTCAGTATTTGGAACATCTCAGGAAAGGGGCCATTGCAGTTGAAAGATGGAAAGACAAATCCCAGTAATTTAATTGATCACATTTGGGCTACATGCCTTCCTCTCTGTAGACTGGTCAGGAGTCCAGGACCAAATTAATGAAAGAGGCTGCTATGAATATAGGAAAGAAGGGGAGAAATAAAAAAAAAGTAAGTCGGTACCTGTGGGAGTCGGGCAGACTGTGACAGGCCAAGGTAGGAACGAGGGCAAAGGTGCCAGGATCTAGTTAATCTCAGAGGTTTTTGTGGAGGTTAAAGATTAGGGACAGGATGAGGAAGATGAATGACAAGATAGGAGACAAAAAATAAGGGAGACGGGAAATATCATAATCCAAGATGGGGGAAACTAGGAATTTTATGATCCAGCATAAGGGGGAAATTTTATGGTGTAAGGATTTAAGGACAGGGCAAGAGGATAGAGCTTAAAAATTAAAAGACCCAGGGAACAAAGCATAAGGGAGACAAAAGCAATTCTTTTGGTACAGGTTCAAGATAAGGGGAAAGAGGATTTTAGGGTGCCTACAGGTTGCAGAATAAAGTAGGGGCTTCACAAAGTACTGGAAAAGTAACTCTTAATATTATTTTTAACCCTTAGGGCACTGTTTGTATCCACATCAACTATTTAGTACTGCTTTAGCTACTGGGGAATCCCACTGAGATAAGACCCTGGAGGAGACTTGGGCAAATTAGCAGGATGGGGGTGAGGGGAGCACAGTATAAGCAGAAAGCTAGGATTATGGTGACTACTATGAATGAGATAGATGAAGAAAACACCAGCGAGGATAAAAGCGTAAAGGCAGAAACTGGGGGGCTAAGAAACAAAGGAGTTTTGGAAAAGGAAGGAACCTCAGATGGGCTTTTCAACGTGTCCAGTAAGCTGGATGTTTCCATTGTGGGAAAGTGGGACATTTTAAGAGGGAGACTCCTGAGCTGAAGCAGAAAAGAAAAGATTCTTCCTGTGATTAATTGTGAGGAAGATTACGGAAGTCAGGGTTTTTATTTTTTATATTAGGTCCCACTTGGAACCCCAGGTAAACATTAAGGTGGGATGCAGGGAGAAGGATGTGGAAATAAACCAGCATGTCAGAGATGTTGGGGGGGGGGGTAGAGAAGAGATCTAGAAGGGTCTCAAGGACATCTTTTTGAAATTGCCTAGAAGTCAGAGTAAACTGGCATGTGATGACTCTGAGGTTTTTGGGAGGTTTTTTTGGACTGGTCTAAATTCTAATTCTAAATAAGTTTGTTTCTTTAAAAATCAATAAGAAAATTAGATTTGTGCACACTTTGTCCTGTCAAGTGTCTTGTTTGTGTGTTTGTGAAATGTTTAGGTTTTGTGGTGAGAGTTTCTAAGGTCTGTAATTGAAGAGAGAGAACATTGGGAAAGAATTTCCTCTTTAGGCTTTCAGTGGGAGATTAAGGTTCCTTTCTTCTGGGTACCAACACTAGCAACTTGGGATATCCAAATAAAGTTAAATAAAAAGTAGCAAGTAGCTTTTAGAATTGATAAAGAATCAGAACCTAGGCAGCCCAGAGGAAACACGGGCTGAGAGGGAAAAGAAAGCTGAAGGTTTGAATTCAGGTTTAATTAGATCATAAAAGCTATACTTTATGTTTAAATTAAATCAAAATGTCTGATATCAGGCAATGTGTCTGAAACTGCAAAAATAAAGGGGTTTTTTAATATTTTTTTTAAAAAAGTGATCACTTTAGGATTCCGGTGGTCTGTTTAAAATGCATTATAAAAGCTCTTTGCAGAGGGTGGGGGGAGAAATATGGCTCTCTTGGTTTATAAATTATTAGGTATTTAACTCACTAAAATTTCTAAAAGATGCAGAAAATCATGACAGAATTGGGGTGAGTGGTGAGGATTTTTTAAATTTATTTGAAATGTAAAGGAAAATGAAGGGAGTCTGAGTTTGAAACATTAGGAAAGAGAGGAATAAAATCTTGAGTGGAAATATGGAAGGTAGAAAAAAAGACAATTTCAGTTAAAATTGTTTTGTTATCAGTTATGGAAACATGGTAATTATGCAAAGGAAAGACCTTGCAAAATCTCCTCCTGTGATTTTTGCCAATTATGTGCACCAGGTTTTGTTACCAGAGAATTTAGGAATTTTGTAGTATTTGGTAATTAATAATATTGGGATAAATTGTAAGCTTTGCACAATCTTCTGTATGATTTTTATAAGGCCTACTAAATTTCTATTTGCAAGATAATTTGTTTTAGTAATTTGATATTAATGACAGTTATATTCAAACCTACTGTGAATTTCCTAAGGTTCATTCCTAGATCTGCTGTGTCCTTGCATCTGCCTTAAATGGGTGCTTTAAGAGAAATAGCAGTATGACAGCACAGTCCTGGGTTTGTTTGGTTTTTTTTCCATTAACTCCTCTCATCCAAGATCTGATTAAGAAGATCAAGCTTCACCTTTCCCCACCTGGTGAGGGCCCCACTGGTAATGACCCTGGTCCCCTGAGGCCAGAAAACTTGGAAGTATTACCCAAGAGAAACAAGGTTAGAAACCAGTCAGCCTCAAAACGTGGATGAGCTTGCTGTCCTAAAATTGTAGTCTTAACATGTTAATCATGAGATTCTGATGCTCTGTGTAAAGCGTATTCAACAAAACTGACGTCACCTGATTGGTAAGAGGTTTCATTCAAGTTTCAAACTGGTCAACTCTTGTATACGGAGTTTCTAAACAAAGAACTTGGTTGGTTGAGAATTTGCAAGAAATGATCTCTAGTAACTGGCTTTTGTAGGAAAACAAGTTTAAATTTGAGATGTGAGAATAACGCAAGTATTTCAAATCTTGCTGTTTTCAATCTGAATAGGTAGTCATCCCATATACCAAAGAGTAAAATCCCTGGAATAGAACATTCTTTCTAAATATTACAGGAATAATTGGATAAAGGGAAAAGAAGTTTGTGAAATAAAGATGCAAGCGCAACATTGTATTAGTATCCTACAGGCTAAGGTTGGGATATATTTCAGTTATTGTAATAAAGGTATATGTCTGCATAGAATAAGGTCCTTAAATGTTTAAAAATGATGTTCAAATAATTGGGTATTGATACAATTGACTAAAGATCCTAGATGTTATTTTATTAATTACTGAGACTAAATCAGAAACATATTCAGTTTGGGGAAAAGAATTTCATGCAGTTTTCTTGGAGGTAACTTGTGGAATAATTTTGCATTGATGGAAAATACTGTGTGTTCTCTGGTACCCCAAGACCTAGAGGATTTTATGGGGAGAAGAAAATTAATAGTTTGTAATGTTTGGAAAGTTTTCAGGGGAACCCTCATTTGGTGGGGAAGATTTTGCTGTTTTGATCTGAATTCATTCCATGACCTAAACATGAGTTAAAGTTAGTGTTTCAACTGATATGTATACAGTTCAATTCCTGAAGTATCTCATTCCTTCAGATAGAGCTTGGTTAGAGAAGGATAAATCCACTTGAGAAACACATGCAAATCTATGGGAGCAATAACTTATGATCTTAATGGGAAATTTGATTTTATGTTACTATTTAATCAAGAACTAGAACAAGTGTAGAAACGCAAGCTAACTACTTAAGGCTCACTTTAAAGATGTTGCCTAACAAATATGAGATTACAGTCACATCTGAAACTGATTTTTGGAATTTGCTATTCAAGACCTTATGGGACTGTTACTTGACTGTCTTTCTGGGTCTTACTGTAGCTATGGTTACCAAGACATGCTGTTTGAACCATTGATACCTGAGGTCAAACCCTGTGAGGTAAGAATTGCAGAGGGTGTTCTCATGGGAAGGTTGAGAGAAGAACTATTCTGCATGAGCTGAGGTAAGATTCTCCTGACTCAATTTCCTCACTATGACACCTGAAAGAATTTAAGGCTGGTTCCATGTAGTTGGCAGTCTATACAACTTCTGCCTGGAATTGACAGGAAGTCTGGGAAATAATGTTCCCTTACTTTAGTTATGTCCTTACTCTTTCAGGGCAAATTTCTATAATCAAACGTTTTGTTAGAACAATAACAAATATATTAAACAATAGATTGGTACTGGAATATTTGAGGTTACGATAAAATTGATCTATTTTGGCCTGGAATTTTAGCCCAAATAACAGCAATCTATTCAGCCTTGACATCTTACTAGTATATATTCCTGTATAAGTTAGGGACCTTTAATTCTTCATAAAGGTATGGAGAAAATTAGGGTCAAGGCCTTGTGAAACAAGTACTTAGTTAATATCACACTTGCCTCAGTTTTCTTACAATTAGTTAATTAGTTAAAATAAGAAGAATGGATTGTGGCTTATACTGTAAATGCCTTAAAGGAAGCAGAACACAACCAGAACTTGCAATTGTTTTATGACTTGATATGTACTGTGTTAAAATGGAGTACTCAAAGTATTTATGTATGTATTGGAGTCTGTTATTAATTCCTTAGTAGAATCTCATCCTCATGATGGGGGAATGAATAATGAATTAATATAAAGTATAAAAAATGTGAGTTTCTTAAACATGACAATTGGTCAAGATAACAATTTTGATTTTATAAGAATAGTAAAGGATAAGGATTGAATGGTAATTTAAAATGGTGTCAAGATGAATTTTGTAGGAAAATGGACAGAAAAAAGATTTCTACAAGAAGGTTCTCAGCAGATGCATTGCTGGAGATGGCTGGAACAGCACCCAGACCAGAATAATTCATCATTTTCCTATCACAGAGCTGCCACGAGTCATCAAAGTTTACCAGGACTTCAACACAGAGAAGAAATTTCCCTTAACATTTTCACTCCCTGCTCCAAACTCGCCTTCTTAAGTTAAGATTCATCCTGGTATAAAGACCAACTAAAGAAATCACTTTTGCTTTTATATCCAAACTTGCATGTTTTCATTAAGCCAGTTTCATTGCTTAGGAACTTCCATAACCCACAACAACTTGATTTTCAAGGCCTGTTGACCTTGCCCACATAGATGGTTTCCAGGAACCTGGCAAGTTTACAAAATGAGGGGATTGACAGGGACCCCAGAGAAGAGGCTGAGCCTGGGACCCCTGTCTGCCTGAGGTGGACTGCTCTGAGTAGACAGAAACAACCCAGATAGGGTTTTCACCTCATTTCCCCCCTTTTCCCACACAGGAATCAAGGACAAATTTTAGGTTTTTAGAGTATGTCAGCAATTCCAAATAACTTAGCTAAGAATCGTCCAGCTTGCCTGAGTGATAGCCAAAATCTGTGAGTCCAGTGAATCTGCAGAGGCTGACCCTGCTAACCAGCCTCAGAGACCTAGTGCTGGCCTCCATCTCTTCCAAACCTGCTGCTGCCCCTCAAGAGGAGGAAGAGGAGGACACTGCAGCAATGTCTTCATTTCCTGAAGGAATGTTGCGTTGTCCCACACTGGAACATTGCAAGCCAGTGCCTTCACCCGAAGGGTCCGATCGTCTGTCAGCAGAACCAGGCCACGTGGCTGCGCCTGGCTTGGCTTGTTTCTCCAGGCAGGCATGGTGTTCTTGGCCTGAGCTCTCTGGTAGTTGAGGCAGCAGGCTAGGATGTGGTCATCGTTATTTCCCTGCTGGCTGAGCATGCCCCTCCTGTGGTCCCCAGAGGTTTCCAGCGCCGCCCCGTGGCTGCTGAGGGCCTTGAGGTGAGGGTTAGAGAGTTTAAATTGCTGCTCCAGGAAGTCAAGGGTCTTTTGGGCCAGCTGCTGGGTGGAATCCTCAGAGGAATGCAGCCCAGTCTGCTCGTCTCCCTGCTGCCCCTTGGCCAGGCCATTGAGCTCATGGATGACAATCAGGGGCACCAGAAGGATGTGTTTCCTCTCCTCTAACAGCTTGCTCAGGCTCTCTAGGTGTTGAATGAAGCTATTGGTGTCCAGCACCAGGAACCCGGGTCTGATCTCTTCTTCCCTCTGCCTCTCTTGAGTCGAGGCCTCCAGAATAGCCTGGATTTTCTCTTGGCGACGCTGCTCTTCTGCTATCCTTTGGGCCAGGACCAGCTTCTTGGCCTCCAGCTCCCTAATGGCAGAGCCCAGCACGCCCCCGCCTTCCAGCAGCGAGTCTCCTGGGAATTCTTTCCCATCTTCCCGACGTCCCAGTCGTCTCTGCCGTAGTTTTGGCGTTTTCTCCTCAAGCAAGTCTGCAGCAGGGGCCGAGCCCTGGCCAGGCCCATCCTCGCATTCCTGGAGGGCCTTCTCTTGCCTGCAGAGGGCTTCCAGCAAATCCTTCAGCACAGTCACTCTTCTGCAGTTGCCTGCCACGACCTCGTCTGAGTTCGCCTTCAGGAAGCAGGGGCTTGGGGGAGTAGACCCGAAGGGGGCAAAGCCAGAGAAGAGCTGATCCTCTTCCAGGATGAGAAGGGTGAGTCCCTTCCCCGGTTTCAGGGACAAGGGTACCTCTGAAGTATCCACCATCAGCAGTGCTTGAGAGAGATGTTCCAGGGTCCCCCACACGTCCCTGGCCATCTCTGGGTAAGGCTTCAGGGTGGTGGGAGGAGGGTTCCAGGTAGGCCTGGAGACGAGCAGCCATTGAGAACAAATATTCACACTGGGGAGCAGGGCTTTGAGGGCGGGGCTGAAGGAGGAAACCATGATTTGACTAGGTGCACCCTCCTCCTCTACGGGGGACGCGGGAGCTCTGGGACACTGCTGAAGCCAGTAGGTGCAGCCCCTCAGCAGCAGGTGAAACATGGCCAATCCCAGAGCCGTAGCTCCTCCCTGGATGGAAGGACACCGCGGCGCTGAGGCAGTCTGCTGCCTTTGCGAGGAGTTGTGCGCGGCGAAGATGTTGATGGCCACGAGGCACAGCATTTGGTGGCTTCCCAGCGAAGCGGGGCTTTGGTGCAGGAGGAGCTGGAAGGTCTGGAGCACCTGATCAGCCACGGCAGGAAAGGTCTCCATTCCAATCCCGGTAAACAACTGCCCGTGAGCTTGGAGAAAACTGCGGATGAAACTCTGCTCCAGATCCCCGGCGCTGCCCCCGAGACTGCTGCTGCGAGCCAGCTTGAGTCTCTCTCCTGCCTTGCGTGCGCTTGCTGCCAACAGCTTCGTGAGGTTTTTCTGGCTGCAAACACTTGCGCTTGCGGCAGCTGAACTTCTCATGAAATAACACACAGCCTCCAGCTTTCTCTTGGTGTACACTGCCAGCAGGGCCAACTGGTTGTAAGGGCGCTCGTCTGAGGGATCGATCCGCTGAGCTTTGAGGTACCAGCTCCGTGCTTGGTCAAAGTCGTTGGCGCCCCTGGCTTGCTCCCGGTACCTGGCGATATCTCCTAGGCAAATCATATACCTCTGGGCACAGGCCAAGGCACACTTCAAGGGTTCTTCTGAGGGCTTGCTGCAAAGGCTCAATCCATCGCTATGGGCCGCCAGCTGAAACCTGTAACGCCGCTCGAGTTTTTCAAGCAAGGTCTGATAGAAGGCAGTGCCCTCGTCCAAGACAGCCAAGAGCCTGCTGCGAACGTGCTCTGGGTGCATCGTTCCTGGATGCCGAAGGAGCTGCCCCAACCTCTCAATCACTTGATGGAAGGCATTCTTCCACAGGGCCTGACTCACGTGCTGCACTTCCGAGAAGCCCACGTCAGAGAGGATGACTCTCTCGTAGTGGCCCAGCAGCCTTGTTCTGTGCCGCGCCACCTCCTCCAGGTCCCCTGCACTGACTGGGTCCTTAGAGAGCAGGCTGCTGAGCTGTGCTTCTTGGTGCCTGGCCAAAGAAAGAATCCGATGAAGGACCTGCCTCTTGCTGTCCTGTCCCGGCTCTTGCACTTTCTGCAGGGAAAGGGGTCGGTGCCCCGAGGCAGAGCCCTCTGCTCCAGCATCGTTCCAGCCCAGTCTCCAGGATCCCCAGGGGGTGCATTCTGGGGAGGCTGCGGCGTTCGGGGGCGGGGCAGGTCGCTGGCCAGGAAGGGGGGAGATTCGATGGTTACCCCGTCGAAGCTCCTGCTGGTATGGGGTTTCCTTCCTCCGCCTCATCTGGATTGGATCCACGTTGCTCGACTTCTTCCAAGCCTTCCTTCCGTTCATCTTCAGCTGCCAAGTGGAAACAGGATGACTGAGAGTGATGGAGACAAGAGGCGCCGAGTGTTCTTGGACTGTGTTTTGGTGAAGAGGGCTCCTCGAGGATAGGAAGAGCAGGAGGTCGAGGTTCGAAACAGCGATATGGCTAAAAATGAGTGATGCCACGAGTCAGTGATGTCCGGAGATGACTTTTCTGACACCTTGTTCTGAAAACGCTAAAGTAGAGAAGTCAGATCTCGAGAGAGAGCTTCGGCACGTCTGCTCAGTGGGAGCTTCTGTTGCCTTCTGCCGGGCCCTGGCCCGCTGCCTTCCTTTTAAGGGGCCCAGCTCCAGGGCCCGCCCACGAGCAAATGACGCAACCTGGCGCCAGCTAATCGCAGCAAATTGAATGCCAGTGAAGGTCTCCTGCCGGAATTCCCCCTTACCCGGGACTGATGAATGCCTGGACGGACAGCAGATCCACAAAGTCAGCTCAACGAATTCTAGGAACAGGTATGCCAAGTAATAGTATAATGACCAAATGAAAATGTAAACCAGTTTCAGTTGAATTGCACATTTTGTCTGCAGTTCCCAGTGCCCCACCCCGCGGTCTGGTCCCTGGAGGTATATTTTATCGAGGCAGTCTGGAAAATATCCTGTCCGAGGAGTCACCTCTTCAACCCTTTTGACATCTCTGACTCCAAGTAACTTGTAGAGACTCATTCCATGTGCCCTCTAAAAGCTTTTTCAAAACAGATCTCAAGGCAAGATAATGGCCAATGCTCATTACATCTTTATCTAAACTTCATACCTGACTTAAATATTGTTAACAACAAGCTAAAGGGTTACTGCTACACTGATGTTTGTAAGATATTCAAATGTGAATATTTTTAAAACCCACAGAAGGCAGAAGTCTCAAACCCTTCCAAATTACATAGGTATTTACTTGATGTACTTATTTTCTCAAAATCTTTACTTAGTTGTTTACCATTTTGGTTTTAACAGTTAATGATCCTGGTACTCCAACTTTAAGTGCCACTTAATTTAAATACATTCCTCTTCGCTTCAATTATTCAATTTCCTTCTTGAGAGGAGCAGAGACAGATACAGTGCTAATCCTCACACAAAAACATAGGGCACAAGATGCTTTTTATTAGATGATGACATGTGATACACAAATCAGTTTACCTAAGTTACCCAGTTAATTTCCGTTACAACAAAAGACTCACTTTGACACTTAAGTCATCAATTTCAAAACAGTATCAAATAAGTTGTTATATGTAACAAAGCATCTTTGTACCACAGGACAGCTTCAATAAACAAGGGTTATCTTCACATTAGATATTGAATGCAGATGAAATGGACTTTTCTCTTGGTGCAATACAAACAATTCCAGAAGTTACTCTCCTCCAAGAAAACCATTGCATTGTTTGTTTTGTTCAAAACAAAAATGAAGGTGTTTCTGATTTGGTTTTAAGAAGTAATTGAATGGCAGCTTGGTCACATAAACTGTTGCCCACTTATACCCAAATATTCACAGCATTCTTAATCACTTAAGTACCTTGATTTAGAGAGAAAAGTATCTGTATCTAGCAAAGAGCAGCTGACCAGACCAAATATTCATTTCCTTAGTTGTTTGGAATATGGAGTAACTACTTAGATTGAAAGCAGTAAGATCTTACAGACTTGCATTGTGCTCATATCTTCTACTGAGCATTTGCTCTGATTATAGAAATATGATATGAAAGGACAAAACTGGGAAATAATTACAGTACTATCCAACTAGTCCTTGATGACTCAACAGATATCTGGATAAAGCATCCTTTGCTCTTTTGGACTTCAGGTAAGAGTTACAGTTGACAAGCAACATGCAGTAACATTTCCACCTCTTAGATTCAGGAATAACCATGTGGGAAACATTCCTAAGGCAAAGGAAATTCACAATGGAGAAACTGAGCCAAAAGCATACTACCTTAGACTATGCCAAAGTCATCCTCTGGGTTTTCTCCCAGATACAGACCTTCATCTGTAACAGTTCAGGATCCCATTCGCTCTGAGTAGCTTGTGGCATTTCTCTGCAAGTGTGGATTACTGATTTAATGAGCCACCAGACAATTATGTATGAATTTAAAAGTCAAACAATAGCAGTTACAGTTTCAAGAGTGTTTTACCTCAAATGGCAAATTTTCCTTATCACAGTTCAGAGTTACAGGCAGTTCTTTTTACTCTCATGGAGTTGCCAGGAGCCATGAAATTTTGCCAGGACTCCAACGCAGAAAAGAGACTTCACTTAACATCTTCATTCACTCCCCTTCCCCCCCCCCCCCCCCCCCCCGACTTAAGCTTAAATTCATCAGATGGGAAGACAAATCACAAGAAATCCCTTCTATATTATACATAAATTTGCAAATTGTCATTAAGTCAGTTTCATTGTTTAGGAACTCCACAACTCCTACCGAGTTGTTTTCCCTGCCCTGCTGACCTTGCCCACATAGATAACTTTCAGGAACCTGGCTAGTTCACAGATCTAAGGAAAGGACTGAGAAATGGGAGGCTGGATTAGGGAACGACATTCTGTGGTAACAGAGTAATTGGAAGAGAGATTTGGCCAGATAAATTTCTAAATGAAGTAAAGGCATTCCATTTTAGTCTTCCTAATCAGTATCCCAGAAGGGAATACTTCCAGGGATTGAAGGTTTGAGGGAAGCTGGCCAAGTGAGGTGGAGTTTAGAACCTAGGAAAGCAATAGATTTTAAGCACTGGTGGACACCTTCTGGGGGTTCTTGAGCACCCCAGTCACTTTATGGTCCTCTCCCAAATTGGAAAAACTTTAACTAATAGTCCCATCAGACCCTTAGAATTTTAGACTTCAACTATTTAGACCATCATGCCTTCAACACACTTACTAATCATTAGGAAGTGATGACTTGGTCTTCATCACTTCCACTTCAGCTCTCTATGATGATGGACAAGACCTTTCCTAAAGATGAAAAGGCAATTGTCATTCTCTTCCTATGACAGCCATTCTAATCCTGGCAATTATCCAGAGAGAATTAAATGTCTGAACGACTTCTTTGACTATTGAAGCTGTCAAGAACTCAACACAAAGTTATGGTGGAGTGAGGACTGAGGAGAAAAGGAACAGGCCTCTAGACATGAGGCCTGTGGAGTTTAAGGGATAGAATGTGTTTGATGAGAAGGAGCAACTAGGCAAGTGCATGGGGGTGGGCACAGTAAATTTCAAGAAGATTGGAAAGATGGGAGATGGCGAGATTGTGGCAGGGTTTCGGTGCCAAAGGGGAACTGTATTTGATCCTAAAGGTGATAAAGTGCCCCTCCTCCATAGCAGAAATATATACTGTCAGAGGGATGATACCTGAGGAAAATTATTCTGTCAACAGATAAGATGGTGGATTGGAGGAGGGAGGAGATTTCGGGAGGAAGAAGTTTGAGGTAGGAAAGTACATGAGAAGGCTCTTCCAACAGGTGAAAGGTGATATAATTCTATACTACTCCAGTGGTGGCTGTGTCCTAGATGAGAAGGGGACATAGAACTGAAGGTATATGTAAGTTCTGTGGCAGTAGAAATTAATATATTTGACAATATATTGGATGTGAGTGGGTTAGCAGTGGGGTTGGGCACCTGGGGAGTCAAGGTGGGGGAGGGGAGAGAGGAGGGGGTCAAGGGCAACATGGAAGTTGCAAGACTGGTTGCATTGGAAGGGGTTGTTGCAAGACACATGAATAGGAGAAGTGGGTAGAGGGGAAGGTAAAAAGTTGCTTATAGTTATATAATGATAGATAGTGTAACCATATGAGTTAAGGTGTAAGCAGCACATTGTGCCTGTTTCATACTGATTCACTTTGACACTGCTAAAGTTAATGTCAACCTGTGAGGTTATTGCTGACAAATTGCCTTTTTGTGTGCTCTGCTTATCACCAGCCCCCATTAAAAATTAGGGAATGTCTGTTGTTGGTTCTCCCATTATCAGCAACACCCTCGAGAAGAACAAATTCAATAACCCATTATCATGTCTCCATTGCTGTCTTTTTGGCTGCCAGGATCAAGAGTGAACCTGCTAGAGGCCAGAATCCAAAAGTTCCTGTTTTACACAAGACATAGTGGAGCAGTATCTTGAAGGCAAGGCGAATATAGTGTTTATTGGGATGTCAATAGGAGTTTCTGGGTGGTCCCTAAGTAGTGTGTTGTTTATTGTAGCTATGGTCCTAGGGATCTGTGTCCCCAGAAATGGGAGGATGAAGTATGCACCCCTTCCCAGGAATGGGAGGATGTACTCTCTACCCCCAGAGGCCTTGAGGAGGCTTTGCTGAAATTTGCAGGTAGGGAGCTGCGAGGTTTGAAGCCTGATTGTGGGAGATTCAGACTGATTTAGCCCTGGAGGAGTGGGAGAATTAGTGTGCATTGCCAGAAGCAGCAGCATCCAGTACCAATCCAGAGGGACCCCGACTCAGTGGGAGAGAACCCAAGGTAGGAGCTGCAGCAGCAGCAGCCACAATCCTAGGGGGAGTGATTCCTCCATCTCTCCAGAGCAGAGCCCCTAGAAGATAACTTCTCCTTCCCCCTTCCTACCTCACTGTCACTCTTAAGGAGACCAGACAGAGCAGCGGCAGCCAGAGGAAAATGTGCCTACGGGGGATGGGGGAGCCTAGCAGGCGATTCAGTTTCTTGTTCTGTGTATTGGTTGAAGTTAACTACTATGAAAAAAACTAATGACAAACTGTTGATTGATTTAGTACAGGAGCTGAAGGAAAGATAGGCATGGGAAAAAGCCCTAGAATTGTTAGAAGACACTCTGGAGTCCTTTAAGAAAGGGGAGGACCCCGGGTTGTAATGAAGGGGAAGCAGAAGCTTCTTTTGAGTTTCCCGGCACAAAGCTATAATATAAAGCTCCTACAGAGACAGAGGAGGAGTTCAGTTTCTTTTGAACTTAGTGTGGGAGCAGCAGCCTGCAGGAGTCAGAGCTGGAGTGTCAGCAGCCCTGCCCACTGGCCATGGGGCTGTGTGAGGGAGGCTTTGCTGAAGAGAGCCCAGGCCAGAGCAGCTCTTCCGCCCTTGATGGAGGAGGATGAGCTGCCCCGGCTCTATTAGCCTTGCAATTAAAGCCAGAGACGCTGGGACCAGTGCAGAGCACAAGCCTGAGCAGCAAGCGGAGGAGGCAGGGAGCGGCCCCACCCCCAGTGAGGCGAGAGTGGGGGCAGGAGAAGGGAGCTGTCCACTGGACCCGCAAGAAGAGCCCTGGAGACCCAGCTCTGGAGCCCAGATACAAACTTTACAGCAAGGCAGGAGAACTGTGCGTGCTTTCCTGCCATGTCCCTCAAGGATAGGTTGTGACCCAGGGATGGAGCTGTCCATGGTGACATGAGGGAAGTGCCAGAATCCCTCCTAACCTTGTCGACTCTGTTGCCCAGCTGCCCCCGCGGACCTTGTGGCGGAGGGGCTGGAGTGGTTCTAGGACTTAAGACTCTTTGGTTCACTTGAGCTTGTGAATGCCCAGCAGCACCAGGTGGGAGCCTACAATGGTAGTGGACCGAGCCCCAGTGGATAGAAGGACATGCTCCCAAGAGGACTCTCAGGAGGATGATTGGACAGTCGGTTTTGATTGAGGGGACTGTAACCTACTGTGGCCCAAGAGAGGAGCATGCTGTGTTAAGGAAAGCCTCTGTCCAGTGAGGAGGAGCTGTCTGGTCGCTCCCCAAAGCCCCTGGTCCCCAAAGAACTTATACGGGGTGTGTGTGCTCTGTTACATGCTGAATGCGATGTTCTATTTTAGGCCTTGTGGCCATACTTCTCTGGGAAAGGGTAAATTATGTTTTTGTCTGTTTTAAGACCTTGTAGTCAATACTTCTAGGGGAAAGGGTGAGTTACTCTCTTGTCTGTTTTAGGCCATGTGGTAGCTCTAGTAGTATGTGGTGATGCTCAACACTACGTTTATGTTATCGTAATACTGTTCTTAGAGCTTATATTGCTAATGTGGATGTCCTAGTTTCCTAGCTTGAGGACCCCTCAAAGTATCATCTGCTCAGATTGTAAGGGCCAGGATCCTGGAGGGGTGGAATGCATGTGAGGTGGATTTGTTTTCATTTTAATATAATAGTTCCCAGGATCCATGGCCATACACAATCTACTAGTTCTCAGGATTTTACATCTTAAGCAATCTCATCAAGCTTGTGCATTGTTATATCATGATAAATTATATAAACATTTGAGTTAAGTGGTAAGCAGCACACTGTGCTGTGCTCAATCACCCTGATATTGCTAAGGTTAATGCAAACTTGTGAACTATTGTTGGCAAATTGCCTTCTTTGAGTGCTCCTCTCTAAATCCAGTGAGCACCTGTCAGTAAGTGAAGAATGTAAGTGCTTATCTGGACCACCCCCATCAAGACTTAGGGGATGCTAGAAGTTGGTGCTCCTACTTTTATTCTCACCCACCCCTGTGAGAAGAGTAATTAGGAGATGCTGTAGGAGTTGGTGCTCCCATTATCAGCAATACCCTTGAGAAGAACAAATTCTGGAAATACAAATACAAAGAAAAATACAGTCCCTGACTTTAAGGATGTTATATTGGAATGGCAGAAAACAATACATTAAAAGAAGGGGGTGAAAAAGCTGAGTTGTGAATCTTGAGAGGCTTGAGCATCCCTGGCCCAGGGGTAGTTACTTAGCTGATAGTGCTTGAAAAGTTGTGCATCCATTCTATACTATGTTCATTAAATGATTCAGCCCCAGTAGTGACTCATAAGAAGGTGAAAGAATCTTATTTTGTGAAGTGACAAATACTAAAATGCTGAAATTGACTGACAAACAGAAAGTCAGATCATATTGGATCATTGAGACTTTAGGAAATTTTCCACTAGGGGAGACATTATTAAAAATGTATTTAAACCCCACAAAAATAATGGACTAGTTCTGAAGGAATTTGGGTTTCCAAAGCGAGTGGGCTTTAAGAAAAGTACAATAATAGATTTTAATCACTGGAGATCACATAGTAGGTGCTTAATAAATGTCTATTGATTTAATGATGTTATCTCCTATTTATCATAAGAGTATGAATAGGGGGATCTTCTGAGAGACCACCCTTGGACTTCATACATCTTGGTCTTTACACTATCGATACAACTGGTGGGGGGCAGCTAGGTGATGCAGTGGATAGAGCACCAGTGCAGGAGTCAGGAGGACCTGAGTTCAAATCTCACCTTAGACACTTGATACTCACTGGCTGTGTGACCTTGGGCAAGTCACTTAACCCCAATTGTCTTATCCTGGGTCATCTCCAGTCATCCTGATGAATATCTGGTCGCTGGCTTCAGATGGCTCTGCATGAGAAGTGAGGCTGGTGACCTGCACAGCCCTCCCTCACTCAAAACAAAGTCAAGTGCAAGTCATGTCATTATTTCTCTAATGGCATAGTCTTCTTCAGCAATGAAGGACGAGCACACAACTGGTAGGCAGTAGGCAGTGATGTCTTGATCTTCCTAGTTTCTAAACCAGAGATCCTCAGAATGGCCAAGATTTTCTCCAGAGATGGAAAACAATAGTTACTCTCTCCCTAAGTCAGAAATCATAGGTAAGGGAACTATCCAAGGTCAGTTAAATGGCTGGTCCCCTTTCTTAATATCCAAGCAGAGATAAACTATCAATAACTCAGCACAAGGTGACAGTGGGGTGAGATGAGGTAAAGACAAATAGCATTCCAGGCATCAGGTTCAGCCAATTCAAATGCATAGCTTCTGGAGATAGAATGCTCTGTGGGGAAAAAGAGCAATTCAACCAATCTAGCTGTTTTGGAACATTTGTGGAAAGCAGCAAATGTATATGAAACTGGAAAGATGAAAAGAGGTGAAACTCTAGAAGATTTGGAGGTCCAAACAAATGATTTTGTGTTTATGTTGGAAGTAAGAGAATCTCATTGGAGTTTGTTTAGCACAAGCATAATATGATCATGATCATGTGTGTATGTGTGTGTGTGTGTGTATGTATATGTAAATGGAAGAAGAGAGGGGAAAATATACATTTTCATCACTTAATTTTTCTTTGTATCATTCTTTGTTTCCTTTCTGGAATGGTTTAACCAATTCACATCTCCAGCAATAAGAGTACTGAACTACCTGTATTATAATACCTACATTTATCAGCATACCAAGGGATCTTTATAGGACATGATAATCTACTAGCACATAAAGAAATTGTAATCAAATGTTAAAAGGCTGAAATACTAAATGAGTCAGTAATGTACAACTTGTCATTCTATTTAATATTGCATAGCCATTAAATGATTTGTACCTTTTTAATAAAATATCAGCTATTTACCAAGTTGGTGATACTATTGATAAAATACATTCACTCCAGCCTTGAATGAAGAAATTGGCCATTTGATGCACAGGAACCACTCCCTTTCCTTGACTGATAAATATTGGGAGGGTAAGTTCACAGAAGAATGAGTATTCATCTTGCATTATCTTGGTTTTAGAATGAAGAAATAGCAGTAACCATGGGATTCCAGGAACTTGAATTTGGGAAAACAGCTTCTGCACATCTTGCATCCTAAATAAGAGAGAAAACACTACTTTCTTTAGTGATGGATTTCTGAAGACATGGCATTGTAAACCTAATTTACAGTTCCTTTCACTTCAGAGGGAATAATATCATGTTGGAGAGAAGTATATACATAGGGCAGTCAAGAAATATGATGAAAAGCTTTTAAAGTCTCCTTGGAGAAGACCTGGAATTACCATTGAAATTGAAGAACTGACAAACAAAGCAGGAACAGTTTAGGTTTTCCTTCCCCCTACTCAAGGACATTTTTTGGAAAGGTCTGACAATTAGTAGGGAAGACAAGAAGAGAACAATTCACTCAAAAGGGATCTAGGAACACATCACTCATTGTAAAGTCATTCTCATTTTCATGGATGAGAGACTTCCTCTTCTACTTCCCAACAATAATAGGTTAAGGAGTAGGTCATTTCTAAGCAGAGAGAAATGTAATTTGAAAAGAATCATTTTAGTTAGGAATCACATGCTCCTGCTTCCTTTCCCCATAACCTTCCCTTTGCCTTTCTTTTTCCCTTTACTCTCAATGTCTGCCAGCCAGACTTTTTGTTCTCAGAGATAGCATTTGGACTGAAAGACTCCATCCCTGGATATTCTGGTCAGATAGCTTGAGTATTCTTGCTCATGTGACACTTCTGCCTTTCTTTCTAGATAAGAAACAACTTACTTGACTCTGCCCTCATCATGAGTGCTTTCTTTAACATGTGTTTTAATGTTTTCAGAATTGTCTTGACCTCTCAATTCCTCAGCCTTCTAGAGTCTCATAGATTCTCTCTTCACTTCACCTCAAAGAAATATGGGTATTCTCCTACACTCAATCTTACCAACAGTTCCATGTCTATTATCAAGAATTTCAAACTTCCTCCGTCAAATCCCCTATCCTTTTAGGTTATTTTTTATCATCATCATCATCATCATCATCATCATCATCATCATCATCATCACCACCACCACCACCACCACCATCATCATCATCATGTCAACTACACAATGGCTAAAGAAATCTCTCTCTTGAATTTCCCTATTCTCTCCTTTTTCAAGGTTCTGGTGAAAATCTTGGCATTTTCCTAGGGCATATTAGTAAATTTTCAATAATTGATTTTCCAATGAATGTATATGCATATATCTATAGGTAAATACCTATCTATATATACTGCAGGACACACTATTGTGTTTAATCTGCATTATTAATATTTTCTTCATAACTTTCTTGACTAGACAATTGGCAACATAATAAATTTTAGCTTTTTATGATGTCTGATATATATGTATACACACACACACACACACACACACACACACATATATATACTTACATGCATACATACATATATATAGTCACACTGAACATTTAATAAGAGACTCTCAGGAGACAGTTTTAGCTAGCTCTAATGTACTCCTGCCTTCTCATTTATGAGTGTAACCCTTTTACTTGTATCCTTGATTCCATTATTTTCAACTCTTCTAAGTGCTTTTTCTCTTAAACATTCTATCTCTCTTTCATCTTCAGCAGTTTTGAGGAAATATCAAATTAATTTGGGAGAAGTAACACAGAGTCCTGGACTAGGACTCTCCCCAGGCCTCTTCTCTTAACCTCTGAAAAAAGAGTAAATTTATAATCTTCCCAGATGAGAAGGATTTTGGAATTTCTGTCTTTGCAACAACCTCCAAGCATTATACATTATGTGGCTTTATAGCAGCTTCTGTCTGCATCTGGACACAATGAGAAACTCTTTGTAAAGTCAAGAGTTCCAAGCAGAAAATACTACGCCATGCTTAAGGAGAACATTCTGAGGACTCCAGAAAAAGAACTCCTAGCAGCTTTGAGTTGCCCCTTCACATCACTAGAAACAAGAATCAAACCTTTAGGGTCCATTTGGAAGGGTATATCACTTTATTTACATTTGTTACAAATGGCTAGTATGAGTAAAAAGTGATGGGAACCTAGCTGTTTGTGAATGTGTGACCAGCTTAATTAAAGCAACTCATTTTTGCTTCTTTGCTTCAAAAAAAAATTGAATAATACTAAATGCTTATTATATCAAACTTTTGAAATCTACTTACTTCCACATTTCATGTTCTGTTGAATGAACTCCCAAATTTCTTCTTTTTTGATCTCTGGTTACCAAACCAGAATCTGATCTGCAGGAAATACAAACATTGTACAGTTTTGTTTTATATGCAGTTTTGGAAAAATCCTATTAGATTCTCTTTGAAAAATATGAACATCTGTCCTCAATTTAATCAGAAGGAAAGAATATGCTCTTAGTATGTTGGAAATATGTACACCCAATCAGGAAGTAATTAATTTATAAACAAAAAGAGATTTTAAAGGTTAACTATCCCAAATCATACATTTTAAAGAGGATGAACTTGAGGTTCAGAATGATAGTCTCAAGACCCCGTGGTCAATTGATGTCAGAGCTAAGATTTGAGTCTAGATATTCTGACTGCAAGTGCAGTGCTCTTTCTTCTACGCAGCCTATAATCTCATTTTCCACATTGCTGAAACTTCATAACTTGAGTATTATAAGCATTTCTTGTTTACAGTATAATAGAAAACAGAGAAAATGAGGGTAATACGAAAATAATACTGAAGATGTTATCAAGGACAGAGTATTCAAGAAACATCAAGAAAAGGAAGAGGAATTAGAACACAGCCTTGAGGTGAAGGTAGGTGGTAAAGTGGATAGAGCACTCTCCTGGAGTTAAGAGAACCCAAGTTCAAATCTGGCCTCAGACACATGCTAGCTGAGTGACCCTTCGAAAGTCATTTAATTTTGACTACCTCAAAAAAAAAAAAAAAAGAAAAAAAAAGAACACAGTCCTGAGCATTTCTGCTCAGGAGATGAAACATACCTGCTGAGGAGTCAGGCTCAGTGCCTCAGAAAGAACTTCGACTTCTTCAGGTCTTATATATTCATTTCTATGAAAGTATACACTGAGAATTTGTTGTTGATATCCTGAAAGCTTGCGTCGTATTTTCTTTCCTTTTTGATTATCAGAGGCTTCTATGTTCTTTGCCTTTTCTTCTTTATCCTCATTTTTGGATTTGTTCAAAGCTGGAGTTTGGGGCAAGAAATCTGAGAAGTAACCAAGACAGGACAAGGGAAAGTTTAAAAAAATGAATTAAATGAAAACAGACCAAGTCTCCTAAAATCACCCAACTGAAGATGATGTCACCTAATGATGGTCATGATGGGTCAGCCAGACTGCAAGTTTTTTAAGATAGAAAATGCAGAAGCTCCTAGTAGCCAAACCAAACCTGGGCACACTCTCTGGCTGTGACCCAGCCTAAGTCCCATAAAGATATCACCAGGATCCTCAGGTCCGCATGTCTACTCTGGCATCATGTCTGACTATAAGCAACTTTCATTCATTTTTCTACATCATTGCTATCTTGTAGTGGAGAAGCAAAATTTGATTTCCTGTTCACTTGCTTGTACTATGTAAATTGCAGAAGTTCCTTTGAAGTAGAAAGGTTTATATTTGGGGCTACGTGTACTGTTTGAAACCCAGTCTCATCCATTTGGGGAGGATTATCAACAGATTACCCAGAAGAAGATGATTTATTACGCACAGTTGTTCATGAATATCATTTCATTTTGTAGAGGAACTGAGTTCTGGGGATGATGAGGGAGCAGACAATGTCTATGAAGTTATAGATCCTTGAACAGTCAGAGTTAGTAACCTAGATTTAAAAGAAAAGTACTATGACCCTTGAATATACATAAGAAACCCCATATTGTCTAGAAAAAAGGAGTAGTGAAAAGATTTCCATGCACTATTTACCCATTTTCTTACAATGCTCCTCAGGATTAAGAATCACATCTTCCCCCTTCAATCCATCAAGTTCTTCCAAGTTCTGGAAGATTCCTTTCTGTGGAGTAGAGTTGTTCATATTCCTGTTTGGGACTCCATCAGCTGTCTGTGGGGGTAAAAATGACCCTACATTATTCAAGTCCATGACTTTGATGTCACAAACAAATCTGAAATTCTTTATCTGTTGTGATCCATGGGTTATTTTCTATCTCTCACTTTGCACCACTACAAAGGATGTTGAGTCTTATTACTTCTATCCTCCAGAGCACTCAGAAGGGCAAATCGTCATCCACTATGAACTAAAAACTATTTTAGTGATATTTTTTAAAAGATAAAGTTAATCAGATGCAGATTAGAATTCCCTGGCATTGATTCCTCATGCATATGTCTCTATATTTACATCTGTCCGTATGCATATATGTATATTGTCTGTATACATATAACATATATATACACACATGTCTGTGTGTGTATATAATCTTCTTAGTAGAATCATGGCTCTTAAGATCAAAGACTGTTTATTAATTTGCATCATAGCCCCAGCATGTTGCACAGCATTTGGACCAATGGTGTTTGGCCCAGTCTTATATAAACACATCTTCTAACGATAAAACAACAAATATTAATGCAGACAGTCACCCACTTGGACACTTAGAATCTTAGGAAGGTGACTGAGGCAGTGAGATGTGCTATGTGTTGTCTAGGGCCAGAGGTAATATGTGTCAGAGATGGGACTTAATGATTGACTCCAAGACCAACTCTATATGCTCCAGCATGCTGACTCTAACTTGTAGGCAATTACTGCAGTGTTGGCAATATTAAATACGTGTTGGATTAAATTTTTAAAATTGACTTACTTGTATATTAAATGCTTCTTTTAATGGGCCTGAACATTTATTCTTTTTGTATCTTTGATTTTGAAACCAGTGTTGGATCTGAAGGAAATGCAAAAGTTTATGATGTAATAATGTTTGTTAAACAATCCTATTACAAATATCAAAATTGCCTTCTAGAACACTTTTGCATTTATTCTGGAAATAGTCAATGTTTATAATAAAATGTATTGTGGAGGAAATAATCATCTTGAAGAAAAGTAGATACTCTGGGTGTTGCTAAAACTTTGAAGAGTAGGGAGATATTAAATATAATCTAACATACTATTGGCATTTTAAAGAAGAAACATGGGTTCAAGATGGAGAATTGTTCCCAAGGATTCTTGGTCATTAAGTAAAAGTATTTCACTTTAGGTCTTCTGTAGCTCAACCCAAGGCTCTTTCTGCTATATTAGCCAAGGTCTGAATTTCTATCCTTACGCATTGCTAAGAGCTTGACTTTGGCAATTTTCTCTTGACCCCGAGTTATGATATTTTGAGGCAAAAACAAAATGAATTCTAGAGAGGCAACATCAGAAATGTCATCAATGATTCAAGAAGCACCAAGACTAAAAGTAAGAGGAATGAGGACATCATTCTGTTCATTTCTACTCAGGAGATGACACATACCTGCTGTGGAGTCAGGCTTAGGGTCTTAGAAAGAACCTGGACTTCATCAGGATGGACATATTCATTTCTATGAAAGTGTTCTGTGAGAATACCTAATTGATATTCTGAGAACTTGTGTCGTACTTTCATTTCTTTTTGATCATCAGATGCCTCCATGTTCTCTGCATTTTGCTTTTCACCCTCATTTGTTGGTTTGTTCAAAGCTGGAGAGTGGGGTAAGAAATCTGTGGAGCAATCAAGAAAAGACAAGTGAAACTCAGAATAAATGAACTAAGCAAAATTAGGATACTCTTTAGATCACCAACCTGAACATTATGTCTCCCAACAATGATCAGACTCGGTCAGGTGGTCCACATGTTTTATAAGAGACTGAAGCTGCCTGTAACCAAACTTCACTCGGGCACATGCTTAGTCTCTAGTATGGAACATCCAACAATGCTTAAACCAGGAGTCGAGGGGGACACGTTCACCCTGACACAATTGATGCCTAGCTACCATGAACTCAGACCAATGTCCTACTATGTTGCCATCTTGTGGCACAGAGGTGACCCTGGTTTCTTAAGAGCTACGTTGGTAGTGCTCCAATTGCTCCACATTCTGCTGGCTGTAAAGGTTTCCAGTAGGGGTTATGTGTAGTTATGTGAAGACCAACCTTGTCCTCTTGGGGAAACTTATCGCTAGGTTTACAGAGCATCATTATTTGCTGGGTACATTGACTATAAAATACAATCTACTGAATTCTAAGGGATCTGCAATCTACTGTGGAGGAGGAACCCACACCAATGTAATTACTGATTCTTAAAATATCATAGTGGATTGCCTGGAATTACAGTAATGTATCTTGGCTCTCACGTATGCAAAACATTACCTTGTCTGGAAATAAATGAACAGTACTTTATGTATTTTTATGCATTACTTACTTCTTACTTACCAGTCTCATCGATATTCAGTACAATTTCTCCCCTCATCAGTGCATCTAATTGGGTAGTGTCCCCTAGGCTCTGGAAGAGTTTTTTGTATGGAGAAGAGTTGTTTAGGACCGGGAATGGGTTTCCATCAGCTGACTGTAGGAGTAAAATTAACCTAGAGTTATTTAAGCTTGTGAACCTGGGATGGCAAATATGTACATTTTGTCACTATGTAATCTGAACAAAGATTTTCTTTTCCATCTCTCTTGCCATCACTACAAACAAATAAGTTACAGTCTAGACAGGATCCGTTGAACAGAGACATTCAACTGGATATTGAAATGGACACTGATAAAGATTTGTATCAAAATAAAGACAATCAGAACCAGAATAGAATTCCTCCTTATCGGTAATTCCACTAGTAGAATGATAAAACTGTCATTGTGGTAAATAAAGGAGGAATCAATTGCTCAACTTTCACTGGGCAGTCAATAAGCTTTTATTAAGTGCTGATTTGATTTTATGCTAGACACTCTGGTTAGTTCTAAGGATACAAAAAAACAAACAAACCAGGAACATTTTCTCTGCTTTCAAGGATCTTGCTTTCTAATGGGGGAAAGAATATATAAATATCTAGGTAAATAAATATAAGCTATATACATTATAAATGGAAGGTTATCTCAGAGGGAAGGCACAGGCAATTGAGGAACAAAGGGGACAAGGAAAGGCCTCTTGAAGAAGGTAGAATTGTGTTAGGTCTGGAGAGAAATTTAGGAAAACCAGGAGAAAGAGTGAGAGCTAAGAAAGAGCCTTCTAGGAATGCAGATAAACCAGTGAAAAATGTTGACATTGGGAGTGGAGTATTACACTGGAGAAATAATAGATTGGTAAGTGTAGCTACAGAGCAGAGAATATACATGGATGAGAGCAATGGAGCAAGGAGCTAGGTTTTGAAAAGCTAAAGACACCAAACTGAGGAGTTTTTTAGTTAATTCTATATGTAATTGGGAACCACTTAATTTTGTTAAGCCGGTTGTTAACATTGTCAGAACAGCATTTGAGGAAAATCACACTTTGGCAGATGAGTGGAGAATATTGGTAGAAAGACAATTCAAAAGACTATTGCAAATAGCTATACACCAGGTATGAGGTGGTGAGGACCTGATCTGAGTTCATGAAAATCCATTTGATTTCAGATAGAGAGATATAAATGGGAGATTTTATGAAGGTAGGTCTGACAAAGTTAATCCACTGACTGAGGGAGGAATTGAGGATGACACAGAAGGTGTGAACTTGGATAAACTAGGTGAATGATGATGCCATAAATGTCATACTGCATTAAAATTTGCCAAAACTCTTTTACTAATGAAAACTCATGAATAGCATGCAAAAATGCATTGGAAAGTAATGGGCTTAGATCAATTTTTCATGTTAATATAGTTGAAAATGTAGTATAACCCTAAGTAATAGTGATAGAAAAGTATATATGGAGACTATGGGCATTTGACATCGAATATTGAAATACAAGCATAGAGTATTATACTTGTTGTCTGATCCTAGTCCTACATGAATTCTGGAAGGAAAAAAATCTACATGTAATATCTCTTGGCTTCTTTCCTTATTTACCAGAGTGCAATTGGAAGCTTGTCTCTCTTGACTTCATGATTGGTCTGATGGTGATCATTTTTTTTTGGATTTTTTTAACCCTAGATTATAATGAGGACAAATGCTTGTTTCAACTTACCTTGTCCACAGCTTCTTTCTTCTTACTTTGTGGCTGCGATTTTTGTTCTTTTTGCTGTTCTTCAGGCAATTTCATAAGAGGTGATGTCTTCATGGGGAGAAGAGACTTCCAAAATGGAGGCAGAACCATAGAATCTGTAGGTGGGGGGAGAGAAAGAATTTCATCATGTTTTTTATTAAGTCAATTAAATGAGTAATGCTTTCCGTTCAGAATCCTCCTTTCCAGACAAGGAATAAATTCTTAAAGAGCACAGTAAAATAAGAGGAAAAGACAGCTTTGGAAGAAATTAGAAATCACAGTACAATTAAAGAAGAAATCATTATCTCGCTAGAAAGCAAGGGGATTGAAGGAATTTCAAGTTATGAAAAAAATTCTTGAAGGGAAAAGTAGACACAGACAAGACCAACACAGTATATCTTCTTAAGACATCTTCTTTTCCAAATATGACTATATTTTGAATAGTTGCTTGTCAATTTATGGGAGTTTAACCATAATGCCATTTGTGTTTGATACCAAGAGATATAAAACTACCATTCTTTAGAAAATAGATTGTCAAATTTATCTCAGATCACCATCCTGAGATTTTATTATGGTAATTTCTAAGAACAGAATCACAGAATGTTAGAACTGAATGCCCACATTTTGTGGATGAGGAAGCTAAGGCCCAGTTAGATTAAGTGACTTACCAACATTTGTATTTGGCTCAAGCAGACCTTTTGATTTCTATCCCAAGTGACATCTATACCATATCATGTTTGTTTCTTTCTAATTTTATATTAGTTAAAATAACACTTGATTTTTATGCTCTTCAAATAGTTTCTGAAATTCGAGGTCACTGTCATCTCTCCCCTTAGAAGAACCTTAAAATTTCATTTTCAAAAAGGTTTAAATTTAGAAAACTCATACTTGAGATAACTGAGATAGAAAACTGCTAATAGTCCACAGTAAAAGTGTCAAATCAAATCCAAGCGTAGCGAGGGCTATCAATTTCTATTTGTATGTGTTCCTATGAGCTGAAAATTATATCCCCATTGTTTCCACTGCTTCCATTCTGTGGCTCTCTACTGCTGGTTGTGTGCCATTATCAACTGAAAAGCTCTTTTTGAGTTGGCTCAAACTATTATCAAACTATTGATAAAAAATAATTCCGAAGGCTCTGTTCTTTAAATTATATCTTAGAGATTTCAGGATGAGTGAAACTCATGAGATGTTGCCTTGTCTTTGGGATAAGATATTTAATATAAGGTTCATATGTCCTATGCTCTTTAGTAAAATAAAGCTTGTATTGCCTGGAAAAAATAAAAATAAAAAAATCTTATTTTTCATGAGTGAGGATGGTAAAGAAAATAGATGTTGAAGAGATAATGGGTGCAGGAATGAAAAGTGAGAAAAATTGGAAAATAGAGATAATAAATGTTAGAAATATTGGAAGCCTTACCTGGTGTATTTGGCTGGAGTGTTCCTGAACTACATGTGTTTTCTGCCAAGTTGGCTCCAGGAGATTCAGAGCTTCTGGTTTTCTCTCCGTCTGGGTTATGTTCCTTTTGAAAGCTTATGTGGACTTTTTCATCAAGTTTCTGTTCCTCATTTTTGACAAAGAGAAAAGGTGATAGTTGTGACCTTGAATTTCCTGGAGGGTAGACACATATTCATTAATACCTCCTTTCAGTTTTAGGACTGATCTCCCCATGAAAGAACCCAAAGCAATATTGGAGGAAAACATGAATGTGCGTTACCAAGAAAACATTTTGGGGAAAAAAAGGAATCCTCAGGAAAAGATGAGAAACTAAGAGTAACTGATAAGAAATATTCTTGAAGGCACAGAGAGTATTTCTCCTCTTCTAGAGATTTGGTGACTGTCTTAAATATATATCAATTACACTTTTTTAGAACCTCATGAAAGGATATGTATTTCCACATAGTGATTCCAAAATCTCCTTTTCAAAAATTTGTTTTAGATCATTTCAGGAGATAGAACAGCCTAATGATAATTTCAATATCACACCTCATTTATCAAGAAAAGTGTTGACTCTTGTGCAATCATCTTTTTCCTTTTTGAATTAAAAGAGTGTTCCTTTGTTCATTCTCTGGTTCCAAATGTCTCAACTAGTTTCAAATAACATGGACTGCCAAGGAAAGGAAGGTTTTCCTTTGGCAGAGTTGATTGCAAAAGAAATCTCTTTTTTTTCATTAGTCATATTCGATACAATCAAGCTACTCATTATCCCCAAACAAGAACACAAAAAGGAAATAAAGAAGATGAGAAGATATGAGTAACATTCCTCTCTTCCATTACAATAAAATGGACCAAAGCTTACTTGCCATCTGGCTCTGCTTTTCTTCTTTGTTTTCTTCCATATATGCCTTCCAAAGGGAATAAAAAGTGTCGAAGGATTTTAGGGAGTGGTTGTTAATGTGAAATTCTCCCTCCTTCTCTTGGTTTTCAGATTGACTATAATTCTGTAGCAAACTTTTACTCATTGCACTAGTGACTTTTTCAGTCTCCTCTTCTGAGATGTCCTTGTTGTGAGTGTTGGAAAGAGCTGGGTATGAACAAAAAATAGGAACGGTTAGAATTAAATATAAGTGGAATAATGATTTTTACCTGATAACATTTTGGGTTTCCTACTCCACAAATCAGGAAGGAAACAAGGGACAAGGAATACAGTGGAAGAGAAAGGAAGAGAGCAAGTGAAATGTGAGTGGTTATTGTGTGGGGCACAGTGAAAAGTCTTACCTATTTTTTTGGAGATGTTCACATCCAAGTCTTGGAATTCATTTTCCCTAGGATGTTTCTGCAACATATGAAAGACAAGCATTATCTAATGGTTAGGGCATTACTTATGGCCCTGTTCCTCCATCCCATGATTTCCATCATTATCCTTCTATTTCTTGAGTTTCTATTTCTTTTCTTCTCCAATCTCTCCATTTGATGCAAAGTCAAGAAAAGCTCTAAGCATTTCCCATATGACTTTTTAACACTTATAGGCATTCACCATTTGCAAACCCCCAATTTAAGGTGTTTTTTTTTTTTTTAAGAAATGAGAAGGGTGGTTAAAAATAGTTCTCTAAACTCTATCCTTAAAGTGGTTTTGTATATTGATTCGTATAGTTTTATTTTTTCTTGAAATTCCAGTCCCTGGCCCTGAAAATCCTCAAAATATAATGACAGGGATGGCTATGTGATGTAATGGATAGAGCACTAGCTCTGGAGTCAGGAGGACTAGAGTTCAAATCCAGCCTAAGACACTTCCTTGCTGTGTGATCCTGGGAAAGTCACTTAACCTCAATTACTTCACAAACAAAAACCATGATGGTAGACACATGAATATGTCTTTTCTTCAGTGAAAAACTTCAGTGAAAATCTTCAGACAATTTCTTGACAAAATCTCTCAGAACAGATATCATGCTTTGGTCCATTTTCCCCCTTAACAGTCTTTCCAATCCCATTTAACCTGAAGTTCCTGACCCCCAAAGAATGCACACATTTTGAAAATGAGCATCTATCACTGAATCTTGGCATCCCTAGATACATAATAAATGTCAGGTCCTGATGTGTCTTCTGCTCTGGTTTGATGCAGATACATGACTTTGGTTTTCTGCTTCTGGATACCTGAGAACAGTTTCAAACTAGCTTCTACTATCTACAAGATTGGTCTGATTACGTTAAACCTCTGTTGCCTGATGTGGTCAAGAATTGTAATGGAATATGATAGTCCTAACTTACCTTGTCATTTGATTCCTCCTTCCTCCTTTTCAATTCTGCTTCTTGCTCTCTTGCTTGATATTCAGGGACTTCAGTAAGAGAAGTCATTAAGGATTGGTGAGGATCCCTTGAGAGCGGTAGAGAACATGGCTCTAAAAGGAAGGAGAGCTATCTGTCAGGACTTTTTATTCAATTAACTCAGTGAATGATGCTTTCCTATCTGAGTGCTGAGTTCAACAAATATTACCAGATCCCGTAGCAAAATAAACAAAAAAACAACAAGAAACGATGGACCTTGAAGAAATGTGGTAACACAGGACAAGAGATGAGGAATATATTATCTAACTAGAGTTCAAATGGATTGAAGAAATTTCAATGGAAGAAAAAAATTCTCAAGAAAAGCAGAAACAGACAAGGCCAAAAAGGTGTCTCTTTTTGAAATATCTTTTCCATTAGTGAGGATGGCACAGAAAATGGATGTGTGAATGAGGAAAAAAAGATGGAAAGCTGAAAACATGGATGAGGAATTCCAGAAATACTGGGAACCTTACCTGGTATGGCTGGCTGGAATGTTCCTGATCTACATGTGTTTTCAGCCAAGTTGTGTCCAGGACCTCCAGAGCTTTTAGTTTTCTCTTCTTCAGAGTTAAGTTCCTCTGGGAAGCATGTATTGACTTTTCCACCAATTTTCTGTTCCCCATTTATTGCCCTCAGTGAGGATGCAGGCAAAGACATTGAGTTTACTGGAGGGAATAAAATAGACTAAGTTAGTATCATCCTTCAACCTTGGGATAGATCATCCTATAAAACTCAGAACAATAATAAAGGAAATCACAAGTGCAAGTGCTCATAATTTCAAATGCAGTATCAAGAAAAAGATTTTGAAAAAAAAAAGAATGAATCCTTGGGGGAGGGGGAAATGAGAAGCTTAGAAGTAACGATAAGAAAAAGTTGAAGCCACAATCAGTAATTCACCATTTTTAAGGTCTCACTACTATATATCATCCTCTCTCAGAGCTTTGAACTCAAAGGACTGGATTGAGGGTATATTAATATAGAAACTCATGGAAGAATATACATACAAACATATATACACTCATATATGTATATATCTATGTATATATAATATACAAAGATAATATATATTTCTACACAATGTGTTATTTCAAAGTGTCCACTTTGAGAAGTTATTCATTTTTATTTGAATCATCTTTTCCTTTGGGCACAACTGTGTAGGAATCTGTTGAATTACTTTTACTTCAGGATGCAGGGAAAAATGATGGTGATTTTAGAATAAAATCCTGATTTTTAAAGAGAAGTGTTTTGTCTCTTGGGCAAGCATCTTTTCTTTTCTTTTTTTTCCAAACAAGATTGTCCCTTTCTCTAGACTCTAATTCTAAATCACTGACCAACTTTCAAAAGACATGAACTGCTAAATAATGAAAGTTGTTTTCTTGACATAGAAGAATGCAAAAGAAATCTCTAGTGACATTCATCATTTGCATTAAAATAAAATGGGCCAGCTTACCTGTCACCTGACTTTGATCCTCTTCTTTGTTTTCCTCAAGATATTCCATCAAGAGGGCATCTAAAATGTCAAATGGACTTGGAGGATAGTTGTGATCCTGAAATGCTTTCCCAGTTTCTTTATTCTCAGATTGGTTGAGCTTCTCTTCCATACATTTTCTCCTTTCACCAGTGTCACTGCCACTATCCCTCCTCTTCATGGCTTTTCTTAGATGTCTTTGTCTTGAGTGTTGGAAATAACTAGCTGCGAGAAGACAAATGGTTGGAATTAAATATGTCTGAAATTTTTATCTATGCTTTATAGTACATTGAGTTTCCTTCTCCAGAAGTCCTGAAGTAGATAAGGAGAGAAAGAAAATACTTGGTAGAAAAGAAGGTGAACAGAAAGGAAGAAATCCAAGTGAAATGTGAAAGATCATTGTGTGTGATATGGTGTCAATATCTTAGCAATGCCTTTGAAGAAGACCACACCCAAGTCTTGGAATCCATTTTCTCTAAGAACATACAGGACAATGCAGTATCTAAATATTAAATCATTACATAACACCATGTCCCCACCCCATCACTCCTTTGATTACCTTTTCATTTCACATTCAAATTTTATTTCTTCTCTGATCTCTTATTTTCCTATAAAGAAAGAGAAATCTTTACCTCTGATGTAAGCTTTTGGAGACAGGCCTTTCAGATACTCACAATTTCAAACTCAAATCCTTCAAATGAAAGGATTTTTGAATTAGAGGGAGGGGTGGTCAAAAAAGTATTTTCCTAAACTCTGACTCTTCTTAAAAGCTTTTTAAAACTTATTCTTTCAAATTAAGAGCATATAATATAATCTCCTTTGTTGGGAGATTTTTGAATGCAAGTCTGGAATCTTGTGAAAGATTCTGTAAGATATCTGGGGTTGTCTAAAATTAAGCTATTAGGCATAGGACTTTAGACCAACAACAATAAGTTAGGGTCCTTTAATTCTTAGCAATACTGTGGAGACAATTAGGTCAAGAACTTGTGAAGTTACCAACATAAATATCATTTGTGTCTCAATTGGTTAATGTTTAAAAAAAATTTTCTTTTGTGGTCCGTGTTGTTAATGCTTTAAAAAGAAGTGTCACCTGACCAAAAGTTGGAATTGCTTTATCTGTTATAAATTGTGTTAAAAATAAATTAAATAAAAAGATTCTGTAGGATAAAGAACAAAACATTTGATCAAATCTTTAAGAGCCTATTTGTCACTCCCTTTCATTTCATTCCAGTAAACCCTCCATACTTTCTGGGATTGGAATGAGCTCCCTCTGTTGCCTCCTGTCCACCTCCACAAAAAGGCAAATAACCAGTTAATTTTCAATTCTCCTCCTGTCCCCCTGACACCCAAACTCATATTCAAAGGGAAGAGGCAATGCCTTTCATTATTTTAGGCAACATTTTTCTTACCCTCCCCCTCAGTGGAATGCCATTTCCCTCTTCTGTAAGGCCACCTTTGGGACTGATTACATAATATTGCCCCTCCTCTGGTTCCAAAAAAGGATGATGTATCTCAGATGTTCACAAACCTCTCAAGTCAAGACCCTGGAAAATTTTGTGGATTATCAGTTTTTTTGGAAATATCCATAGGCCCTCCCTGCTGAAGGCATTGATTCACTGTCCCTCAAGCATAACTGGTAGAAAGAGTTCTTTCAGAAGATAGGTATAAGAATACAACTCAACCTTTGACCAAGAACCCCGCAAGATTAATAACAAAATTAAATTCAACTCACCTCCTGGGAAGGCAGAGGTTCAATCTTTAGGAAAAACCCACAATACTGACATCAAAGAGCCAAGGGCTGTGCTCTGGCCTGACTGGGGATGATGTGGAGATGCAGCTAACATTTATAGTCATCTTTATGAAGGTGTTAACTAGAAGTCTGTTTGGTCAAGGAGTTGAGTTCACATGTCAATTATCTCTTCAACTCAAGTCAGGTTATTATTCAAAGTATTGATTTCACTCTTCCTCAGTCTCTTCAGTTACCTTCTTCTTTTTTATTACTTATATTGAAAGGAATTCCAACTCCTGTTCATCTTTCAGTCTATGAAGATTACACTTTTCCGGCTGTGGCTGGAAACCACAGAGAAGGTTTCAGAAAGGCTTCCTTATTCCTGCATCCATCCATCCATCTATCTATCCACCAACCCATTCATGCATGCATGCATATATTCTTTCCATCAAGCATTCATTCACATGCCAAAAACCTTTCATAGGTAAAATGTGAATACTATTTTAACCAAAATTTGAAAAAACTGATACGGCAATGATTAAGGCCTCATGTCAACTCAGATATCTAAATGATGTCACTGCTAAGTTGTGAACTCAGGGTGGGCCTTCAGGGCTCTTCCTGAGGAATGCCTTTCAGGCTGTGAACTTGGTTAAGTGCAAGTAGAAGCACCAACTCCCACACAACATTCCCTAAGTCTCGGTGGGGGCTGGTAGAGATAAGCACAACATTCTAGCTTTCATTCCATACTTACTGACCAGTGTTCACTTGATTTATAGAGAAGCATACAAAGAAGACAATTTGCCAACAATAGTTTCACAAGTTCACATTAACGTTAGCAATATCAGGGTGATTCAACATAGCTCAGTGTGTTGCTTACAACTTAACCAGAAGTTTTTGTTATTTATCATTATATAACTATGCAAAAGGGTGTTGAGATTGTTTACGATATGAAATCCTGGGAACTAGTAAATTGTGTGTGGCTGTGAATCTTGGGAACTAGTATCTTAAGAAGAAAACAAACCTACCTCACATATGCAAGTTTACTGTTAGAGTTTTTTGTTCTAGAATTCTCTTGTGCAGAATGAACTGGAGAAAGAGAAACACCAGATAATCATATGAAGGTAAAGCAAAACAAAAACAAGGATTCATGGCTGTCACATGTAAGAAACAGTAAGGAGCAGGCTGTGTATAACAATCTTTTTCTCTGATCTTGATTGAATTTGGGGTGTTCAGAAATACTAGAAATGTGTCTTCCAAGATGGGTTCAGTTCTGCTGGTCCACTGGAAATTCTTGATATACACATTATCTCCTAGTTGGAAGTATTTAGCAGAAAGTCCAATCTATATTGCATTTTCTGCTGTGTGAAGTTCCCTTTCTCTAGTTTGTAATTCCTGTATATAAAAAGCTATACCCCACATCTACTTCCAGCAATAATGACTGGGGAGAAGGGTTTCATTTTTATGGGAGGATGACCAAACAACATTTAAAGGGAGAGAGCTGTTATTTTTCCCCCTTGCTCTGCTTCATTAACAAAATAAAGCAAGCCTGAGTGCTTTCAGGCCATTTTAGGTGAGTTTCAGAGCATAATTTTCCAATAAGAGTTTTAAATTCCTTGTTCATAAATTTAATCTGACCTGAACTCTGAGGGAGATTACTATGAAACTTAGGAGAAAGTGACAAACACAAGATACTGTTGAATTTAATAAAAGTAGACCAAGGTAAAGACTGAATGAGATCAGCTTATTAACAGTGATTCACATACCTGTCACCAAAGTGGGTTACTCTCAGGAAAGCCAGTGGCCCCAGTGAAAAGAGGGGGACCCTCAATTGACACGAAGGAAAGGAGGAAGGGACTGGGTAGTTTGGGAAGCTTACAACTGACTATACTGGGAAAATTAGTTTGGTATTCAGGTGTGGCTAAGCATTCTCCTCTCTGACAATTAAGGAATGTTAATTGTTTTACAGGATTCATCTGCCTCTTGTCATCTAGGCTAAAAGACCAGAAGCACCAGGTTTTCCATACTCTTGGGGAGATCAAACTTCCCCTAATTGTACAAAGACAGATGATGTGTCTTTTCCAGCATGACACCAGATTAAGCTGGTTGGGACTTAGAGATAACAAGCAGATATTCTATGGGTTAATGGCATGAATGATAACGAGATTTCCATTTCAATCATGGCATTAAACTAATTTGGAGGGGTGGAACCAAGATGGAAAAGTGAATGTCCCCATTTTTCCACCCCCTCAACATTTGTCATTTTCCCCTTCCATCATTTTAGCCAATCTGATAGGTGTGAGACGATATCTTAAAGTTGTTTTAATTGGCACTTCTCTAATCAATAATGATTTAAAGCATCTTTTAAATATGGCTATATATACTTTTAATTTCTTCACAAAAACTGTTTGTTTATGTACTTTGACCACTTATCAATTGGGGAATGATATATAGTCTTATAAATTTGACAAAGTTCTCTATATAGTTGAGATATGAAATCTTTATTTGAGAAACTGTCTATAAAATTTTCCCCAATTTTCTGTTTTCCTTCTAATCTTGGCTACATTGCTTTTATTTGTTCAAAAACTTTTAAATCTAATGTAATCAAAATTTATCATTTTACATGCCACAATGCTCTCTATCTTTTGTCTTTTAATAAATTATTCTGTTGTTCATAAGACTGATAAGTAATGAGTCCCATGTTCTTCTAGTTGGCTTGTGATATCTCCCTTTGTATCTAGGTCATGTATCCATTTTGACCTTGTCTTGGAAAATGATGTAAAATACTGATATATATCCAATTTCTGCCAGACAGCTTTGCATTTTTTCCCAACAATTGTACACAAATAGCATTTTCTTATCCCCCAAACTTAAATTTTATTTTTGTCAAACACAAGATTACTATAATCATTTGCTATTCTGTATTGTATGTCTACTCTGTTCCACTGGTACGTTTTTCTATTTCTTAGCCATCACCAGATAGTTTTGATAATTACTGCCTTATAATTTAAGACCTGGTAGTGCTCAAAGTCAGTTTTGTTTTTACATTTTCTCCTAATTCCTTAAATATTCTTGACTTTCTGTTCCTACAAATTGAATTTTATTATTATATTTTCTAGCTCAATTACACCATTATTTGGTAGTTTAATTGGGATGGCATTGAATAAGTAGATTAGTTTAGGTAGATTGGTCATTTTTATTATCTTGGCCCTGCCTTTTCATGAACCATTAGTATTTCTACAATTATTTAAATCTGACTTTATTTATATAAAAAGTGTTTTATAATTATTTTCATGTAGATCCTGGGTTTATCTTGATAGGTATACTTCCAGACATTTTATACAATCGACAACTATTTTAAATGGCGTATCTCTTACTATCTCTTTGTGCAGGATTTTGTTGGAGATATGTAGAAATGCTGATGATTTTTGCAGGTTTATTTTATATCTTGCTACTCTGCTAAATTTTTTTAATAGTATTTTCCCCCAATTACATGTCAAGACAGCTTTTAGCATTCATTCTTATAAGATGTGGAATTCCAGATTTTTCTTATTCTCTTCCTCCCTAACCTCCCCTCTTCCTAAAGTGGTAGGAAATTTGATATAACTTATACATACGCAATTATGTAAACATATTTCCACATTAGTCATACTTGTGAAGGAAGAAATATACCAAAAGAAACACACACACACATGCACACACAGGCACACACACATGAATAAAGTAAGTGAAAAAAGTATGCTTTAATCTGCATCCAGAGTCCTTCAGTTCTTTCAATAGATATGGATAGCTTTTTCCTACATGAGTCATTTGTACTTTGATCATTTTCTTACTGAGAATATCTGAGTCATGCTTAGTTGATTATCACACTGATACTATGTATGATGTTTTCCTCGTTCTGTTCATTTCACTTTGCATCAGTTCGTACAAGTCATTCTAGGTTTTTCTGAAACCCTTTTGTTAATCATTTCTTATTGCATGATTCCATTCCATTCATAAACCCCAACTTGTTCAGCAATGCCCCCAATTGATGAGCATCCCCTCAATTTCCAATATTTTGCCACCACAAAAAGAGTTGCTACAGATATTTTTGCACATCCAGGCCCTCCCTTTTTTATGATCTCTTTGGAATACAGGTCTAGTAGTATCAAAGGGTATGTACAGTTTAGTTGCCCTTTGGGCATAGTTCCAAATTCCTTTCCACAATGGTTGGATCGGTTCACAACTCCACCAATGGTGCATCAGTATCCCAATTTCCCCATACTCTGTCCAAGATTTATCATTTTCCTTTTTTGTCATATTAACCAATATGATAGATGTGAGAGTATAGAGCTAGAAAAAATAACAATAAAATTCATCTGGAAAAACAAAAGGTCAAGAATATCAAGGGAATTAATAAAAAAAAATACAAAGGAAGGTGCCTATCAACACAAGAACTCAAACTATATCATAAAGAAGTAATCATCAAAACTAATACTGACTAAGAAATAGAGTGGTGGACCAGTGGAATAGATTAGGTACACAAGATACAGCAATAAATGATCACAGTAACCTAGTATTTGATAAACCCAAAGACCCCAGCCTTTGGCATAGAGCTCACTATTTGACAAAAACTGCTGGGAAAGCTGGAAAACAACAGGATACTAACCAGGTATAGACCAAAATTTATATCATATACCAAGATAAGGTCAAAATCAGTACATAATTTAGATACAAAAGGTGACACTATAAGCAAATTAGAAGAGCAAGGAATAGTCTACCAGTCAGATCTATGGGAAAGGGAGAATTCATGACCAAACAAGAGATAGAAAGCATTATAAAATGTAAAATAGATCATTTTGATTGTATTAAAAAGCTTTTATACAAACAAAACCAATGCAACTAAGATTAAAAGGAAAGCAGAAAGCTGGAAAACATCTTTACAGCAAGTGTCTCTGATAAAGACTTCATTTCTCAATTATATTGAGAATTGAGTCAAATTTATAAGAATATAAGCCATTCCTCAACTGATAAATCATCAAATGATATAAACAGGCAGTTTTTAGGTGAAGAAATCAAAACTACCTGTAAGAATATGAAGAAGTACTCTAACACACTTCTGATTAGAGAAGCGAAATTAAAACAATTCTAGTTACTACCTCATACCTACCAGGTTGGTGAATATGACAAAAAGGGAAAATGATAAATCTTGGAGGAGATGTGGGGAAATTAGGACACTGATGCACTGTTGGTGGAGTTGTGAACTCCAACCATTCTGGAAAGCAATTTGGAACCATGTCCAAAGGGCAATTAAACTGTGCATATTCTTTGATCTAGCAGTATCACTACTAGGTCTGTGTCCTAAAGAGGTCATAAGAAAGGGAAAAGGACTCACATATAGAAAAAATATTTATAGCAGCTCCTTTTGTAGTGGCAAAGAATAAGAAATCGAGGGGATGTCCATCAATTGGGGAATTGCTGAACAAGTTGTGACACATGAATGTAACTGAATACTATTGTGATATAGAAAACGATGAGCAGACAGATTTCAGAAAACCTGGAAAGACTTACATGAATTGATGCTGAATGAAGTGAGCAGAACCAGGAGAACATTGTATATAGCATCAGCAACATTATGTGATGATAAACTTTAATAGACTTCTTCTCAGCAATACAATGATTCAAGACTATTCCAAAAGACTCATGATAGTAAATGCTATCCACATCCAGAGAAAGAACTATGGAGTCTAAATGCAGATCAAAGTATACTATTTTCATTTTTTTGTCGTTGTTTTTTTCTTTTGTTCTGATTTTCCTTTCACAACATGACTAATGTGGAAATATGCTTAATGTGATTGTACTTGTATATCCTATATCAGATTGCTTGCCATCTGGGGTAGAAAGGAGGGAGGAAAGGGAGGGAGAAAAAACTTTGGAACTCAAAATCTTAGAAAAGTGAATGTTGAAAACCATTTTTATACATAATTGGAAAAATATTATTAAATGGAAAAACTAAAAAGAAAATTAAAAAGAAAATTTGTATATTTGGAGACATTTTCATGTTTTGATTGTTCACGAATGATTTTGAAAATATAAAATATTATGACTTGGGTCTGATCATAAGATTTAATTGTTATATGGAGTTCCCAATGAGGAAAATCATTTATCAATGTATATTGTCAGTCACTGTTTTGCAGTTTATACCTTTAGATAGTTGCATAGGAATACTGAGAGGCTAAATGTCTTGTCCAGAGTAATTCAGTGAGTATATATTAGCCATCAGACTTTAACACAGATCTTACTAACTCTAAGGGTAGATCTCCACTTCACATTGCCTTAAAACGATGACAGTATAGAAATTAATTTAGAAATTTATAATTATTACAATTAAACAACCAGGCAGTTAACTTTATGGTACTAGACAAAATAACATGTGGAATTTAATGACAAAATTCATTTAGAAAAACAAATGGTCTAGAATCCCGAAAATTTGAAAAAAACCCCACAAGTTTAGGAAGAACCGTGTAGTACCAGATCTCAAACTATATCAAACTATAATGCAATTATTATCAAAACTACTTTGTATTGGTGTTTACAAAGCAAACAAAGCAGAGCTTTTGAACAGACTAGAAAAATAAGACACAGGATCAATAGGATACATTAGCCAAGTGTTCAGTAAGTAAAGAAAACAATCTACTGGGGAAATACTTCCTATTTATGAACTACTGGGAAAACTATAAAATAAGTTGCTTGGGAAGAAACTAAGTTTATAATATAATTTTGCACGTTAGACCATGGTAAACTTTAAAAGGATACAGTACTCCATTTAAGTATGAAAGGTAAAATCTTTTAAAAAATATAGAAGGATGGAAGAAGGTATCTTTCAAATCTATGCTTAACAATTCCTAACCAAATGAAAGATAAGGAGCATCATAAAAGAAAAATGGACAATTTTTCCAGTGTAAAATTAAGCATGTGTATAAACAAATAAATGTGGCTAAGAAGGGGGGTTACAAATTGAGAAGACATTTTCATTAAATATCTTTTAAAGACTGATATTTAAGAAATGTCTGCAACTGGCAGAGATGAAGAGACATTACTTAATGTAGGAGCGTTCAGATGGGATGAACAAACACTTTTTTCTTTATGTTATTAATTTATTTATTTTAGTCAACATTCATTTCCACAAGATTTGAGTTCCAAATTTTCTGCCCATCTCTCCCCTCCCCCACCCCAAGATGGCTTACATTCTGATTACCCCTTCCCCCAGTCTGCCCTTCCCAGCATCATCCCCCTCCCCCTCACTTTGTTGTAGGGCAAAATAGATTTCTATATCCCATTTCCTGTACGTATTATTTCCCAGTTGCATGCAAAAACAATTCTCAGCATTCATTCCTAAAACTTTTGAGTTCCAGCTTCTCTCCCTTCTTCCCTCCCCACCCTTCCCCGCTGAGAAGTCATGCAATTCAATACAGGCTATAAATGTGTCGTTTTGCAAAAGACTTTCATAATAGTCATGTTGTGTAAGACTAACTATATTTCCCTCCATCCTACCCTGTCTCCACTTTATTCTATTCTCTCATTTGACCTTGTCCCTTCCCAAAAGTGTTTACTTCTAGTTACTCCCTTCTCCCATTTGCCCTCCCTTTTATCATCCCCCTCACCTCACTTGTCCCCTTCTCCCCTACTTTCCTGTAGTGTAAAATAGATTTTCATACCAAATTGAGTGAGCATGTTATTCCCTCCTTAAGCCATATGTGAAGAGAGTAAGCTTCACTTTTCCAGTCTCACCTCCTCCCTTTTCTCCTCCATTGAAAAAGATTTTTCTTATCCATTTTATGAGTGATAGTCCACCCCATTCCACTTCTCCCTTTCTCCTCCCAATATTTTCCTCTCTTATCCATTAATTTAATTTAATTTTTTATAGACATCATCCCTTCTGATTCAACTCAACATGTATTGTCTATGTGTGTGTGTGTGTGTGTGTGTGTGTGTGTGTGTGTGTGTGTGTGTGTGTGTATAATCCCTCCACCTACCCAAATATTGAGAAAAGTCTCAAGGGTTACAAATATTATCTTTCCATGTAGGAATGTAAACAGTTTCGCTTTAGAAAGTCCTCTATGTTTTCTCTTTCCTGTTGACCTTTTCATGCTTCTCTTGATTCTTGTGTTTGAAAGTCAAATTTTCTATTCAGTTTGCTAATTTCATCATGAATGTTTGAAAGTCTTCAATATCATTGAATGACCATTTTCCCCTTGAAGTATTATACTCAGTTTTTCTGGATAGGTGATTCTTGGTTTTAATCCCAATTCCTTTGACTTCTGGAATATCCTATTCCAAGCCCTTCTATCCCTTAATGTAGAAACTGCTGGATCCTGTGTTATCCTGATTGTATTTCCACAATACTTGAATTGTTTCTTTCTAGCTGCTTGCAATATTTTCTCCTTGAACTGGGAACTCTGAAATTTGGCCCCAATATTCCAAGGAGTTTCTCTTTTTGAGTTTCTTTCAAGAGGTGATTGGTGGATTCTTTGAATATTTATTTTGCCCTCTGGTTCTACAATATCAGGGCAGTTTTCTTTGGTAATTTCCTAAAAGATGATGTCTAGGCTCTTTTTTTTGATCATGGCTTTCAGGTAGTCCCATAATTTTTAAATTGTCTCTCCTGGATCTATTTTCCTGGTCAGTTGTTTTTCCAATGGGTTTAATCTTCCATTTTTTCATTCTTTTGGTTTTGTTTTGTAATTTCTTGGTTTATAGTATAGTCATTAGTTCCTCTCAGCACCACTCTCATTTTTAAAGAACTATTTTGTTCAGTGAGCTTTTGAACCTCCTTTTCCATTTCGATAATCTTGCTTTTTAAAGCCTTCTTTTCCTCATTGGCTTTTTGAACCTCTTTCCCAATTAAGTTAGCCTATTTTCAAAGGTGTTATTTTCTTCAGCATTTTTTTGGATCTCCTTTAGCAAGCTGTTGACTCACTTTTCAAGCTCTTCTATGGCCTGAGTCCATTGCACATTCATTTTGGAGGTATTGGATGCAGAAGCCTTGACTTCCTCTGACAGTATGGATTGTTTTTCCTCATCTGAAAGGATGGAAGGAAATGCTTGTTCACCAAGAAAGTAACCTTCTATGGTCTTATTTTTTCCCCCTTTTTTTGGGCATTTTTCCAGCCAGTTACTTGACTTCTGAATCCTTTGTCAAGAGGAGAGTCCTAGTGCTCCTCCTCACCCCAGCACTATACTCCTTGGATGAAATTCAGGTCAGCTGCTCGACTCCTCCAGGGGCTCTGGGTGGAGGCAGGACTGCTACTCAGGGCTGAAATTCAGATCAGTTGCTCAATTCCCACAGAGGCTTTAAACTGAACAGCCTAGACAATGGGCCCAAGTTGTTTCCACATGGCCACCTGCCACCCTCTGCTGCTGCTGCTGCTGCCACCTGGGGCCAGTGCTGTGGGAACCCTGTTCCTCTCTTGCCCTGCTGGGAAAGCCCTCACACACTGACCTTTGGAGCTTTCTTTGTTGCTTGTGGGTTGAGGGATCTGGGACCCTCCCTGCTAGGAATTCTGCCCCGGAGGTCTGTTCTGGTCTATTCCTCCACATGCCATGTGGCTAAGGATGGACTTGGCTCCGTTCAGTGTCCCATGGGATAGACCTTTCCTGGAAGCCTTCCAGGTTACCTTTGGCTGGAAATCTCTTTCACTCTGTCGTTCTGTGCCTTCTGCTGCTCTAGAATTTGTTGAGAGTAATTTTTTAGAGGTATTTTATGAGCTGTGGTGGAAGTGCTAGAGTATGTACATCTTTCTACTCTGCCATCTTGGCTCTGCCTCTGGAAAGAAATCTTGAAAACCTTGAAACTCAGGAAATATTGTACCAGAATGAAGGACAAGAAAATCATGGCATCTCAGAGGTGGAAGAGCTTTAAGAGACTAACCATAACTGAGTCGTTTTTAAAATAGCATACTCAATAAGTGGTTGACTAGCTTTTACTTAAAGACTTCCAATGAGGAGGAAACCCCTACTTTCCAAGGCATCTGATTAAACTTTTGGATAATGTTCATTATTAGGATTTTTCCTTACATCAAGGCTAAATTTGCTTCTTAACAGCTTCCACACAGTGCTATTACTTCTGCTTTCTGGGACTAAGAAGAAAAAGCCTAAGCTCTCTTCCATGTGATAGTCCTTCAAATTCTGAAAGACAGCTATTATATTCTACCCTATGTCTTCTCCATTTCAGGCCATTTAGCTCCAATGTTTTCAACCATCCTCAAATGGAATAATCTTCAGGATATTTATCATCCTGGTTTCTTTTTTCTGGATACCCTGTAGCTCATCAATCAATCAGTCAACAAGCATTTATCAAACTCTAACTCTGGGCAGGACAATATGCTCATTGTCTGGACAAAAAGAAGAACAAAATTGCCCCTCAAGGAATATATACTCTAGGGGAGGAGACAAAATATAAACAACATATGATGTTTAGAACTAAACGCAATACTCCAGATGAAATCAGAGTAAGGCAGAGTACAGAGTTCAGAACTTATTGAACCAATGGGCATAGAACATAAATATCTATTAATACAGAGACTTATCTCTTGGACAACAGTAATATACAACATATCACTCATACAAAACGTCATTCATAGAATATGTGAGTTGGAAGGATATAGATGTTGTAGATATAAAATAGCAGAACAAATCAGAGGAGAAGCATAAGCTTCAAAAAAGAAGATGCAGATATGTATGAGAGTTTCTATTACAAATTCCTGGTTGTTACTCAATTCTGCTTTCCATTTCAAAGATCACAGGGCCAAATTCTTCTAGGACTGAGAGGGAATGATTGCTCCCCTGAACTGTAAATCTCACGATGCCAAACTATTTTCAAATACCCATTATAAGAAAAGAAATAATCTATACAATTAAGTCTAGAGAATTAAAAGAATAACCAGGATATTAACATAATTGCTATTATTGATCCTGAAGACCAAAAAATAGAGAACTGGACAAACTGTGTTTGGTTCATAAATATTAGTTAGCACTTAGGTTTTTCTGCTGCCAGGTACCCATCACATTAACTGCTTTAGAATTCAATTCTGTTAATTTTAACATATCATGAGCAAATCTAATAACATTTATTTTATTAAATTTAAATGTAAAGTCCTATACTTAATTCAAAAGAAATCAGCTGTAAAAGGATAGTTACAGTTATATAACTATATATAGTTATAGTTATAGTAGTGTAGCCAGACATGGTACAAAAAAAATCATAGTGTTTTAGTGTACCCCAAGCTCAATGTGAGTCAATAGTGTCATATTATGCTAAGAACCTAGGCTTCTTAATAGAAACATAATATTTGAAACAAAGGAGATGATATTCCTGCTATGGGCCACTGTAGTCAGATCACATCTTGAACACCATGTCTAATTTGGAGAACATTTTAGGAACTCCACGTAAAAGTAAATTAAATACCACCTTCATTTCATTGAGTGTTTTTTCCAATAATATAAAAATGTCATTTTTACATGGCAAGTGTAAAATTCTTTACATATACTAAGAAAGAATAGAGACTGATGGATTTCAGCTTGAGCCTCAAACTCACAATGAACCAACGATGAAAATAATATCTATAGATATCTTGGTCTTCTTTAGGCAAGATATATCCATCATTAAAGAGATACAACAGAGAGATGTGGCTGAATATGTTGAGACTTACTGACAGTCTGAGTTCAAAGATGAATGGAAAGATTAGGTCAAAGCAATTAACATCCATATAATATCAGTCTTAATATATATCTTTGGAACTTTAAGAGATTTAGAAAGTATCATAACAAAAACCTAAACAACATTAACAAAATAATAGGACCCCTCAGTATAGGGAAGCTACAGAAAAGTTAACCCTTCCAAGCCATAAAGGATGAATAGGATTGATAGACATTCTTATAGCATGTGGTAAAAAGGCATTGCCACTTGCAGAAATACTTTCGCAATTAACTTCACCAAACAATTCTAAAAACAAGTACATTCAATTCCATTTGTTGAATGTAACCAACTAAGAGGGACTTAGCTCTAGATGAAGTCTACAAAATGACTAAGATCCAAGAGATCAAAAGGTACTCCATTGTTGAGAATAACATAAGATCAAAGAGTTGCATTGATGACATAGGAGAATCAAACAAGTAACTGAGTTTTGTGTATTTGTTTATAGAAATGGAAGTAACTGAATTTTGTTGCTATCAGAAACTACATAAAGGTTATCTTTAAGGAGCCCATAGTGATCACTATAGACTATGCCAGGAAATGATGGTGATTATGTAACACATCGCTGAAAAAATTAACATCTCCTGAAACCCTAGTAAGATGTGATTGGTGATTACAATTATACACCAGAATCTATCATTCATGAACTAACAGGCAACAGATTCAAATACTACAAATACGGATCTAAAATATCTTGGAGAATGCAATAATAAACTGTACTGGAATACAATTATTGACATAGATCAAAATATTGCCCTCAGTTTCCCAGACCTCAATGACATGACCTCAATACAACTTATACACACTTAAAAACCAATTTTTAAATAGATGTTGCCCTCCCCAACATTCAATCTCCAAATAATATGGAACAAAATTAGTTTGAAGTGTAAAGTTCTACCAATGTAGGAAAAGGATGTAGAACACTTCATCTCTGTTTTCTCATCTGTTATTGGAGTTATGCTAAGAATATTTTCATGAACCTGAAAAGGGTTAGCTTACATTCTAATACTTCAATCTACAAAAGAGAGATTTTCTATCTCTTCAATAGTCCATAGAACATATTTAGAAACAGAATAATAGCAAGATAGTTACTTGTCTCAGGGTCATTTCTATATGAACCTCATAAAAAAATGAAAATAAGGTTATTATTTATTAATATATAAGAGGTATGTGGCAGAGTGGTGGACCTGAAGTCAGGAAGACCTGCATGCAAATCAAGCCTAGGATACTTACTAACTGTGGAATCCTGGGCAAGTCACTTAATCTTTATTTTCCTCTGTTTCCTCAGTTGAAAAATGGAGATAATAATAGCACCTACCTCCCAGGGTGGTTGTGAGGATCAAATGAGATAATAAATTGTAAAATGCTCAGCATAAAGCCTGGCACAAAGCGGAAACTGGGTAAACGCCAGCTGTTATTATTGCTGTTGAATCCCTCATTCTTCTAGATCACTCTCGAAGAAATTAAGTTTCTGAAAAAATATCGATCTATACTGGTAATGGGAGCTTCTTCATCTTAGAGTTCCTCCCCTCCCTTCCCCTCTTCTCCTCTCTTTTCTCCTCTCCTCTCCTCTTTTCCCCTCCCCTCCCCTCCCCTCTCCTCTTCTGTCCTCTCCTCCCCTCCCCTCCTCTCTCCTCTCCTGTCCTGTCCTCTCCTGTCCTGTCCTCCCCTCCCCCTCCTCTCCTCTCTTCCTCTCTTTTCTCCTCTTTTCTCTCTTCTCTCCTCTCCTCTCCTTTCCTTTTCAGGAAGACCTTGGGTCAAGTTCAATCTCTGATATGTACTATGAGGCCCCACGTAAATAATTTAATCTTTCAGTTCCCCAGACAACTCTAAAACTACATTGTGAGGCAGCATAGGAGAGAGAAAAGAGGACTGGATTTAGAATAAGACAACCTGAGTTCAAATTCTGGTTCTAACAGTTATTATTATGGGTTACCATGTAATCTTGGGCAAATCACTTCATCTCTTTGGCTCTCAGTTTCTGCCTCAATAAAATGATGAGATTACAGGAGATAACTCCTGAGGTGCCTTTAAATTCCAAATTAACCTGCATCTGTCATAGACCAACAACAAACAGAAAAGGCTGATATGTGTCATACTTCAGAGTTTACAATGCACTTTCTCTCAAAGAATCTCTGAGGTAGTATGAGGAAGAAGGAAGAGTGCTAGATTTGGATGCAGAAAGCCTGGGTTCATATTGTAGTTCTGCTACTTAACCACATGTGTGACCTTCAGAAAATCACTTAATTCCTCTGGCCTCACTTTTCTCATCAGTAAAATGCAGGATTTGGTCTAGACAAAGGAATAACCTTTGAGGTCCTTTCTAACTCCAAATCTTTGGTGCCCCATAGTACTTATACTATTGTTTCCATTTCCTAAATGAATTAAATGACATTCTTGGGTAAGTGGGCATCAGAGTTGACACTTGAAGTCTTCTGATCCCTATCCAATTGCTCTTTCATGAGGTGAAGAGAGAGTGAGGGAGAGAGGAAGAGAGAGAGAGAGAGAGAGAGAGAGAGAGAGAGAGAGAGAGAGAGAGAGAGAGAGAGAGAGAGAGACAGACAGACAGACAGACAGACAGACAGATAGACAGAGACAGAGAGACAGAGACGGAGACAGAGACGGAGACAGAGAGAGAGACAGAGAGAGATAGACAGAGACAGAGACAGAGAGACAGAGAGAGAGACAGAGAGAGAGACAGAGACAGAGAGAGAGCGAGAGAGACAGAGACAGAGAGAGACAGAGAGAGAGAGAGAGAGAGAGAGAGAGAGAGAGAGAGAGAGAGAGAGAGAGAGAGAGAGAGAGAGAGAGAAGAGAGAGAGACTATAGTTGTTATGGATGCCAAAATGTTTTCTTTTCCATTTGCATTGTTTTTGTGTTCCACGGCCAGAGATAAGTCAATCATTGATTACCTCTGACTCTTCATCATGTAGTTTACGGAATTCATTGTACGTGTTTTTTTTAAATCATTACTAAGAGTCAGAAGTGGGGAGATCCCCTTTAAGATTTTCGTTGCTGCTCCTAGATGAAAACAGAAGGGAAAGAATCAGTTTATTTGTTTACAGTTTCTTGGTCTCATGGTATCAAACATTTTACTTTCTCCAATTATCTGATCTCCTAGGTAACTGCAGAAGTGCAGCTGCCTCTAGAGTCAACCTAGTAAACTCCAATGGGCATGATTAGTTAGCACTGTGATGAAGGCGAGGGAATTATGTAGCTTTCTATGGAAGTTTAGCAGAAATGGAAATTGGCTCCATTGGACCTTATTAAACATGGATCAGGTCTCCTAGATCATGAAAACATTGCCTGAAGTTAATAATTATCCTTAGGCTACCAGGGAAAGATTAACAAGTATGATTCCTGTCATAAATGAGAGGATACCAGATGTGACAACTTAGCAAACTTATCATTGGTCTAGTACTGTGAATGAGAAGGTGTGTGTGGGGAGAATTTGATGAGAAGTTCTATTCTTTTGAGAGCTTCTATTCCAGCTTCCTCATGTCAGAAAACCTTGAGTCTTGCTCAGTTACAGGAAATACAATTTCATGATCATATAACAACTGAGATTTCACTAGACCACTGAGACTTGCGTTGATAATGCAATGAGCTGTAAGCCAAACTTTTAACACTTGTAACTTGGACATGTCCATTGATTGGTTTTCAGAGTTCAAAGCCCTTCTGCAGCTTTCTTCTTACTTATTTCTACATATTTTGAAAGGAAACGCTGTCTCACAAAACCATTTGATGTCTGAGCAAGAAGGAACTTAGTCCAACTGCCTAATTTTACAGATGTGAAAGCACTGTGGTTTAGAGAAATTGACTTTTTGAAGGTCAAACAAGTAGGCAGCAGATAGTCTAAAAGGAGAAGTCTATTTCTCAATCTAGCGATTTTTATGCTATGCTACGGCTACCTCTTATTTGTCATTTCAGAAACTGCAAGAACAAGCAAACTTTAAACCTGATGTTACATTAAGGGTTTACCCCACATGGTCCTCAAAGTTGCTTAGAATTTATCACCTTTTGCCTGCTCTGACCTCTTTAATATCTTACTTTATGCTTCTAAAGTGCTTTAGGCAAGTGGTCAAACAGAAAATAGAGAGAATAGATGCCTTGCCAGGTTAAAAGAGAAACTTATTTCAGAGACTAAAAAGCAGATATAATGCAACCAAGCATAATGACTTGCACAAAGTAGATACTCAATAAATCCTCATACTTGCTCATTGATTTGTATCTTTTCCTTTCTTTAAAAAAGCTGGAAATCAGAGTGATTTGAACTTTTGAGCTTCATATCTCCACTTGTTGGCTTCTCCCCTTTTTTCCTTTCAGTCTGAAATGTTCATCTCCATGCATCTCTACTGAACACCACTAAACTGATGACATGTAAAAAAATAGCCTCTGAAATGGACCACTTTAATTCTGTGTATGAAAGTGAGATATAGGAACAATCTAGATAATCCTGAGTCATCAAATATAAGATTCTTTTTTTCCTATTTTTAAGAGACAAGAAAGCAAGCTGTTAGGAAATAATTTTAAAAAACAGGCAATTTGGGGGAATGTCATAGAGCTTGATACAGATATGACACATTCTTCTAACAGCTATATACTACCATCCTGGACAAAATAATATGTATATTCACTCTGCAAAATCCTACAGGTTTTCCCACAGGTATTTAATTGTGTTTCTCTCTTGCATTTGGCAGTGTTCTTCATAATAAGAACCTATTCTATATTGCTTACGGTGGTTATTCTCCTTCCCACTTCATCAGAGAGAGAAAATTAAATTCATCAGATTTGACTTCCTAAGTCACTATTTGTATTTTCAAATAAAAGATATTGTTGAAACAGAAGAATTTTACAATCCAATTACAATCCAAGCACTATGGATGATAGAATTTTTACTACGTCTTTCTTGGTCCTGTGGTGGTAGTGATGGTGGTAGTAACAGCTAGATTTTTTTTTTTAGCATTTTATGTTTTGCAAAGCATTTTGTAAATATCACCTCATTTTATCCTCAAAACACCTCTGTGAGATAGGTGTGATAATTATCCTCATTTTATAGATGAGGAAACTGAGGTTGAGTGGTTAAATAACTTTAACTTAGACACAGCTGGTAAATGTCTGAGACCAGATTTAAACTCAGGTAGTATTGATTTCAGGTCCAGTGCTCTGTCTACAGTAGTACTACCTAGCTACCTATTAAGATTACTGGGCAGGAAATCCTTGGTAATGCTATCAGTATAATTGCCCATCAAGATCATTGTAGCAGAAATATGTTTTAAAATTTTCAAAGTATTTTCCGTATCTTCTGTCATCATAGACTCACACCAACCCATTCAGACAGACATTATAGGCATTTCCCCCCATTTTATAGGTTTGAAAACTGAGGCTTAGAGAGCTAACATGACTTGCTCTTACAATAAGTGTGAGAGGTGGGATTCAAATCCAGAACTTCCAGACTCCAGATCTAGCATTCTATCTGCTACAACCCCCTGTCGTCTTTGATATTTAGATCACTGACTCATATCTTTGACCCATGATTAATTTTGTGTGGAAATACCTATACCATTATGTAGAAATCATTTGATATAGTGCTATAACATGAATCTCTCTCAAATAAGTGAAAAAAAAACAACCTAGCTTCTTTCTTGCTATATTCAAGCATGGTCAGATTTCCATTATCTTAAAAAACATGTCTTCCTTAAATACCATCTTATTTTTGTATCTCCTTTCCCTGTCACATTTCTGTACCTACACACTCTTCTTCTTTTCCATTAATTTTTAATCCTCTACAATCTTTCATCTATCCCCAGCAAGATGACATAGTAGATGTCATACTGAACTTGGAATTAGGAAATTGAGTTTGAATCTTGTTTCAAACCTTTACAAGCTGTGTGAATCAGGGGAAATCACCTAAATTCTCTGTCTTAGTGTCTTCACATGTACATTTGGAGAAGCTAGGTGGTGCAGTGGATAGAGCACCAGTGCAGGAGTCAGGAGGACCTGAGTTCAAATCTCACCTTAGACACTTGATACTCACTGGCTGTGTGACCTTGGGCAAGTCACTTAACCCCAATTGTCTTATCCTGGGTCATCTCCAGTCATCCTGATGAATATCTGGTCACTGAATTCAGATGACTCTGGAGGAGAAGTGAGGCTGGTGAGCTGCACAGCCCTCCCTCACTCAAAACAAAGTCAAGTGCAAGTCATGTCATTATTTCTCTGATGGCATGGTCTTCTTCAGCAACGAAGGACGAACACACACATGTACATTTAGGGAACTGCAGTCTCTAAGATAATTTCTAGCTCTAAATTTTAGGTCCTATGAGCTGCTGTAACAAATATTATTAACAACTTCTATCTTCTGGAATAAAAATGTCCAAAACATATTTCATGCATTCAATGAATACACAGAGTGAAGAATTAGATTAACACTCATTCTTTCTTTCAATAAACTTTGCAGTATCCTATGTACTTTTCCAAAGTCATTTTCCATTACTGCTTTGCTGTTTTTGACGCTAACACTTAACAGCTGTTTCCTGAAACTTTCTTATTGGCTTCCTGCTTATCTGTTGAAAGCAATGCATTCTTCACATGCTCACTGAATGTAATGAATAAATTAAATTGGATTGAATATTCACTCTTTCTTTCAACAAGTTAGAGCCAATTCAACTGGATTAAGGGACTGGGAGACCCTATAGGATTTGAAGATTTAGAGTTGGAAGGGATTTTAGAGGTCATTAAGTCTAGCTTTTTCATCTTACAGTTGGAGTAATGGGAGCAGAAATAGTTTAAGTGACTTGCCCAAAGTAACACAGCTAGTAAGTATCTGAGGCAAGAGTCAAATTCAGGACTTATTGATTCCCAAGGATAATACTCTATATACACTGTGCACCTAGCTGCCTCCTACCATCCTCAAACACTCACTTGAAACACTAAGGAAGAAAGTTACTACTAGCTGGACTATCAGGAACTGGAGCCCTTCTTGTATGAGGTGGCACCTGAGCTTTCTTTGAAGGAAAGGATGCCTATTAGTAGGGTTATCATGAGGATCAAATGAAATAATATATTATTTTGCAAACTTTAAAGCACTACACAAATTGTGGCCATTTTATTAATAAATAAAAGTGGGATGATGTTGGGAGATAGCATCCATTCCAGTCAAAGGGATTTGAATGTAGAAAGGCATTAAGATGAAACATGGTAGGAGAGGATCAATTGTAAAAAGCAAGTAATCTCATTTGACTGAAATATGGTGTACATAAAAGGGAGAATATGAAACCAGGTCCAATAAGTAGGATGGAACAAGATTGTGGAGGCCTTTGTGGTGGTCTATGTATTTTATTGTTTTATATTGGATTAAAAAAAGGGAGAGCTATGGAACGTTTTTCACCAAGGAATTATAGGATTAAACTTATATGTTATAAAGTTATATTTGGCAGAGAAGTAAAGGATAGATTGAGAGTGAAGAGGACACAGTGGGGAAAATAATTATATAGCCATTACAGTAGTTCAGGAGAGAGGTGATGCGTTCTTTTCTATGTAGCCTGCATAGTTTGAAAGTCAGAAAACCTAGGATCTAGTCTCAACTTGCCATAAACTAAGGCAGTGAGGTCCTTCCTTGGTCATTCTGTTCTTCCTATCCAAAGTGATGGGATTAGAATAGAGCTGCAATTCAGATTTCCTTCCTTCTTTGTATGATTCCATGTTATGCTCACTAGCTTCCTAAGGTTTCACAGAAGTATCCTGTAAAGGAGCCTGAATTTTAACTCAGGTTCTATCGCTCCAAATCCATCACTCTTTTTAACTGAACCACACTATTTAATTAAGTTACCCCTATGCCTACTTTTCCTCTGGGTCCAGCAATCCTAAATCATTTCATTTTTCCTTAGAGATTTTTTCTATCATTTTCCTAGTTGTTTTAATTCATAAAGTAATAGATACAGTGCACTAATAAAGGCAATGGAATGCTGAATATAATTGGAACATAGCCTCAGATCTCACATGTCACTATTTTGTCAAGTTATTCCAGTATCTTACTGGTACATCCTAATACCCTCTCCATGAGTCTATAAGCAAAGTCTAACCTCCTTGACATTTCTGCGTCATTTTACGCCATAGAATGTATAGCTTTGTTTATAGATTCTAACCAACTGACTTCTGTTCTCTCCAGGTTCTCAGTCCTTCTACTTCCTGTCTGGTCTCCTGCATTGGTCTCCTTTCACTATTCCTCCTGTTTTTTAAATGTGGGTAGCTATACCTCAGCATCTAACATCTCTCCTTTCCCTTTTGTGTTTTCTTTCTTGACAATCCTATGTCAATCCCATGGCATAGATTATCAACTCTATGTGGATGAGAACTAGTATGTACTTTGTTCAAAAGAATCGTATCTAATAGAAGGAAAGGGATAGTATAGCTGTACGGGAAGAAACTGTATATTTGTATCAGAATTCAAGAACCTTAAGAGTAAAAGAATGGAGAATAATATTGGGGTAAGGGGAAAACAGGGTGAAGAAACAAGTAATATTGTCAGGAAAGTATTATTCACACTAGCCAGTAAGAGAGAAGATAGGAATGTCTGCATCATGTGATTACATACTTGATGGATGATAAAAGAGGCACATATAGGTAGACACCGTGTTTGTGCTTATCACACTGTAGTCCAATCACAGAAAATCAACCCCCAACGTTTGAATTTTTTTCTTAATGCCATCGTTCTGGGAAAATTTTTTGGACTACCCTTGTTGGAAAATTGTATCATAAACTCCCCAATCCAACCCCTCATTGCTAGATGGATTTCCTTGGTCTGACAGCCTTCAGCAAGATTTCTGACGCCAGAAATAAATGTCAGCACCATCATCAAATTCCAATTGTAACAAAGCAGCCTCCATCAAGCCTCCTGTGCTTGCAGACTCCAAGACCCACACTCCTCTTCAAGAGTTAGCCTGAGTGCGGGTTATTAGATGTGCCCCCGAAGTATCATAGCTTTAGCAGTAGCTGCAGCAATTTGCTCAGTTGACCATTGGCAAAGAGGAAAAATGACCGTCGCAGATTGTAGTTAGAAAGTGCTTTCCTAATTGTGGTTCTGATTACAAGAAAGATATTTTCCCCAGTTGGAGAAGCTGACTGCATTCCTGGTCCAGATAGAATTATGTCTTAGACTGTACTGCCATAAATTCCTTGATGAGTTGACAAAGATTGCCCTGGTAACATCTGGTTAATTGGGGTTTACCCAACAGTGAGTTACTCGAGTCATGATAAAAGAGAGCCCTCTGCTGGAGAAATTTGAGAATATTTCCCTCCTCTCCTTCAAATAGTAATCTCAGAGGTAGATTTCAGAGGTCATCTATTCCAACCACCTCTTCCTGAGAAGATTCTCAGCATTTTTCTGAAAATATAGGTCCAAGAGCTAAATTCAATACCCAGAGGTTGTCTGACCAGAATAGAATACAGCATGATTTTGACCTGCTTCATTCTGAATACTAATTATTCAGCCAAAGATTCCTTTGGCAGAAATTCCAAGTGCCACTCTTACAGCCCACTAAAACCCCCAGGTCACAGAATGCTTGAACTGTAAGAAATCTTATAAATAACTGAATCTTCCTCCTCCTCCTTAAATTGCTATGCATTTACACAATTGTTCCCCTTTACCTCTAGGATCAAATTTAAACTGCTTTGGCGTTAAAAGTTCCTTACTACCTGGCCCAACCCTCCCCACTCTCTTCAGTCATTTTCGTTTTCTTCTTATTCCTTGCTCACAATATTTCATGTTCCATCTCTGTATCTTTTCCCTGGCAGCCCAAACCTACCCCCGGTGTTAAGAATATTCTCCTTTCTCATCTGCCTTCTCAGTTTGGGATCCGTAGTTTCCTGCTAGACTTAATTAGGTATTATCTTTTTTATTAGACTCCTCATCCTGGACCATCTCCAGTCATCCTGATGAATATCAGGCCACTGGACCCAGATGGCTCAGGAGAAGAAAGTGAGGCTGGTGACCTTGCACAGCCCTCCCTCACTCAAATCAAAGTCAACTGCAAGTCATGTCATCCTCTTGATGTCATGGTCCTCTTTGAGGATGAAGGACAAACACAACAATAAGACTCCTGGTTATTGTACCTCTTGGTGCCTTCCCTTCCAGAGGTAATGTGTCTCTGCTTTGTTTCTATTTTGTTTATACTTATTTATATGCATGATGCTGTTGCCTCTATTAGAATGGAAGCTCCTTGAGGGCACCAACTGTTTGCTTTTGTTTCTTATCCGTAGTTCCTAGCACAATGTCTGGCACATAAAACTGGAGAGGTGCTTGTTGATCGATTTATATATATTTTGCAAGTATATACATGTTGCTTCCCCCCTCCCTTAGAAGGTAAGTTCTTTGAGGACAAGAGCTATTTCATTTTTGCTTTTTATTTCCAGCATTCCGAACAATGCCTGGCACATAATGGGTGCTTAATAAATGCTTATGTATTAATTAATTTCTTACAAAAATGCAGATTTAGAATTGTAGGGGATTGTAGAGAACATTTAGTCCAGTTCACTAATGTATTTGAAGACACTGAGTTTCAGGAAAGTTAATTGCTTTCTCCAAGGTCACACAACTAATGCAGTCACAAAGCCAAAGGATGGAGACAGTATCAATAGTTCAATCTCAAAACTAAGCTCTGAAAAATAATAATAGGGCAGAGCAGGGCATATAAAAGGAAAGATCAGATCTGAAAACTGTTTACTTTAAGGCAGAGAAAACACAAGTAGGCAAGCTGCTCAACTGTAGAGCAGGAGAGACCATGAAAGGATAAACATGGTAAAAAGATCACCTTCCTTCAACCCTTCCCTTATAAAAATTGGGATAAACATATATTTATTTATTCCTGACAGTAAAGTTTGAGATGCCTGATGACTGAATCCACAGTGTATAGGTAAAGTCTAGATGTAGCACTTTCAGCACACCCTTCCTTTATTTCCTTCTCCTCCTCCTCTTTCTTCTTCTTCTTCTTCTTCTTCTTCTTCTTCTTCTTCTTCTTCTTCTTCTTCTCTTCTCCCTTCTCTTCTCTTCTCTTCTCTTCTCTTCTCTTCTCTTCTCTTCTCTTCTCTTCTCTTCTCTTCTCTTCTCTTCTCTTCTCTCTCTCTGTCTCTCTCTGTCTCTGTCTGTCTGTCTTTCTCTCTCTCTCTTTCTCCACTAGGCAAAATAACCATTGATATCATGATATCTCTACTGGACATCCCCTGACTATCCTTGTCCCTGTGCTATTGAACATTTTTATTATTACTGACCTGGATAAGAATACAGATGGTACACAATATATTTAAAAATGATAGAAAGCTGAGGGGGAAGCTAAAACATTAGATGATAGAATCCAAAATTATCTCAATCAACTAGAATAATAGGCTGAATCTCATAAGCTGACATTTAAAAGAGATAAATGTACATCAGCTTCAGAAGTGCATAATGGGAAATGATTAGAGACAAGTTCATATGAAAAAACCCAACTGTCTTAGTAGACTGCAAGATCAATATGAGATAATTGTGTGACACAGCAATCAAAAACAATTAAAATATAATCTTGGGCTGTATTACGAAAGGAATAGGGTATAGAACATGAAAGACAAGATTCCTAATTCTATTTGCTCCTAAACAGAACCCATATGAAATGTTGTGTTAAGTTCTGGGAAACACATTTTAGGAAGGATATTAATAAATTGGAAAGTATCTAGAGGAGTGCATCTGGGGGAGAGAGTGTTGAACCATGCAGAAACTGACTGAAGGAAATGGGAATGGTTAACCTGTAGAAGAGAAGATTTGCGAAGGGAAGGTATTGTGTTTGTCTTCAAATATTTGAAGGACTGTCTTGTAGAAGAGGAAATAGATTTGTTTTTTTTTTTTTTTGATTCTAGAGCGTAGAACTAAAGACAATGGATGAAAGTCACCAAGAGGTCCACATAAACTAAATAGAAGGAAAACTTCCTAACAATAGGAGCTCTCCTGAAGTATAATGGTCTGCCTTGGAGACAGATCATCCCCCTTCACTGAGGATCTTCCCTTAAGTGTATACTAGATGACAAGTCATTGGGAATGTTGAAGAAATGAATGTCAAACAGGTTTGATTTGGACAAAATAAGTCAATTAATGAGTCAATAAAGATTTTCAAAAATCTAACTTGTGTCAGGTACTCTGTTAGGCATTGGGGATACTTGGGAAAAAACAAATCTGTCCCTGATCTCAGGAACATTGCATTCTTTCAGGGAAACAACATATATAGACACAAGTAAACAAAAATATATACAAACAAAAATAAATTAAAAGCATTAGGGGAAGGGAAATTATTACCTATGACTATCAAGAAAGTCCTTAGGTAGGAAGTACTTCTTGAGTTGAGCTTTGAGGGAAAATAGGGATTCTAAGAGGTAAAAAGGTAAAAAGGCACTGCATTCTAGATGTGGGAGATAGCCTGTGTAAAACACAGAGGTAGATATGGAATGCCATGAGTAAGGAAGAGTAAGTAGATTAGTTTGGTTAGAGAAGAAAGTTTATGAAGGGTAGACAAATATAAATAATCTAGAAATGTAGGGAGGAGACAGCTTGTGAAGGACTTTGAATATCAAATAGAGGAGCTGTTCTCAGAAATTGCTTGTGCCATTCTGCTTTTCCTTTATGCTGACTTGGCCACTCAAGAGGTCTAAGACAGGTTCAGATAGATTTCCACTGAGAAACCCTAGTACTGTGGTTTAGGGTTCCATGTGGTTTTAGATGGGTGATTCTTCATATCTTAGAGATCACAGGAAATCTGTGAAAGGTCACCTTCAGCCCAGATTGCAGTGCATATCCATGTATCAGCAAGTTACTATCCTCCACTCAGTAGACCCAACAGTCACTAATTACTACCAAGATTTTGCCCCAGCTCCTTGAAAATTACAATATTGATTCTACATTGTGCCACCAACTTGGAAATGAAGGTTCTTGCCATGAAGTTTCTGGACTATTACAGTCTAAAGGGAAGATGAAGCTTGTTTAGAAATCCCAAGTCTATTTTTTTCATGAGAGAGTCAAAGCCCTCAGGCAAATACCACAAGGACTCTATATCAGTCTCTAGGGTGAAAGTAGGACTCACTGGAAGGTAGGAGAGTTGTTTGTCTAGTAATATCAAATAGTTTCCCTTTGAGAGTTGTTAAAAACTTGAGGGTTGTACCATAACTTTATGGATGTGAAAGTAAGATTTACCAGAATGTTGGAGAATTATCTAACAATCCCAGTTTTTTTCTCCTTCAAGTGGAGTATAAGCCACAATCTGGGAGACTGTACAGGACCCTGGCATTCATGAGAAAGGGACAAGAACTGTATCAATTATTTATAAGCTCTTTATGGTTATTCTTGTCTTGTTTTTCATTTTATCTTGGTGTGGAGAGGAGGATTAATGCAGTCTTGTACTCAATATATTCAGTTGCCTTGAATTCATGTGCAGAAACTGGAGACCTTTTTCCTACTTTTGTGGAATCTGAAATATAAGCTTGATTACAGCTATAATTGGAGATTTTTAGAGGGAAATATTGGTAAGGGCAAAACAAGTCAATGAATATTTAGAGGAAGTCCCTAACATTCGAATTGTTTCACATAAGCCCAGAGTTTGGCGTAATGCACCATGGGTCACACAAAAGTATGAAACAAATCCTTAACAGTTATGTTAAGAAGACTATTTCCTAGAATAAACTGAGACTTTCAAAAAGAATTTGAAGAAAACCCATATATAACAAAAAAAGATATATAAGTATGAAGTAGGCAAACAAGGAAAGAAATGGAGCCTTTGCTTGGGAAAAGTCCCAATATATGACTGAAAGAAGGTAACTCAACTCCTGTTTTGCTTGAATTTTTAACACCAAAGACATCAATACACAAACTTGGAATTGTAGCTCCAATTTCATTAAGTAATAATTAATGTCTCATTGAAAAATAAAAAAAATCCTCCTAGGGACTTTTAATGAACTCATGTTTTTAAGATACCAAAAGAATTTATATATGGGATGACATCGCTGTCAATAATCTTTAGGGAGTAATGAAAAATAAATCTCAAAAGATTTGTCCTAATTTATTTTTTTAAAGAAGAAAAAGTGAATTGCAGAGATTATTGTCCTAGAATCATAGAACCTCAGAGCTGTAGAGGACTTAAGAAAACCTTCCAGTCCAACCCTTGCTTGAGATCTGAATTCCCTCCACGTGGACTTTCCCCTTTATGGAATTTTCTCTATATTATCATGAGACATGGGAGACAATGGCGCAGAATTGCCCAGTATGGCATGCCCACATCAAAGAAGATGCTGTGCTCTGTGAGCAAAGGAGAATTGCAGTAGCTCAAAAGAAATGTGTGATGCACAAATTTAGAGACAGCTCCACTCCAAATGCTCATGTAGACTATTTGTGCCCAACCTATAGTAAAGCCTTCCCAACTCATATGGTTCTAATTAGCCAGATACCCTGTACCTTGACCACAACATAGTGATGTCATTTTGGTCCTCTTCAAGCATGAAGCACCACAACCATATGGTCACAGTTCATGTCAAGGTTCTTCCCCAAAATGGAATGCTTAGTACTGAATGTCATATCCCAGATGTAGTCTGCACAGGGCAGAAGAAAATATGTCAAAACTACCCTCATTGTGTACACTCTATAATGATTAATGTCACCTAAGGTTCATTAGTTTGATGATTCCAATTTTAATCAGATCTTTTATAAGCACCAGGAAAAGTGTGTGTGTTCATCCTTTGTTACTGAAGAAGACCATGTCATCAGAGAAATAATGACATGACTTGCACTTGACTTTGTTTTGAGTGAGGGAGGGAGGGCTGTGCAGGTCACCAGCCTCACTTCTCCTCCAGAGCCATCTGAATCCAGTGACCAGATATTCATCAGGATGGCTGGAGATGACCCAGGATGAGGCAATTGGGGTTAAGTGACTTGCCCAAGGTCACACAGCTAGTGCGTGTCAAGGGTCTGAGGTGACATTTGAACTAAGGTCCTCCTGACTCCTGTACTGGTGCTCTATCCACTGTACCACCTGGCTGCTCCTACCAAGAAAAGTAAGAAGAAATTGATGGGCTATAGTATGGGTTCAAGATGGGGTTCTGTCAGTCTAACCTTTCATCTTTCTTTTGACAGGCTTACTAGACTGATAGACCAGAAAAATACTGACACACATCAGCATGCATTTATTCATGCATTAATTCTCTGAATCACTCAAAAAAAATTTATTAGGTTGTTGTTGAGTCACGTCTGATTCTTCACGGCCCCATTTGGGGTTTTCTTGGCAGAGATATTGGGGATGGTTTGTTCATTTCCTTCTCCAACTCATTTTACAGATAAGAAAACTGAGGCAAATAAGATTAAGTGACTTGCCCAGGGTCACACAATTAGTAAGTGCCTAAGGTGAGACTTGAACTCAGATCTTCCCGACTCCAGGCCCAGCACTGCATTCACTGAGTCACCTACCTGCCTCCTTTTATTAAATACCTACTACTTTTGCCTGTTTTTTGCTCCTGTCCTCTGTTAGCAATTGTAATCACTCGCATGGATTCAGCTCCAGTGGCTAGGGCATTAGATTCAAAGTTAGGAAGACCTGTGTTTGAATCTTTCCTCAGACACTAGCTTCATCACCCTGGGCAGATTATTTAATACATTTCACATTTAGTTTCTTCATCTATAAAATGCAGTGAATCCCTCATAAATAACTATTTCCCAAAGCTTTTGAGAGGATCTAAGGACATATTTGTAAAGTACCTTGCAAAACTTAAAATAGTTATATAAACGGTGCTTATTTTTATTCTTTTCGGCTCCCTTTATTTAATATTTTATATTATTATCTCTCTGTCTGATCCTTTTACAGGACCATAAGACAGATAAGAGCATATGTCTTATCTACTGCATGTATTTCTTTCAGTGTATAGAGCAGTAATTGTTTTAGTGCATTTATGCTAATTGCCATAATCAATCAATAAATGAAACAATGTTTGAATGATTTGGTAACTGGTTCAATATGAGGTTTAGAGGGAGGAAAGAATCAAAATGACGTTGGTTTAGACACATTATATTTGAGGTAATAATGGGACATGCAAGTGGAATTGTTTTGCTTATAGATAGATGGATAGAAGGTCACAACTGGACATATAGATTTGAAAATCATTTACATAGAAGTGGGGCTAAAGTAGACTATTATTCCTGCTTTTAGACATAGTTTACACGTTGGTTGGGCAAAATGGCTTTTTTTATTTCTGTTTTATTCATCATTACAATGGATGGCTCCCTGTGTAAGGAAAGAAGAGATTAAATTGAAAATGAGGTAATAAACTAAGTTAACAAGAAGTTCTTTTAAATTAAATACATTCTTTTAAAAACAGTAAATTTGATCAATAAATTATGATTACAAATGAAGTTATCTGCATGGAAATGATAATCAAAGCTATAGGAATAAATGAGATTGCCAAGAGAGAGAGCGTAGTTAGAGAAAAGACAGGCTGTCTCTTGAGAATTAGAAAAGAATCAAGACAGGAAAGAGATGATTAGAGGTATAAGAGGAAAATGAGAAGTGATTATAGAGGATAGAATGTTAAGCTTAGAGTTAAAAAAAGCCAGGTTTAAATCCCAATTCTGAAACATGTTAGCTGGATATGATCATGGACGATTGATTTACCTTCTTCAAGTCTCAGGCTTTTGAGACTCAGGCTCTTTAACATAGAGTTTCTTTACTTGGTGTCTGTGAACATTTTTAGAGAAATTGATAGCTGTATTTCAGTATAATTGGTTTTCTCTCTAATCCTATGTAACTTGCTTTCTGAATTTAAAAATATTTTTTTTCTGAGAAAAAGGCTGATAGGACTCACTAGACTGACAAAGTGGTCTTGTTCTATTAGTTACGTAAAATTTGCGATCTGGGCTGAAGGGCCAAAATAGGTATTTTGGTCAATGTATTTCCATACAAATGAAATCCTAGTTTCATCTTACTTAAAATGTGATGTTTTTATAAATATGGCTTCAGGTCAATTGGCCTTAGGCCAATTGGTTTTATTTGAAATACCTTTAGAAAAAAAATGATTATTAGATAACTAGTCTAGATTCTGGGCTTACCAATACATCTCTTGAATCCTTATCAAATTCACAGCTATTATTCCAATCCTTTTCCATTCTCAAATTCCCAATTTCCCACACCTTGTTCAGTCTTTTGAGATTACCTTACCTTCTTCATTGAAAAATCAAATCCATTAAACTCCCTTATCTTCATCTTTCCTTCAACATTCCCTGCATCTTCTCTACCATGTAGCACAGAACTCTCCAAAGATGAAATGATTATTTAATTACACAGCAGAGGAGGAGAAACTTAACCTGGGAAGGTACTGTTTCCAAAGTGCTTGGGGAGCATAGAATGCCAGGTGGAACCTGAATTTTCTAGGTAATATAAGCTTGAATAATGAAGGTAGTCTTCTAGATAGTGAGACGGGGACTCTGGCATTAGGGTGCCATGCCCCAGACAAAACTCTTGATTCCAAAGATTTTGCTAGAGTTTAGGGTTCGTGCTGATGATCCACATACCTCTTGTGGTAAAGAAGCAGATCTTAGAGAACCCTATTTCAATCCTCTTAAAAAATATATTACTGCTCTTAGATTAGAATTGTGAACTAGAAATGTTGCTTCATCGGTATAATAAACTCCTAGGTGAGGAAACTCAATCTTCCTGTGCTAGTTGGCACCTTTTCTGGCATTTATAGCATTAGAGATCCGCCTCAAGCAGTGAGAAGTTCATTGATCTGCCCAGGATCACATAGCTAGTATGTCCCAGGGGCAGGATTTGAATGCAGGTCTTTTTGGTCAGAGGCAGGCATGTTCTTTCTCCACTATGCTGTGCTGCCGTTTCTGCTCTCAAATTAAGAAGAATAATATAATTGTAGAAGTGTTTTGGAATTGTTTTTTTTAGAGCTATGTGTGGAAAGGGTGACGCTCACACAGCAGGTCAGGGAGAACAGCATATTTCTTGTGATTTGTTGTCAAATTAATCTCTCTGCATGCTTATGTTGCTTTGCTTAATTTCTGTTTCTATACTCTGCCTACCTCCCTTTGTACTCTTTCACAGTTTGAGGGGAGCATGCTCTTTGATCACCTGTGGATAACTTCATTCATGGCCCCTTCTTGTCTTCCTTCTGCCTGGGCATTGAATTGTTGCCTCAGACCAACAAATTAGCTTCTTTCCCCATTGCTTGAATGTGAATTTCATTCACTAGCTCTTGCAATCCTCATTTTCTCTCCTAACTTCACATTTCTGTCACAGTTAGCTCCAGACTGCTCCAATACTTTGTGGCCTTAGCTATCTTCACCTTCTGCTGATCTAGAATCATAACCAAACAGATGGAAGGAAACAGTCCAACTCATTCATTTTGTAGATGAGGAAACTGAGGGCTAGAAAGGCAAAATGACTTGCCTAAGGTCACATAGGTAAGTGACAGAACAAGGATTTATATCCATATCCTTTGAATCCAAATTCATCACATTTTTCTACTCTGCCACATGGGACTCCCCTTCTGCCCCAGGAATGACAAAAATCAAAGAATTCTAGAACTGGAATTGAAGCTAGGGATTATAGATTCTAACTCTTTAACTTTATAGATGAGTCTTAGGACCCAGAGACAATTAAAGAAGTTGACTAGAGTTGTATTGCTATATGCAGATCTGGAAATCTAAATCCAGCCAGAGTGCTTCCCAATATAAGAAGAGTAGGAAGCCCATTAATTTAAGTCTTCTTACTTTTCATGCATGTATGGACATGAATAATATCCCTATATCCCAAAGAATTATCCAAGAGTATCACTCAGCACCAGTGATCCATTGGTACAACTTGGTAATCTGGTAACCATAGAGGATTCATCCATTCAGGAAACAAGAGGGAAGAGGTGAATAGGTAAGTAAGGGAGGTAGGCCAATTTGTTCAATTATTACTTCATCTAAAGCCATTTTGCATAATTTTTTGGTTGTTTTGTTGATCAGTTGTTTCCATCATGTCCAACTCTTCATGATCCTCTTTGGGATTCTCTTGGCAAAGTTACTAGAGTGATTTGCCATTTCCTTCTCTAGTTCATTTTACAGATGATTAAACTGAGGCCAACAGGGTTAAGTGAGTTGCCCAAGGTCACATAGCAGTAATTGTCTGAGACTGGATTTGAGCTCAGGTCTTCCTGACTCCAGGCTTAGCATGCTATCTACCATGTCATCTACCCACATAAAAGTTTGCCTAAAACCAAATCTCTCAGTGACATACTCATATTTCAAGTAAGACATCAAAAGATATCCTCCACTCAGGTTTCACAAAGAGGAAATAGAAGCTATTCTAAGAAAATAAGTCAAGATAAGAAGGAACAGAAGACACTGAGGTATGCACACAACTGTGTTGAGTTGGCTCATTTAGTGTCTGGTATTGGCAGTTGAGTGATTACAACAGAGATTACAGTGGAACTAAACTACAGGACTTTATTTGACCTCATGATTTATGTACTCTTCACCATAGAATCAATGTCGGCATACTGTTGAGGGATAATGAATGAAGAGGAGAAAAATATGTCCCTTCCCTCATTGTTCCCATCTCTAATTTCTTTTTCTGTTCCCCTTTTCCTCTTAATTATTTTCTGTGAGAATGTTCCACCAACACTTCATCAATGTAACAACTACTTTTTAAAGGAAGAATTAAATCCTGTTCATTATTCCCAAGGAGGAAGAAAGGAGGGAAGATGAGAGGAAGGAAGAGGAAGAAATTAAAAGGGAGAGGAGAAAAGCCAGAGGAAAAAAGAGGAGTGGAGGAGGAGGAGATGAAGAAGAAGAAGAAGAAGAAGAAGAAGAAGAAGAAGAAGAAGAAGAAGGAGGAGGAGGAGGAGGAGGAGGAGGAGGAGGAGGAGAAGAAAAAGGAGAATCAGCAGGAGAAGAGGAAGAAGAATAGGATGAAGGAGGAGGAGAAGAAAAGAAGAAGGAGAAGGAAAAGGAGGAGGAGGAGAGGAGAGGAGAGGAGGAGAGAGAGAGAGAAAGAGAGAGAGAGAGAGAGAGAGAGAGAGAGAGAGAGAGAGAGAGAGAGAGAGAGAGAGAACCTTTTCATCACAGAAGGCCATATTTAACAGGGGCCAAGACTTCCTATCAGTCCTACTCTGAATTAATGCAGGTTCAGAGTTTTGTTTGTTATTTCACAAAGTGGAAACATAACTAGCCTGTAATCTCAGCATTATGGCCCATAATAAATAATAAATTCTTGCTGAGAATGACTAGATAGATATTGCTGATTCCATGCAGTGTAATAAATTGAAGCTTACCATCTCTGAAAAGGATTGTGAAGTATCGAGATCCTTTGTTCTATTTCATTAAATCTCAGGGTTGGAAAAGACCTGTAAGGTCATCTAGTCTAACCCTTATCTGAAGCATAAATCCCTTTTGGGACATTTCCCACAAGTGGTCATCCCATCTCTGCCTAAAGACTTCTCCTTTTGAGATAATCCATTCCAATTTTGTATGGACCTAGAAGTTAAAAGGTTATCATTATCCCCAAACCTCCCCTCTGATGTACCCATCGTTCTTTTAAAAACTGAAGCTCAGTGTTTCAGTGTTATTTTCTGACACTTCCATTACTAAAACCCTCCCCTGGAACAAATAAATACAGTTCAGTAAAAATGTATACCGCATTTCATATCTTAGGTCAGCTGCCAATAGGTGGAAGGCATGCTTCCCCCTTAAGTCCTCTGAAGTCATTATTGGTCAGGACATTAACTTGAGCTCTGGAAGTTTTTAATGTTATTTCATTTTATACAATTTTGATCCTTCGGTAAATTATGGATTTATTCTTCTCACTTTACTCTTCATGAATTTCTGCAATTCTTCACAACTTTTCTTGAATTCTTGATTTTTTCATATCTTATGGCACAAAAATATCCCATCACATTCATATACCATAATATATTCAGTCATTCACTAATTCACTACAGCTAGATGGTCCAGTGAATAATACACTGCTCCTTATGTCATAAAGACCTGAATTCAAATCAAACCTCCGGTACTTGACTAATTTTTTTGTGACCCAAGTCACAACCATCACCTGTCTCATTTTCTTCATCTGTAAAATAGGAATAAAAATAACCCTTATTTTTTGGAGTTATAGTGAGGGTCAAATGAGATAATATTGACTAAGCACTTTGCAAATTATAAAGTGTTATATAAATGCTACCTCTCATTAATTGATGTACTCTCTTTTAAATTCTGTGTCATTACAAAAATGCTGTTCTAAATTTTTTTTAATATGTAAGAACTTTCCTTCTTTCTTTAACTTCTTTGGTGTACAGTGCTCAGTAATATTAGTGTCAGGTCAAAAGTAATATATAGCTTAATAAGAGTTCAGCATGATTTCAAATTGCTTTTACAGAATGGTTGAATAAATTCAGAGCCCCACAAAAAGTGAACTAATTAGGGTACCTATCTTACCATAGGTCTACCAAAATTATTATTTTTATATTTGCAAAGTGTGAGATGTTTTAATTTGCATTTTCAATGAATGAATCAATAAATATTTATTAATGACCTACTAATTCCAGGTACTGCACTAAACACTGGAGATACAAAAAGAGGCAAAGTGCTAGCTCCTGCCCTCAAGGACCTTACAATCTAATGTAGGAGACAACATCCAAACAAATATATACAAAGTAAGTTATATATAGGATAAATAGGAAATAATAGATTGAAGGTACTAAAATTAAGAGAGGTTTGAAGAGGCTTCCTGTATAAGACGAGATTTTAATTGAGGCTTAAAGGAAGCCAGGGAAGCCAGTAGGCAGAGTTAAGAAGAAAGAGCCCTTCAGGAATGGGCAACAGTCAGAGAAAATGCCCAGAGCTGACAGATAGAGTGTGTACACCAAGAAGGCCAGTGGTACTGAATTAAAGAGTATGTAGTGGGTAGTAAAGTATAAGAGGACTGGAAAGTTAGGAAGGGGTGAGGCTATGAAGGGCTTTGAATGACAAAAAAGAACACTTCATATTTGATTCTAGAGGTAATAGAAGTTTATTGAGTGGGAGAGTGACAGCATTGGACCAGTGCTTTAAGAAAATCATTTTGATTGCTGAGTGGAGGATGGATTAGACTGGAAAGAGAGCTGAGGGAAGTAGACCCATCCCATGGTTTTTGCAATAACCTAGAGATGAGGTAATGAGGGCTGCAGTATAGTGGTGGTAGTGTTAGAGGAAAGAAGGGAGAATTTATAAGAAATGTTGCAAAGGACAAATTGACAGCTTTTGGCAATAGTTAGAACATGGAGGAGGTGAGAAGTCGTGAAGAGTCCAGGCTGACTCCTAGTTTGTGAGCCTGAGGGACTGGGAGGATGGTATTCCCCCTATAGTAATAGAGCAAGTAAGGGAGGAAGACGGTTTAGGGGTAATGAATTCTGTTTTTAACATGTTTAGTTTAAGATGTCTACTGGACATCTAGTTTGAGACATCTGAAAGACAGTCAGAGGTGTAAAGTTTGAGGTCAGCAGAGAGACTGAAGCAGGATAGGGAGCTATGAGAATCATCAGCATAAAGATAGTAAATAAACCCATGAGAGATGATGAGATGACCAAGAGAAGTAATAGAGAGGGAGAAGAGAAGAGAACCCAGGTCAGAACCCTGAGGGACAGCTATGGTTAGAGGGTGCGATGTTACAAACTCTTGTCTGTTTCTCCTTTTTCATTTTCTTAGAGGTTTGGGGCATTCTTTCATGTGGTTATTGAGACCTTGAATTTATTCTTTTGAAAGAAAATTCTTATTATTTTCCCACTTATCCACGGATAATAGTGTTTATATTTGTATCAATTTCATATATATGTATGTGTATGTGTATATACACATACACACATATACATACATATATATGTGTATATACATATATGTATGTGTATATAGATATATATCTATATCTATCTATAGATAGATAGATAGATAGATAGATAGATAGATAGATAATGATGCTGGACTTTTATCAGCGATATTTGCTACGTAGTTTTCCCTAGTTAGTTGACACTATCATGATATTCTGTGTTTTGTGCATAGAAAATATCAATTTTATGTGATTGAAATTGTCCATTTTATATTCTGTGGTCCCTTTATATCCATTATTCACTTAAGAATTCTTCTCTCAATCCCTTGCATAAGCAAGAGACTTCTTTCCACTGTCCTTGTTTTTTCTAAATGATGTAATCGCTTATATTTAGGTCATGTATCTCTTTGAAGTTTTGTGGCAGAAGGGCTAAAATATGATCTAATTTTTGCAATCTTATTATTAAGAAATTGTTTTCCAATCTCTCCCAGAAGTTTTTTATATAATAATGAATCATTTCCCCAGTTATTTGCATATTCAGGCTTATCAAACACTAGTTTACTATGCTCAATTGTTTCTTTGTCGAATTTATTATTGAAATTTTATTCAATTTGAACTTAAGTATGAAAAGAAAGAAAAAGAACATTTCTGTGTACAAAGCATGACATGAAAAAGAGGATTCAGCATAAAACCATGAATCTCCATTTCACACCCTTCACTTTTTTTTGAAACACTATTCAATAAAAACTACACATCATTTTCAAAGCTACCCTGTTTTGCTGTGCTTCCTCCTAAGTTTTCTTTTGTTTTTCTACTGTGCCCTTTTAAATGTTCTCCTTCCCTTCTCATCCCACCCTGGAAAAAGCTACCATTAGACATAAATATATGTGTATATATGTAAAAGCATAGCATATATACTTCTATTTATCAGTTCTTTCTCTGGATGTGGACAGCATCTTCCTTCATAGGTTCTTTGTAGTTGATTTGAGTACCTACAACACTAAAAATCACTTCGTTGTTCAAAGTTATTCTTAGAACAATATTGCTGTCACTGTGTACAGTGTTCTCTTGGTTATGCTCATTTCATTCTTCGTCATTTCACTCAAGTCGTTCCATGTTTTTCTAAAATCAACCATTTCATCATTTCTTATAGGACAGTAATGTTCCATTGAAATCATATACAACAACTTGTTTAGCCGTTGTCCCATCGATGAGTATCCTGTCACTGTCTAGTTCTTTGTCACCACAAAAAGAGCTACTATACATATTTTAGAACACGTAAGTTCTTTTCCTTTTTTCCCAGTCACATTGGAAAACAGGCATACTAGTGATATTTCTGGGTCAAAAGTTACATACAGTTTTATAATCCCTTGGGCATAATTCCAAATTGCTCTCAAAAATGATTGGATCAGTTCACAGTTACACCAACAGTGAATTAGTATCTCAATTTTTCTACATGCCACCAACATTGGTCACTTTCAACTTCTATCATTTTAGTCAATCTGACAGGTGAGGTGATATCTCAAAGTTGTTTTAATTTGCATTTCTCTAATCAACAATGATTTGGAGCATTTTTTATATGATTATGTATAGTTTTGATTTCTTCATTGAAAAACTTCCTGTTCATAACCTTTGACTATTTATCAATGGGTAAGAACGTGTATTCCTATAAATTTGACAAAGTTCTTTATATATTTGAGATATTAAACCTTTATCTGAAAAATTATAAATAAAATTTTTTCCCCAGTTTTCTGTTTTCCTTCTAATCTTGGCTACATTGGTTTCTGCATCTTGTTTACCATCTTCCAGTCACAGATTTTTTTTTCTATTTTCAAATAAGTACCATTTAGTTTTCATGATTACTGTTGTGTAGTTTGAGATGTTGTAATGGTAGGTCCCTTCATCCCTACTTTTCTCATTATTTCCCTTCAGTTCCTTGAACTTTTCCCCATCCAAATGAATTTTTAAAAATCTATATATTTTTACAAAGTAGCTTTTTGGTATGGCAAAAGTAACCTCTTTATTAGTATGTAAAAAAATGTCAACCATTTTAGCTCTTATTATCATTTTTATTATATTGGTTCAGCCCAAACTAATCATGAGCATTTTCTACTTCTCCAATTATTTTTTCCTTTATTTTTGGCAAAGAGTGTTATAGTTGTATTCATGTAAGTCCTAAATATGTCTTGGTAGATTGACTCTCATATCTTTTATGCATTTTGAAATTCTTTTTAATAGACTTACTTTCTCCTAAGTTTGGTTAATAGTATGATTCTATTCCAGCTGAGATTTACAAGGTAGGGGAACCATTGCTCACACAAAAGCTGACTGAAATTTCCAGGTTATATGGCAAGAGGAGGTTATCCCCCAGGAGTTCAAGGATGCCTCCATTGTCCATCTCCATAAAAGTAAAGGGAATAGATTGTCCTGCGACAATCACAGGAGCATCTCTCTCTTAGTCATTGTTGGTAAAATTCTTACTAGAGTCCTCCTTAATAGGCTGATCCCTCACCTGGAAGATGGTCATATACTTGACAGCCAATGTGGCTTCAGAAAGGGTCAAGGAATAAGTCGGTATGGTGTTTGCTGCCTGACAGCTCCAGGAGAAATGCCAGGAGCAGAACAGAGGTCTGTACACAATGTTTGTAGATCTGACCAAGGTCTTTGACGCTGTTAGTCATGAGGGCTTATGGAAAATTATGTCAAATTTTGCTACCCGGAGAAGTTCATGAATATTGTACCTCAATTTCAAGGCATGTTTGCCCAGGTTCTGGATAGTAGACAATTCTCTCGTGACTTCCCAGTCACCAATGGAGTGAAACAGGGCTGTGTGCTTACTCCCATGCTTTTTAGCATGCTGTTTTCAGCCATGTTATCAAACGCTTTCAGTGAGAACGAACACGGCATTTAGGTCAACTACCACACTGATGGTAAATTCTTCAGTTTGAAAAGGCTACAAGCCAAGACCAAAGTGGAGGGAGTGTTTGTGCATGATTTTCTGTTTGCAGATGATTGTGCACTCAGTGCAGCCTCTGAAGCTGAGATGCAACAAAGTATGGATCAATTCTCTGATGCCTGGGTTAATTTTGGCCTAATAATCAGCACCAAGAAAACACAGGTGCTCCATCAGCCACCAGCACACCTTCCATATGTGAAACCATCGGTTACAAGAAATGGAGAAATTTTGAATGCTGTGGATAAGTTCACTTACCTTGGTAGTGTACTTTCCAGGGATGTACACATTGACAATGAGGTTGATGCATGCATTGCCAGAGCTAGCTCAGTGTTTGGGAGGCTCTGAAGAAAGGTTTGGGAGAGAAGAGGTATTAGACTGACTACCAAACTGAAGGTCTACAGAGCCATTGTGTTGAATTCATTGTTGTATACCTGTGAAACATGGACAGTCTACCAGTGCCACACCAGGAAACTGAGTTGCTTCCCTTTGAACTGTCTTAGGAAGATTCTGAGGATCACCTGTCAGGATAAGGTACTAGCACTGAAGTCCTTGCTCGAGCTGAACTGTCAATCATTCAAACTCTGCTTCAGAGAGTGCAACTCCAATGGCTGGCCACATTGTTTGAATGCAAAATGCACACTTGACAAAAATACTATTTTATGGAGGACTCACATGGGGCACGTGATAGCATGGTGGTCAGAGGAAGTAATACAAGGATACTTTCAACGTCTCTCTCAAGAATTTTGGATTGGGGGGGCGGAGCCAAGATGGCGGAGTGAAAGCAACGACTCACCTAAGCTCCTGGAAAAACTCCTCTGGATATCTCTGGGGGGAGAGTCTGATCAGACTTTGGAGGTGTAGAATCCAGTGGGTGACGGACTTTGACGGATTCGGAGCCCAGGCTGGACCGGAGGGTCCACGGGAGGGATCTGTTCCACGGGGGTAAGACCCCGGCGCACAGCGCAGCTCGGTCAGCGCGGCAGGGCGGAGGGGACCAGAGGAGCCCGAGAGTGGCGGGCGAGACCAGCGGAGCAGGAGATAAGCCAGGCCGAGCCGGTGAGAGCCGCTGAGTGCCAGACATCACCGCAGCAGCCCTTGAAATCTTCAGCCTGAAGACGGACTTCGGTGGGTCACTACTTGAACTTCCAGGAACTGGGATGGCAGAGTGATCAGTAAGTGCTCTCTCCTCCCCCCTGATGACCGTGAGGGAACCATAAAATTCTTCCCCAGATTAATCCTGGATCAGCGGGAACAGCAGAATGGGGTGGGTGGTCTCATAACACCAGAGGCTGGAAGGGTGGCAAAGGGGGATTCTTCCTACGGTGGCAGAGATGGCTGGAGGGACAGACGACCCAGGGCAGAGAAAATTCGCACTGAGACCCAGGCAAGCCTCAGAGCCTGGAGACGAGTCCCAGGAGGGGCGGGAACATGCGTTAGCTTCTAGGCGTGCCCCAGCCCTCCAGGGGAAAAGGGAAGACAATAAGGAAGCTGGGATTACCATCCCCTGACCTTGCCTTTGCCTCAAGTCAGCTGAGGAGATCTCCTGAGACCAGACCACCCCTCCCACACACCTAACAAGCTAACCCCAGGGTTGATCGGGGAAACAAAAAACAAAAGCCTGCTTTTAGCCTAGACACACATCAGCTCAACTTAAAGATCTGTACCTTCTGACTGAAAGAACCAAAAGCTACAACACTCAGCCAACATCATGAATCGGAAAAAGCAGACGAAAAGTGAAAAAACCATAGAATCTTTCTATGGGGATAAGGACCAAAACACAAACACCAAAGAGGTTAGAGCTGAGACTGTACTTCCATCTGAAACCTCAGATGGGACTATGAATTTCTCGCAAGCACAACTAGATTACCTGGAATGTCTAAAGAAGGATATAAAAGAAAAACTGGCCAATGATTTTAAAACTATAAAAAAAGAATTCACCGATGAGAACATCACCCTGAAAAAGAAAATTGAAGAAATGGAAAAGGAAGTTCAAAAATTAACTGGAGAGAATAATTCCCTAAAAGGAAGAGCTAATCAAATGGAAAAGGAAACCCAAAACCTAATAGGGAAAATTGATCAGATGGAAAAGGAAACCCAAAACCTAACTGGGAAAATTGGTCGAATGGAAAAAGAAGTACAAAAATTAAATGGAGAAAATAGCTCCTTAAAGGGAAAAATTGGTCAGATGGAAAAGGAGATAGAAAAGCTAACTGAAGAAAACACTACGATGAAGATTAGAATTGGGCAAGTAGAAACTAATGACTCAATGAGGCAACAAGAATCAGTCAAACAAAATCTAAAGAATGAAAAGATAGAAGAAAATGTAAAATATTTAATTGGAAAAACAACTGACCTGGAAAATAGATCCAGGAGAGAAAATCTAAGAATTATTGGCCTGCCAGAAACCCATGATGAAGAAAAGAGTCTGGACAATATCTTCCAGGAAATCATCAAGGAAAACTGTCCAGAAGTACTAGACTCAGAGGGCAAAATAGTCATCGAAAGAATCCACCGTTCCCCTCCCGAAAGGGATCCCAAACTCAAAACCCCAAGAAATATAGTTGCCAAATTCCAGAGCTATCAAGTGAAGGAGAAAATACTACAAGCAGCCAGAAAGAAACAATTCAAATATCAAGGACACACAGTCAGGATCACACAGGACCTTGCAGCTTCTACATTAAAAGATGGAAAGAATTGGAACCCAATATTCCGTAAGGCAAAGGAGTTGGGACTTCAACCAAGGATCAACTACCCAGCAAAGTTCAGCATAACATTTCAGGCAAGGAGAAAGTCATTCAACGAAATAAGAGATTTCCAGAGCTTCCTGACCAAAACACCAGAACTCAATAGACAATTTGATCTTCAAATGCAGGTCTCCAGAGAATCATAAAAAGGTAAACAGAGGGGCAAAAACAAAAACAAAAACTTGCTACTCAATTAGGGCAAACTGTTTACCTCCCTATAAGGGAAGATGATACCTGTTAATCTTGAGAACTGTGCAGCTATTATGATAAAAGGGATATATGTAGAGGGAACGGGCATAAAGTAAATGATGTCATGTCAAAAATATGATTTAAGTATGAGAAGGGAATGTAATAGGAGGTGTGGAAAGGGGGAAGCAGAAAATGGCAAATTATATCACAGGAAGAAGTACAAAACTATAGTAGAGGGAAGGAGGGGAGGGAGATGAGCATTGTTTGAGAGGTACTCTCATCTGATTTGTTCAAAGGAGGGAACAATAATCTTAAGTAGATAAGCCTAACTAGCTCTATAGGTAGTAGGAGGGGAAGGGGGAAGAAAGGGGAGGGAGGCTAAAAGGGAGAGAAGAAGCAATAAGAGTAAAGGGGACTAAAAGGGAGGGGGGTCAAAAGAAGGAGGGGAAGGCTGCAGGAGGAGGGGGAGAAAAGTGAATACTATTGAGGAGGGGAAGGGAGACGGGAGAGCTAAAAGCACAAATGGTGGGAAAGAGGTTGGAGGGAAATACACAGATTGTAATCATAACTGTGAATGTGAATGGAATGAACTCTCCCATAAAATGGAGACGGATAGCAGAATGGATTAAAAGCCATAATCCAACAATATGCTGCTTACAAGAAACACATTTGAAACGGGGGGATACACATAGGATAAAGGTCAAAGGATGGAGCAGAATATATTGTGCTTCAGCTCATGTAAGAAAGGCAGGAGTAGCAATCCTAATCTCAGACAAAGCAAAAGCAGAAATAGATCTAATCAAAAGGGATAAGGATGGAAACTATATCCTGCTAAAAGGCACCATAGACAATGAAGCAATATCATTACTAAACATGTATGCTCCAAGCGGTATAGCATCCAGATTCTTAGAGGAGAGGTTGGGGGAGTTGAAGGAAGAAATTGATAGCAAAACTATACTAGTGGGGGACCTCAACCTCCCCCTCTCTGAACTCGATAAATCCAACCTCAAAATAAACAAGAAAGAGGTTAAGGAGGTAAATAAAACTCTGGATAAGGTAGATATGATAGATCTTTGGAGAAAATTAAATGGGAATAGAAAGGAATATACTTTTTTCTCAGCGGTACATGGAACATTTACAAAAATTGACCATGTACTAGGACATAAAAATCTCACAATCCAGTGCAGAAAGGTAGAGATAATCAATGCATCCTTTTCAGATCATAATGCATTAAAAATTACATGTAATAAAAGGCCATGGAAAGAGAAACCAAAAATCAATTGGAAACTAAATAATCTAATTCTAAAGAAGGGTTGGGTTAAAGAAGAAATCATAGAAACAATCAACAATTTCATTCGAGAGAATGACAATAGTGAGACAACATACCAAAACTTATGGGATACTGCAAAAGCAGTTATTAGGGGAAGTTTTATATCTCTGAATGCTTACATAAATAAAATAGAGAAAGAGGAGATCAATGACTTAGGCTTGCAGTTGAAAAAGCTAGAAAAAGAACAAATTGAAAATCCCCAAGTAAATACCAAATTAGAAATACTGAAAACCAAAGGAGAGATTAATAAAATTGAAATTAAGAAAACTATTGAATTAATAAATAAAACCAATAGTTGGTTTTATGAAAAAACTAATAAAATTGATAAACCTTTGGTCAATCTGATTAAAAAAAAGAAAGAAGAAAACCAAATTACTAATATTAAAAATGAAAGGGGTGAGCTCACCTCCAATGAGGAGGAAATTAAAACAATAATTAGAAACTACTTTGCCCAACTTTATGCCCACAAATTCGATAATCTAAACGAGATGGATGAATATTTTAAAAAATACAAATTGCCCAGATTAACAGAAGAGGAAGTTGAATACTTAAACAACCCCATCTCAGAAAAAGAAATTGAACAAGCCATCAATGAATTCCCTAGGAAAAAATGTCCAGGGCCAGATGGATTCACAAGTGAATTCTATCAAACATTTAAAGAACAGTTAATTCCAATACTACATACACTATTTTTGAAAATTGGGGAAGAAGGAGTCGTCCCAAATTCTTTCTATGATACAAATATGGTTTTGATACCCAAACCAGGAAGAGACAAAACAGAGAAAGAAAATTATAGACCAATTTCCCTAGTGAATATAGATGCAAAAATTTTAAATAAGATTCTAGCAAAACGAATACAGCATCTTATCATGAGATTAATACATTATGATCAGGTAGGATTCATACCAGGACTACAGGGCTGGTTCAATATTAGGAAAACTATTAGCATTATCGATCACATCAACAACAAAGCTAACAAAAACCACATGATTATCTCAATAGATGCAGAAAAAGCTTTTGACAAAATACAACATCCATTCCTACTAAAAACATTGGAGAATGTAGGAATAAAGGGAACTTTCCATAAAATAATAAGCAGTATCTATCTAAAACCTTCAGCAAGCATTATATGCAATGGGGATAATAGATGCATTCCCAATAAGATCAGGGGTGAAACAAGGTTGTCCATTATCACCACTATTATTTAATATGGTACTAGAAATGTTAGCTGTAGCAATTAGACAAGATAAAGATATCCAAGGAATTAAAATAGCCAAAGAAGAAACTAAGTTCTCACTCTTTGCAGATGATATGATGATCTACTTAGAGAATCCCAGAGATTCAAGTAAAAAATTACTAGAATTAATAAACAACTTTGGCAAAGTTGCAGGGTACAAAATAAACCCACACAAATCTTCTGCATTCCTATATATTATCAACAAAGTCCAACAGCAAGAGATAGAAAGAGAAATCCCATTTAAAGTTAGGGTAGACAGTATAAAATACTTAGGAGTCTACCTGCCAAAACAAACCCAGGGATTATATGAACACAATTACAAGACACTTTTTGCACAAATAAAGTCAGATTTAAGTAAGTGGAAAAACATTAGTTGCTCATGGGTAGGCCGTGCTAATATAATAAAAATGACAATTCTACCCAAATTAATATACTTATTTAGTGCCATACCAATTAAACTATCAGACAATTACTTTCTAGAGCTGGACAAAATAATATCAAAATTCATTTGGAAAAACAAAAGGTCCAGAATATCAAAGGGACTAATGAAAAGAAATGCTTGGGAAGGTGGCCTAGCGCTACCAGACCTCAAACTGTACTATAAAGCAGCAATTATCAAAACCACTTGGTATTGGCTAAGAAACAGAGAGGTAGACAAGTGGAATAGACTTGGCACTCAAGATGCAGTAGGCAAGGAATATAGCAACCTTCTGTTTGATAAACCCAAGGACCCCAGCTTCTGGGATAAGAACTCATTGTTTGACAAAAATTGCTGGGAAAACTGGATAACAGTGTGGCGGAAATTAGGCATAGACCCATACCTGACACCTTACACAAGAATAAAGTCCAAATGGGTACATGATTTAGGTATAAAGATTGACACCATGAATAAACTGGAGAAGCAAGGAATAGTGTATTTATCAGATCTATGGAGAAGGGAAGAATTCTTTACTAAAGGAGAGATAGAATGCATTATGAAATGCAAAATGGATAACTTTGATTACATTAAACTGAGAAGTTTTTGCACAACCAAACCCAATGCAACCAAAATCCGGAGGGATGTAGTAAATTGGGAAAGAATTTTTACAGCTAAGCTCGGGGATAAAGGCCTCATTTCTAGAATATATAGAGAACTGATCCAAATGTATAATCATACAAGTCATTCCCCAATTGATAAATGGTCAAAGGATATGAACAGGCAATTTTCAGAGGAAGAAATTAAAGCTATCTATAATCATATGAAAAAATGCTCTAAATCACTATTGGTTAGAGAGATGCAAATCAAAACAACTCTGAGGTACCACATCACACCTATAAGATTGGTAAACATAACAGAACAAGAAAATGATAAATGCTGGAGAGGATGTGGGAAAGTTGGAACACTAATTCATTGTTGGTGGAGCTGCGAGCGCATCCAACCATTCTGGAGAGCAATTTGGAACTATGCCCAAAGGGCTACAAAAATGTGCATACCCTTTGACCCAGCAATATCGCTACTAGGACTATATCCCCAAGAGATCATAAAAATGGGAAAGGGTCCCACATGTACAAAAATATTTATAGCAGCACTCTATGTAGTTGCCAAAAACTGGAAGTCAAGGGGATGTCCATCAATTGGGGAATGGCTGAATAAATTATGGTATATGAATGTAATGGAGTACTATTGTGCCATAAGAAATGATGAACAAGAAGACTTCAGAGAGGCCTGGAAGGACTTATATGACCTGATGCTGAGTGAAAGGAGCAGAACCAGGAGAACTTTATGCACAGCAACAACCACAGTGTGTGAGAGTTTTTTCTGGTAGACTTAGATTTTTGTAATAACACAAGAACTTCTTACCAAAAAAAAAAAAAATCCCAATGGAGGATCTCAAGGCAAAATGCCTGCCACACTCAGAGAGAGAAATTTGGAAGTCACTCACATATTGTAGCAGATCATGTTTGTGTATGTGTTTGTGTTTGTGTATCATGTTCTGATTTGTTAAACGATTTCTTTCATTTATCTTAGTCTGACTACATAGCATGACTATAGTGAAAATATACTCAATAGGAAAGTATATGTAGAATCTATACAGAATTGTATGCAGTCGTGGGGAGGGAGGGGGGTAGTGGGGAGTAGGTGGGGAGGGATAAAATCGCAATTGTATGGCAGTGATTGTTAAACATTACAAAATAAAAAAAAAAAGAATTTTGGATTTGACTGTGCAACATGGGAGAGACTGGCATAGGGCCACTCAGCATAGCATGCCCATATCATAAAGGATGCTGTGCTCTATGAGAAAAGCAGAATTGAAACAGCACAAAGTAAATGTAGGATGCACAAATTTGGAGTATCCACCCCAAATATTCACATGGACTATCTGTGCCCAACCTGTGGTAGAGCTTTCTGAGCTCATATTGATCTCATCAGTCACACTGAAATTTCACTTTATCATGGTGATGTCATTTTGGTCCTCTTCGAGAACAAAGGACAACAACCAACCATTTGAATCTAAGTTTTAGACTTTATATTCATCTCTATGGAAATGCATACTAGTTCTATCATCAAAAGTACTATTTGATCCAGACTCATGCTACAGACAAATTTGTAAGCATACTTGCCATATACACTCTTATTTGAGTTATTGACAAAAATACTGCCTAGAATAGAGCTAAAGACAAAGCCTGCACAACTCTACTAGAAACTTCAACCTAAGTTATTGTTGATCTGTTGATAAACATTCTCTAGGTGTGGTTTCTTAACATTTTCAAATCCATATGTGTGCTAGTGTATACTTCTCCATCTTGTTCAGAAAGATGTCATAAGAGATGATGTGGCATTTGGCACATTTATTTTCTTGAAGAATTCTGTGTCATATTCCATTACACTTACCCTATTTGCTCTATTTCTCCATGGAAGTTGTTCCATGGAAATATTGGTTCTTGAAGGCTATATCAGCAGATCACACACTATGGCAGGCCCTACTAAGCTGGAAAGGCTTCATAAAAGGATCAATTAATTTCCTGATGATATAGAAATGGGAACTATCATTATCCTTATTAGTATTATTATAGCAATCTACTGGTTGTATTTTTATAAGTAGAAAATAAACCAATGACACTTTTATTAAAAGAAAGATTTAAAAATAGAAAGAATCATTCATATTCAACTCATCTATTTCTAGTGTTCAACAAGAGAAGTTCATTTAAATAGAAATTAAAATATTTTCCCTTTCCAAATTTGTGGACTTATTTTAGTTTAAACTTTATTGCTAAGGAAGGCAATAAACAGCTTGGATTTTTATTAGGCAAGAAATTAAAAACCAATACTATACTTTGAAATCATCACATTCAATGCTGTGTTACAAGTATTACAACATACATAAAATTTTTCATTAAGCACCTGTTATACACAGTTAAGTGTTAGGTGCTGAGGATAAAAACAGGCTATTAAATGGGCATTTTTGAGCACTAGACAGAAAAGCAGTGATTAGTCAAACATGAATTTAAAAAGAACAAAATATTCTAATAAAAGTCTTACAGAACCTATTGGGCATTTATGCAAATCTGTACCATTAAGCTATTACCTAAGAGACAATCAAAGCATATGGACAGTTTCCAAAAGAAGAAACAAAACTATCATGGACTATGTGAATAAATATTCAAAATCATCAATAATAAGAGAAATGTAAGGAAAATAATCTCTGAGTTAGCACCTCTCGCCCATAAAATTGGCAAAGATGTCACAACATGGGAAAGAGTAATAGAGGAAGGTGTTGGGCAAACAGCCATACTTATTTACTCCTGGTGAAACTGAGTTGATTTAGTCATTTTAGAAAGCAATTTGGAGCAATAGGTTGAAACTGCAAGGGAAAAATTAGCATGACTCATAAAATGGAATATATTGTTATGATTTTTTAAAACTGTTCACAAGAGCAAGTCTTCAGTAGAAAGCAGCTATTTTAATACTGAGTTAAGGGAATCCTGAAATGCCATGTAATTCCAAATACACGCAAAATTGACATTCAAAGTAAATTTGTGTATTTCTTACCATTTCCCCCCTCTGATTCAATTGATCATTGCCTCACATTGTTAATAATTTATCCTTTTTCTAATAATTCATTTCTATTGACTTCTACCACAATTTGTATTTCAATCCAATGAATTTTCACTATTTACAGATGAAATTTTTTTTTTCAGGGAGAATATTTTGTTGGGGCTTTGATAGCACACTTTTGTTTGCTAAAGAGAATTCAAGGAAAGAAAAGTAGATCTTTATTTCATGTCCAATCCCAGTTTTCTCAATTTCCATTAGAAAGGTTGTTTGGTAGACCAGTTATCTGTGAAGAGACCTTTCTCATTCTGATTTGCTTTAAAATAAGTGTATGAACTTGTTTTGCCATGATAATGAATGATTTATGCTTAACAGAATATTAGAAATTCTGACACTGACTGAAGAATTTGTAGGCAATGGGCTACTGATTATTTTTTTCCCCTATTTTTGGCATGCAGAGAATTTCTTAAAATTTCCTAGTTATTGGTGTTGAAATAGTACTTTTGCAGTGTTTGCTGGTGACAAATGCTTCTGTTTCCAATGATCATTTTTGCATTGGTTTTTGAAACAATTTTGCCTCTCTTCCTCTTTCAGTTTTTTCTTGTAATATTGGAACAAGTCAGTTGCTTTGGAACATTTAAAACAAAAGATGGATAGCTATAAGAAAAGAAAGAAAATAATAATATTTCATTCTCTTGGATAACAAATGATTCAGAGCATAATAATTTTCATTGAATATAGGGTTACCAAATCAGAGAATCCTTAGGTTGGTGGAAGCTTCAGAAAACATTTAGTTTTACCTATACTTGAAGAAATTTGGAAACATGTTATTAGAGGGATGGTTTTGAAATATTTTTGGAAAAAAAAAGGAAGTGGTAATTACTAAAGATCTGCATAACTTCATCAAGATCATATAATACCACTCTAACTTCTTTTTTTTTTTTTTTTGACAGAATGTCTATACTGAAAGATAGGGGGAATGTTGTAGATATATAGTTTCAATAAAGCATCACTTTCAATTTCAACAGTAACAGTCCCTGAAAATGACTGACAAGTGATCATCTTGATCCTACTTTAAAATACCTGTGAATTACTAATGTAGAAATATATTTTACATGATTAAACATATACAATCTGTATCAAATTGTTTACCATTTTAGGGAGGGGAAGAAGAGGGAGGGAGGAAATTTGGAACTCAAAAATTTCTTAAATGAATGCTAGATTATCTTTGCATGTAATTTGAAAAAAGCTAAATATTATTTATTTTTTAAAAAAGAAAAAAAAAACCTGTGAAGTGAAACCCATTACCTCCCAGTGAAACCTACTTCACTTCTGAACACATCTATTTCTTAGATTTTCTTTACATCAAGCTGAAATCTGTTTTTAAACAACTTCAGCCCATTGCAAAAAGTTTAATCTCTCATTTACATAATAGCTCCCGAAATACTTAAAGCTATCTATAATATAATTGTTCAATCTCACCCCCCTCCCAAGTGGACATTTTCATTTCCTTTATTTTATCCTCATGTTACACAGTTCCCAAACCTTCACTATACTTCTTATTCTTTGATTGTGCCTTTTTTGTCTTTGTCATTTATAAAATTAGCTTCTCTGAACTTCTCCAGATGAGGTATGTCTAGAACAGAGTATAATGACCTATTATATCTCTCATTCTAGACACTATTCCTCCATTTATGCAGCATATGACTGTATCAACTTTTGGGATTGCCAAATTGAACTTTTGGCTCATGTTAAACTTACAGCTCTTCATAACCCCCAGAACTTTTTTACTTGAACCACTTTATCCATCCTTTCTTATCTAGAACTGTTAATTTGATTGTTTGAGCCAAAGTGCAGAATTTTATATTCGATCCATTGAAACTTCCTCTTTCTGGTTTTAGTCCATTTAGTTAAAATGTCTTTGGATCATCACTCCATCATCCCTCCTTCCTTGTTGGAATTCATAACTTTGAACTTACTGAAAGAAGTTTTTAGAAATGTTGAACAATATTGTCCAAAGACATATCTATCCCTACATAGCACGCTTTGAGATAGTTCCTTCAAATCCCCAAATCATTTTTTTCTTTGAGTTCCTTCATTCAACAAGTTCCAAATGAAATTGTCTGGACTAACATTTAGTCCACATCACTCCAGCTTTTCCAAAGGGATAACAGGAGAGACTTTGTCAAGTGACTTGATGAAATCTAGGTAGATCATTTCTTCAGAATTCCTCTTATCTTCTTTCCTAATGATCCTTTCTGTTGAAGTCATTTGGCATGACTTGCTCTTGTTAAAGCCACACTGATTGTCACTTTACTTTCTAAGTGCTCATAAACTAGGTCTTTAATAGTTTGTGATTGAATTTCTCCAGGAATCAAAGGAAATATTGTTTGCTATCAAGTTTGCAAAATCCAGATTGTTCTCAGCTTTTTAAAACCAAAACTTCAGATCTTCTTCAGTTCACCCCAATTTAGCCTTTCCCCTTCATACCTCCCATAGAAATGAGATAGAAGTTTATTCACAATGTGATGACCGAAAGGAAATATTTCTATTGACTGCCACCCTTCTTTATTTCCAATAACAGTAGTAGAAAATCAAAGGCATTGAATTGACAGCTTACTAATGTTTAAACTAGTTCTTCCTTTCTCAAATTTTGATGATTTGTGCTTGAAGAGAAAGCCAAAACAGATGATCAACAGCTGTGGAGATTAAAATGATAAATAACTTCTTTCAAATAAAATTTATGTGCAGCATTCCCAGCTAGATGCATTCTGAATCTATGATGTGATACTAACTTTGCTTTTCTTTTTTCCTTCCACACACAAAATATATCACAACAAAATACAATTTGGAGAAGCATTTAGACCTCATTTGTATCACACACTTCCATAAACCAAGGGAAATCCTAAACAAACTTTTTAAAAAGCATATTATGCTCCCATGAAGACCCATGAGGGTTTTCTATACTGAGAAAGTCAGGAGAGGAAATTTGAACTTACAGTGCAACAAGAACTTTCACAAAAGGTATACCTACTTTCATGTAGAGTGTAAAGTAAAGCTTTCTAATATTAAAATAAGTACATTTATTAAAAAATATAACAAATACCTCTCACTTGGCTTATCCCATCTATTGTGCCATGAACAATTTCTTATTGTGTCTACCTTATTGCAGATAATACCTATAAGAATAGCTATTTCAAAGCTGTCTGATGTTGTTACATTGTTGTGAGATGTTGCTATGTCTAACAGCCAGTTGAACTCCCAAGGGGATATGTGGTACTATGTCTTTAGACTGAGATGGGGTTAGTCTAATTGAATATTTCTTTTTCATGCCTCCCTTTGATCTACCATCTCTATTTCCTACTTTTAAATATTGACTTTAGTATTCTTAGTATTTTAATCATTGAAAAAGCACGGCTGTATCTTACTTCCATGATTTTCAATGTCCTCTTTGAGATCTTCTAGCCTTTCTATTGGTCATTTATTAATTGTCAGGTCTAAGCATTCACCCAGAAAAGACTAAGAGGATGAAAATATCTATTTCCTAGGTTATGACACGAGGTTGTGTGGCCAATCATGCAATCATTTACTTCACTCTGCATTTGCTGCCCTCCCTGGCATTTTCAACTCCATGGAATAAAATGGCCCTTCCAGATTAAGTTCATCACCTCTCATCTCATCACCATGCTACTGATTCAATCCTTGACTGATACTACCTCCCATAGCCTCTTCTCTCCTGTGATTGGGGGACTGGAGGATGGAGCATCAAGCTCCTGCCAATGCCTTCATTTATAGAAGGCAGGAACTGGACTTTGAGGTTCACTCCACTTTGCATCTTTATCTGCATCTGATGCCCTGTCTCCTTTTTCTCAGCTCCATAGAACAATTCTGGGTACCCCTACTATCTTCACCCTACCCCAGCCCTCCTCTCTAGCCTCATTTTGTATGTTGTCTTTCCCCTATTGTATTGTAAGTTTCTTGAGGGTAGGCACTATCTTTTTTATTGATTATATGCCAGCATACTTAGCACAATTCCTGGCACACAGGTGCTTAATAAATGTTTGTTGGATTGGGAAAAACTATAGAACTTGTCTGTTAGTATGTGTATCTAGGGTAGACAGTGGAAACTGATGATGAGCAGGGTCCAGAATTAAACAAGAGAAGGAAAATTCAGTAAATTTCAAAAGCCCTTTAACGACTCCAAACTTTTCTCAGAATCTAAGGCTTATTGTTGTAATGATAATATTCCACCAGCGTGGCTTTATGCCTGAAAAAACATAGAATAAAAAATCCTATAAAGAATTCAAAATGAATATCACATAGGGGGTATAGTGGATGTGAGCAGTATGTAACTAATGAGTAACTTGTAAGAATTAGAATAAAAGATGTTAGTAGGGAAATGTGTGATAAAAAATAAGATGGGATGGACACCAATGGGAACAAAAGATCACAGACTGTGTGTCCACTGGTTTCCTTGACATTTGGATAAAGCAAAGAAGGCCTCTAGCATGGTCCATAGACCTGCTTTGATAAACTTTTGGGAATATGTGGGCACGAGTCTCCCAGGATGGGCAGCCATGGATAGGCTGTGATCTGTATCATTAGAAGGAACATTCAGTAGATGAACATACAGATGTATTTGCATTTTTGTGAGAATATTCATTGATTGCAGCCTTACTTATGGGATGGACCCTCAGTATTTCATAGTCTTGCACAATAGTATCCTACATAGCATGGGACTCTTTTAGAAATATTTCAACAATAGTGTCAAACAAAAGGAAGCTTTCCAGCTGTATTTTAATTATTTCTTTCACTTGAGGGTGGGGTGAGGAAGAGCAGAGTCTTCTAAATAGGGAATTTTCTTTTGGTTATATTAGACACAATAAAACTTTTGTGAGTTTCAGTGTAAAATGAAATTCTTATATCTTTGAGCATAGATATCTTAAAGAGCATTTTGTGAACAGGAAGGCTCACCTTTAGTTATAGGTAAGCCATTCCCATATTTCTATCCAAAACCTGATGTTTGTCCCTTAATCAGCAAACTAAATACTTAGAGTCTTAGCCCTGAGTCTGAACTTGTTTACAGACACATCCACTAAAACTGACAAAGAAAAGCCAGTATTTCAATGCATTTTAGAAGCTTGGTAGGCACTTTTCCTAATTTTATGCATATTTCACCCTCATTCAATGTTGTCAAGGTTGTATTGGTGAATGAGTTGAAACCTGATATTTCCTTTATCACGACATGTGAATTAGTTTTAGGACTCTCCTCCTCACTTCCCACTACTCTGAACCATTCCTGTTTTCCCCATATAGTAAAGTGAAGAGTGTCTAAGTAACTGTAGTTAGCAAACAGAATTCACTTTACTTTCAGATACAGATTTTCATGAAGACCTTCCCACAGGGAAAAGGAAGGAAAAGAGAGAGTTTGAAATAACCCTGTCTTCCTTAGGCTGGCCTGATTTCCTTTTCCTCATAACTTCCCTTCCACTCATTAATGGATTGTATAATAAATAGTTTGTTCTAGTGTGTAAATTCTCTAAACTGAGTTAACTTTTTTTGTAATATGGGATGTAAATGAAACAAATTACTTTTTAAAGATTAAAAAAATGTGAAACATAGCTGATAATGCTTGACAATACCAGGTTGTCCTTAAGGGTTTTGGGTGGTGGTGGGTTTTTTTTTCCTTTCTCTGCCCGCAATACTAATTTTCTTCAATGACAAGACTTTTTTTTTTAAACATCCCTAACAGTATCCTTATAATTTTCCCAATAATAGAACTAGTAATAAATCTCTGGGGAAACTAGGAAGAACCCGTTTTCTCTAGTCATTTAAGACTCACACTCAGCAAACACCCCCAGGTAGACAGTACAGAACAAACCTGGTCGGGAGATGTTCCGCATAGAACAGAAATAAACTATGTAAGTGTTTTCCATTTCTAATGTCTCAAAAGTGAAAAATGAATTTTAAAATTGGAGCACACAGGGAGTGAATGGAGAAAATATGTTTTAAAAATATGGTTTAACCTGAATCCTTACCAAAGAGCTTGTAACCTAGCTCTGACATTTAGATTCAGGCTGGAAAAGAAATCTATTGAATTTTATAAAATGAACAATTCTTTTGTTTGAATTAGCAAGGGTTCAGCCAGGTTTCTATTAGGACTCATATCATGTAACACACTAATTTTCAAACTGTAGTTTTGACAAAATTGCAATGTTTTTTTAAAGTAAAATTGTTTCCTCTTTTAAATTAAAAAAAATTAGGGTATGTATTAATGTGCCATTTTAACCAAACATAAATTGGTGAAGTTTTTGAAGCTATTTCATTTTCTTTTTTTCTATTTCCTTTTTAAAGCAATTCGCTCTATCAGCATTTCAGTAATAATTAGATCCTCACATGTCAAAGGCTGGCTCTTAATGCAAAAGATATAGGGTTCAAAAAGGATTTAAATTGTCAAAAAAATTAGATCTGCTGTTGGGTCATGCTATTCAGTGAGGTAAGTTGATTGTGCAGTTTAAGAATTTATTGAATGTGAGATAAAAGGGTAATTATACTCATTAGGTGGTATGGCCCCCCCCCCCCCCCGATACCAACAGATTTGGGGGATAAGGAAGGAAAAGCATAACTTGTATAGGTAGAGCCTGGACTATGAAGAAGCTGTCAAGGAGTATGAAAATTGAGCAATATGTTCTCAAAAAAAAAAATGTTCTCACATTTTAGCCATGGCCAGTTGTCAGCTTTTGACCAAATGAAAATAGCACATGTAAATCACTTATGAATCTTAAAGGGCTACAGAAATATAATCTCCTAGCAGGGAAATATATGAACCAGTGGATGGAAGTTACACGGATAATAAAAGTTTCAGTTCAACATAAGAAAAACTCACTAAAAATTCAAGTTCCCTCCAGATGAAAAGATTACCTTGGGAACTGTGTGCACACAGTAGTGGGTGGGGGCAGGGAGGAGAAACAGCTGTGTTTTTTGTTTTTGTTTTTGTTTTTGTTTTTTGTCACTGGATTTGACCAAATGGAGGCTGAATGACCATCAGGAGCTTATAGAGGAAAAAAAATCATACTTTGAGTGAGGACTGGGCTAGCTAATCTCTAAATTTGTTTCTAGTACTAAGATTTTATATCCTTATGTCATTGCCCTTTGAGCAGGTGTGTGAGACTAAAGACAAATAAATTTTTCCCAGAGCTTTGGAAGCTGATTTTTTTATCCACAGAGGACCAGTTCCAGATACAGCACAAGGTAAGCAGTATATTTGGCTTCCCCCTTCAAATATTGTACAATTGTACCTTTGTTATGTTATTTTTCAAAAAATGGTAGAAAAGGGGGAACAATCCTTATGGGCAACTGTATCTTGGACAAAAGGATAATTTGACATAGTGGTCAGGCAGTGTGGTATAATAGATAAGAGTCCTAGATCTGGAGTAAGGGGGTTATGAATTCAAATGCAGCCTCTGACACTTATTAGCCATATGACCATGGAAAAGTCAATTAATATCACTGAGTCTCAGCTTCCTCACCTGAGAAATCAGAATAATAATACCACAGGATCTGGTCTCATAGGTTTTATGTGTATGGGATTCAAATGAGATATTGCATGTAAAATGCTACGCACACTTTAATGTGCCTTATGAGTCAGCTATTACGATCATGGAAAAAACACAGGATTTGGAAACAATGGACCTCAATTCAAATCCAACATTATACTTTCTTCCAGCTCCTTGGGCAAATTAATTTATTTCCATGAGTTTCATTTTTTTTCCTGAGGAAATGAGAATATTAGTCTAGCTAATCTCCAAGTCCTTCTCTGGTTCTAAATCTATGATCCTATGATAGATACTTATGGCATTGTTCTGCATATGTGTTCAAGAATCTACCTTGAAGAATAAACCAATTTTCCATCACTGTTTAAAAGACTACAAGAAACTTCAAGAGTTCTTTCTGTCCATCTCCTTATGCTCAGAAGGAATAGTCCCATAAAGTTCTACTTAATAGCAATTCTTACTTTAAAATTTTAAAATAAATCTTCAGACAATAATATTGCATTATAACTCTGAGCAAAAAGCTCCAGCCTCTATCATCCTTTCTGTGTTTTTCCTTATGCATACATTATATTTGTTGCTGTTGTTACAGTTTTAGTTCCACTATTACACAATCCAACCTAAAATAATAATACTAGTTACAAAAGAACTATGCCAACATTATCCCATTGGATTTTCATAGCAATCCTGTGAAGTAGGTAGTACAAATGCTATTCCCATTTTACAGATGAGACTCAGAATATTTGTCACTTACTCAAGATTGTTCGACTGAAAATTAGAGAATCCTGGACGTGAACTGTTCTGACTTCAGATCCAGGTCTCTTGCAACATACACTTTGTTGTTTAAAAATTCAGAAGGCATTTTTTATCACAATCTGTTTATAAGATGAGGATTATGTGAAATGGCTCTGCCCAAGAGGACAATGACAAGAGAGGGGGATATTTCCTCTTATTGCCCTCTTCTCCTCTGGGCACTGTAAACCTGTGTCATTCAAGGTGATTGTCAATTTTCATATACACTTACAGCTACTTACCAAAGCCTCTACCAGCTGGAAATATCTTCTGGAGAAGAATTCTGTGTAGAGTTGAGTGTACTCTCAAGACCAGGTGTGATTTTTGTTTAATAGCAATGCCATGGTGGGAAAATCAATTTTCTTCTCTGAGCCGCAGCTTCCTCATTTTCAAAATGGAAATAATAATGCTCTTTTATTCTTATTATTGACATAGGTAGTTTAAGTACCCATTCCCCAGGCCTGCTGCTACAAGAGTGTGATTATTGCAAAGATTTGGAACCACCTGGGTTTGGACATCATCTTTGAGGTGACAAGAATTTCACAAACCCTTCTTACAATTGCCAGCACAGTACTACTTAGCCTGATAAAAATGCCTTCAATTAAAAGAGTAATCTGAAAACCCTGCTTATAACAGGATTTAGCTAAATACCTATCATATCATAGTATGGTTTCTTCTAAGCTGAGACTACTAAATTTCTTCTTTGTTAAAAACATGGGCTGTTGATCATTTACATGGCTATGTTAAGAAGTCCCTGAGAATCAGAATGGTAGAGTTCTTATGGATCAATGACAGGCCATGTTAATTCATTCTTACTTGTGGACTCCTATGTACATATCATTTGTAAAAGTTTACAATTCACACTGAATAGCACTTAAAAGTTTACGAGGGTAGCAGGTAATATAAATTTTATTATCTCAGTTTTACAGACTCAGAAAGATTATGAGACAAGCTTTGTGTCTCCCTGGTATTATCTATAAAAATTGGAATTTAAGACCAGGTTTTTGCTGACTTCAGCTTAAGTGTTTTTCAGTGTTCTTCATCAATACAGTGGCTACCTGTTCTAAATTTTGGCTTCTACTTTAGTCATAATGAATAACCATCCATTTAAATTCTGTCTCTAAAACCATTTCTTAAGAATAACAGTTGCTAAATGCAGACAAGACAGACTGGTAAGAGGCTAAAAATAAATTGAGTTTTTAAAAACCGTAGCTCCAGCCTGAAGTACCAAGTGGGAGGAATTAGGTATGATCTCATGTAAGAGGACACAAAGTACAAACATGGAAGAAAAGCCCTTTGGAATTTGGAATGATAAAATCAGGTCCTTTGATGCCTCAGAATCAGCAAGCACTTTTATTCGTATGATGAGTAGGAGAAAGTTGAGAAGCTAGTTAGAAAGTGAGTAAGATAAATGACAGTGAGATGGAGTATTTTGCTAGTTCAAAATGAAATCCACCTTTCTTATTACTCACGTGGGCAAGCAATGAATTTGGCTTCTAATTGAAGAAAAAACCAGAGTTAAGGGATAAATTCCCAGAGTAGTTTTGTTCAAGTGTATGAATGTTAAAGAAGAGAAGAATTGCTGTTGTTCAGTCATTTTCAGTTGTGTCAGACTCTTCATTATCCTGGTTAAGGTTTTCTTGACAAAAATACTGGAGTGGTTTGCCATTGCTTCTGTATCTCATTTTTATAGATAAAGAACTGGGGCAAACTTAATTATAACTTAATAAAATTTAATGACTTGCCCAGGGTCACCCAACTAGTAAGTGTCTGAGGTTGGATTTGAACTCATGAAAATGAGTCTTGGTGACTTCAGGCCCAGAATTCTATTTACTGTGCCACTGAGAAGAGCATCTTTCTTTAAATCTACACCGAATTAGGGGGATGCAAGGTCCTGAGGCAATAACATGCAGTTCTGTTTTTAAATGAACATTTTTTTAGAGTAAAGGATCACTTTCTCCACTGCAGTTATTTTGTGATAAATTGTTACATATGTTAATTTGCAAGTCTAACGTGTCCAGTGTAGAGTATCACACTGGTCTATTAATTTCAGTCTTTGCACAGGGCTCATAAATTTCATAAGCCAGCTCTGGATGCGTACATAAGGTCAATTTAGAGATTTGGTTGCTTTGGGAAAAAAATAGTTAAGCAAGCAGGGCTGTAGGAATTTGAGAACATTTCTTTTCTCATTCCCCTTCGTGATGAATTTCTAACTGCTTCCCATCTCCCACCCCTCTCAACAAACTCCCTATCCTTCATTCTTGATAATTACAGCAGATGATCTAGTCTTCTATAGCAGCTGAAGGATGAAAGAATGAAAAGAAAAGCCAACTTTGAGACAAATTGGGTTCAGATTCCAGCTGTGTCTCCTTGGGTGAGTTCATTTGCAAAATGGAAAAAATTACACTTAAACTACTTGCCTTGCAGGATTGTTTTGAAGAAGGTACTTTGTAATCCTTGAGACCCTACATAAGTAAGAATGGTTAATATTATTATTTCAGAGAAGAAAATTGAAAGTATCATAGGATGCTCTCTCCCTATTTTTCACCACAAATTAAAACTTCCTAATATTATTGCCTATTACTTCCATTTTCCCTATCTCTCTTGAAGAAGAAAAAAACCCGTTTATTCTCTTCTCAAATTAATTCTTTGTCTTGCATTCATGATCTTATACTCTCCCTCCTATCTTCTCAAAGACTATGTTCTGACTGTCATCTCCTCCAACTCCTGCTCATTTATCTTCAGTTTGCCCCTCCCCATCGGAACCCTCTTATCTGACTACAAATGTGCTCTGTTCTCCCCATTAAAAAAAGGCTTCCTTTCATAATTCCATTCCAACTACCCTATCTTTCTCCCCTAAGAAAACTTTTTGAGATATTAGTCTTTGCTTCTAACACCTCTGTCCACACTTGCAGGCTGGCTTCAGCCCCCATTACACTAATGAAACTTCTCTTATCCTAGCTTTTAAAAAATATTTCTTTTCTCCTGGAAATCTGCATCATTTTACACTCTGGGCCATGCAATCATTATGAATACTCTCTTCTCCATTGGCTTCTGAATTTCCATACTCTCCTGGTTCTTTTCCATTCTGTCCAATCACTACTATTCTGTCTTCTTCACTACCTTTGTGCATCCTTTCACTTGACAATCTCATTCACTCCCAGAGAATTTCTACAAAAATAGTCCCCAAATCTTCATCTTGAGCCATAGCTCCAACTGCCTATAAGACAGGGTCAATATAATGTTCTATATGTACCTCAGAGTCAACATGCCCAATAAGAACTTAAATCTCCACCCCCTGAAAAAAATCCAAACCCCACTCATCTTTTAAACGTCCCTATTTCTCTCAATGGATTACCATTCATTCAGTTCCCAGCATTTGATATTTACATTTTATTTGACTCCTTTTACCCTTACCCCTGACAACTAGTTTATGACCAAGTTATATCATTTCTGCTTTCTAGGTGATTCTCACATGTATCCTATTCTCTCTGTTTTCACTGCCATCATTTCCATTCAGGGTTTCAATATCTCCTGCCTGGACTCTTTCAATAGCCTTCTAAAAAGTCTTTTACCATCCATTATTTGCTATTTAGTTCAATTGTAAACATTTGCTGCCAGAATAATATTTTCTATAAACAGATATTTTGGCAGGTAGACTTACAAGTATTTCACATTGTTTGCCATAATTTTAAATGGAAGTTCTCTATCTTGCTGCTGGGTTTTGCTGATCGTATACAGAAGTGCTGATGATTTTGTGAGTTTATTTTACATCCTGCAACTTTGATGAAGTTACTTGTTTCAACTAGTTTTTTAGTTGATTGGGGATCTCTAAATTCATCATATCATATTCAAAGAGTAATCATACTTCTGTTTCCTCATTGCCTGTTCTTATTCTTTCAATTCTTTTTCTTGTCTTACTCCTATAGCTAACATTTCCAGTACAATATTGAACAAAAGTAAAAATAGGAGATATCCTTGGTTCACTCCTGATCTTATTGGGAAGGCTTCAAGTTTATCCCCATTACAGATAATGTTTGCTCTTAGTTTTATTTTTTTAAAATTTATTTATTTTTGGTTTTAACCTTCATTTCCACAAGATTTTGAATTCCAAATTTTCTCCCTGTCTCTCCCCTCCCCCATCCCAAAACACCATGCATTCTGATTACCCCTTCCCTCAATATGCCCTACCTTCTATCAAACCCCTCCCATCCCATATCCCCATCTTCTCTTTTCTTGTAGGGCAAGAGAGATTTCTATACCCCATTACCTATATTTCTTATTTCCCAGTTACATGCAAAAACAATTCTCAGCATTTGTTCCTAAAACTTTGAGTTCCAGCTTCTCTCCCTTCCTCTCCCCCTACCCATCCCCACTGAGAAGGCAAGCAATTCAATATAGGCTATATATGTGTAGTTTTGCTAAAGACTTCCACAAGAGTCATGTTGCAAAAGACTCACTATATTTCCCTCCACCTTATACTGCTCCCCCATTTATTCTATTCTCTCTTTGACCTTATCCCTCCCCAAAATTGTTTACTTCTAATTACCACCCTCCTCTCATTTGCCCTCCTTCTATCATCCCCCACACCCCACTTATTCCCTTCTCCAGTACTTTCCTGTAGTGTAAGATAGATTTTCATACCAAATTGAGAGTGCATATTATTCCCTCCATAAGTCAAATGTGATGGGAGTAAGCTTCACATTTTCCCTCTCACTTCCCCCTTTTCCCCTCCATTAAAAAAGCTTTTTCTTGCCTTTTTATGAGAGATAATTTGCCCCATTCCATTTCTCCCTTTCTTCTCTCAATATCCTCCTCTCTCACCCCGTAATTTTGATTTTTCAGGTATCATCCCTTCTTATTCAACTCACTCTGTGCCCTCTGTCTATATGTGTGTGTGTGTGTGTGTGTGTGTGTGTGTGTATGATCCCTCCAACTATCCAAATACTGAGAAAAGTTTCAAGAGTTACAAATATTATCTTTCCATGTAGGAATGTAAACAGTTCAACTTAATAAAATCCCTTATGACTCAGGAAAGAGCTGTTTATGTTTTCATGCTTCTCTTGATTCAGATTTTCTATACAGCTTTGGTCTTTTCATCAAGAATGCTTGAAAGTCCTCTATTTCATTGAATGACCATTTTTACCCTGAGGTATTATATTCAGGGTAGGTGATTCTTGGTTTTAATCCTAGTTCCTTTGACTTCTGGAATATCATATTCCAAGCCCTTCTATTCCTTAATGTAGAAGCTGCCAGATGCTATGTTACCCTGATTGTATTTCCACAATACTTGAATTGTTTCTTTCTAATTGCTTACAATATTTTCTCCTTGACCTGGAAACTCTGGAATTTGGCTACAATAGTTCTAGGAGTTTTTCTTTTTGGATCTCTTTCAGGAGGTGATTGGCGAATTCTTTCATTATTTATTTTACCCTCTGGTTCCAGAATATCAGAACAGTTTTCCTTGCTAATTTCATGAAAGATGATGTCTAGGCTCTTTTTTTGATCATGACTTTCAGGTAGTCCCATAATTTTTATACTGTCTCTCCTGGATCTTTTTCTGGGTCCATTGTTTTTCCAATGAGATATTTCACATTGTCTTTTATTTTTTCATTCTTTTGGTTTTGTTTTGTAATTTCTTGGTTTCTCATAAAGTCATTAGCTTTCATCTATTCCATTCTAATTTTGAAAGAATTATTTTCTTCAGTGAGCTTTTGAAACTCCTTTTCCATTTGGCTAATTCTGCTTTTTAAAGCATTCTTCTCCTCATTGGCTTTTTGGGCCTCTTTTGCTATTTGAACTAGTCTATTTTTAAAGATTTTAATTTCTTCAGCATTTTTCTGCGTGTCCTTAGCAAGCTATCGACTGACTTTTTATGATTTTTTTGCATTGCTCTCATTTTTCTTCCCAATTTTCCCCCCACCTCTCTTACTTGACTTTCAAAATCCTTTTTGAGCTCTTTCATGATCTGAGACCATTGCATGTTTATTTTGGAGGTTTTGGATGCAAAAGTCTGGACTTTTTGGTCTTCCTCTGATGGAATGCATTGTTCTTCCTCATCTGAAAGGATGGAAGAAAATACTTGCTCACCAAGAAAGTAACCTTCTATTGTCTTATTCTTTTTCCCCTTTTTGGGCATTTTCCCAGTCAGTTACTTGACTTTTGAGTTCTTTGTCAAGAGGAAAGTATACTCTGGAGACTTATAAGTTCTCAGTTCCTCCAAGATGGCACAATAAAGGGAGAGGAATTTACTCCTTTACTGGCCTGTGTTCTGATCTGGGAGCTACAACAAACTTTTCTGCCCAGAATCTGTGAGTAGAATTCCCTCTTCAGTGCCTCCACCAGTTCCACCACGTCTGCACTCTTCTTCACCCCAGGGCCACCACTCAGGTCTTAGATCCAGATCAGCAACTCAATTCCCCCAGAGTCTTTAAGCTGAGGGGTCCAAAAGTGGATGCTGCTGCTGCAGTAGCTGCAGGGGGACTAGACCATGTTCCCTTCTCCCTCAGGTGAAAGAGTTTTCTCACTGACCTTCAAAACTGTCTTTGGCATTTGTGGGTTGAGCAATCTGGGAACTGTAGCTGCTACCTGGATTCCATGTCCCAGCCTGCTTTGGTCCTGTCTGTGCTGTGTGGCCAAGGCCAGGCTCCACTCCGTATCTGGTGCAATAGAGCTTTCCTGTTGTCCTGCCAGGTTGCATTGGGTTGGAAATCTCTTTCACTGTCATTTTGTGGCTTCTGTTGCTCTAGACTTTGTTTAGAGTCATTTTTTACAGATATTTTATGGGTTGTGGGAGGAGAACTTCTAGAGGTACGTCCTTGTACTCCACCATCTTGGCTCCACCCCTTGCTCTTAGTTTTAGATAGATACTACTTACCATTTTTAAAGAGAGGCTCCATTGGTCTCTATGCTTTCAAATGTTTTTAATGACAATGACTGTTGTATTTTGTCAGAGGCCTTTTTTGCACCTATATATTATAATATAATCATAATTTTTTGTCAGTATTATTATTGATACGGTCAATTATGCTGAGAGTTTTCCCAATATTGAACCAACCTCACATTCTTGAAATACATCCCACCTGGTCATAGTACATGATGTTTGTGATATATTGATGTAATCTCCTTGCTAATATTTTATTTAAAATTTCTGCATTGATGTTCATTAAGGAAAATGGTCTATAGTTTTCTTTCTGTAATTTAGGTATAAAAACTATATTTACATCAAAAAAGAGTTTGATAGGACTGTTTCTTCACCTATTTTTTCCAAATAGTTTATATAATATTGGAGTAATTGTTCCTTAAATGTTTGGTAGAATTGACTTGTAAATCAGTCTGGTTTGGGGGATTTTTTTTAGGGAACTCATTGATGGCTAGTTTAATTTCTTTTTTCTAAGATAGGGTTATTTAAGTATCCTATTTTCTCTTCTGCTAATCTGGGCAGTTTAGATCTTGTAAATATTCACCCATTTCTCTTAGATCGTCAGTTTTACTGGCATGTAATTGGGCAAAATAATCCCTAATAACTGCTTTAAGTTCTTCATCATTGGTGGTGCATTCATCCTTTTCATTTTTGATGTTAGGAATTTAGTTTTCTTCTTTCTTTCTTAAAATAAAATTAACCTATGATTTATCTTTTTATATATATATATATATATATATACATACTATATATATATATAAAACCAGCTCCTAGTATTATTTATATTTCAATGGAGTTTTTAACCTTCAATTTTATCAATTCCTCCATTGATTTTCAAGAGTACAATTTTGATTTTTAATTGGGAGTTTTAATTTATTCTTTTTTTTTTTTTAGTTTAATGTCCAATTCATTAGTCTGCTCTTTTTCCTTTCATTGATGTATACATTTAGAGATATAAATTTCCCCCTAACTACTGTTTTGGCTGCATCTCAGAAATTTTGGGATTTATTTCACTCTCATTCTCTTTAATAAAAATCATTGACTATTTTTATGATTTGTTCTTTGACCCATTCAGTCTTTGGAATTAGATTATTTAGTTTACAATTAACTTGTAACCTATGCTTCCACAGTTCCTTATTAAATTTCATTTTATTGCATGATGACCTGAAAAGGGTGCATTTGAAAGTTCTGTTTTTCTGCATTTGGTTGTGAGGTTTTTATGCCCTAAAACATGGTCACTTTTTGTCAAGGTGCTATGCACAGATGAAGAAAAGGTGTAGTTCTTCCTATTCCTATTCAGTTTTCTCCAGAGGTCTATCATACCTAAACGTTCTAAGATTCTGTTTCTCTCCTTGACTTCTTTTTTATTTATTTTATCGTTAGACTTTTTTTAACTCTGAGAGGGGAAAGTTGAGGTCCCCCACGAGTATAGGTTTATTCTTTTTTCTTCTACTTCTTTTAACTTTTCCCTTAAGAATTTTGAGGCTATGCCATCCAGTACCTACGTTTAGTATTGATATTACTTCATTGTCTATGGTTCCTATCTGCAAGATGTAGTTTCCCTGTTTATCCCTTTTAATTAAGACTCTTTTAGCTTTTGTTTTATCCAAGGTCATGATTGCCATCCTTGCCTTTTGTTACTTCAGCTGAAGCAAAATAGATTCTGCTTTAGCAACTTTAACTCTGTGTCTGTTTCAAGTACCTTTCTTATAAACAGCAAATTGTTAGTTTCTGGTTTCTAATCTACTCTGCCATCCATTTCCATTTTGTGGGTGAGTTCATCCCATTTAAACTTACATTTATGATTACTACCTGTGCATTTCCCTCCATCTTATTTTTTCTATTAATCTTTCTTTCCCCCTTTTTATTCTTTTCCTCCATTAAAGTCTGTTTTGCTTCTAACCACTGCATTTTTATCTTTCCTTCCTTTCTTTTATTCCCTTCCATTCCTGCTTCCCTGTTGGGTAAGATAAATTTCTATTATATGTATCATCTTCCCATACAGGAAGGTAAATAGTTTGACCTTATTTAATCCCTTATGATTTCTTTTCCATATTTACCTTTATATGCTTCTTTTGAGTCCTGTATTTGAAAGTCAAGATTTCTATTCAGCTCTGTTCTTTTCATCAGGAATGTTTGAAAGTCCTCTCATTAAATATCTAATTTGTACCCTGAAGAATTATACAAAGTTTTGCTGGATAGGTTATTCTTGTTTGAAATCCCACCTCTTTTACCTTCTAGAATTTCATATTCCAAGTCATCTGTTTCTTTAATGTGGTAGCTGCTAAATTATGTGTGATCTTAAGTGACTCCAACATATTTGAATAATTTCTTTCCAGCTGCTTGAAGTATTTTGACCTGGGAGCTCTGGAATTTGGCTATAATATTCTTGAGAGTTTTCATTTGGGGATCTCTTCTGTGGATTCTTTAAATTTCTATTTTATCCTCTGGTTCCAGTGTATCAGGGAAGTTTTCCTCAGTATTTCTTGAAATATGATGTCTGGGCTCTTTTTTGATCATGACTTTCAGGTAATCCAATAATATTTAAAATTATCTATCACCAATTGACTTTCCAGGTCAGTTTTTTTAGTCCTATGAAATATTTCACATTTTCTTTTTTGATTCTTTTGACTTTGTTTTATTGTTTCTTGATATCTCTTGGAGTTATTAGCTTCCATTTTCTCAATTCTAATTTTTAAAAATTTATTTTCTTCAGTGCATTTTGTACCTTTTTTACAATTTGTCCAATTTTCTTTTGAAAGTGTTATTTTCTTCAGTATTTTTGTGCCTCTTTTAGCAAGATGTTAATTGTCTTTTCAAAATGTTCTTCCTTTGCTTTCAATTCTTTACCTAATTTTTCCTCTACTAGTATTTTAGGTCTTCCATGAATTCTTGTTGGGCTTGTGCCCAATTCACATTTTTCTTTGCGGACTTGCTTTTAGTTATTTTGACTTCATTGTCTTCTTTTGAGTTTGTATCTCTTGATACTCACTGTCACTGTAGTAGCTTTTTGTTGTCAAGCTCTTTTTTGTTTCTGCCTTTTGTTCATTTTCTCCTTGGAAAATTTTCTCCCCTTGGAACTTTTAGTTAAGGTTGGGCTCTGTTCCCAGCATTGGAGAGTAGGAGGGACACTGTCTAAAACTTCAGAATTTTTCATACAGTTATTTTCAGAGATAGTTCTGGGGTTTTTGAATTTTTCACTCTTCCCAATGCGATCTGATCTTAGGAGAGATGTGTTCATGGCTCTCTTGGTTTGCACATTCTTCCAAGTGCAGGAAGTGTCCTTGATCCCTTGGAATTGCAATTGATACTGCTCCTCAGGGCCCCTCCTTCCTTGGGATCAGAAACAATACTGTTCTTCAGGGTCCCTGATCCCTTAGGGTTGGAAGTGACACTTGCTGCTCAGGGCTTTCACTATCTCTTGACCAAACATGTTCCTCTCTGGCATTTGAACTCAGAAGTGGGCTTAGGCAATGGAGTTGCCAAACAGTGACCCTCAAGGTTCCTATTTCCTCTTTTTCTCTGCTTTTGAACTATGACCCAGAAGTAGGTATAGGCAACGAAGCTGCCAAACAATGTCTGTTCCTGCATCCAGTACTAGCACAGGGGTACCTTGTAATCTCTTTATGACCAGTTCCCTAACCCCCTTACCATTTTTGACTTGAGAACTCCCAAAGCTACTGCTGCTTCTGTCATCACTACCTCATCCTATGAGGAAATTGAAGGGACTGGAACAGAAAATTGTGATGCGAATTAAATGAACCACTTTGACTCCTTCTTGTGTCTCGGTTCTGGAGCTAACTCAGTCCCTTTTCTATTCATTTTGTGTTTAATCCAACTTCTGTCTTGTGAATAAAGTTTATTCAATTGTGGGAATTGGGAGAAAACTTTATTGCATTGTGTGAACCTGTTGTTTGTTCTTTGTACTCAAAGAGCATCAAAGTTACATCACAATATCAGGGCCAATGTATAGTGTGTCCAGAAGTGGCTGATCATACCAATATGAGCTCAGAAGGCTCTACCATAGGTCAGGTATAAGTAGCCAATATAACCATTTGGGAGGGAGATGTCTTTAAATGTGTGCTGTCACAATTCTGCTTTGCTCATAGAGAGCAATGGCATCTTTGATGCAAGATTTAATGCTGGATAATCCTGTGCCAGTGTCTTCTATGTCTTACAACTGATACCAAAGTTGTTTTAGCAAGACCTTGAGAATGTCATTGTATAGCTTCGTTTGAACACCATGTGATCATCGGCAGTATGTGAGCTGTTTATAAAACAATCTTTTACAAAAACATGTTTAGTATTCCAACAATATGGCCAGTCCATCAGAGTTGTAATCTCTGTAGCAGAGTTTGAATACTTGGCAGTTCAGCTTGATAAAGACCTCAATTTCTGGTATCTTTTCTTACCAGGTGATCTTTAAAAACTTCCCAAGACAATTCAAATTAAAGTAATTCAGTTTCCTAGCATGGCTCTGGTAGTCTGTCCAGGTTTCACAGGCATGCAACAAAGAGATCATCACAATGGCTCTGTAGAGCTTCAGTTTGATAGACAGCCTAATATCTTTTCCCTCCCACACATTCTTTTGGAGCATCTCAAATGTAGAGCTAGCTCTGGCAATGCATGCATCAACCTCATGTGTACATTCCTGGAAAGTGTACTGCCAAGGGAAGTGAAAGCTTGCAATGTAAGTGGCAGCTAAGTGATACAGTGCATAAAGTGCTGGGCCTGGAGTCAGGAAGATTCATTTTCATGAATTCAAATTTGATTTCAGACACTTGCTAGCTATATGATCCTGTACAAGCTAGTTATCCCTGTTTCCTCATCTGTAAAATGAACTGGAGGAGGAAATAGCAATCCACTACAGTAACTTTGCCAAGAAAAGCCCAAGTGGAGTCAGGAAGAGTTGGACATGATTGAAAACAAATGAACAACAGTAATGAGTCCACAACATTCAAAAGGTCTCCACTTACTGTAACTGACGGTTTCATGGGTGGATGGCATGATACTGGCTGGTTGAGAACCTGTTTTGTTGGTGTTCATTGTTAGGCCAAAATTAGGACAGAGGATTAGTAGTAGTTGACATCGATACTATTTTCAGTTTCATTGAAAGAGTCCGAAAACATCAACGGAAACATGGGAGCATGTGCACAGTCCTGCTTTACTCCATCACAAAAGTATCATTCATAATCCGGAACCCATGCAAGTATGTCATCATGAAACTAGCATATAATACTGAAGAATAAATAAGAACCAAATTTTGCCATGATCTTCCACAGGCCCATACTACTGTAAGGATTAAAGGCCTTTGTTGAATTGATGAATGTCATGTACAGATCTCTGTTATACTTCTAGCATTTCTCTTGGATTTTGACAGGATTTTGTCAACTGTTCCTTTGCCTATTCTGATGCTTCGCTGGCTCTTGATGACCATCTTCCAGGTGAAGGATCAGTCAATTAAGGAAGACAGTGGCAAGAATCTTGCTGGTAATAACTAAGAGAGAAACCCTCCTGTGTTTTTTATAGGAAGACTTATTTCAGCTTAGCCCTGCATGGTTGGGAAGTTGGACCATCTTTATCTGCTGTTTAGAATCCAACTAAGTACTTGGGTTATACTGACCAGAAACCCAGTCAGATCCAGAGATTGAGACAAGGACCTCTTCTCCCCCATATCTCAAGCAACCCAGGTGTCTTATCTGAAAATTGGCTCCATACTGATCCATCAGTTATTGTTTCCATGTTCCTTTGATTGTTCACAGACACTTGGGTGGAATGAAAAACCCTTTTTTTAAAACTGATTTTAGGGTGAACACCTGTTCACTCTCCCTCTCCCAACTTAGGAAGTCTCTAATCTTTCCCCCAAAGAGAAATCAAATTACCTAATTTTGTATCCTGGTTAATTGTTTTCTTTTAATTAATTAGTCTTATTTGATTAATTGTTTTTTAACATATAAAAGTCTATCATCCCCTATATTCCAAAAGCTAAGGAAGGAGCCTGGTTTCAATTTGTTAGGCAGGCATATATTGCTTAATAAATCAATATGTTCAGAAGCTTGAACCTTTGTTTCCTTAGTTATTTCATCTTTTGCCCACCACATCCACCACTGATGTTTCATGTGTATGGGTTTCAGGTCAACCTCCTCCTCGATGTTACAGATTTCTGTTTTGAACCTCCTATATTGTCTTGAGTTGGAAGAATGTCTCACTGACCTTTTGTTGGTTCTGCCACTCCAGAATTTAATTTGAGGCATTATTTTAAAGTCATTTGGAAGGAAAGTTGGGAGAGCTCAGCTGAATGTTTTCACTACTCCGCCATCTTGTTTCCACACCCAGAAGTCTAAATAGATATCTTTAAAGCATTCCTTTACTTAGAGCATTTGTGACCCCCTATTGCCTATAGAATAAGGTTCATATTTCATGTCCTAAAATGCTGTTGTTGTTCAGTTGTTCAGTCATGTCCATCTCTTTGTGCCTCTATAGACATTGGCACACCAAGCTCTTCTATCTTCCACAATCTCCCAAAGTTTGTCTAAGCTCATATCTCCTCCTTCTATGACACTATTCACATCTCATTCTCTTCCCTTTCCTTTCTCCTTTTGCCTTAGATTTTTTCCTATCAGGGTCTTTTCCAATGAGTCCTGTCTTCTTGTTATATGGCAAAAAGTATTTAAGCTTTAGCTTTAATATCTGACCTTCCAGTGAATAGCCTGCATTAATTTCCTTAAATATTGACTTATTTGATCTCCTTATTATCCAAAGGGCTCTCAAAAATCTTTTCCAGCACCACAATTTGAAACTGTTGATTCTGTGGTGCTCAACTTTCCTTACAGTCACCAATTCTTACCACTATGCATTGTCACTGGGAAAACCATAGCTTTAACCAGGAAGGTGATGTCTCTGTTTTTAGGATACTGTCCAGATTTTCCATAGCTTTCCTTCTAAGGAGCAAGCATCCTTCAATGTCATGACTGCAGTTGCCATCAATAGTGATCTTTGAGCCTAAGAATATAAAATTTGTTTCCATTTCTTCTCTCTTTGTCAGGAAAAGATGGGGCCAGTTGCCAAGATCTAAGCTAGTTTTTGTACTCTTCTCTTTCACCGTCATCAAGAGGCTTCTTAATTCTTCTTCACCTGCCATCAGAGTGGTATTGTCTGCATATTTGAGAGTGTTGATATATTTACTGACAATGTTAATTCCAGCTTTGATTCACCTGACCTGGCATGGTGCATGATATATACATATAAGTTAAATAAATAAGGTGACAATATACAGCCTTGTTTTATTCCTTTTCCAATTTTAACCCAATCAGTTGTCCCATCTACAACTCTAGCTGTTGTTTATTACCCACATGCAGGTTTCTCAGGGAGCTAATAAGATGATCTGGTACTCCTATCACTTTGAGGACTTGTGATATTTTGTTATGATCCACACAGTTAATGGCTTTAGTGTAATCAACGAAGCAGAAATAGATGTTTTCTTGGAACTCCCTTGCCTCTTCCCTAATCTAGCAAATGTTGACAATTTGATCTCTAGTTCCTCTGCCTCTTTGAAAACCAATTTGCTCTTCTGCTAATTCTTGTTTCACATATTGCTGAAGCCTAGCTTGCAGAATCTTAAGCATAACCTCACTGGCATATGAAATGAGTGGATTGTTTTATAATTGGAAGATTCTTTGGCATTGCCATTCTTTAGAATTGGTATGTAAATTGATCATTTCCAGTTCAGTGGCCACTGTTGAGTTTTCCAAATTTGTTGGCATATTGAGAGCAGAACTTTAACAGCATCATCTTTTAGAATCTTAAATAGCTCAGCTGGAATTCCATCACACACACCCTGATAGCCGTATTTGGTCTTATAATGTTCCCTTAATGACTTCCCAAGTAACTTCATTCTCCAGGATGTCTAGATCTAGAGAAGTAACTACACCATTGTGGTTATCTATAATGTTAAGATTTTTCTTATATGGTTTTTTGTGTATTCTTGTCACTTCTTCTTAACCTTTTCTACTTCTGCTTAATCCCTGACATTTTTATCTTTTATTATGCCCCTTTCTTCATGAAATATTCCCTTGATCTCTGATTCTCTTGAAGAGATCACTTGTCTTTCCCATTCTATTTTTTCCTTCTATTTCTTTGCATTGTTCATTTAAGAAAATCTTCTCTCTCCTTACTATTCTCTGGAATTCTGCATTCAGTTGGGCATATCTTTCATTTTCTCCTTTACTTTTTACTTCCTTCTTTCCTCAGTTATTTGTAAAACTTTACCAGCAGCTATTTTGCTTTCTTACTGTTATTTTTCTTTGGAGTGTTTGTTTTTTGTTACTGCTTCTTGTATAATATTGTGAATCTCTTTCAATAGTTCTTGATGCATTCTGTCTACCAGATCTAATCTCTTTTTTAAAATTCATCGCTTCCACTTCATATTCATAACGGATGTTATTTGGAACATGCCTAGATGTTTTAATGGTTTCCCCCATTTTCTTCAATTTAAGTTTGCATTTTGCAATAAGTTTATGATCTGTGCCACAGTCAGCACTAGGTCTTATTAAATGGCTGTATAGAGCTTCTCCCCTTTGGTTTCAAAGTATATAATCAATCTGATTTTGATATTGACTGTCTGGTAACATCCATGTGTAGAGTCACTTTTTGGGTTGTTGAAAGAGTGTTTACTTTAACCAGAGAGTTATCTTGAAAAAAAAAAAACTCTATTACCTTTTGCCCTGCTTCATTTTGTACTGCAAGGTCAAACTTGCCTGTTATTCCAATTATCTTTTGATGTCTTACTATAGCATTCCCATCCCTTGTGATGAATGTTACATACTTTTTGGTGTTATTTTCTAGTATTTTGTAGGTCTTGATAGAATTGATTAATTTTAGCCTTTTCCTCATCTGTGTTTGGAGTGTAGAACTATATTACTGTGACAGTTTCCCTTCAATTCAAACAGATATAATTCTGTCATCTTTGAGATTATATCCCAGTACTGCTTTTCCCACTCTTTTATTGATTATGAAGGCTACTCCACTTTTTTAAGGGATTCTTGACCACAGTAGTATATGTAATCATCATTTGAATTAAATTCACCCACTCTCATTGATTTAAGTTCACTGACACCCAAGATGACAATGTTTAAATTTTTCATCTCTTGTTTGACCACATTTAGCTTACCTTGGTTCATAAATCTTCCATTCCAGGTTCTTATGAAATATTGATATTAACAGCATTTGACCTTCATTCAATCACCAGAAACACCTGTGTTTGAGCTTCCTTTAAGTTTTAGTCTACTCACTTCATTAATACTTGAACTACTTGTAGTGGTCCTTTGCTTTTCAGTTCTCTCATGTTGCTTCTTAGCTTGCACACAGGTTCCTCAGGAGAATAGTAAGAATATCTGATATTTCCATCTCTTTGAGGACTTGCAAATTTTGTTATGATCCACACAGTCAAAGATTTTAGTGTAATCGATGAAGCAGAAGTAGGTGTTTTTCTGAAACTCCTTTGCTTTCTCCCTAATCTAGCAAATGTTGGCAATTTGGTCTCTAGTTTTTGTCTCTTTGAAAACCAGTCTGATTATTGGTTCACATATTGCTGAAACCTAGCTTGTAGAATCTTAAGCATATCCTCACCGGCATGTGAAATGAAGGCAATGGTTTCATAATCTGAACATTCTTGGGCATTGCCCTTCTTTAGGATTGGTATGTAAATTGATCTTTTCCAATCCAGTGGCCACTGCTGAGTCTTCTAAATTTGCTGGCATATTTGCTGGCTCAGGTATGTTGGACGCCTTTCGCCCTGTGAGGTTTATCTTCTGGTGTCTTTTTTTTTTTTTTTTATCATTTGAATACTATTCATGGGGTATTTCTGACAAAAGCACTTCAATGGTTAGCCATTTTCTTCTCCAGTGGATCACCATTTGTCAGAACTCTACTATGACCTGCCTGTCTTGATATAGCTGTGACATAGCTCATAGTTGCATTGAGTTACACAGACCTCTAATAAAAGGAATGTTATTTGAGAACATAGAAAGGAAATTCAAGATCACCAAAATGTAGGATGGAAGATATCATATTTAGCCTCATGTATTTTGTTGATAGGATTATTAGATTGATAGATCAGGGGAAAAGTTACTTTCAGGGGTGTGAATTTTCATTGTGAGTATATATACCTCAGAAAACAGTTTATTTTTTTAATTGACTAGACTGATGAAAGTGTTATAATACAGGTTAAACTTAAAAGTGTGTGTGCATACATTTTTTCCCTTAGAGAACTCAATTGTTAAACATTTACTACAACAACCCAGAATTATTATATAAGCATTCCTTGAGCTCAACAAGAGTTTACTATAAGGCTCAAGGAATGAAGTTATCACTGCATTAGAATCCTGGTGACTTCAGGACAATAACGAACAAACAGATAGATAAGCAGATAACTGACTTTTGCGCAGTGATTTAAGATTTTCAAAGTGTTCACATTCATTATCTCATCTGATCCTCACAATACCCTGGATTATATGCATAGTGCATCTGAATTTCAGCCCAATGTTTGAAAATATTTCTTGTGAATCATAGTAGACAAGATGGTGAGATACTAACAAGATGATAAAACTGTTAACGAGATTCAGAACTGATTGAGTGACCTGAACCAAAGAACTGTCATTAATTAATTCATGTCATCCTGAAGGGAGATGCCCCAGTGACTTGTCTTTGGTTTTTTTGTGTGTGTTCAAAATATTTCATAATGACTCAGATGAAGGCATACATGACATACTTTTCAAATTTATGAATGACACAAAGTTGGGAGTGATGAGTAGCATGTTGGACGACAGAATCTGGATACAGGAGCATCTCAACAGTCTAAAACAATAAAGCTCAACTTTAATAAGATGAAAATAGGAATACATGTGAGAATTTACATTTGAGTTCAAAAACTAACTGACATAAAAACAGGCTGAGAAAGCTGTGTCTTTATAGCAATTCATGTTAAAAAGACAGGGGAGTTTTATTGGGCTTTAATCTCAATGTGAATCAATAATATTCCATGACAGTCAAAAAAGCTAATGCTTTTTCTAGGTTATACTAATTTTAAAGCAGTATGAGAGAGATGATATGGTCAGAATAAACCTGGAGTATTGTGTTTAGTTATCGGTGTCACATTTTAGTAAAGACATTAACAAACTGAAGTGTGTCTAGTGGGGAAAACAGTAATGGTAAAGGTACTTGAAACCACTTTCTGTTAGAATCAGCTAAAAGAAATGGGAATGTTTAACTCAATGAAGAGAAGACATAGAATATCCATAATAGCTGCTATTTGAAAAATTATCTAGGAGAAGAGGAATTATGATTGTTTTGCTTAGCCATTGAGGGAAGAACTGGGAAACTTGTGGAAATTATAAGAAGTCCAACCAACCTATCTTCATATTTACATGCATTAAGTTATTTATAAGAAAGGATAATCTCAAAACTTTGACTGGCCTTGCTGTATATGCTAAGGATGCTGGAGAGACAATGACTTTGCCCCATGGATTTAGCTTTATTTTTGTGTCTTTCCTATCCATGTTTTCCCACTCAATGTATAGGAAAAGCATAAAGAGTATTGAATTGAAAAATCTGAGGGGCTCCCAACTCAGAGTTATTTGGTAATTATTGGGCAAATAGCCCAATTTGTGGTATATGTAGTATAGCCTTCAAAAGTCAATATTGAAAGGTCTTTGTAATGGTCAGCATAAATTAGAATGATATTTTCTGTGGACACTCAAATCCAGGGACCAGGAAGTTCAGTCCAAATGAAAAATTAAGCCTGAAGGCACTGTCTTGCTTGCTTGCTTCATGGTACCTGCAGCAAGAAATCTGTTGGGAGTAGAAAAGTATTTTAGACAAGACTCTGAAAAAGAAGAGACGTGTCATTCCATAAAAGGAAGAAATGAAAAAGCATTTATTGTTTTATCTAGGGAGAATTACTGCTGATCTTATGAATGAGATGAGTGGCTTTTCTAAAAGTTAAATTTCAAAAACTCCTTTGGCTTAGGAACATGGCAGAAGATACTCTTTTCATGAGGAAGAAATAGCCCTATAGCCAAAGACTTTAGATGATCTAGAAGCTAGAACAAGGTGAAAAAAAACCAACTCTAGTCACCCACCTAACAGGGGCTGTGCCTGGCAGTATCCAGTGAGACTGTGCAAGGCAGAGAGTAGGCCCAGGGGAAGTCACACAAACAACTCCCAAAAAGATACCAGTGACCCTGCAGTATTGAAGGAGTGGGTTTCATTTTCACATGAGTCCCCTGGCTGTAGATAGTCCCTACTGTGTACCCCTCTACTCATGTGCCCCACCCATGAGTGTTCCCCACAGACTACCTATCCCCACAGGTGTGCTAGCCATACATAGCCCCTACGTGAGAGACCCTCCACAATCCATTCTGGTCATATGTGTTCCTTATTTATGCCCCTTCATGAACATTTCCAGGCCACATGTTTCCTCCACACAAGAATCACGCTTATGCTTGCTCTTGACTGTATGTTCCATAATACATGTACCCTGGTCATATATATTTCCTATATACATATCTCTCTACATGTTTTTTTCAATGTTGGTCCACGCTTCCTACTGATTTTATGTAAGTGTGGGAAAGCATGCCCCAAATTTGTAGGGGAAAATGTCTTCTTCCTACCTTTCTTATTATGCTATTTCCCTGAATGCCTTTGATTTGCACTAATATTGTCTTCTTGGCTGCCCATCAGTAGGGGCTCATGAACTACGTAGAATTTTAGGGGGTGAGATCACAGAGCATCTTGAACCTATGCTGCCTTCCCTTGGGGGACTTCCCTGAGGACTGAATGGTGTTTCTAAGGTTCTCTATATACAACATTGTAATTTTTGGAAACCAAGAATTGCCAAGTTTCCATTATTATAGCAACACAAATGTATTCAATAAATAATCATTTTATGAAGCATCTTCTATGTGCCAGGTACTATGCTAGTATACTGAGACAAAAACAAAACAAAATGAAACACCATTCTCTGCTTCCAAAAATCTTACAATATCTAATTATATTTTGTGTATAATTACATAGGAGACAACATGCAAACCTGTAAGCAGGTACAAAATATATACAAAGAAAATAATAGGTAAATACAAACTAATTTGATGGAGACTTACCAACAGCTGGGGAGATTAGGAAAGGTTTAATGTAAAAGGTAGCACTTGAATTGAACTTTGAAGAAAGGCAAAGATTCTAAAGGTGAAAGTGAAGAGACAATGCATTCCAGACATGGAGGAACAACCTCTGCAGACATAGAGATGGGATGTGGAGGGTTGTATATGATGGACGGAAATCAGTCAAAGTTGGCTAGTCTAGAGGAGTCTAGAAAAGTAGGCTGGAATCAAATTATGAAAAGCTTCAAATACTAAACAGAGAAATTTGTATTTTAGGCAATAAAGCAATATGGAACTACTGAAAATCCTTGAGCAGGGAAGGGCAAGATCTGATATGTGATTTTGGAATCATTTTGGTAACTTTGGAGAATATGGATTGAAGAAGGTGAGACTAGAAGTAAAGAGATCAATTAGGAGGCTATTTCACATTGGCTGGAGAGGTAATAAAGGCCTGAACTAAGGTGGTGCCATTGGAGTGAATAAAACATGACGTACATGAAAGGCATGATAAAGGAAGAATTAATAAGACTTGAACACCTACTTGGATAGTGGAGATGAGACAAAGATTATTCCAACATTGTATACCTAGGTGACTAGAAGGATGATGATATGGCTATGGTGCTAGTTTACAAAAACCAAAAAAATCTGTCTCTGTTTCTAATGAGCTTATAATATATAGAAGACAACATATATACATATAAGTAAATATAGAGCATATACAAAATGTATATCCCTAACCAAAGTAGGAAATTTATAAGTACCATTTTAAAATCAAATAATTGTTTGTGCCATAGGAACTGAAAATGGGAAAATTTTGCTTTTGTGCTTGATTTAAGGCTAAATGACCATCTTTTCTGGTATGTTGAAGAGAAATGCTTGTTCAAGTATGGATGCAAGTCTCTGAGGTCTGTACCAATCTGATATTCTTAGATTTTGGACTGAAGCACTATTTTTTAAGCATAGAGATGGAGAATTTCTTCTCAAATCAAGTGATCTGTCCACAGTCTCGCAATTTGATATCAAGATAATGATGTTGAATGGGGGAGGGGGGTTAAATAGGAAAAGGAATTAGTTTGAGAACAATGATAACAAGGTCTATTTGAGGCATGTGGAGTTTGAGATGCTTGAGGAACATTCATTTGGAAATAGTCAACATATTGGTAACATGGGGCTGTAACTCAGGAGACATACTAAGGTTGGATATATAGATTAGGGAGTCATGTGCATAGAGATGATAATTCAACCACTGGAAACTGATGGAGGTAGACAGAGGGATTGACAGACAGAGAAAGACAAAGACAAAGACAGACAGACAAAGAGACAGAATGAAACAGAGAAGACCTAGAATGGAGGCTTAAAGTATATCCACAGTTAAGGGACAAGATACATAATTTGCTGAGGAAAAGTATAGACAGCTTTTAATTTTTTAATTTTTTTATTGAATAATGAACCTAACAATAGAAGCTCACATTTATGCAGTGCTTTGCAATTTCCAAAATGCTTTTCTCACAAGTCTTATAAGATACACAGTACAGTAGAATTAGCATCCCCATTATACAAATACAGAAACTGAAGATCCAAGAAGTTATGTGACTTCCCCGCAGCGACAGTTCCTAAAAGAAAGCCCAGATCTTCTGAGTCTGAGCCCAAAACTTTTGTCACTATATTACACTGTTTCTCAAAATTCTGTTATGAATATAATTATCTCTAATCTGTAAATAAACAGCAACTCAAAAAGCACTCCACACTAATTATGGTAACATTTGCGATTTACATGTGCTTATGTTTTTGAAAACCTGTTAGCTAAACTGATTTAAGAATCTAGCCTTTTAGATTTTCATCTTGCAATTCAATTGATTTCAACAACGTTTTATTGTATATCAACTACATGTAAAGTACAGTAGTTCACTCCTTCCCAATACACATATGCAACTGCACCCCATAAGCTGACTTAAGGAAGGTAAACATTCCAGCAGATAAGTCCAGCTAATTTTTCATAGGAAAATAAAGCAGAGAATTGATGTCATTATCCAGTGAATTTAATCTCTGCCCTGTTTCTACCTCTTTATACTTCATGTACTTGGGAACTCTTATGCTTTGGTAGATCCATATCATTAGTGTGAGTATGCTATATGGTTGCCAATTGCTACCATGCCATACTTATACTGCACAATTCTTATCTATGTTAAAAAATAATCCTATGTAAAGCATCTACTCAAGATGCCAGAAGGCTTTCCTCCTATCAGTCTCTTTTGCTTCTCATTTTCTACTTTTGTCCACTTCAAACAGGAAAATCTCTTTTCCCCTAACACTGCTTGCTACTCTCCATGTTCCATCAGTAAACAAAACAAAACAAAAAACCACCCCTTAATTGTGACTGAGTTAGTGCTAATGATATGAATAAGCTGTCTTCCTGCCCTACTTCTGTATGTAATAAGAAGAAAGCCCTACTTTCTGCAGTGAACATAGACATAATTTTTTAAAGTTCCATAAATTTCTAAAAACCTTGAAAAGTACTCCGAAGTCCCCAATACTATCATACAAAAATATCCATCAACCTTCTCATCCTTTAATTTGCATGTTTTGATATACATAGTCTTAAGCATTTCAAATGAAATTTGTAAATTTTTTTCTTATTTAATTATATTATACTTCTAGTTTGTCTAATTATCTATATTGCAATAGTATTGTTATACACTGTTTTCCACTGAGAAATATACTAATTATGCATTATGGTATAATAAAGTATTTCATCATCTGGCCTCAGAATTGAAATACTACACCTGATATTACTTCTCTGGGGGGGAAAGCAATGTGACCTTACATCTAAGCAACTGAATGACAACTGAAATTTTGGAATACAAACTGTAACTGAAAAATGTTTGTCATTAGAATTCTAGTTTGAGATGGTAGAAAGGGTCCTGGTGTAGGAATTAGGAGATCTCTATCACAATCCAGCTACTGAGTAACTGTGTGACCTTGATAAGTCACTTTATGTCTAAGAAACTCAGTTTCCTTTGCAAAATAAAGAGCTCTGAGCAGATGACAACTAAACCTTTGTGGTTGTGTGATCCGTAACAACTTAAAAGGGTTGGACCTAATTATCTACTCAGAAAAAAAGATGGATTATGGTTGTCTATCCAGAGGTTCCCAGACTTATTTGGCCTACCACTCCCCTTTTAAAAATAATATTCAGTGTCTCCCTGGAATCTACTTTCTTTAACCCTTTAACTTCCTAAAAAATTTTGCATCCATCACCCAAGGCTACTACACCCCCCTAGATCATTCCAGTGCCCTCCCAGGGGGTGGTATTACCCACGTTGGGATCCTATGGTCCTGATCAGACCATAATATGCAATTGGATGGACAGTTCATAGAGCTGATCTATTTTTAATTCATTTACACAAGTGTTTATTAAGCATCTGCAATGGACAACGCATTGTGACTTATGTACTACATATCTTGCACAGAAACTATAGATAGAGAATGTATGAGACTGAATTCAGAAAGAAGTAGATAACAGACTGTATTGCGTTTAAGAAATCAGATGGTAAAATGACCCACAAGCTTTCTCTGAATCAAAACCCATCTTATTAACACCAATATTCTTCTAGGGATGGTATATACCTGTGAATCGTTGAAGATCACCATCTATGACAGATCCAAATTGTAGTTCAGCCTATGGGTAATAGAAAGCTGTATGGTAGGCAAAAGTAGATAACCAACAAAAATTACACTCAAAAAGTAGCTTAAAGGATATTAAAAGAGTTCCACAAGTGGAAAAGGAATAGACAGAGGCATGACAAAACAGAACAAAGGCTAGTCATCAGGGATACCTCCATGTGAATCCATATAATCTTAAGAGATCTAAGAAGCAGTCCTCTAGCACACTGGGTAGACTCCCTATGGAAGATGTAGCGCGTGGCATGAACAAGAGCCACATGGAAAAAGCTACGAAGTGTTTCAGCATGCACTCCTAAAGGGAGTGCCTGCATCAGTGAGATTACAGATCTACTGATATATCAAAGTATGATTTTCAAATATTCCTTGAGAAATTAGCTTCATTATTTTTCATGGGGTCTTTTATAATATTTTTGTGCTTAGACTTTATCATCTACCTACCATACTGCAGAACTTTAGATCGACATGGGATTATTATAGACTTTAAGTATTCTCTATTTTAAAAAATTCAAATGATCGAAGGTATAATTTACACTTTGGATCTCCAAACCTTTGAGAGATTATCCATATGATTGAATAGACTACTTGTTCAAGAATGAGGTGTCCTGTTATTTTGGATGCTGAAGTATAACTACCATTGGCTACCATTCTGATTTCTTAGTAATTGATCTGTGAACTATTGATTAAATTGAACAAATATCCTTAAGCAGCTACTATGTGCAAAGCACAGCACTAAGTGCTAGGGGTACAAATTTAAAACTGAAACTTCCCTGCCCTGTAGGAGCTTACATCCAACGGCAGTCAGAGAGTCAATTAAACCCACACACTACTCTGTCCCCCTATTATGGATTGACAGAAGGCATTCATTATGACCTTTTTCCCTCTAGGAATTTTTTCAGAGTATCCTTCACTTCTGTGTTCCTGAGGCTGTAGATCAGTGGGTTTAGCATGGGAATGACAAGGCTATAAAATACAGAGACCACTTTGTTGTATTTCCAGGAATTGCCTGCTTTTGGCTGCCGGAGGTACATGAAAAAAAGAGTCCCATAGAAGATGATAACCACCGTCAGGTGAGAGGCACAGGTGGAGAAGGCTTTACATTTACCCTCGGAGGAATGAATCTTCAGGATGGAAACCAGGATGCAAATATAGGAAACAAGAACAGTCAGAAGGGAACTAGTGAGATTCAAAGCAGAGAAGATCAAGAGCTGTTTCTCCTTAGAGTGAGTATCTGAACAAGACAGTGCCAGGAGTGGTGGGTCAGCACAGTAGAAGTGATAGATAATGTTGGAATCACAAAAGGATAACTGGAAAGTCAGGATGGTCTGTATTATTGAGTTCAGGAAACCATAGGTGTATACCCCAATCACTAATTCACTGCACACCCTTTTGGTCATGATGGCTGTGTAAATCAAAGGGTTGCAAATGGCCATATAACGATCATAGGCCATTGCGGCCAAGAGGAAACACTCCGTTGTGGCAAAAGCACTGGAGAAGTACAGCTGTGCAAAGCATCCTGAGAAGGAAATGGTTTTCTTCTTCACAATTAAGTTTTGTAGCATCTTGGGCCCAATAGAAGATGAGTAACAGAGATCAATGAAGGCAAGGTGGCTAAGAAAATAATACATGGGAACATGAAGTCGTGAATCAAGCTTGATTAAAAGAATCATTCCAAGATTTCCAAAGAGAGTGATGAGGTAAATTGCCAGGAACACTACAAAAAGGGGAACTTGAAGCTCTGGACGATCCGTGAATCCCATGAGGACAAATTCTGTCACTGTGGTATGATTTCTTCTGGCCATTTTTTTCTGGAACTTTTCTCTGTTGTCAAAAAGAAGGAATTTGCCTTCAAATATGTTCCAATAGATAGCAAAAGATGCTGAAAAGTTATTTTACCTTTTTATGCTCTATCAGCAGCAAAAATTAAGGATTAAAAGATCTTCAATATACCATGGACTATTCTACCTCATTCTTCAAATGTAGGGAATAGTAGAAGATACTGCTGGATTGGTAAACTTCTTTCAATTCAGGTCCATACCTTCTCTGCCATTAATAGTCAGACAACTGCCTAAACTACACTAAACTACAGGCTTATACAACCTCGATGTGTCAGGACTTAAATTCAGATCTTCTTGGAACCAACACTGAATCTGTATTCACTACACAATACCTTGCCTCTCCAGTGCAGCTAGGTGGTGCAATGGATAGAGCACCAGTGCAGGAGTCAAGAGGACCTGAGTTCAAATCTCATCTCAGACACTTGACACTCGCTAGCTGTGTGACCTTGGGCAAGTCACTTAACCCCAACTGCTTCATCCTGGGTCATCTCCAGTCCTCCTGATGAATATCTGGTCACTGGATTCAGATGGCTCTGGAGGAGAAGTGAGGTTGGTGACCTTGCACAGCCCTCCCTCACTCAAGACAAAGTCAAGTGCAAGTCATGTCATCATTTCTCTGATGGCATAGTCTTCTTTGGCAATGAAGGATGAACAAACACCTTGTCTCTCTGTCTCTGTCTCTCTTCCTTCCTTCCTCCATATCATTCAGAAATTTCTGATGTTTGCCAAAGAAATAGATAGGTCAAAGATCAGACTATATCACTCCATTGATCAAAAATCTTTACTAGGTCCCCATTGCTGACTGAAGAAAACACAAACGCTGTAGCTACGTAGCAAAAACCCTCCATAATCTGTCTCCAGCACTCCATACTACCATTCTTTGTACTAAATTAGATTATTTGCTATTAATCAACATAAAACTGTCCTCTCCTATGTCTGTAAATACATGCAATTCATTACTTGTATGTTCCCTCCTCATCTCTGCCTTGTGAAAACCTGTTTTTGTTCATGGACTTGGCTCAGGTGCCATTTTCTCTTCAAAGTACCTTATGATCCCCCAATCTCTCAAACCATTCCATTTGGCTTATACTATATTTCCCGTATTTATATTAATTGCAATAAGTCACATTTATAGGGGAAATTAAGGTTTACAAATCACTTTCCTCACAACACTGTGAGGCAGATAATATAAATATCATCCCTATCCTTCAGATGAAGAAACTGAGACAAAGAAAGTTAAGTAATTTGCGCAAAGTTACATAGCTAGTGAGTTTTATTGCTAGGGGCTTGAACTCACACCTTCTTCCTTCCAGGTCAATGCTTCTGCTGCCTCTTTTATGCACTTCATTATATTTTTAACTTCAATTATATTTATTTATGTGTATCTCATTACCCATTCCCCTTACTGGACTATAAGCTCCTGGAGAACAGGACACAATATCGTTAAAAAAAGATCCTTTATATCTCCTTCAGAATGCAGTAAAAAACCTTTCAAATATCAGGTAGGTGGTTGCAAAATATCTATTGAATTGAATTTAAGTTTTTGTTGGGGAAGAGAAATTTTGTCTTTGTTGGATATTCGTTGCTGTAGTTTTACTATTAGAAGGAGGTTTCATTTATAACCTTCACTCAAAACAGGCACAGAAAGAATCTGGAGCACTTCCAAGCATACAATGGCAAAGGTTCTGGACCACAGGAAATGGAGAAAAAGCTCTAGAGACTGCACAATAAGAAACAGCAAATACCTTTTGAAATAACTACAATCACCTATTCTTTGGGCATGTGCTATTTAAGATTAATGGAGCCTTGTTTTGTTTTCTGATTTTTCTCTTGTACTAATAGCTTTTCTAAAAACCATGAGATGTTCAGAGGCTTGAGATGAAGGATTTAACTTAACAATCTAAAAGTATTTTTCCTCAGTGAACATATTTCTTTATTTGATACCACTGAAATCCAAGAAAATTAAATAGCTTGGCATGTTGAATAGAATGTGATGTTTAAAATCAGGAAGATTCAGTTTCAAATTCTACCCTTACTGATTATTTAAATTGTGTAACCCTGGGGAAATCATTGCACCTCTCTGCAACTCAGGTTGTTGTTGTTGTTTATCCTTTGATCTTGAAGGGGACCATGATATCATGGAGGTAATGCCATGACATGCAAGTGAATTGGATTTAAGTGAGGGAGGGCTGTGCAAGATCACTTGTCTCACTTTCTTCTCTGAAGCCATGTGAGTCCAGTGGCCTGATATATACCAGGATGGTTGGAGATAGCCCTAGATGCAGCAGAAGACCTTGTTTTTTTTAAAGCTAAGGTCTTTAGCAGGTCTCAGTCTGACTGAAGCAATGTCTACAATTCAGACAACTTCCTTGGATTTCTCTGCTAAGTTATATGTGTTTTGTATTCCATGTCAGTACAGGAGGCTCCCTACTAGAAGCTCCTTATTCTGAGGAAATCACGGACGAGTCAATAAGATTTCATAAGCACTTATTATGTGCCAGGTACCATGCTAAGTGGTGGGGACATGAAGAGAGAAAAAACATTTAGGGATCTCAAACAAAATCAGAAGTCTTTTCATCCTCTACCACTTCTTAGATAATACAGATCAAATCATTTCCCTCTTCTCATAGGCATACTGCTGCATAGTACTTTTATCCCAGAATTATAGCTAAATCTAGAATTTGTGTATTTTCTCTGTTCCTTATCACTAATACTTAAAAAATATATATTTTACTAACACTGGAAATGGGGGAATTTGACCAAATTCCAAATGTTTTTGTTTGGCTAACCTTATGTATGAGAAGTGTGTGAAATTTTATAAAATTCTCATGTCCATTTAAAAAATTATCTTTTTCAATCAAGGAATCAGTCAGTTAGTATTTTTTGAGTTCCTTCTTCCACTTATTAGGTGTGTGATCCTGAGGTAGGCAACTTCTCTGAGGCTCAGATCACTTATGTGAAAAATGGAAATAATATTAGCCTGACCTGCTTCACAAGGCTGTTGGGAGGAAAATGCTTGGCAGTTTAACTATGATGATGAGGATGATGTTAATTATTTTATTGTATCTAAAATGAGACATTTCTTCCACATAAAATATGGATGAATTTCCAACCAATTATCTTCTGGAAAATATCTGCCGAAGTTCATTAGTAGGTACCTTTCTTTACAGTCTGCCTTGATGAGTATATTAACACCAAACCCTTGCTTTCTCAGAACTAGACATAACTATGGATTCCAGGAGAATTGCAAGGATCAATTTTGAATGATCACTTTTTGTTCAGTTACCAATTTTCTGCTATAAAGAACATGTCTTGATACAAACACTTATCTTCTCTAAAACTCAGTTTCCTTATCTGTAAAAAAAAAATTGAGGGTAATGATAGTACCTACCTCAGAGAATTCTGTTGACTCAAATAAAATAATTTATGTAAAATGCTTTATAAATTGTAAAGTGCTATAAAAATAGGCTATAATTTTTATACATTTTTGAAAATCAATATTTTAAAGTGCCCAGAAAATACTAAGTATTTATTTTTGTTTAATTGAATCCAGTGGCACTCATTGTTGATGTGTACCTAGGCATTTTCTCCTATTTACAATTCATTTTTCAGCCATTTTATTTCTTCAGTGACAAGATAATTGAATTTGGAGTTAGAAGAGCTGGATTCAAATTATTCCCCTTGTAAATTTTGAGCTATATGACTGGACAATTCACTACTCATTTCTGGACTTTATCTTTCTCCTCTTTAAAATGAGGGCTTTAACTTAGATGTCCCCTCAGATCTGAATCTAGGACTCTATCCTTTCATCTAGTGGTTTTGATTTCTTGTTCAGACATTACTTCCAAGACATGAAGCCATGAAGGGACCGTGTTGCCTAATTATAAGGCTCCTCTTGCACTCTCAGACATGGACTGGCTAACAAATAGGGTTGAACTTTCCAGTTTTGCATTTGCCAACACTCACTGGTATCTTCCTTCATAAATATATTTATCCTATTTATGATTGTCATTCAATCCCATTTGATGATTACTCTTTAAACTTTATTTAGTTAGTTAAGCTAAAAGTACCCTGTCTATTTCCCACAAATCAGCATGGCAGAAAGGAGAGTCATATTCACGTGGTCTTTTCTCCTTATGCTTTCTTCAAAGGGAAGGATAGATTTTTGCCTTTTCACAGAATAATGATAGTTAACCTTATATAGCACTTTTCAATTTCCCATGTACAACAACTCTTCAAGTTAGGTAGTATTATAAGTATTAATATTCTCATTTTATGGATGAGGAATTCAAGATTCAGAGCAGTGTAATCATTTGCTCAAGTTCATACAAGTCTTATAGCCAAGGCTCAAATTCAGTCCTTCTGACTCCAAGCCCAGTATTTTTTCCCATTCTACCATTGTTACCTCTGACATGGGGACATTAATAATAATCACAATAACAGAAATACTAAAATAATGAGAAAATATACATTCATGTAGGGCTTTACAATGTACAAATGGTATAGAATCAGATGATCAGGGCTACAATCCCAGTTATTCTAGTTATTACTTTGAAAAGTTTGAGGAAGTCACTGTATTTCCTTATTCTTATAATGAAGTAACCTCTAAGATCCCATCTAGTTCTAGAAATCTCTATGATACTATAAGTGAATATTGTCAAAAATTCCAATAACAACCTTATAATCCCCTTACTCTTTTCTAGTTGTAAGACAAGCAAAACTTGTCCTAAATAGTAGCACTAGAGCCAAGTAGTCCATCTGCTATTAGCAAACACAGAACCCAAGTACTTTTCTTTCCTAACCTATGATTTTCTTTACCTGAAACAAGTTACAAGTGTCATAAGAATGAATATAACTCACCAACCACCTATAGGAAGAAAGTTAAACAGGCTTCCCAAACTGCATTTAGCATGTCCTCTAGGTGTAATTCCAACAAAACAAATTGGCTTCTTCATGTCTGAATGGAAAGCTTTATTTGTCCCTTACGCACAATCAAGCCCTCGAGTATTTGTAATGGCAAATGTATAATGAGTTTGTTATTCCAGAACTTTCTCTCTACCAAGGGAACAGTTTATTAAGAGTTTGATGGGGGTACTTTATATTTGGTTTAAAAGACCCTGAGGAATTGAAATCTCTGAATCATCTCCAGCTAGAGGCACAAAGCCAGTAGTAATACTTTTGCACTAGAGTCCTAGCATCATTCATGTACAGCCTTGGGACCTGAGTCAAAAAGACCTTAAAATAATGTCACTAGTTCAGACTCCTGAGGAAAAGAACTATGAGCCTGGATGAACTTAAGGGTGGATGCTCTAATCTTTGTGAAAGAGTGCATTTGAAAAAGAAATAGAGGCAGAGGTCAAGAAACTAGTTTTTTCATGACAAGACCCAAAGCCATCTTGGACAGGAGTTCTCAATCAAGGGTACACCTGTTCCCAGAGTATAGGAGAAACTTGTCAAGGAGGTCTGGAAACTATTTGATAAATACATGTATTAATATATTAATGCATTTCAAATCAATGAAGTTACAAAATATTTGGCATACATTTAGAAGAAAAACATTTAATTTATTTTTTATATGTGCATGGCAAACTCTAGAATTGACTTTCTTTCATTGAATAGGGGGTACAGGAGAGTTTACTGAAAAACCAAGGGGTTTAGGAGCTGAAAGAGATGGAGAGCCCTGCTCTAAGGAATCTCTATCAGGCTGAAGAAGGCTGTGGACAATGGAAAATATGTAAACAGGATTTTTTTAAAAATTTCATTTTCCCAAAATGAATATTTTGGATTTCAGAAGCATTTTTTTCCAAGAGTTGATTTCTTGATACCAAAATTATAGAAAAAAGCCAGAGAAGCAAGTAGATATTGGATTTGCTTGTGTGACATAGGCCCTCAGTTCTTAGTTGCAGAATCACTGATACCAGCCTCAATTGGTTTCCCAAGTAAGCACCTGCCACATGAACTTGGGAAGATGCTGATTCCTACAGGACTCTTCAGTGGTGTGAGACCCCTTTTGACAGTGGATCTAGACAATCTGATTAGAAATTTGAGTTTTGGCTTGGAACTTAGTAACTTTTAAGACCCTTGGTATGAGAAAAAAGAAAAAGAAACTAGCTTTTATAAAATCCAAGAAAAAAAGTCTTTTTTGCCCAACCATAAGGCTATATTTATAGATACGTCAAAAAATGCATCCTTAGTTGTGTTTTTAGCACAATTTGCAAAAGAATCTGTACTGAGGACCACACAAAGCCAATGTAAACTAAAAGCTAAGATTTTCTCAGCTCTGATCTGGGGCACCAAACTAGAATGAAAATATTCCTGAGATTCTCTCCAAAAGTAATAAACTTCTGGTAACATTTTAAGAATAGCTAAAGAAAGGCAGTTTCTGTGAATTTATCTATTACTATGATAATTGAAACATTAAATAAAATGAATTTTTCTCATTTGTATGTTTAACAAAATATCAAGTCAAGGAGTAAATAGAGCAAATTCATATTGCAAAGCTTGCCACAAAATGCTGAAGACACTTAATAGGCGTTCCCCCCAGGTCTGAGATAGGGTAGGAGTTGGGGGAGCAATGGGGAGAGACACAGAGGCAGAGAGACAGAGATCAGGAAGGGAAAAGGAGAAAAAAGGAAGAGGAAAAGGAGGAAAATATAAGAAAGAGACTCTCTAAAGAATTTTACATTAAAGGGGGCTAATAAAGCCTGACTTCAATACAACTGAAGAGCAATTGAAAGTATAATGGTCCTCATTACGATACATTGTACAGATAGAGTGCTAGAACTGGAGTCAGGAAGACCTGACTTTGAATCTTACTACAAACATTTATAGGTAAGATCTGTCTCCTTTTTGTCTTTATATTCTCAGGATCTACCATACTACCTGGTATACAATAGGTGCTTAATTGATCTTTGATGATTGATTGACTTATTGGTTGATTATGGGAATAGGAAAGAATGATTTGGTATCTTGGAAGCATTTGACTTTGAAAATTAAATGTAGAGATGATTCCCCTATTGATAGAGCCCATAATTTGCAAAGAAAAGTAGGTAGCACAGTAGAAAGAGTGCTGAACCTAAAGTCAGGAAGGCTCATCTTTTGAGTTCAAATCTGGCCTCAGACACTTACTAGCCATGTGACCTTGAGCAAGTCACTTAACCCTGTTTGCTTCAGTTGCTTATTTGTAAAATCATCTGGAGAAGAAAATGGCAAATCACTTCAGTATCTTTGCCAAGAAAATCCCAAATGTCACGAAGAGACAGGCACGACTGATACTACTGAACAAAGCCAACATGAATTGGCAAATGGTGTGTTTTAGCACAGCTTATTACCTTAGGAACAAATGACTGCAGTTCTAATTATTGGAGATGCTAAGACTTGAACTATTTAAAATAAACTTTGGCAAAATGAAGAAACTCTCCTTCTCCATTTTTCCAGCTTAAATAGACAAGATGTTGAAGGCAAGCTCATAGACCTGGGCTTATCCAAAGAGCATCAGATTTCATTGTCAAACTCAGGTCATATGGTAATGGAATTTGGGTTTGCTAAGAGATTGTGTGTGTGTGTGTGTGTGTGTGTGTGTGTGATATTTGTATCAATTATTCACCATTCATGACAGAGGGGAGGAATCTGTAAATCAAGGCTTTGAGCACTGCATGCTGCAAGTTGGTCAGATAAAAAGGGAATGTATAGCTTACAGAGATCATTTTTTGACCAGGTGGTCAATGAAAGCAAATCCCTAGCAGTTATTAAAGATGAAACTGGAGGACAAAAAAAATTGTCTTGTGGAATTTCAGGTCCAGTATTCAGATCTTGGCCAACAGTTTAACTAAATTAAAAGAGAAGGGGTTTTATGATAAAAGAGTAATGTGCTAAGTATGGTGAAATTTGGAAGAGATTTTTAAAAATTTATTTTCAGTTTTTAACATTCACTTCCCCAAAATTTTGAATTTCAAATTTTCTACTCATCTCCCTCCTCCCCTCTTCCCAGGATAGTGTGTATTCTGATTACCCTTTCCTCTAATCTGCCCTCCCTTCTATCACCTCCCCCATCTCTTATTCACTTCCCTTCTATTTTCCTGTAGGGTAAGGAAGAGATGTATTAAAGATGCTTTTAAACACCAATTTTAATCATTTGTAGAAAGTATGTTGGTCAAAAGAAGGTCAGTTACCATGTGAAAATGTAAAGTACTTTGCAAATGTTAAAGGGTTATGTACATGCTTGCTGCTGCTGCTGCTGTTGCTGCTACGACTACTACTTCTGGATTCAGGCATTGATATTCTTTGTGAAAAAGTCATAGCCTGTTGCTTCATAGTTATTTCTTATCTCCCAGGAAAAATTCCATGAAAGAGAACTTCCTTAAATATTCAGGTCAAGAGTATTAATGATATTTTTGTTCCAACATAGCCAAAGAACTAATCAGATTCAACAATTTTTTCAGGAAGACATGAGTGTACTAATCTGTCATTGTGGGATGGGAGATATATTTATGATTAGCAGTATATGTCCTTGATCCTCTAGAAGGATAAACTCATGAGAATCAATTGTGAGCACAAGTATAGATCAGTCAGTGTGGAATTAAATTTCATAGAAACATTTCCAAGATATCAATGCAGGGTAAGAAAATATTGAAAAGACAGAACCCTGGCTGTGAAGTCAGAAGGCACTAGTTCAAATCCAGCCTTTTATACTTCTTTTTTTGTGACTTGGGACAAGGTCATTTACCTTCCCTAGATATCAGCTTTCTTAGCTATAAAATGAGAGATTTAGACTAGATTGTCTCTATGCTCCTTTCCGTTTAGTGTCTAGGATTCTACAGCATTATGGCAAATTTCCTGTTAGTGTACATGATCCTTATCATGCTGTGCAGAAATTTGAGCCAAAAAGTAGTTTTCTTGATTCAAAGGACTTAGAACAAGAAGGGACCTTACACATAATTTTTCCAGTTCTCTCATTTGCAAATAAGTGAACTGAGAGCCTCAGGGATGGGTAATGACTTGGTCAAGATCTACAACTAGTAATTTCCAGAATAAAATCTTAAATCAGGATATTCTTTCTCCAAAGGCAGTGTGCTTTCCGGTGGACTACATTGCTTCAATTACTTTCTGGATGTATATACTATCCCTATGCTTGTAAGTATGAGCCCAGTGATACGCTAGACCTTTGTCATGGAAGACCACTGACTTTAGAGGAGTTCATAACAAAGCTGGCCCTGCAACCTTGAAGAGATTCAACCATAGCAGTCCTTGAAGAAAAGCCACCAAATCAGAGATAAGACAGGATCTGCAGTGAATCAGGGATCCCCCACACACCAAAGAATTTGCATTATCATCTCTTTTTCTCTGTGTTCCATCTGTACCTACCCATTCAAAGATAGTTACTCTGAGATCATTGGGTCAAGGGTAACTGTGATATAACATTCATAGAAACTGTGTCACATGGAAACGTTGTGGATTCTGTAGCTTAAATGCCCCTGGTAGTAGTTGTAAATTCTGAGATGTGGAGTTTTAGATTTAGAAAGGACACTTTGACAGACACCCAGATTTATCAGCTGGTAGGTTTGTGCACTGCACTAGGATGGAAGTATGGTGGTATTTCCCTAACAAAACCTACTTAATATTGAATCATGGAACAATAGGAGAGGTTAAGATTTGACGAGCCAGTATGGAAGTGTTAGTAAACAATTTATGATGGTCATTACATACTTTTCCCCAAAACCTTAGTGTATACAATGTGTATATGATGATCAGTGAAAACAACCATAACCTCTCAATTAAAATTATCAACAGTTCCCATGAGTTTGAGCCAGTATAAGGAAACCACTTAAAGACAGTTTGTTTAAATAATGAAACACGTAGTCACAGTTTTTTTCTTAATTCAACAACTCAATTCAACAAAGTTTTATTAAGTGTCTAATAAGTGCCAGACACTGTCCTGGGCACTGGAATTACAAAGACAAAAGCAAAATAATTCCTGCCTCTGATGAGCTTACATTCTACTGGGGAGATACAACATGTACACAAAGTAAAAAAATGTATAATCTACACGTAACAATACAAAGCTATTTCAAGAGGGAGAGACCACTGATTATTAGAAGAAATGGAAGGTTTTATGTTGATGGAACTGAGCCAAGCTTTGAAAGAAGCTCTGGATTTTCGGAGAAGGTGGAGAGAAAGTGTGTCTTTTGGACATGGGACGACTGTTTGTTGAAAGGCTAAATGGGCCAGCACTGGGTCTGGAATCAGAAAGTCTGGGTTCAAGTATGCTAGCTGGAGTAAAAACTCAATTTACCCCTGTTTAAAATGTGGATAATAATACTCAACCTAACTACTTCGCAGGGTTATTTTGAGAACCAAATGACATTATATATATAATCCACTTTGTAACCATGGATTGGTGTATGAATGACAACTATTTTTATTATTCTATTGTCTGTTTGTGTTGCTTTTGTTCTAACAGTTTTCATATGTTTTGCTACATTAATTTCTTAACCATTCGAACACAACCAGTTAATCAACATATAATTATTGGGAGCCTTCTATGTGTCAAGAATTATACACAATTTCAAAGTTTTCTAGCACAATGGACATTATTTGAATTAGATTTTAATTACTTACAGAATTTATAGAACAAGTGTTACTCTCACTACTAATTTTATTAAATATGAAGTATGTTGTTAATTCCACATACTCATGGCATCTTCTCCTTTAGATCATTCACTAAGAACCTCTTCTGGTTATGGTTACTATGCTTAGAATTCTTTTGGTAAATTGAAACCATGTGAATATGGAGCAGATTATTTTCCTTTTTTCAGCTCAGGTATATCATTACAAACTCACTTTCCAATCTTGTCATGGAGTCTTTGGTAGTCTGGTGAAACTTTTGCATCCTTTCTCAGAATAATATTTGAAAGTTCAGGAAAAAAATACATAGAGTTACAAAATAAACCAATAATCTCTCTCTCTCTCTCTCTCTCTCTCTCTCTCTCTCTCTATATATATATATATATATATATATATATATATATATATATTAAAAAAAAAACAGTTGCATGTACCAGTTAAGAACACCTGCCTTACAGGGATAAAGACTAAGCATCGAGACATTGAACATTAATATAATACTCATTGAATTTGATCATAATTCAGAGTGGAGGTTGAAATAAACTGTGTTACTTATTCAAAGAAGGAAGTCTCATAGAATAAAGAGGCAAGTGAGAGGTGAGAAACACAACTAGGCAAGGCTTTGAACCTCCTTTTGGAGGACAGGATCTTGAAGAAGACAGTCAGGATACAAGCAAAGGAGATGAGGACAGTCAGGAAAGAGCTGGTAAAACTCACTGTTCCAATAATAAAGAGCTGATTTTCTTGAAAGCAAGTGTCCAAAGAGGCTAGGGTGAGTATCTGTGGGTCAGGGCAAGACAAGACATGGAGGATATTGGAGTCAAAGAAAAATAACTGAGAAGTTGAAACTAAGTATATCACTGTACTGAGAAAACCATGGGCAAAAAAGACCATTGCCAGATGACTACAGGTCCTCTTGGACATAATTACTGAATAGTAGCGAAGAGGGTGACAGACAGATACGTAAGGGTCATAGATCATTGATACCTGGGGAAACTGTTCAGTGGAAGTGGAAGCACTCGGGAAATATCTATGAACAAAGTTAATTGCTGCCCAGCTCAGTGCCAAAGTATAAAGCATTTGGGAGAAATAGTGGAGATCCACATAAAAGCTACAGCTAAGGAAACAGTGCTGATCACAGAGGATATACTGGCCTCGCTGGAATATTGGATCCAATTCTCTCTTAAAAATAATGGCATAGAACAACAAAAAGAGAACCTTTTGCTGCTCTCCATCCAAAAGGAACTCTTGGAGCAGGAACTCTAAGGTTGAGCTCTGATTTTCTCCAGCCATTTCATTCTTTGACTTTTCTCCTCTGAAAAACATATGGAAACAAGACAAAATAAGGGAAAAGTTCCCAGCCAGAGCAATTTGGCTTAGTATTCCTAGCGAGCTGCCTCATCTGTCAATTTTGCTTTCAGGCAACAGATTTGACAAACTGTACTTAGAATCCTTGTTCTCACTTTCTTCAACATTTCCAAAGCACAGATCCCCTCTGCAAGCTGAAAGTTGACCTATTGGAGTCCCTTCTCTTTGTCACTTCTTATGTGACCTGCTTTTCCCCATCACTTGTATTCATCACTGTGGGTAGACCTTCTACTCTGTATTAATCCTTAAGCTGTGTCCAAAGTTTTCACAATTTATTACTATGCCCATTTTTTGAAATTTCTTGAAAACTTTGAGATGAGAACATGTTAATGATGTGTTTAATGTTATAGTTAGTTATTCTAAAAATATATTTAAGTAAGAAGGAAGTGGGACATTATTTCTGCCTCCTTTTAAAAGAATATCAATATTAAATAATATGAAGTATTGAACATTTATACTACATGATCCCTACAACATTCCTTAGGTCCTTTTCAGGTTTTCTTTTAATTGGGAATAATGATGTGATTTCTAGGAATTAAGGTTTCATGAGGAATGATAGATTTGACTCCAATGATTAGATATCCCCTCATTCATTGAAGAGGCAGAATGATGTACTAAGGAGAATGCTGGACATGGAGCCAGAAAGACCTGGCATCCTATTATCTCTCAGATATTCATTATAGTTGTATGGCCCTTGATAAGTAAATTAATTTCTTGGAGTGTCAGTGATCTCACACATAAAATGGTAATAGTAACCATGTACCTCACAGGATTGTTTTGATGACCAAATGTGATTATTTATGTAAATTGCTTTGCAAGTCTAAAATCATAATATAAGTGACAATTATTAATTAAAATAAACATTCACTAAGAACCTCCTCTGGTTATAGCTATTATGCTTAGAATTCTTTTGGTAAATTGAAATCATATGACTATGGAACACTTGATCTTTCTTTTTCTCAGCTCAGGTATATCATTACAAACTCACTTTCCAACCATTTTCATAATCTTTCATTCTAATTTTCCCACCAGTTTCATTTCTTTTGTATATTTGCTAGTAACCTACTATTTTAAGTCAGCGCTTCATGTCTTCTATAAGTGAGGCATCCTTAAATGTAAAACTGCTTTTTGTTAAGTCATTGTGAAGGAAAAAATTCAAAAGTCCAATTCCCATTCTACCAAAGGTGTCTAGGAGAAAAAACAATCATTCATTAAATCTGTGAAGTCAACCTAATTATATGAGGCATTTAACTCAATGAATAATATAAAAATTGAGCCAGTCTTTCTGAATGTTTAAAGGGGGAAGAATAGATCATATCATGTAAATCAAGGATATACAATAAAAATATGATATGTTTATAATTTTTTTTGCAAATGGAATCTCCACCAAATTGTGCAAGTGAAAAAAACCCACAGTTTTAAAATGGTTTGATGTTTCTCTAATTCGCTATTTAGAGTTTCCTATGGAAATGAAAGAATAATTTACCTGAATCCCACACTCGCTGCTCCCACACTATCTTATGCTTTACCCTGATACTATTTAACCTTCTAATTGGCAAAGCAGGTAAATTGCCACACCCTTGCAAAATTTCCAAATGAAAACTTACTGGTTAAACCCCTCTCCCCTTTTGCCTATAGGATTTGCTACAAAAATCAGTAAACCACTTACCAATTATCGACACAAATGATAATGATTTCAGAAATGGCATCTGAATTATCAATTGGGTTGTGTTACAAAGAGATAGGTAGCTTTAGGATCCCCACATAGAAAGCATTGCTGCAGTATTTGTACTCAGTTGTTTGAATATGTAATGTTAAGAATTAATGAGTTGTTCCCTTGTTAATAAGTATTGTTAATAAGTGTTTCCTTCCCTTGTTATTTCTGGTAAAACTCAAGAGTCTCTAGTATACAGTACCTGGGGAACAGCATTACTCTTGACTTAGATCTGCTATCAGTCTCAATTCTAGGAGGGTATGGAATAAAACAAGGGGCAAAGTTTTTTGTTTTGTTGTGTTTTACTCATCAATCCATACGGTTTTATGGTAATGTCTACAGCTCATTTGCTAGCCAAAATATAGATGTTAAATCTTCAAGCTAATGTTAAAACTCAAAGTGCACATACAGGGTTGCTATCAGCAAACACTGCCCTACTCCCCAAGGAACTATTATATTAAGCTGCAAGAAGCCTTTTTAATCCAAGCCCAAAGTCTAATTTTAGGTAAACAAATTTCAAATGAATTGAAAGGAATTATGCCAATAATGAATTTCAATAATGAATATGTCTCAGTTTGAAATAAGATGTTTTGATCTAGGTCTGATTGAGTGCAAGTCTACTTGGGCTGTTTCTGTGAATGTGCCTTTATATAATACCATTTATGATGCAATTCATAGTATAAAAATTCTGAATCCTAGCACTGCAACTTACTACCTGAGTAACCTTGGGTGATTCACATAAAATCACTGTCTCATCTGTAAAATTGGCTTAGGATGGATGACCTCTGAGATCCTATCCAGTTCTAAATCTACAATCCTATGTGATAATTATATCTATAAATCTGAAATATATGTACATATATACATACACACATATATGCTATGCATCACATGTTTTTAAAATGTATTACTGCTATCTAAATGTTAATTACTAAAAACTTACAAGAAATAGATTTTAAGAAAAGATAAAAGAGAGGCAACATGCTAAAGCAGGTAGATAGCCTACTTTGGAATCAGGAAAACCTGGACCCAAGTCCTGCCCCTGATACACATGGGCTATGAAATCATGGGCCACTCATTTAACTTCTCAGTGCTACTTTCTAAAACTGTAAGTCATAGATCATTAGCTTCTCTGCATTGGTAGAAGGAGTTACCACATCAGGAGTTCACTCACACCATTGAAATCACAGACCTACATGCACATTAAGAAAGGTGATCACAGATATTACAAATACTTGACCTTACTCAATGTATCAGCAATCTCATTGATTCAAAAATTCCATCCAATGATACAGGTCTCAATTCATCTATGGCTGCCCATCCTTAGCAAATCCTATTCAAGTCCTCTAATATTCATCACAGGAGACCAACTGAAAGTGCTGAAAGCCTTTCTCTCTTTCTCACAACACCCTGAAGGCATCAGTGGAATGCTCTAGCCATCCACTTATCAGACCTTGCTCTCATCATTCCACCTATGATAAGTTTCCTCTCTCTATCAAGTAATTATGCAATGACATATTTTATTCCTGTTCTTCTTTATAGCTGCTCATTTGTTATATATTGTGTCCTTTTCACACAGACCATGCACTTCTGTATTGGCTTCTATGTGGTATTCATTTAAATTTTTCAGAGATATTTGTGTCCATGTCTTGTTTCCATACAGTAATTTCGGTAGTATGTTGGTATTAATAAAGACGGGTCCTCACTTTCATGGAAAGTCTGAGGTCAGTAAAGGATCTTTGCAGTTTCCTAAAAGCAGTCCCATCTGTTTTCCTCAAGTTCAATTCTGTATCTAACTGATTGTCTGTTGGTACTGTAGTAGCAGATACCCAGGGATGTAGAGTGTGTTTAGGGAAGACTAGTACCTCTGGTATTACTATCAGCAAACACTGCCCTACTCCCCAAGGAACTATTATATTAAGCTGCAAAAATCCTTTTTAATCCAAGCCCAAAGTCTAATTTTAGGTTGAAAATTTCAAATGAATTGAAAGGAATTATGTTGAGCCCTTTTCAGGGCTGCTTTCCACCTTTGGTGTCCACCTGTTCCACTCAACTCTGACCTGTGGCTCCAAGAAACTGTAACATGTGCAGCAGCTGCATCCTGATCAACCATTTTGGCAGACAGATTAAACCAGGTTGAGGGAAATTGAGGGGTCCCAAACCCATTATTGAGTTAGGGGGTCTATGCCAAGCATGTGAAGACTTCCTCTGGGGGAATAGGAGGATGAAAACAATTTGTTCCAACAGCCATGAAGGCAGCTGAAGCAGGCATTGTAGCATGCTTGGAGCTTGGTTAGACACCAGATATGCCAAGGTCATCTACTGCATCTTGAGCTATCACCAGTTGTTTTGATTCTATCCTGCCACTGGACTGTGACAACTCTGGAGGAGCTGTTGGCAGCAAGCGCACGCAAGGCAGGAGAGAGACTCAAGCTGGCTCGCAGCAGCAGTCTCGGGGGCAGCGCCGGGGATCTGGAGCAGAGTTTCATCCGCAGTTTTCTCCAAGCTCACGGGCAGTTGTTTACCGGGATTGGAATGGAGACCTTTCCTGCAGTGGCTGATCAGGTGCTCCAGACCTTCCAGCTCCTCCTGCACCAAAGCCCCGCTTCGCTGGGAAGCCACCAAATGCTGTGCCTCGTGGCCATCAACATCTTCGCCGCGCACAACTCCTCGCAAAGGCAGCAGACTGCCTCAGCGCCGCGGTGTCCTTCGATCCAGGGAGGAGCTACGGCGCTGGGATTGGCCATGTTTCACCTGCTGCTGAGGGGCTGCACCTACTGGCTTCAGCAGTGTCCCAGAGCTCCCGCGTCCCCCGCAGAGGAGGAGGGTGCACCTCGTCAAATCATGGTTTCCTCCTTCAGCCCCGCCCTCAAAGCCCTGCTCCCCAGTGTGAAAATTTGTTCGCAATGGCTGCTCGTCTCCAGGCCTACCTGGAACCCTCCTCCCACCACCCTGAAGTCTTACCCAGACGTGGGGGGGACCCTGGAACATCTCTCTCAAGCACTGCTGATGGTGGATACTTCAGAGGTACCCTTGTCCCTGAAACCGGGGAAGGGACTCACCCTTCTCATCCTGGAAGAGGATCAGCTCTTCTCTGGCTTTGCCCCCTTCGGGGCTGCTCCCCCAAGCCCCTGCTTCCTGAAGGCGAACTCAGACGAGGTCGTGGCAGGCAACTGCAGAAGAGTGACTGTGCTGAAGGATTTGCTGGAAGCCCTCTGCAGGCAAGAGAAGGCCCTTCAGGAATGCGAGGATGGGCCTGGCCAGGGCTCGGCCCCTGCTGCAGACTTGCTTGAGGAGAAAACGCCAAAACAACGGCAGAGAAGACTGGGACGTCGGGAAGATGGGAAAGAATTCCCAGGAGACTCGCTGCTGGAAGGCGGGGGCGTGCTGGGCTCTGCCATTAGGGAGCTGGAGGCCAAGAAGCTGGTCCTGGCCCAAAGGATAGCAGAAGAGCAGCGTCGCCAAGAGAAAATCCAGGCTATTCTGGAGGCCTCGACTCAAGAGAGGCAGAGGGAAGAAGAGATCAGACCCGGGTTCCTGGTGCTGGACACCAATAGCTTCATTCAACACCTAGAGAGCCTGAGCAAGCTGTTAGAGGAGAGGAAACACATCCTTCTGGTGCCCCTGATTGTCATCCATGAGCTCAATGGCCTGGCCAAGGGGCAGCAGGGAGACGAGCAGGCTGGGCTGCATTCCTCTGAGGATTCCACCCAGCAGCTGGCCCAAAAGACCCTTGACTTCCTGGAGCAGCAATTTAAACTCTCTAACCCTCACCTCAAGGCCCTCAGCAGCCACGGGGCGGCGCTGGAAACCTCTGGGGACCACAGGAGGGGCATGCTCAGCCAGCAGGGAAATAACGATGACCACATCCTAGCCTGCTGCCTCAACTACCAGAGAGCTCAGGCCAAGAACACCATGCCTGCCTGGAGAAACAAGCCAAGCCAGGCGCAGCCACGTGGCCTGGTTCTGCTGACAGACGATCGGACCCTTCGGGTGAAGGCACTGGCTTGCAATGTTCCAGTGTGGGACAACGCAACATTCCTTCAGGAAATGAAGACATTGCTGCAGTGTCTTCCTCTTCCTCCTCTTGAGGGGCAGCAGCAGGTTTGGAAGAGATGCAGGCCAGCACTAGGTCTCTGAGGCTGGTTAGCAGGGTCAGCCTCTGCAGATTCACTGGACTCACAGATTTTGGCTATCACTCAGGCGAGCTGGACGATTCTTAGCTAAGTTACTTGGGGTTGCTGACACGTTCTTAAGACCTAAAATTGGCCCTTGGTTACCACCTGGGCAAGGGAGGGAATGAAGTGAAAACCGCGTCCGGGTCTGGGTTATTTCTGTCTACTGAGAGCAGTCCACCTCGTGTAGGTGGGGGTCCCAGGCTCAGCCCCTTCTCTGGGTCCCTGTCGATGCCCTCATTTTATCCATTTGCCAGGTTCATGCAAACCACCTGTGTGGCTTTCCAGGTCCGCAACCCTGGGAAAACAACTTGGGTTGGGTTATGGAGTCCACACACAGGGAAGCTGGCTTTATGAGAACATGCAAGTTTGCAGATGAAGTAGAAGCGATTGCGAGCCATTGGTCTTGACCCCAGGATGCACTTAAAGTTAGCAAGTCGGGGTTGGACAGGAGGAAAGGGGAGAGGGAAAGGGAGGCAGGACAGGGTGAGGAGTGAGTCAGTAAAGCTATGAAGTGACATCTCTTCTCTAAGGTGAAGTCGTGGTAAAGTTTCAGGGCTCCTAGCAACTGCAAGAGAGGAAAAAGAACCGCATGTAACTAAGTTGTGAGTAGGGAAAAAAGGTGCCATTTGAGGTCCAAGCACCTGGGACTGTCAGGAATGTTGTCTGGAGTTCTGCGTGCAGGTGTAGTTGTCTGGGGTGTCATTGAGTCAGTAACCCACAGTTGCAGAGAAATGCCTTGGGCTACTCAGAGGGAATGGGATCTTAGAGGGTTACAGGCAGACTTCTGTATGTGTAGAAGCTTGGCCCAGTCCAAGGTAGGATGCTTTTGTCTCAGTTTCCCCATTATGTGATCTCCTTTGCATTAGGAAGGAGTCCCACCTGGTGAGTCTCAAGCCTGGCTAAGAGGTGGAATTGTTACTGCATGATTGGTTGTCAAGGGGAACTCTTAACCTGAAGTCCCAAAGAGCAAAGGATACTTTAATCTGCCTGAGCTCTGTGGGGCCATCAAAGACTGATTGGATGTGGCTATATTTATCTCCCTGCTTTTTCCTGCCATGGCACAGTTTCTATAATCAGAGCAAATGCTCAGTGGAAGATAGGAGCACAATGTAAGCCTGTAACATTTTGCTGTTTGCAACCTGAATGGCTAGACATCTCCATAAGCCAAACACCTGAGTCAACGAATCTTTGGCAGAGTCAGCTGCCTGGTACGAGCTACAGACATATTTCTCTGTAAAGCAAGGTGCTGAAATGTTTCAAAAGGTAGTTCCTAATTTGGTATTAGTGAGCAACATGTTACGGAACCAAGCTGCTATTCAATTCCTTGTTAACACAAAATCAGAGACCCCTTCAGCTTTGTTTTGAAGAAATGCAATTTCATGCCTCCAGTTTTCTGCGAGGAGGGTAACTGCTGGAAATCGTTGGTGTTACAGGGATGGAAAAGTCCGTTTTATTTCACCTTCCTATTTCATATGGAGTTAACCATTGTGGGTTGAGCATGTTCAATGATCCAAAGAAGCTTTGTTATAACCACTTATTCAATATGCACTTTTTAAAATTGATTACCTAGGTATCATCCCCAGTCTTTGGTTGTAATGGAACTGAACCGGGTAACTTTAAGATAAAATCATTTGTGCATCATCCATCATCATCTAATGGAACACATCCTCCACCCTATGTTTCTACTTGAGGATTAAATGTTACATGAGGGAATATCACTGGTATCTGGGGGATCCAAGAGAGGCCTCCTGTAGAAGGTAACACAATATTTGTGACTTTTTTTTAAAGATTTTGTTTTATTTACTTATTTATAGTTTTCAACATTCTTTTTCACAAGATTTTGAGTTCCAAAATTTCTCCCTATCTTTCCCCTCCCCTCCTCCCAAGCTGGCATGCATTCTGATTACCCCTTCTCCCAGTCTGCCGTCACTTTTATCATATGCCCCCCATTCCCTTCCCCTTTACTTTTTTGAAGGGCTTCATAGATTTCTATGCCCCATTGCCTGTAAATATTATTTCTCATTTGCATATAAAAACAAAATTTTAGCATTCGTTGTTAAAACTTTGACTTCCAAATTCTCTTCCTTCTTCACTCCCCACCCACCCCAATTGATAAGGCAAGCAATTCAATATAGGATCTACATGTGTAGTTATGCAAATCACCTCCATAGCAGCCATACTGTGAAATACTAACTATATTTCCCTCCATCCTATCCCACACACCCCCATTATTCTATTTTCTCCTTTGACTCTGACACTCTTCTAAAGAGTTTGCTTTTGATCATCCCCTACCCCAAACTACCCTCTCTTCTATCATCCCTCCTCCACTTATCCCCTTCTTCCTTCTTTCCTGTAGGGTAAGATATCCAATTGAGTGTGTATGTTATTCCCTCCTTAAACCAAATCCAGTGAGAGTTAAGTTCACTCATTCCTTCTCACCTTTCCCATCTTCCCCTCCATTGTGAAACCTTTTCCTTGCCCCTTTTATGTGACATAATTTATCCCATTCTATCTCTCCCTTTCTCTTTCTTGCAATATATTCCTCTCACCTCTTAATTTTATTTTTTTAGATATCCCATCATATTCATCTCATCTTGTGCCCTCTATGTACCTATCTATCTATCTATCCATCTATCTATCTATCTATCTATCTATCTATCTATCTATCTATCTGTCTGTCTGTCTGTCTGTCTGTGTCTATCTGTCTACCTATCTCCTCCAACTCCCCTAATATTGAGAAAGGTCTCATGAGTTACAAATATCATCTTTCCATATAGGAATGTAAACAGTTCAACTTTAATAAGTCTCTTATGACTTCTCTTTCCTGTTTACCTTTTCATACTTCTCTTGATTCTTGTATTTGAAAGTCAAATTTTCTATTCACTTCTGGTCTTTTCATCAAAAGTGTTTGAAAGTCCTCTGTTTCACTGAATGCCCAGTTTTTCCCCTGAAGGATTATACTCATTTTTGTTGGGTACATGATTCTTGGTTTTATTCCTAGCTCTTTTGACCTCTGCAATATCATATTCCAAGTCCTTCAGTCCCTTAATATGGAAGTTACTAAATCTTGTGTTATCCTGATTGTTTTTCCACAATACTTGAATTGTTTCTTTCTGGCTGCTTGCAATATTTTCTTCTTGGCCTGGGACCTCTGGAATTTGGCTACAATATTCCTAGTACTTTTCCTTGTGAGTCCTCCTTCAGGAAGTAATCAGTGGACTTCCTCAATTTAGAAATTTCACTCTCTTCTTCCAGAGCATCAGGGAAGGGTTTTTTTTTTGATAATTTCTTGAAAGGTGATATCTAGGCTCTTTTTTTGATCATGGCTTTCAAGTAATCCAATAATTTTTTTTTTATTTAACTTTTAACATTTATTTTCACAAAATTTTGGGTTACAAATTTTCTCCCCTTTTATCCCCTCCCCCCCCAAACCCAAGCATTCTAATTGCCCCTGTGACCAATCTGCTCTCTCTTCTATCCTCCCTCTCTGCCCTTGTCTCTGTCTTCTCTTTTGTCCTGTAGGGCCAGATAGCTTTCTTGACCCCTTAACCTGTATTTCTTATTTCCTAGTGGTAAGAACATTACAGTTGATCCTAACACTTTGAGTTCCAACTTCTTTAGCTCCCTCCCTTGACACCCCTTCCCTTTGGAAGACAAGGAATTCAATATAGGCCAAATCTGTGTAGTTTTGCAAATGATTTCCATACTAGTTGTGTTGTATAGGACTAACTATATTTCCCTCCATCCTATCCTGTCCCCCATTACTTCTATTCTCTTATGATCCTTTCCCTCCCCATGAGTGTCGACCTCGGATTGCATTCTCCTCCCCATGCCCTCCCCTCTATCCTCCCCCCCCATCCTGCTTGTGCCCTTGTCCCCCACTCTCCTGTATTGTGAGATAGGTTTTCCTATCAAAATGAGTGTGCATTTTGTTCTTTCCTTTAGTGGAATGTGATGAGAGTAGACCTCATGTTTTTCTCTCGCCTCCCCTCTTTATCCCTCCACTAATAAGTCTTTTGCTTGCCTCTTTTATGAGAGATAATGGCCCCATTCAATTTCTCCCTTTCTCCTCCCAATATTTCTCTCTCACTGCTTGATTTCATTTTTTTTTTTTTAAGATATGATCCCATCCTCTTCAATTCACTCTGTGCACTCTGTCTCTATGTATGTGTGCGTGTGTGCATGTGTGTGTGTGTACTCCCACCCAGTACCCAGATACTGAAATGTTTCAAGAGTTACAAATATTGTCTTTCCATGTAGGAATGTAAACAGTTCAACTTTAGTAAGTCCCTTATGACTTCTCTTTGCTGTTCACCTTTTCATGGTTCTCTTCATTCTTGTGTTTGAAAGTCAAATTTTCTTTTCAGCTCTGGTCTTTTCATCAAGAATGCTTGAAAGTCCTCTATTTCATTGAAAGACCAATTTTTCCCCTGAAGTATTATACTCAGTTTTGCTGGGTAGGTGATTCTTGGTTTTAGTCCTAGTTCCTTTGACTTCTGGAATATCCTATTCCATGCCCTTCGATCCCTTAATGTAGAGGGTGCTAGATCTTGTGTTATCCTGATTGTATTTCCACAATACTTGAATTGTTTCTTTCTAGCTGCTTGCAATATTTTCTCTTTCACCTGGGAATTCTGGAATTTGGCCACAATGTTCCTAGGAGTTTCTCTTTTTGGATCTCTTTCATGCGGTGTTCTGTGGATTCCTTGAATATTTATTTTGCCCTCTGGTTCTAGAATCTCAGGGCAGTTTTCCTTGATAATTTCATGGAAGATGATGTCTAGGCTCTTCTTTTGATCATGGTTTTCAGATAGTCCCAGAATTTTTACATTGTCTCTCCTGAATCTATTTTCCAGGTCAGTTGTTTTTCCAATAAGATATTTCACATTATCTTCCATTTTTCCAATCTTCTCGCTATGTTCTGTGATATCTGTCTTTCTCACAAAGTCCTTAGCGTCCATCTGTGCCATTCTAGTTTTGAAAGAACTATTTTCTTCAGTGAGCTTTTGAATCTCCTTTTCCATTTGGCTAATTCTGCTTTTGAAAGCATTCTTCTCCTCATTGGCTTTTTGAACCTCTTTTGCCAATTGAGTTAGGCTAGTTTTCAAGGTGTTAATTTCTTCAACATTTTTTTGGTTCTCCTTTAGCAGGGAGCTGATCTGCTTTTCATGCTTCTCTTTCATCCCTCTCATTTCTCTTCCCAGTTTTTCCTCCACCTCTCTAACTTGATTTTCAAAATTCTTTTTGAGGTCTTCCATGGCCTGAGCCCATTGGGTGGGCTGGGACACAGAAGCCTTGATTTCTGTGTCTTTGCCTGATGGTAAGCATTGTTCTTCCTCATCAGAAAGGAAGGGAGGAAATGTCTGTTCTCCAAGAAAGTAGCCATCAATAGTTTTATTTCTTTTCCCTTTTCTGGGCATACTCCCCAGCCAGTGACTTGACTTCTGAATATTCTCCTCACACCCACCTCGCCTCCTGGTCCTCCCAGCCAGCGTTTGGGGACTGGGATTCAAATGCTGCTTCCCACCTTAGGGCTTTTGGTGGGGGCAGGGCTGCTATTCAGTGTGACAATTAAGATCAGGTCAGGGACAGGGCCACCTTTCAGGCTCAGTTCCCTCAGGGGGTTTATGCACAGACCTTCCACAATGGATCCAGGCTCCCACCCGCTTGGCGAGCCCCTGTCTGCAGCTGCCTCTCAGCTTCTATCTCTCGGGGGGGCCCGAGCCATGGGGGCACCCCACTCCCCTCTCGATCCACCAAAGGGGCTCTCTCACCGACCCCCGTCACCTGTGGGTGGAGGGGCTTGTGCCGCTGCTGGAGATCCCGTCCCTGAAGCCTACTCGGATCTGTTCCTCTCGGTGCCGCCGCCGCTGCAGGGCTGCCCTCGGCTTCCAGTCCCGGCGCCCAGTCCGCAGCGCGAAGGACCCCCCGCGAGAGGTTTGCAGGTCTCTCTGGAACAGAAATCTCCCTCGCTCCAATATTTCGTGGCCTCTGGGTGCAGAATTCACCGTGAGTTGGTCCCCTCTAGCTGTTCTGTGGGTTGTGGGTTCGGAGCTATGTGTCTGTGCATCTTTCTACTCCGCCATCTTGGCTCCGCCCCCCCAATCCAATAATTTTTAAATTACCTCTCTAGGATCTATTTTCCAAGTCAGTTGTTTTTCCAATGAAATATTTCACATTGTCTTGTATTTTTTTCCTTCTTTCAGCTGTTTTATAATTTCTTGATTTCTCATAAAGTCATTAGTTTCCATATGCTTCATTCTAAATTTGAAGGAATTATTTTCTTTAGAGAGCTTTTGGATCTCCTTTTCCATTTGACCAGTTGTACTTTTTAAGGCATTCTTCTTCTTAATTGCTTTTTGGACTTCTTTTGCCTTTTTAGGTTAGTCTATTTTTAAGGTGTTATTTTCTTCAGTATTTTTTAGGTTCTTCTTTAGCAAGCTGTTGACTTGATTTTCAGGATTTTCTTGCATCACTCTCATTTCTCTTCCCAATTTTTCCTCTACTTCTCTTACTTGATTTTCAAAATTCTTTTTGAGCTCTTCCATGGCATGAGACCAATCATATTACTCTTGGAAGCTTTTGATGTAGGAGCTTTGAATTTGCTTTGAATCTGGTAGTATGTCCTGATCTTTCTTGTCACCAGAGTAAGATTCTATAGTCTGAGCTCTTTTGTGATGTTTACTCATCTTCCCAGTCAAACACTTGACTTTCTCTTTGTCAAGGTAGTATTCTGCTTTTCATAGGTTCGAGGAGGGAGTAGGGGTGAATGTATTGTCCCAGGCTTCAGGAATTTCGTATCAGCCACTGGATCCCTCACCATCTGTGGGCCCAGAGCTCTGGAAGCAGCCTCTGCCACTGCTGCATCTGCTGCTGTTGCCGATTGCCAGTGCTGTTGCTGTTTCCAGCCTGCCACAGTCACCACTCCCACTGACCTGGGGCTGGGACCAGACCTGGACAGACCACACCTGGACAGATCTGAGTTCCTCTGTCTCCTAGGTCCCAAGATTTCCCACTGACATTTTGGGAATTTGTGGGTTGAGAAGACTGGAAACTGTCACCACTGCCAATGATTCAGTCCCCTGATGCCTGCTGTGGCCTGTTTGTGCCAGGCATGCCAGCCTACATTGTGCTCCCTGCCTGGTGAGATATATCCTTCCTGTTGACTTTCTAAGTTGTTTTGTGCTGGGGATTTGTTTCACTCTGTCATTTTTGTGGGTTCTTTAGCTCTAAAATTTATTTACAGTCATTTTTTTAAAGGTATTTGGAGGGCTTTGGGGGAAAGCTTAGGGAAATCCCTGCTTTTACTCTGCCCTCTTGTCTCCACCCCCCACATTATTTGAGTCTTAAAGGAAATAAAAGATTTGAAGAGCTGGAATAGAGGAGGGAAAACATATGCCAATTTGGGGAACAGTCAGTATAAACACAGGGAGTAGGGATCTGGTGTGTTATGGGTGAGGAGCAATAGGTATAATAATATATACCTGATTCATGAAATCTGTGGAAGAGAGAAGCCTGTAAGAAGATGGGGACGACATGAAGAAGTCACATTGTGAAGGATTTTAAATGCCAAAACCTTTATGTTAGATTGTAAAAATAGTAGAAAGCCTCTGGAGGATTTTGAGAGTGGGGGTAACATGTTCAGAAAAGGTTGTGAGGATCAAATGAAATGGATGTGAAAGTGCTTTGAAAATACTGCCAACACTTTATTAATGAAAGAAAGACATAAAGAAATCTATATGCACCCATTGAACGTTAGAACTGACAGGATCATAGGGTCACAGATTTAGAATATGAAGAAATTGTCAATGTCATCTAATCAAATCTCCTTATTTTACAAATGAGTAAGGCAGCAAAGTAGATAGACCAGTAGGTCTGGAGTCAGGAAAAACTGAGGTCAAATCCAGCCCAAGATACTTAATAGCTTTGTCATCCTGGGTAAGTTACTTAACTTGACTCAATTTCCTCAACAGTAAAATGTGGATAATAATAGCACCAACCTCTGAGGATTGTTATGAGGATCAAATATTTGTAAAGCACTTAGGAGAGTGCCTGGTAGACAGCAGGAGCTATATAAGATGTTAATTGTTGTAGATGTTACACAGTGGTTACACAGGCAGAGAATGGTAGAGAAGAATTTCATCGCACATCCAACACTCTTTTAGTTACACCACAAACCTTAAAGACCAGGGTGGGGAGCCTTTGGCCTTCAGGCCACACGTGGCCTGCTAGGTCCTTAAATGCAGTCTTTTGACTGAATCCACATGTTACAGAATGAAATAGCAATATGAATTATCGAAAGAAGATTTCTATAGGAATGCTGCATTTCTGTGTGATATCATCTCAAATTAAAATGACTTGAATATTTCTTTGTAAGGTAAAACTAGGTATATATATATGATGTGTGGCAAAAAAAATCTAAGCATTTTGAAAAAAGCTATTTATTTTCAAAACACTTATGCAAAAGGAAATTTTGGATGAATATTTTCCCTAGTTAGCAAAGGTCACTGATGAGCAGTATGATATATGCAAATAATTTAAAGAATATTCAGCTGTTATAGACCTATTAAAGAATACAATGAAAACTTCACTGACTTTGAGAATTGTGGAATCATATTCAAATTAGCATTTCACCCTCATCTAGTTGATATCACCAAACCACCTAAAGAACTACAGATGGAGTTGATTGAGCTCTGAGTAGATGGCATTTTAAGGTTACACCATGCCCCCCAAATGCTTTCTTGCTCTTCAGCTGCTTACTGCTGCAAATTTACATTCTCCTACCAAACTCAAATCAAGATGCCTTTAAGGATAAAAATAACTGATACCCATCTAGAGGATCAACTGAAACTGCATTTCTCCATGCTGCACCAAATACTCAAATGCTTTACAACAAAAAGCAGATTCAATAGTCATTAAAAGGTTAGTTAAGTTAAAAATTAACTAGCAGTTTTCATTTTTTGAAATTATTAAGTGCATGCTACTTAGATTTTTCACAAAATGATGTACATTTTAAGTATATCTAATTAAAGTTTTTTGAATGTGACCTTCCAACATGAAAAGGTTCCCTAATCCTGACTTGGACCAAATCCTTAATTTTATACATGAAACTGAAACACAGAGAGACTAACTCACTTATTCCCATGGTCAAACAACTAGGCAGTAAGATCACTGAGTTTCTTTTGATGAACAGTTTAGCATTCTGTCTGTTAAATGGTGTTACTCAAATGATGGCATTTTCTCATGTGTTTTATAAGAATATTATTTAATTAAAATTATTGAATTTCCAATAATTAAGAATGTCTTTTACTATTGACCAGTCTTCTTAAGGCATCTTTAATTTCCTTATTCCTCAGACTGTAAATCATGGGGTTCAACATTGGGATCACCACAATGTAGAAGATGGACACCACTTTGTTCTGATCTGTGGAATAACTAGATGAAGGCATCACATAAATGAATATAATGGTCCCATAGAAAAGAGTAACTGCAGTGAGATGGGAAGTACAGGTGGAGAAGGCTTTGTGTCTTCCTTCTGTTGAGTTCATGTTGAGAATGGTGAAGAAGATGTACAGATAGGAGATGGCAATGGTTACAAGAGCAATTGCTATTATTATTGCTGAGTAGATAGCAGGAAGTATTTCTGCTGTTAAGACATGATAACAGGAAAGCTTAACCAATGGAGAAAAGTCACAGAAAAAGTGATTGATTACATTAGGGCCACAGAAGAATAAATTCAGTAAACAGCCAGTATAAGTTACCCCATTCAAACAGCCACCTATATAGGCAGTCACTATTAACAGAGAACAGACCTGGTCAGACATTTTAACAGAGTAAAGCAGTGGGTTACAAATAGCCATGTAGCGGTCATAGGCCATGAATGTAAGTAAGAAGGACTCTGTGGCCCCAAAGGTGACCAGGGAACATAATTGGGTAACACAGCCAGGATAAGTGATGATGTTTTTCTCCACCATGAAATTCACTAGCAAGTTAGGTGTAACTGATGTGGAATATCCAACGTCAACAAAAGCCAAATGACTGAGAAAGAGGTACATGGGAGTATGAAGCTGTGGACTCAGCCTAATTAGAATAATTGTACAGAAATTTCCCATTACAGTGAATAAATATATCCCCATAAATAACACAAAGAGAATGATGCAAAGAATGTGATCATCTGTTAATCCCAGAATAAGAAAGTTGGTCACTGCAGTGTAGTTTCCTGATGGCTTGAACTCCATGTTTGATTCCTGCTATGACAAAAATGAAGATTGAAATTCAATAATGATTGGAGCAATTTAATGTTGTGACATTTCCTTTCTTGGTACTGTTGGTCTCAATCAAGAATATACTGATATGGGGCTACTAGGAATTTGCGTGTGTTTGTCCTTCATTGCCAAAGAAGACCATGCCATCAGAGAAATGATGACATGACTTGCATTTGACTTTGTTTTGAGTGAGGGAGGGCGTGCAGGTCACCAGCCTCACTTCTCCTCCAAAGCCACTTGAATCCAGTGACCTGATATTCTTCAGGATGACTGGAGATGACCCAGGATGAGGTAATTGGGGTCAAGTGACTAGCTCAAGGTCACCCAGCTAGTGAGTGTCAAGTGTCTGAGGTGAGATTTGAACTCAGTTCCTCCTGACTCCTGCACTGTGCTCTATCCACTGCACCACCTACCTGCCCTACTAGGAATTTGAATTTATACACACACACTCAAAAATACTCTTCATTATTTTCAGCAATTATTTTCTAGAGACCATTTGGAAAATCTATGGCAGATCACAGTGCCCTTGGGCACTGATGATTGTGTGATTTGGGTGATCTAAATTGTCCTCTGATTTCATAGACTGATAAAACTGGAGGGTAAGCAAGTTCAATAATGGTCTCTATCTCCAAATTAAATAATAACTTAAAATGAAAGTATCAGTGAACAAAGAACAATAATTCCTTGGCAACTCTCTAAATATCAATAGTGAGTTTATATTTAATAATATACTTATTTAACAAATATTTAGGGTATCTACAATGAGCAGAACCCTATGCTAGGCAATGTTGGGGATACAATGAACAGGAAGCTAGTTTTTGTGTTTAACATGTACAGATAACATTACAAGGTGGATAGATAGATTCTGAGATAGGCTTTCCTCATCTATAAAATTGGGAAAGCACTTTGTTGTTGTGAAGCTCAAGTGAGACAACCTGTGTAAGATATTTTGAAACTTTAAAGTTCTATTTATGTCAGTGTCAGTTATTTTTCTGACAAGTAGAAGAAACTATATACATATACTGCAGTAACAGATCTAGATAAACCAACTCACTTTTGCACATACCAACACATCAAACTATGTGAAAGGTCATCTTTTTCATTATGGCTATTTACCCATGAAATGTGATTGTATTCCCCTTACCCCAAATATAATTTGTCAAAATGGTTCTTTAGCGTAACTAAGGCCATGCTGTTCTTCCAATCCTGCCCTCAGTCTGATCCTGACAAAACACTTATTTGACTGAATTTAACCTTTAAAAAGTCTAGTATGATAATATAGATCCCACTGGAGGCTCTGGTTGGGATTAGGATTAGAAGAAAGAAATTACCTTACTCCAAGGATCAGTCAAGGGAAGGAACTAATTGTAGGTTTACCATTCTTCTGCCTTTCAAGGGGTTTGACTGTATTCTCTCAACCCAAAATATAAACATGAAATGATGTGATTGGGTTATACTCCTTTCTACAGGGCTATTACTCCCAATGTGCTTTTACATTGCCTTTATCTTTTCTTCCTACCTTCCATGCTTTCAGAAAGGAAGAGGCAGGCACCATTTTCTAAAAGAAAGTGTGACTTGTCCAAAGTAAAATGAAAGGAACGTTACCTTTTGACCAGTTTGAATAACATAGTTAGGTCTACAGCTTTGTGATATGGACTATGGAATCATACAACTAGAATAAGTGTTCTTATTGTGAAGTCTACCAAACCTCAAGGAACCCATGGACAGATTTCAAGGGGTTCATAAACTTGGAGGGAAAAATAATTGTATATTTATTTTCATTAACCTCTACCTGAAATTTAACATTTCTTTCAATTATGATGAATATAAGCAACAGGTCATTATTCTGAGAAGGGATCCTTATATTTCCTAAGATGCAAAAGAAGTCCTTGCCACAAAAAAGGCAAAGAATTCCAGAACCAGAGAAGGCTTGTTTTAATGAATGGGTTTTTAAACACAACAGGTCTTTGATTTATATGCATGTGAATTGTTTCTGTTACAATCTTGATGCGGGTCTGACTCTGCCATTCCACACACCTTGCACTTGGCTTCCTTTTCTGGCCAGTTTTCCTGTCCATTCATTTAGAGCTATAGGGACTTCTGAGGTCATCTAGCTCAGATACCTCGTGTAACAAATGAGAAGAACAAGACTCAGGAAAGGAAAGTGATTCGTGTGTGGTAGAATGGTAGAGCTTGGAATTGGAACCAACTAGTTAGATTCTAAACCCGACCATCTTTTCACTTCACAACATTCTTGGAAAGACAAGCTAATACCAATATATCACCCAGAGAAAATCAATTTTAAAATATCCTGCAAAGTAAATGCTATATCTCCTCAAATCAAATATAATTCCTAACCAGCTAATATTCAGGAATAAGTGTACCCATCATATAGGAACTGAGTTTTATGGTGATCAGGTTCTTCATATACACTTTCTCCTTTCGACCACACAACAACCCTGTGAGGTAGGTAGGGCAAATATTATTTTCCCTACATCATAGATGAGGAAATAGAAACTCAAAGAGGTTTAGTGATTCATACAAACTCAGTCAGCAAAGTTAGGGCTTGAAATCATGTCCCTTTGTTCTTTCTATAACGGAAAGTTTACTTCAATTGCTCAATTTAAAAAAAATCAGTTCCTGCTGTGTGTGAGATACTAGGATGGGTACTGGTAAATTAGAGGGAAAAGGGAAAACAGCACCTGTCTTCAAAAGGCTTACATTCTGAGGGAGAGAGGCATTTCAACATTTACACAGATCTTTAAATGTCAAATAACTTGTTAAGAGAGAGAATACTTACACCTATGGAAAGTGGGAAATACTTTCTGTAGGGAGTTGAACCTGGCTGTGTCTTGATGGTAGCTAAGGGTTCTTAGAGGCAGAGATAAGGAAGGAATGTATGAGAAAGAATTGCATACAAAGGGAACAGCTTTCATAAAGCCATCAAACTGGAAGGTAGAATCCTGTGTGCTCATATAAAATGAATTCTATTAAAGCCTTTCTATGTCACTCCTCCCTTCTATTAGCACATGCAATCAAGAATTAGGAGAGTCTAAACACAGCTGAGGGGAAAAAGAGCATCGCTACACAAAACCTACCTTTTGGAATGAGAAGTCATTCAAGGAAATACAGTTAGTGGCATACTTTATTTATGCTGGATTTTCAGGTATTTAGGGACTTGATTCCCACAAGTTCCTCAGAGCACTTTCTTGGAAATACCCATTAGGTCATTAAAAATGACATGTATGCAGTGTAATATCATATTTAAGTTTCTGCAATTTCCTAAGAGATTAATTTATTCTGTTTATTTCAGCATAAGAAAAACAAAGCTCTCCCCTGCCCTTTGCTACTCAACTTAGAGATCTATATCTCTTTATCATGACTGCACTGACAAAAGCAAAATGGAGACTGCAGAAATTATCTAGAATAGTAGAATGCAATCTTGAAGGTTCATTTTAACTTGAATTATCCAGTTCCACTAAATGTATTAATAAATTTCATTGGAATCTGCCAGTTCACTTTGCCATCCACTCCATGGCAAATATTTTTAAAACACTGATGTTCTCAATCAACGTAAATCTTTATCTCTAGGCACCTTGTAGATTTATAGCAGCAGAGTGACATTATTTATAGGTAAACAAAATGAAAATTCTTCTGAGAGGGGGATGAATGATGGATTAGCAGCAGGAGTGAATGAAAGGAAGAAGTCCTTGCAGTAGGCTATGGCAATAGCCCTGACAGGAGGTAATTAAGACTTTAACTAGGATGGTGGCAATAGACATAAGGCAGCAATGGGGAAAATGGAATGGAGGGAATTGCTGAAGGGCTATTGGAGAGGTAGAATGGATAGAATTGAACAGCTGAATAGATTTTAGAGAGGAAGAAGAGGGTAGAGGAAGGGATCTTAAGATTTTGAACAGTGGACATCTAGGCATTGGTTTTGCCAATAACAGAAATAAATGAGTGGGAAAAAAATGTCTTTGGAGCAAAAAGGATAGACTTGGTTTTATATAAGTTTGAGGTCTCAAGCTGTAACTATCACAAAGATTGTTCTGAGTTCCAATGAGAGGTCAACTTTGATTTGATTTTGTTTAGTCCTTTTTCAATTGTTTCTTACTCTTCATGACCCATTTTGTTTTGTTTTTGGCAAAGATACTGAAGTAGTTTGTGTTTTCCTTCTCTAGTTCATTTTATAGATGAGAAAACTGAGGCAAATAAGGTTAAAATGACTTACCCAGGGTTACACAGGTAATAAGTGCCTGAGGCTAGATTGTAACTTAGGAAAATGAGTCTTCATGATGACAGGTCCAGTGCTCTCTCTCTCTATCTATCTATGTTGAGAGAGAGAGAGAGAGAGAGAGAGAGAGAGAGAGAGAGAGAGAGAGAGAGAGAGAGAGAGAGAGAGAGCACTAATAGCTATAAATAGAAAATGCCTTCTGCTGAGGTTGTCACCTCATTTGAATCCTGAAAGTAGCTAAGGATTTCAAAATACATGATGAAAAATTAACTTTTCTGTCTTTGCCCCTTTTTGGGAGAACTGAGTGCATGTATAAGTAGATTTAAAAATTGAGGGAATTGGAACAGATTTTTAAAAAAATGTTGAATTTTGAAAGAGGCTAGGGATTCTAAGAAGTGGAAAAAAGAAGAGAGGACATTCCAGGCATGGGGCCTGCCAGTGCATAGGCTTAGAGATGGGAGATGGAATGTCATTTTTTTAGAATAAAAGTAGTCAAGTTTGTCTCAATTAAAGAGTGAGTGAAATAGAATAGCATGTATAAGTCTTAAAAGGGAAGCTAGAACCAGATTGTAAAGGGCTTTAAATGTTAGAGAAATGTATTAGAGAAATGCGGTTAGTTGGTCCAGTGGACAGAATATTGGACTTGGAGGCAAAACCAATGACTAGGAAGACTTGAGTTCAAATCCTGCCCCAAACACTTATTCTTTGTGTGACCCTGGACAAGTCACTTAATCTTTCCCAACTTCATTTTCCTCACCTGTAAAGTGAGGATAATAATAGCACCCATTAATAGCACAGGGCTGTTGTGAGGATCAAAAGAGATAATATATCTAATGTGCTTTGTAAGTCTTAAGATGCTACATAAATGCTAGTTATCATTATTATTTGATCCTAGAGGTGAAAAGGGGCCCCTGCAGCCCCTTTTGAATTTGAATGAATGAAAAAGCACTTAAGTACTGTAAAAGTACTTACTAAGACATGCATTTATTAATATATGTCAGGTCCAATGGTAAGTACTAGGGATATAAACAGAATAGAAAAAACAGTTCCTGTCCTCAAGGAGCATATTTTTTTTCTTTTTTTAAATACAAGTATATACATACATGCACATATATGTATGTATGTATGTATAGTTTATTTATTTTTCAGTTCTTAACATTCACTTCCACAAGAATTTGAATTCAAAATTTTCCCCCCATCTCTCCCCACCCCCACCCCAGGACAGCATGCACTACATCCACCCTTTTCTCCAGTCTGTCCTCTTTTCTATTACCCACCCTTCTTCCATCCCCCTTCCCCTCTATTTTCCTGTAGGGCAAAAAAGATTTCTATATTCTGTTGCCTGTATAGCTTAATTTCCAGTTGCATGCTAAGACAATTTTTAACATTCATTCTTAAAGCTTTGAGTTCCATATTCTCTCCCTCCTTTCCCACTCATCCTCATTGAGAAAACAAGCAATTCAATATAGGTCATACATGTGAAACAATGCAAAGCACTTCCATAATATTTATGTTGCAAAAGATTAACCACATTTCCCTCTGTCCTATCCTGCCCTTCATTTATTCCATTCTCTCCTTTGACCTGTCCTCCCACAATAGTGTTTGCTTCTGATTATGCCTTTCCCCTATTTGCTGTCCCTTCTATTATCTTCCCTCTGTGATCTCCTCCCCACTTGCCTTCCTGCAGGGTAGAAGAGATTTCCACATCCAACTGAATGTGTGTTATTCCCTCCCTAGTTCAAATTCCATGAGAGTAAGGGTCAATTGTTTCCTTTCATGTCCTCCCTCTTCCCCTCCATTGTAAAAGCTCTTTCTCCTCTCTTGCATGTGAGATGATTTGCTACATTCTACCTCTTCCTTTCTATTACTCCTAGTACATTCCATTTAAAAGTAAGTTTTATTTTTTTTTTTTGGTATTGTCCTTTCATATTCAGCTCACCATGTGCCCTCTGTCTGTCTGTCTGTCTGTCTGTCTCTCTCTATACACACACACACACACACATACATATATATACATACACACATACACAGATGTACATATACATACCTACACATATATAATATACACATACATACATACGCATCTACATATATATCTACATATATATATATATATATATGTATATATATATTCCCTCTAATTACCCTAATACTAAAAAAGGTCTCATGAGTTACAAATAGCATCTTTCCATGTAGGAATGTAAACAGTTCAAATTTCATGAGTTCCTTAAGACTTCTCCTTCCTGTTCACTTTTTCATGTTTCTCTTGATTCTTGTATTAGAAAATCAAATTTTCTATTCAGCTATGGTCTTTACAGCAAAGAATGCTTGGAAGTCCTCTATTTCTTTGAAATTCCACCTTTCCCCCTGAAATATTATACTCAGTTTTTCTGGATAGGTGATTCTTGATTTTAATCCTATCTCCTTTGCCCTCTGGAATATCCTATTCCAAGCCCTTCGATCCCCTTAGTGTAGAAGCCGCTAAATCCTGTGTTATCCTGATTGTATTTCCACAGTACTAGAATTGTTGCTTTCTAGCTGCTTGCAATATTTTCTCCTTGACCTGGGAGCTCTGCAATTTGACTACAATAGTCCTAGGAGTTTACCTTTTGAGGTCACTTTCAGGAGGTGATCAGTGGATTCTTTCAATATTTATTTTGCCCTCTGGTTCTAGAATATCAGGGCAGTTTTCCTTGATAATTTCATGAAAGATGGTATCTAGGCTCTTTTTTTGATCATGACTTTCAGGTAGTCCCATAATTTTTAAATTGTCTCTCCTGGATCTATTTTCCAGGTCAGTTATTTTTCCAATGAGATGTTTCACATTGTCTTCTATTTTTTCAAACTTTTGGTTTTGTTTTCTCACTTCTTGGTTTATCTCATAGTCATTAGCTTCCCTGAACTCGATTCTCTCTTTCAAAGAACCATTTTGTTCGATGAGCTTTTGAAGCTTTTCCATTTGGCTAATTCTGCTTTTTAAAGCCTCCTCCTCATTGGCTTTTTGGATCTCTTTTTCCAATTGAGTTAGCCTCTTTTTAAAGGTATTATTTTCTTCAGCATTTTTTTTTTGGTTTTCTTTAGCAGGCTTCTGACACACTTTTCAAGCTCTTCTATGGCCTGAGCCATTTCATATTCACTTTGAAGGAACTGGAGGCAGAGACCTTGACTTCCTCTAACAGTATATCTTGTTCTTCCTTATCTGAAAGGATGGAAGGAGACACCTGTTCACTAAGAAAGTAACCTCCTATGGTCTTATTTTTTCCCCTTTTTTTGGCATTTTCCCAGCCAGTTACTTGACTTCTGAATCCTTTGTCAAGAGGAGGGTCCCAGTGCTTCTCCTCTTTCCAGTACCATCCTCAAGGCTGAGATTCAGATCTGCTGCTTTGAGTGAGGGTGGGTCCACCACTGAGGGCTGAGGTTCAGATCAGCTGCTCAATTCTGCCAGTGGCTTTAAGCTGAGCTGCCTGGACAATGGACCCAGGCTGCTTCGTTGGTCACCATAGCCACCCGCTTGCCACTGCTACTGCTGCCACGGCCTGGAGCTAGTGCTGGGATAACCCCATTCCCCTCTTGCCCAGCTGGGAAAGCCCTCCCACACTGACCTTTAGAGTTTTCTCTGTTGCTTGTGGGTTGAGGGATCTGGGACTGTCCCTGCTGGGAATTCTGCCCCAGAGGTCTGTTCAGGTCCTGTTCCTTCTGGTGCACACAACCAGGGTTGGGCTCTGCTCTACTCAGGGTCCCATGTGATAGACCTTTCCTGTCGGCCTTCCAGGCTACCTTTGGCTGGAAACCTCTTTCACTCTGTTGTTCTGTGGATTCTGCTGCTCTAGAATTTGTTGAGAGCCATTTTTTACAGGTGTTTTGAGGGCTGTAGGGGAAGTGCTAGAGTAAATGTGTCTTTCCACTCTGCCATCTTGGCTCTGCCCCCCTCCATTCTAATTTTTAAAGAACCTTTTTCTTCCATGAACTTTTGAACCTTCTTTTCCATTTGGCTAATTCTGCTTTTTAAAGCTTTCTTTTCCTCATTGATGTTTTTGGACCTTTTTTGCCATTTGGGTTAGTCTATTTTTAAAGGTGTTATTTTCTTCAGCATTTTTTTGAGGTCTCCTTTAGCAAGCTGTTGACTTGCTTTCCATGATTTTCTTGCATTGCTCTCATTTCTCTTCCCAATTTTTCCTCCAGCTCTCTTACTTGATTTTCAAATTCCTTTTTGAGCTTTTCCATGGCCTGAGACCATTACATATTTTTTTTGAGGTTTTGGGTGTAGAAGCCTTGACTTTTATGTCTTCCTCTAATGATATGCTTTGTTCTTCCTCATCCAAAAGGATGGAAGAAAATACCTTTTCACCAAGAAAGTAACCTTCTATAGTCTTATTTTTCCTCCTTTTTTGGTCATTTTCTCAGCCAGTTACTTGACTTTTGAGTCCTTTGTCAAGTGGAGGGTATATTCTAGGGACTTGTACATTCTCAGTTCCTCCAAGGTGGTACAGTCAAGGGAGAGGAGTTTATTCCTCTCCTGGCCTGTGCTCTGGTCTGAGAGCAACCACAGGCTTTTCTGCCCAGGATCTGTGAGTAGGATTCCCTCTCCACAGTCACCACCAGCTCCACCATGCCAGTGCTTCTTCTCACAGCAGGACTGCCATTCAGGACTGAGGGACTGATTCCCCCAGAGTCTTTAGGAAGAGGGTTCCAAAGATGGATACTGCTGCTACAGTGGCTGCAGGACCAGGATTAGGGCAGGACCCTGCTCCCTTCTCCCTCAGGTGAAAGAGCTTTCTCATTGACCTTTGAAGCTGTCTTTGGTGTTTTGAGGTTGAGGAATCTGGGAACTGCAGCTTTTATCTATGGTTCTGCATCCTGATGCTTACTCCATTCCTGTCTGTGTTGTGCTGTGTGCCAAGGCTGGAATGCGCTCTGCTCTGAGCCAGGTGTGATAGAACTTTCCTGTTGGCCTTCCAGGCTGTCTTGGGCTGGAAATCTCTTTCACTCTGTAGTTTTGTGGCTTCTCCTCCTCTAGAATTTGTTTAGAGTCATTTTCACAAGTATTTTATGGGCTATCAAGGGAGAGCTACAGCAGTTCCATCTTTTTATTCCACCATTTTTGCTCCACCCCTCAAGGAGCATATTTTCTAAAAAGGGAGACAGTACTATAGAGGAATCATAAGTAGGGGAATGTGTTTTCATTTGGACAATCATGGGATGGAGAGTATTGGCATAAGGGTATAAATTAACAAACCCTTACCAGTAGCAATAGTAGGATTAATTTGTTTATGGTTTTAGAACTAAAAGGTGGAGAAAAGAGTATTCATACAGTAGCTGGCAAGAAGATGGCAGAAATGTTGAGTATGTTAAGTGAAGCTTGAAGTATGTTAAGTGAGTCAAGGTCATGTGATGCTTGAAGCATTCACCAGTCAGAATAGTGTAGGTCCAGGATTTGAGATCTAAATGAAAGGATTAAGTCTACCAAGACTTAGTCTTTGGTCTCTTTGAGACAATGAGTGACATGGTAAGATCTGTCTGTACTTGAGGAATATCATTGCATGAGGTACTGATTGCAGAGGAAAGACCAGAAACAGTGGGAACAAGCTATTGCATTAACTCAAGAGAAGTCTGTTGAAGTCCTGAACTAAGGAGATGTACTTGTTTGTGGATAAAAAGGTATTTATATAAAAATGTTTTGAAGGTAGAATAAGATTTCATAACAGATATTGTAAAGGAGAATGAAGAGTTGAGGGTGAGTCCTAGATTCCAAAACTGGGTAATTGAAAGGGTAGTAGTAGCAGCCTCCATAAAAACAGAATAGTTAGGAAGACAGATGAGTTTGATGAGGAAGATGAGATCAGTCATGGACATATTGAGTCCAAGTTCATCAACAAATAGTCTCTGTACTGAGGGGAGGTTTTCTTAATTCTCATTCTATTAGATCTCCTTGTAGCTTTTCTCATAATTTGAACTACTCCATTGTAATCTTACATAATCCCTCTCTCCTTCTTTTCCCCTTCTTCTTTCCCCAATTTCTTTCTCTGTCTCTCTGTGTCTCTCCCTGTCTTTCTGTATCTCTTTGTCTTTCTCTGTCTCTGTCTCTGCCCATCTCTTTGCCCTTTTGCTTCTGTGACATCTTATCATTCATTAAGCAGAGGTATTCCCCAAGGTTCTATCCTGGGTCCTCTTCCAGAGCTCTCAATATTTACTCTCTTGATGATCTCAGCTCCCATGGGTTCAATTATCATGTCCCATCTCCCAAATATATGTATATAGTCTCAACCTCTGCTGAACTTGTTTCACATTACCAGCTGCTTCCTAAATATCATCACCTAGATATCCCATAAACATCTCAAAATCAGCTATCCAAAATGGAACTTTTCCCTAAAGCCTAACCCTTACTTTAAGCTTTATTACATTCTTTTAAGGGATCATTAACAGTCACTTATGTTGACAGCCTTTGTGTCATCTTTGAATCTTCTCTTTCCCTCATTCTGTTTATCTAAATAGTTACTAGGTTTCAATCAGTCTGTCAATAAAAACTTGTTTAGCAACTCAGATGTGCCAGGCACAGTTCTAAGTACTGGGGATACAAATATGAAAGAGAAAGATTGTTCCTGGCCTCAAGAAGGTTACCATATAATAGGAGAAGATACCACAAAAATTAAAAGCTGAGGGTAGAGGGAGGGAGGAAAGGAAAAAGTATGTTGGAAAGGCATGTTGGAGAAATCCAAAGCAGCATAAGTCAGTGGGAAATAAAAAGATGGCTATCCTGGCCATCTTTTTTCTACTTTTACAATATCCCTCACATTGATCCCCTTCTCTGCACTCATAGAAACACTATACTAGTTCAAACTCTCATCACCTCTTGCCTGATCTGTTGCAATGGCTTCATAACTGGTATCCCTGCTTCTAATCTACCCTCTCTTCTGTAAATTAATTAACCAGAATTATGTTGTCTTTTAGGGTAGTCTTCATTTACAGGATTGTGGTCATTGTGATGACTCTTCATCTTGCTTCTCTTTTCTTCCTTCCGCTTCCATTAATAAAAGCTATCTCAGTCTGCATGTCCATTATTCATTGGAGTTCAATGATATTACATTTTATTCATACTCCTCAATGTTTCAGCCATTTGCCAACTGATGGACACATACTTTGTTTCCAGGTTTTTGCCATGACAAAAAAAAAATGCTACTATGAACATGGTAACCCTGCTTATGACATTCTGTCTCTACCTCTGCCTGAAATGTACCTCATCCTTATCCCTATCCTTTTAAATTCCTAGCTTATTTCAAAGTTCATATTAAGTAGCGCTTCTTTCCCAGAGTTTTTCCTGACATACACCCTTGGCTTATAGTGCCCTGCCCCAAATATCTTTTTACTTACTTTGCTCATATTTTGCATATGTATACATCATATTTCCTTCCATGATATTCTCCAGTAAAACACAAGCTCATCAAATCCAGCAACTTTTTCATTCTGAAACCCCATCACCTAATACAGTGCCTAGCATATTGTGGCTACTTAATACATGCTTATTGAATGAATGGATAGTCAATCAAGAGAATATCACAGACAATATACTTATTTCCACAAAATATCTCACAAAATATCACCCTTGTAGACTTGATGGACAGCTATGAGGATGTGATAGGTGACTTCAGACTCATTGAAGATCAGATCCAAAGTATCATTTAATTGAAATGAATGAATCAACATATACCTGGAAGGAATTCCCAGTGGAATGGCCTGAAATCTGTCTTTGGTCTTGTATTGGACAACATTTTTAATCATGACGTAGACAAAAGGAGAGATGACATCAACTTTGCAAGTGACACTGAGCCAGGAATGATAATTTATATGTTGGAGGATAGGATCACAATTCAAAAAGACTGGCATACTCAGCCAGAACTTGTAAGAAGAAATTTAGTAAAGATAATATACAGTCTTGATTGAGATGAAAGAATTAATTGCACAAGGACAAGATAGGATGGGTATGGCAACACTACAATACCTGTGGAAAAATATCTGGGGATTTAAGTGAAATACAAGCAAGAGTGTGAAATGATAGTCAAAAAATCTAACATGACTTTAGAAGAACGTATACATACATATGTATGTATGTACGTATAATCCTGTTTCCTAAATCTTCCACTTCTGTGTAATTTGATAGCCTGTTTCCTCATCACTTCCTAGGAATCATGTTCATTGTATTGAGCATAGTTCTTACTTTTCAAAAAAAAGCTTACTGTTTTTTTTATCTTATAAATTGTTCTCTTGGTTCTGCTCATTCATTCTTCATAAGTTTATAAAAGTCCTCAGAGTTATTTCTATTTATAATATAGAAGTTATGGTATAAGTTGTTTTGTTTCTGCTTACTTCATTCTGCATCAGTTCTTATAAGCCTTTCATTTCTTTAATGCACAATAACTCCATCACATTCAAATGCCAAAACTTATTTAGCCAGTCCTCACCTGATGAACATCCCTGTAGGTTCCATATTTTTGACATTGCCAAAAAGAGTAGCCATAAATATTTTTGTACATAAAGGATCTTTTTGTCTTTCTTTTTTCTCTTCTGGATAGAGATCAAGCAGTGGTATAGATGAGTCAGAAGGTATGGTATCTTTAGTAGCTTCTTGGAATAATTCCAAATTACTTTCTAGAATGGCTGTAACTATTCATAAAAACACATTCCTTATTCATTTATCTATTTCTTCTCCTTTTTTGTTAATAAAATAAAATAAATGCATATAAATCTTTACAAATGTAAAGTTTTCCTTATGGATTGCTTTGTCTATACTCCTCAAAATATGCAATGCTGTCCCATTGCTGTCATTATCTTGAATGAAGCCATCTATCACTTCTATGAAATATTCTAACTCAACAATTCTTTAAATTTAAGCTATTTAACCAGACGATGTTTAATATTTGTTTTCAGGGTAACTAGATAATGCAGTGGATAGAGCACTGACCTGTGATTTAGGAGAACATGATTCCAAATCCCACCTCAGACATTTTCTAGCTGTATGACCCTGGGTAAGTCATTTAAGCCTGATTACCTCAAAAAATTTAATTTTAGCAGCTCTTTAATTTTATTGTGTTGTGATCTGTAAAAGATTGGTATAATATTTCTGGTTTTTTGCATTTGTTTGTGGGTGTTTTTTTTTTTACTCCAAGATATGATCAATTTTTGGAAAGGTATCATGCACAGCTGAGAAATATATATATATATATATATATATATATATATATATATATATATATATATATATATATATATACATATATATATATATATATAAATCTTTTTATTTTATTTCTAGACAGTACAAGAGACACATAAATCTAATAGCAAAAGAATTTGATTAAAATATAAAACAATATAAAGAACAAAGAATAGAAGACCAAGAAAGAGATTCAAGTAGTAAAAACATTCTCTATACCTACACATTAGTGGATTCTATCTCACAAATGAATGGATGGTTGATAAAGCCATGACTCCTATGAAAAACTTGTAAGGATATGGGGACTTCCCATTCTCTCAATGAATCAGTAAATGTCTATTAAGCACTGACTATGTACTTGGTTTTGGTTGTTGTCCTTTGTTCTCAAAGAGGACCAAAGTGACATCCCTGTAATAACTCAGGTTTCAATATGTCCAACTGCGACTGATAAGACCAAACATCTTGCAAGGATATGGGGAAACTTCCCATTCTCTCAACAAATCAATAAATATCTATAAAGCACTGATTATGTACTAGGTTGGGAATGAAGGTACAAAGAATGAAACAATTCCTACTCTCAAGGAGCTGACACATTAACTAGGAGGCAACAAACATATGAAAATGTATACAGAAAAAGTATAAAGATAGTACACACATGAAAAAACATACAAGGTAGTTAGAAAGGGAGGACTATAGTAATTTAGGAAAGAAAAGGAGAACCAAGAAAGACTTCTTATGGAAGGTGTTGCTTGAGCTGTGATTTGAAGGAAGATAAGGATTATATGACTGAGAAGTGAGGAAGGAGTACATTCCAGGGATGGAGGTCATCCAGAACTCACCCATTTCTTTTCAGCATGCTGTAGATGGCTTGCACGATAATTTACTAATCAACAAGGGACCAGTCTGGGATGGTCTAAAGGATCTCATATTGTATTTAGGATGATTAAAATTTCTCCTGGACTCTTCCCTGTTGCTACTCACCCTGGCTCTCATATTTGCAATTTTGAACTGGGATATAGGAGACTCATTCCAAATTAGACTCTCATAACCTTTACTGGTTATATGCCATGGCAGTAGTCATTTTTTTCTGAGGGTATCTCCTCATATGTAAATTCAAGGAATTTGACTAGATGATCTATAAGATTATTTCCAGCTTTAAATATATGATCCTAAATCCAGATAGGAAGATATAAGAAAAACATACAAGTGATATAATAAAAATTAGATTATATGTTAGATGCACAAGAGAAATACAGATGGCCATGAGAAGAAATGTTGGCATGATCACTTGCAGTTTGGGGGACATGGGAAGGCTTCCTAGTGAAGGTAGCATTTAATGTTTAGGTAATGTATTAACAGACAGACATGGAAAGATAGAATAGGCAATTGAGGCATAAGAAAAAGAATAATAAGAGACTAATAAGACTTCCATAAGCTGATTTCATCCAACTTAAGCAAAAGCAGGGTCAACTGCTAGCCCCCAAGTGCAAGGGCCAAGATCATTAAGCAGAGTTTTCACCTCTTAGGGCACTCAAGGTGCAACATAAAAGATGACAATCACTAGCAGAGTGAGATTACTAACAATGCAAAGAAACTCACTGAAGGTATATATAGGTAGCCAAGAAAGTGTGAGTAAATCCCATCCCAAGAGACCTTCTCACTATAGCACTAGTGTGACTAAGACTTTTTGGAGGCTAATTAATCAGTAGCTAGAAGATTTCAATTTATGGGATACAAGAAGATGAGACAATTGTGCTTCATCAGCTAATGTATAGAATATGTAATATATAGTATAGCAATAGGAAATAAATATTAGAAATCCATGAATAAGTACATGTATAAGTCTTAAAAGGGAAACTAGAACCTGATGGTGAAGGGCTTTAAATGTTAGAGAAGTGTATATTTGGTACTGGACAAGAAAGATCAATTAGAGAAATAGAAAAGGTACATGGAATAAAGAATACAGAAACAACTTAAGACAGGAACCCAGTCTTTAAGAAAGAATTCTATTAAACATTTAAAGCACAGCCAATTCCAATATTATATAGACTGTTTGGGAACATTGGGGAAGGAGTACTCCCAAATTCTTTTTATGATCCAAATATGGTTTTGATACCTAAACCAGGAAGAGATGAAATAGAGAAAGAAAATAATAGACCAATTTCTCTAATGAATATAATTTTAAATTAAAAAAATTTTAAATAAGATTTTAGCAAAAAGAATACAGCAACTTATCATGAGAATAATGCATTATGATCAGGTAGCATTCATACCAGGAATGCAGAACTGGTTCAATATTAGGAAAACTATTAGCATTATCGATTATATCAACAACAAAACTAACAGAAACCATATGATTATCTCAATAGATGCAGAAAAAGCTTTTGACAAAATACAACACCCATTCCTATTAAAAACAGTGGAGAGCATAAGAAAGTACATGTAATCTGTCTCAGTTCCCTCAGTTTTTATACATGCACTCAGTTCTCTCAAAAAAGAGCAAAGACAGAAAAGTTTCTCTCATAAAAGTCTCATTTTTGGAACATATAGGGAACTGAGTCAAATTTACAAGAACAAGTTTCACTCTAAGCAAAAATAATAATGGTGACAAAATACTAATTTAAAATAAGGGAAATAAAATACAAAAGAAATAGAGAAAAAGAGAGAAAAATCAAACCTCAATATAAATAGACTAAACAATCCAACTGAACAAAAAAAGTGGCAGAGTGGATAAGAAAATTAAAGCCTCATATTTTCTATATGCAAGAGAAACTGGGGGAACAAAATGAAAGATGTTAATTAATTTAAAACCATTTAAAGCAAAGTTATAGGAGACCAGTTCTATTTCAAGATGAGAGTAGCTGTAGTTAAACGGAAAGAAGAATTAACGATACAATTGATTCATAATTTTTTTTCTGTAGAATCTATATTTGGCAATCATAGTCAAGAAATATCCTTACTTTTTTAGCTTATAGATTTTATTGAAATTTTCCTTGTGAATCACAAACATTTAACCAGATATAATACAAACAGGCACCAAATAAAAACAGTAGAAAAAGGATCAAATATAAAAAAGAAAAAAACTATTGTTTTAAAAACACTGCAAATCCAACTTGGATGCAAAATTTTATAACTCAGTTAATCAATACATTGAATGTTAGAGCTGGAAGTTTTAAAGGATCATGCATCCAGAGCTAGTAAGAGGACTTAGTGGTACAGTGAAATGACATTGGCTCCTGAGTCAGAAGACCTGAACTCACACTCTGACACTCACTATCTGTATGTCCCTGGGCAAGTTATTAAGCTTCCCTGATGCTCAGTTTCCTCATCTATGAAATGAGGAATATTGACTAGATGGATTCTATTAATCTTTCCATCTCTAAATATATGAGTATAAATTGTGTAGTCCAACATGGGAAGTTGGGGTTCCAAGAGGTTAAGTGAATAGGAGTACTGAACTCAGAGTTCATGATTCCAAACAGTGCTATTTTCATTACGCCACAGATATTAGAGATAACCTAGATTAACTCCTGAATTTTACAGGTGAGACAGAAGCACAGGGAGAGTAATTCATTTCTCCTAAAGTCAAAGGCCATAACTGGCACTAAAACCCAAATCTCTTTATACTTTCAGTCCAGTACTCTATTACATCATATTATATAAATAATCACATTTGCAGCACTCTAGATGGCCCCGGAGAAGGAGTGAGGCTGGTGACTTTGCACAACCCTCTCTCACTCAAAACGAAGTCAAGTGCAAGTCATGTAATCATTTCTCTGATGGCATGATCTTCTTCGGCAATGAAGGATGAACACAACAACTTGAATAATTGCGCTTCCTTGTAAGAATGTTATTTAATTGAAATTCTCAATAGTTCTAATAATTAAGAATGTCTTTTACTGTTGACCAGTCTTTTAAAGGCATCTTTAATCTCCTTGTTCCTCAGGCTATAGATCATGGGGTTCAACATTGGGATCACCACAATATAGAAAACAGATACCACTTTGTTCTGATCTGTAGAATAGCTGGATGTGGGCATTACATAAATAAAGAAAATGGTCCCATAGAAGAGAGTGACTGCAGTGAGGTGGGAAGTGCAGGTGGAGAAGGCTTTGTGTCTTCCTTCTGTTGAGTTCATACTAAGAATGGTGAAGAAGATATATAGATAGGAGATGACAATGGTAACAAGAGCTATAGATATTATTAGGGCTGAGTAAATAGCAGGGAGTATTTCTGCTGCAAAAGCATGATAACAGGAAAGCTTAACCAATGGAGAGAAGTCACAGAAAAAGTGATCGATTACATTGGGTCCACAGAAGGATAAATGCAATAAGCAGCCCGTATAAGTTACTCCATTCAGACAACCACCTATGTAGGAAATCACTATAAACAGAAGGCAAACCTGGTCGGACATTTTCACAGAATAAAGCAATGGGTTACAAATGGCCATGTAACGGTCGTATGCCATGGATGTGAGCAAGAAGGACTCTGTGGCCCCAAAAGTCACCAGAGAACACAGCTGCGTAACACAGCCAGAATAAGTGATGACATTTTCCTCCTCTAAAAAATTTGCAAGCATGTTAGGTGTAGCACCCGTAGAGTACCAAAAATCAACAAAAGCCAAATGACTGAGAAAGAGATACATGGGGGTGTGAAGCTGGGGACTTAGCCTGATTAGAATAATTGTGCAGAAATTTCCCATTACTGTAAATACATATATCCCTAGAAATAAAACAAAAAAGATGATACAAAGAATGGGATCATTTGTTAATCCCAGCAGAAGGAAGTTGGTGACTGCTGTGTAGTTTCCTGATGGTGTAGATTCCATGTGTGATTCCTGGTATAACAAAAGTGAAATAGAGACTCAGTAGGATATTTTACAAATAGGTTTTGTTCTATTTATTTTACAATCAGATTAACTAATGATATATTAATTTTGTTCATCTCTTCAAAGAACAACTTCGTAGTTTTATTGTCTTTGAGTATTTTCTACTTTGTCTATTTTTTAATAATTTCCAAGATTTCTTCTTTTGTGCTCATTTTTGATTTATTTTTTGAATTTCTATTTTTAATTCTATATTCAGTTGACTTATTTTCCCATATTGTCAATATCTACTGTCCAGGGTGTAATTTTTCATCTGATTATCATTTTAGATTTATTCCAGTAATTTGGGTATGGTGCCTCATCACACCTGTTTTCTTACACACCATTATTGATTAGCTTCTATTACTTCTTCTTTTGACCCCTTCATTATATAAGATTTTATTAAGTCTACATTTAGGTCTGCATCTTTTGTTTGCTTTCTCTTAATTTATTATATACTATAATCAAGCCACTTAATCATTGTTTTATTAGGATAAGTCTACAGTGATGTAGTATTTCTACATTTTTTTAGTACTTATAATTCTCTGCCCTGTTACATAGTCAATTTAAAGGTATTATCTGATGACAAAAAAACATGCATATCCTTTAATATTGCTGTTGAAAAATTCTGTAAGTCAATGAGCTCTAAATTTTCCATCTTGTTCAATTGTATTTTCTCTTTTGTTTATCTTTAAGTTAAACTATTTTTTAACTCTAATAGAAGAACATTAAAGTTTCCTATTCCTATCATATCTTTTAATTTTTTTCCTCAAAAGGTTTATTTGGAATAATGATGAAGTAACTCTTTTCTTCTTCTAGGTTTATTTCTTGGACTTCTCTCAGTTTCAAAGTATTCATTATGTTTGCCTTTTTTTGTTTACTACTATCTCCAGCCTTGGTTTCTTGATGGGGGCTTTGTGTTTCAGTGAAACCTTGCTTCCTTCAGTGTTTTTAAATGGTGTAAGTAGGTCATGTTTCATGCTTAGATTAGGTCCTGCCTTCTGAAGGGTTTGGGATCAGTTTCGCAGTGGCTCAGCCTCGGCTTTATCCTGAGCTCCTTTGCTGTCTCCTTCCTACACGATTTCAAACTCAGATTGACTCTGTCCCTTGCTGTGAGTCTGATGGATCCCACCTAGATATTATTAATGGTACAGGTAGCAGGCTTCCTGAGAGGCCCTCAGTGCTTTCCTTCCCAGGTATTCTCTTTCCCTTTTTCCTGCTCTATAAGCATTAGCATAGGTATTGAGATGCCTGTGCTCTGGTCTAACCCTATTCCCTGGTTTGCCTTGGGTGGAACTGCCTGAGTTTTGTTCACTGAGTTGCCCGGGTACTAATTTGTCTCAGTTTGATCCCATACATTCTTTGGTGCTGTCCAGATGCTCCATCTTGAACTACCTAAACAACAGTGTGTCTCCATCTCCTGCTGTTCCTCTGGCCCTAAATTTCATAGGCACTTGAGCTACCTGAGCTCTGGACTCACTTTGTTTCCTGGTCCAGGTCAGTGCTTTGACACCAGCTTACCAGGACTTGTGTGTTATCCAAACTTCCATGAGATATTGGAAGTCTTTTTGTGCAGTCTTGGACTGAATTAAGATTATGGTTTTTTACATTTTTATTTATCACGTTCCTTCTGGTATATTTGCAGAGCTTTTCCAAGATATTTATGGGGGATCTGGACTCCTTTAGGTCCTAGCACAACATTTTCCCATAATTTGTTTCATATATCTGTTTATAAGTTAGTTAGCCTTTTCTTTGTAAATTTAGAGGCATACCTCTTGGTCCCTATGCATTTAGTATTGATATTGTTTCATTGTAAATGGTTCCCTAAGGATAATGTACTTTATTTGATTATTTCTATTGCTATTGTGAGCTTTATTTTTGCTTTGTCTAATAACATGGTTACTACTCCCTCTTTTTGGATTCATTTGGTGTATAGTAAATTTTGTACTAGGCTTTCACTTTGAATTGCACATGCATTTACTTTCTGGATGTGTTTTTTGTATATAGTAGATTTGGGGATATTTTCTTATCCATGTTTTCATATTCTTTTCTTTATTACATTGTTTAATCCATCCCCATTTAGAGTAAGAGATGGTAAACTTGCATTTTCCTTCATTTATTTACTTGTTCTTTCCTTTTTTCCCCTGATTTAAGTCAGTAGTTTGTCCCTGAAATTAGATTTATGTAAACTACTTTGGTACTTTTCTTTTTTCATTGACTTCATCTCCTTCCTGCACTCTCAATTGCTTTCCTTATCCCATATTCTTTCATTTTACTTACTTGTTCATTTATTTTTCTTTTATCTACATTATCTTTCTCCTCTTCTATCCCTTTTTCTTTCCCTCTCAATTAGGTAATTAGTTTTAAATCTTCCTATCCCTCTTCTACAACCTCAGTTTTAGTAATTTTCTTTTACTTCTACTTTTTACAGCTTTTTCTTCTCTTCCAGTGTATCTTGAGTTTCGTTTTCTTATTCATGGCCTACACCTTTATTTGTTCCATTTCTTATTTAATATATATTTTCCCATAATTACATGTTAAAATGATTTCTAGCATCTGGTTTTTTTTAGTTTTGAATTCCAAATTCTATCCTTCTGCCCTTTCTCCCTCCCTCCCCCCTTCTGAGATGGTGAGCAAACAGATATTATACAAGAAGGTTTGAATTTTAAAAATAGAATGAAAGTGAAATCAAAATTTGTTCCATTTCTATTCCCTTTGAGACTCATATGAGGTAGGTGTTCCAGAAATACCATCTTTGACCTCCCTTTTCTACCCAATTTCTTTGTTATTGTCTTAAGAGGTTTTGACTCATCATTCTTTTTTTCTGTTGTGCCTTATTCTTAGAGACATCAGTTCATGAGGGAAGAAATGCCGAAGGGAAGCAATGCCCTGTTGTAGAAGTCTCCTTGTGTGCCAAATCAAGCTACCTATCCACAACATGATCAGTATCCTTCCCAACGGTTATGTCATCGTGTTGCAATCACTATCCTACCTTGTTCCTTCCATTACTATAATCTGAGTGCTGGCTGCACTTAGGATCTTACTCATCTCTTCTATAATTCACAGGTTCTCTACTCTTTTGTGCCGCACACTGCTAAACTTTCTCAGAATAACTGAAGGAAATGCAAAATTTCAATTGAAGGTTAGTGAAAATAAGTCACATCCAAGTTCACAGACCCATTAAAATCTATCCACAGGCACAACAGGGTTTGGTAGATTCCAGGTTTACAAACCCCATTTTAGATGCTCTCACCTACCTTCTCCTGGGGCTAAATGTTGCACAAAGAGACACAGTACTCTCTTAGAGAAAGTGGCACAGAAATCCAAAAATTCCTTCCAATTAAAGCCACCATGAGGTCCCCATCTTCTACCATAGACACAGCCCTCTGCTCCTATGGGAAAGATATTCAACAGCATTCCCTACCTCCCTTTATGGTCATCCTTGCTCCTTGTAATTCTCATTTCCAGTTCCTTCTTTTCATTACTTGTCCCTCTTAAATGAAAGACAATAGCAACAACCATTCCCTCCCTATGAGGATGGTCAGGGTGCATAATTCTTTCCCCTTTGTCCACCATTCATATAATGTCTAATTCTGCAACTCCTTCCAATAAAAGATAATCACCTATGGGAAGTCAGAGAATATGGTCAATGATGCATAAGTTCAAATCCTCCACTTTGACTCTTCTGATTTTTTTAAGTTAAGTAAAAAAAGAAATTACATCAGAGGAGAAATAAAAAGAACTATCAAAACTGACTACACATCATGATATATCATATTCAACCTCTCCCTGCCTAGTGGTTGTTTCTTTCTCTAGTGCCTTCACATCTTCTTGTCTCCCACATCTTTAAAAAAATTTCACTAGAACCTACCATTTCTTCAAGCTATCATCCTCTCTCTTTCTTTCTTGCTTAACCAAACTCCTAGAAAAAGTTGTCCGCAATATCTCTCTCCACTTTCTCTTCTTTCATCCACCCTTTAACCCTGTGCGATCTCACTTCCAGCCTCATCACTTGACTGAAACTGCTCTCCTCAAAATTTCCAGTGATCTTTAATTGTCAAATCAAATGGTTGCTCTTCATGTTTTCACAAGATCTATCCTAGCTCTGCTTATCTTTTCTCTATATTCTCTGGGTAACCTCACCATTCATGGTTTTAACTATCATCTCTAGGAATATGATTCACAGATTATATATATGTATATACATACATACATATATATATATATATATATATATATATATATACACAATTCCAGTCTCTCCTTGCTGACCTCCAGTCCCCTACTACCAAAGGCCTATTTGACATTGCAACTTGAATGTCTCAGAGACATCCCAAACTTACGTTCAACATAAAACTCATTCTATTCCCCCACAATTCAGTCATCCAAATTTCCATTTGTGTCAGACAGTCTCCAAGATTCCAACCTTAGTACTACCCTCAACTCTTCATTCTCACTTAACTTACATGTTACAAATGTCAAATCTTGCCACCTCCACCACAGAGCTCTCATTTCAATATCCCTTTTCTTAACTTACATAGCTATCATGTTAGATCACACTAATCACTTCTCAATTAGATTCCAAGAGGAACTTACTAATTGATGCTCCTGTTTCAAGTCTCTCCCCACTTCATTACATCCACCAACCTGCAGCCAAAATAATTTTATTTAAATATATATCTGAACATGTCACTGCCCTACTCAATAAACTCCAATATTTCTATTTTGCCTCTAGAATGAAATATAAACTCCTCAATTTAGCCTTTTAAAGACCTTTCTAACCTTTCTACAACCTATGTTTCAGGCTTAAATTTAAATTACTCCCCCAACCACATTATACTATGTAGGCAAACTGACCTCTCTTTTCCTCATATTGTTGTTAGTCATGTCTGACTCTGGCACAATTTGGGGTTTCCTTGGCAAAAATACTGGAGTGATTTGTCATTTCCTTCTCCAGCTCATTTTACAGATGAGGAAACTGAGGCAAAAAGGGTAAAGTGACTTGTCCAGTGTCACACAGCTAGTGTCTGATGCTAGATTTGACATCAGGACACTGACTCTTCCCAACTCTATGTCCAACACTCTGAGTCACTTTGTTACCCTTCACGTACAATAGTATATCTCACCTATTCATTTCTTTACACTGGCCATCCTGTATGCCTAGAATATACTTTCTCTATCTCTCTTCCTCATAAAATCCTCAAAAAAACCTTTTATCCCTTCAAGATGTTACTAAAGATGACACATTCTACAGGAAGCCATTTCTGATCTTCGCAGCTGCTAGTGTCCTCCATCTCAAAATACATTGAATTTAGTGAATTTCCAATTATTTGTATTTTATATATTCTACATATATTTGCTGTTGTCACTTCCATTTGAATATAACTTTCTGACAAATAGAGATCGCATATTCGTTGCATTTGTATTCACAAGTCCTGGAACACTGTTTGGCCAATAATAGGTGCTTTATAAGTACTTTTGATTGATTGTCTAACTTACCAGAATAAATGAAAATTTAAACAAAATAGAAGATTATCTACCAAAATTTTAAATGTTCAAATTAACGGAACATGAAATAGAGAGCATAAACAGGAAATTGAAATGAGTTTGAAAGAGAATGAAATTGAACTAGCTGTAAACAAGCTGCCAAATGAAGGGGAGAACCATGGTCCAAATAGATTTGTAGATGAATTCCAGTAAACTTTTAAACAGTCAATATTAACATTATTAACTAAACTATTTTTAATTGAGATAGAAAATACTATCAACCTCCCTCACTATGAGACAAATACAGTTCTAATACTTATACCACAGAAATAAAATTAAAAAAGAAAATTTTAAACCAATGTCACAAATTAATATCAATAAAATATTTTCAGATAAAATCTTGTCAAAAGATTATAGCACTACAACAAAAAAAGTATTCACCATAATAAAATTGGGATGTGAAGAAGAAAATTAGCATGATTAACCAGACTAATGTTTTATTTTTGGGAAAGAGCCTAATGTGTCCCCAACACATATAACACTAGCTTTGAGTTTTAAATGTATGCTTTTTATCATTTTAAAAAATATCTATGTCTATGTTTTTCATAGTACTTGGTTTTCTTTAAATAGAAATTAGGATTGTCTTTTTTCAAAGGCTTTATTGTTTTTTCCAACTCTCATGATGTAGTTTGGAATGTTTTGAGATCCAAGAATCATTAAGGAGAATAGACTATTGACTAACTCTATCATATTGCTTCCTATCCACAGTGTTTGGATTTTTTTTCTCTCACTACAAAATGTAAACATAAAAAGATGCAATTGAATGCTATTTTTCTATTGTTATTCACGTCATGCTTCCAAAATGACACAGTCTCCCTTGATGTCTTTGAGATAAGGAGAAGAAGCTTTTATATGCCAAAAGAACATCTGATTTTTCCTAGGTCAATTGCAAGGACTGGATTAGAATCACAGAGTCCTAACTGTTGAACCACTCTTTCTTTTCATTTTGAATATTGTCTTTTTTACGGTTGACCATTCTAAATACCACATTTAAAAATCAGTTTTTAGAACTTTGCGATACGCTTATCCAGCCCTGGATGAGGAAAACAAGCTCAAACCTAACTCATTGTTCTGAGAGTTGCAGGCTTAAGTAGAGAGCCTTCTTGTGTTGGGAAAGACTGAGCCCATTCAGAAACCTAGGGAAGGCTTTCCACCAAGCAAAACTGAGTTGTTGAGCTGAGACTTTGGCAAAAGAGAGGGGAGTTGACTATGACTGAGAAGGGAGCTCTTAGTAGTGGCAGCCTACATGGAAGCTCAATGTCTATGGTAGAGAGAAGAAGAGAAGGCTATAGGCCTTTCTCAACTAGAATTCAAGAAGTAGAGATTGGGTATCAAAAGCTAAATTAAAATGTCTAAACATCCACTCACAAGGATGTAGCTCTTTCTGTGGTGGCTGCGATGGACTGAAAATTCTGGTCTTGACTTTCTTTGAGAGTTATAAAAGGCTTAATTCCCCAACTTCTCTCCCAATTGTTGTCATGGCAGACACCTTCTATATGATCTCTTCTATTTCTCTAAGCTATTTCTATTTCCTACTTTTTTTTCTAGTTAAAAACTATGAGCAATCACAACTTCTTTGTGATATCTGTCTATTATTTACATGCAGGGGGGATATTGAGGATCCCAAAGCCTAGCTTAATATAAAGAGGATTAAATGGGTTAAAATTTAAGCCTCTTTTCAGAATGCTTAGGAATTCCCCAGCTAGAGGCTAAGCTGATGATGAATTTTGTGGTTTTGATGTAACTTTTATAAGCTCCTAAATTACAAAGATATTTGGACCATGTGACTTCCAGATCATCAACACCAAAGCTAAATAAAGGGGCTATTGTTGGACTAGACTGAGGTGTAACTTAGTCTCAGACAAACTCTGATCTCCAAGCAGGGATGGAGTAGAGGCACAGAGCAACAAAAAAATCATATCTCTTTTGATGCCTAGTGGTAGGAGAAAGGTGCTGTCGAGAAAGAACCTGGAAAGTCCCAACATTCTTAAGCAGAGAGAAGGAACCAGAAGAGTGATGTTTACTCTTGTTTTTCACCCTAAACCTTCAAACTCCAGCCAGTAGCGGCAGTACCTAAGGGTTTCACTTGTCTTATAACATCTCAACTAGCATAGGTCTCTCAGTGTTAAGGAAGCAAGAAAATATAAGAAAAATAGCAGGAAACTTGGGATTCTAGTCACTTTCCCTGTCTGGGCTTGAGTTTTCTCATCTGTAAAAAGGAATTGGATTAAAAAAACCTTTAAGCTCCAACTAGATCCCAATTAGTATGAATAACAAATTCTCTGAAATAGTTACATTATTCAAATACACTGAAATACACTGAATATTTCCACAGGACTAGAATCAATTATCATATTTTATATAAATATTACTTGAAATAATGTAAATTCACACATATACCACTGCTTAAAGGGTTAGGCACATTAATAGAGACTTAGCTGTATCTTTTTCATGTGTCCAGGATGCTTTTGGAAGTCTGATGAAGGCAATGGAATAATACCTTTAAATGCATAAAATAAAATAGATAGGAACAAAAATTATATCAATTGTATTGGAATATAGCTATCCAAGCATTTAAAAGATAATTTCATGGGCCTCAGTTTAAGAAACTTCGGTTATGAAGCTATCAACAGTAGTATCAATGTCTTGGTACACACACCTGATTGCCAACAAAGCATCACCTGGGTTTCAATTTTTAAAAATAATAAGTCTTCTGATTTATGTGCTTATGAATTATCTCTAGCCCAGATGTCACCTTGACCCTATATTGTCTAGAAGGCTTCTTACTGTTTTCAGTTATCTTATTGATTTAGAGCTGGAAGATATCTTAGAGGTCACCTAATCCAAACCCCTTATTTTAAAAACTGAGAAAACCAAATACCTGAGAATCCAAATGACTTCCCCAAAGTCACACAGGTAACTCTGGTCAAGCAAGGACTTGAACCCTCATCCTATAACTCCAAATAAAAGTTCTTTTATGGCATCACCCTCTCAAAAGAAAACAAATATTTTGCTAAGGAGCATGATTTAAGATATCTAACAAATAAGTTGTATGTCCTCCAAAATCAAACATAAATTCTTAACATCTAATGTGTGTAGTAATCACCTGTTATTTATATAAATTGACCTCTATGATAATAGGGCATTTCAAATACATTTTCTCATTTTATCTTCATGATAGTCCTATGAGATATGTAGTGCAAGTATTATTAATCCCACCTTAGAGATAAAGAATCAAATGTTCAGAGAGGTTCAGTAATGTGTACAAAGTCAGAGCTTTAAGTCAGATGTTCTTGGCCCTTTCTAATAGGAAGAACAGTTTCAATGACTCGTTGAAAAGGCATTTATTCAATGTCTATTCTGTGTAAGACACTGTACTATTCTCTAGGGATACAAAGACTAAATGAAAAGCAGTAGCACTTTCAAAGAACTTTCATTCCACTAGAGAAATACACATTTGTCCAAATACATGTGCAAGATAATTTGAAAATGGAAAGAGGATTAAAAAGTAAAGGAATTAATAAAGTTTTCTTTTAGGTACCTGAGATGAGTCTTGAGGGCAGCTAAGGATTCTAAGAGTAAGTGGACTCATGAATTAACCACTTTTGGAGATATTCTGTGCCATTTCCACCTATTAGCCTACATAATCAAGAATCAGTTGTGTATAAACATGATTAAATTCACATGTCTAAACAAAGAACTTCACCCCAGCAAGCCTACCTTTTAGAATGAGAATTATTCAAGTGAAGCTAATGACAAGTCTTATTTATGTGGGATTTTAAAGTATTTGAGGATTGATTCCCTTAAGTTCCCAACTGTGCTTCCTTAGAAATCAAATACACATTGCATCATTAGCAAAGAAAGACATATACAAGCTATATTTTGAGGTGTTAATTAAAGTTCCCCAAAATCATACTCATGGCTTTATGATTTCTCAAGGGATCAATTTATTCTGTTTGTTTCAATATCAGAACTCTCTCTCGTCCCATGCTACTCCATAGCCACTCCAGAGCTACTCCATGCTACTTTGATATCTATGTCTCTTCATTCTGACTAAACTTGCAACAGCAAAATGGAGACTTGAAAAAATAATAATAGCAATAAAATGATTAATAGTAATAATAGTAGCAGCTGCAGTAGTGATGGTGGTGATGGTGGTGGTGGTGGTGGTAATGATAGTAGTAGTATAATGGTTTCATGGGGCAGCTAGATGGTACAGTAGATAGAGGGCAAGACCTGGAGTCAGAAAGATCTGAATTCAAATCTAGCACCTTAAACATTTACTCGCTGGGTGACCCTGAGTTTACCTTAGTATCATTTGTAAAATGGGGATAATGATAGCACCTATCTTACAGAGCTGTTGTGAGGATCAAATGACATAATAATTATAAAGTTCTTGACACATAGTAAGTGCTATATAAATATCAGGTAGTAGTAGTAGTAGTAGTAGTAGTAGTAGTAGTAGTAGTAGTAGTAGTAGTAGTAGTAGTAGTAGCAGTAGTAGTAGTAATTTCACTCCATTGGTGGTAGTGGTAGTGGGAGGTGGTAGTGATAGTAGCAGTAGCAGCAGCAGTAGTAGTAGTAGCAAGTTTGAAAATGCTTTTAATATGTTAACTCATTTGATATAGCAACCCTGCAAAATAGATGCTATTATTAACACCATTTTACAGATAAGAAAAGTGAAACTGAGAAAGGTCACTTTTCCAAGAGACACAGCACTAGATAAATGTCTGAGGCAGAATTTGAAATTAGATCTTCCAAACCCAGGTAAACACTCTCTACGCTGCTCATCATCTATAATGTGACAATCAGTCAGCCAAGGAGCATTTATTAATTGCCTACTATGTTTCAAGCACTTGGGGATACAGGGGTTTTTTTTACTTGAATTAATCAAATCTACTCTATTAATCACATTCACTGAAAAATTCTATTACCACCCTGTGTACTCTGCCATTAAATCTATAGCAAATACCTTTAAAAGATGGGCACTCTCAATCAGCATGAATCTTTATCTCTAGCCATCTTGTAGATACTGAAAGATTTAGAGTGCAGGGGCAGCAATACTAGATCTATAAGGAGCCTTTAAAATATTCTTACATCGGGATGAATGGCAGATCAAAGACAAGAGAAAATGGAGGTGAAGGATGTTTTAGGTGTCTATGGCAATAGATAAGATAGGCTTATCTTAAACCTAGAATTAGAGTTGTAGCAGTGAAAATAAGATAATAGTGGTGGGCATTGGGTTGAGGGAATTGATGAAAGTCTATTGGAGAAGTAGAATAGACCAGACTTAGCAGCTGAATGGTTATGAGAGAGGAGGAAGAGGGAAACGGATGGTACCAAGTTTTTGAATACAGGAAACTCAATAAATGGTTGTGCTAATTTTAGAGTTAGGGAAGAAAAATGGAAAATAGTTTTGATGGATTGATAAAAAGCATGGCTTTGAATAAGTTAATTTTGAGGAACCAGTTGGTTATTCACATTGTTCAATAAAGTAAAGAGTACCATTCATAGCAATCTCCTTCAGCAAAACATATCATCTAATATATATGTATCTCATAACACCCAGTATGCCATATGGCACATGGCATATATTGTTGTATCCCCAAAGTCAAGGGGTTCCAGGGTCTTCTCCTTAAGGAGTAGCAGAAAATAACACACTATCCACCCCTAGGTCACTGTAAGAATAATCTCCTTAATCAGTACACAGTGTCTAAGTAAAGTCCTCTCTCATTTTGACTTGAGGCTGACTTTCAAACTCCATGGCTCCTCCTCCATGGACCTACACTCCCAGCTCTTGTCTGAGCTCACATTCAGGCAGTTCTCTGCTCCTGATCCTTGTCTCAGCTCACAGGGACTGTTCCACTCCAAATTCTTCCTGCTTCTGCCTGACTGCAGGCTCCAGGAGCTCCTGGGTTTCCTAAGGAAACAAAGCTTAACAGACCTATAACAATATTTGTACACATTACCAACACCATCATCTCAATTCACTCATAAAGACCAACAGACAGAGGTTCTGTCTGAGAAATTAACACAGACCAACAGACAGGACTTCTGTCTGAGAAATCAACACAGATGAAGAGATAAGGCCTCTGTCTGAGGAATTAACACAGATCAACACACAGGGCTCCCAACGTCACAAACAATCTTTCTATTAGGTCTCCCAACAAGCAAGTTCCCTTAGTCTGTTCACACTCACTTCTCTCTCTCAGCTCTGCTTCTCTCTATTCTCTCTCCTCCTCTCCAAGTAATACAATCTTTCTCTTTCTTTCTCTCTCTCTCTCTCCACATACATACATATATATGTGTGTGTGTGTGTGTATATATATATATATATAAAATCAAAAACTCTTGAGTCAATCAAAGGCTCTTGATTCCAAGGGAAGACTCAGTCAAAGGCATTTGATTGGCTAAAGCTCAGTCCGGAAAAACAGCAAAAAGTCCTATTTTCCTCACCATTATAGGAACTGAACAAAATTTATAAAAATAAGAGCTATTCCCAAATTGATAAAAAGTCAAAGAATATGAACAGGCACTTTTCAGAAGAAGAAATCAAAGCTATCCATAATGAGATGCAAAAAAAAATGCTCTAAGTCACTATGGATTCAAAAAATGCAAATTAAAATAACTGAGGTACAACTTCACATTTATCAGATTAACTAACATGACAGAAAAGGAAAATGAGAAATACTGGAATAGATGTGAAAAATAGATACATTAATGCACTGTTAATGGAGCTGTAAACTGGTTCATCATTCTAGTGAACAATTTAGAATGGTGCCCAATGTGCTATAAAATCTTTGACTTAGCAATATCACTACTAAGTCTGTATCACAAAAAAGATCAAGGAAAAGGCAAAAAGGATCTATATGGACAAGAATACTTATAGCATCTCTTTTATTTGGTGGCAAAGAATTGGAAACTGAGGGGATGACCATCAATTGGAGAATGGCTGAACAAGCTGTGATACGTAATTATGATGGAATAGTATTGTGCCATAAGAAATGGTGAACAGGATGGGTTCAGAAAAACCTGGGAATACTATTATGAACTGATACAAAATGAAGTGAGTAGAACCAGGAGAACATTGTGCACAGTAAAAGCAATATTGTAGTGACAATCAACTGTGAAATACTTAGCTAAATAATGATCCAAGACAATTTCAAAAGATCTGTGATGAAAAATACTTTTTATTTTCAGAGGGAGAATTGATGAACTCTGAATAGATATTTAATCATACTCTTTTTCATTTTTCTTGCCTTTTTTGCTACATGGATAATATAGAATTAGATTTTACATGACTTCACATGTATTATATTGCTTGTTTTTTTTCAAAAGGTAGGTAGGAATGGAAGAGAGGGAGAGAATTTGGATCTCAAAATTTTAAAATGAATATTAAAAATTGATATTTTTTAAACAGAACAATTTCTTTTTAAGATGAAATCTTTTATAATTCAACAAACCTTAAGTATCTACTATATGATAGACATTGTACTAGATTAAAGGGAAACAAAGACAAAGATAAAAAACCATCACTGTCTCCAAAGAGCAATTCATTTGAGAAATCACTTATTTTGATTGTTTAATTTATACCCTGGATGCAAGAGCAGTTCAACATTATGAAAACAATCAACATAAATAATCCCATTAAAACTAAAAATTTCCCAAACCACCTGATTATCTCAATAGATATAGGAGATGAGGGGGAAAGTCTTTGGCAAAGTATACCACTCATTTACACCAAAAAAACTCCAAAGACAATACAAATAAGGGTACCTTTTTATATCACAAAAAGTATATATCCAAAACCAAAAGCAAGTGCCATATGCAACAAGGATATATTTTAGTACTCTTTACAATAAATACAAGAGTAGAACAGAGACACTCATTTTCCCCAGTACTACTATTTGAAATAGCTCAGGAAATGCTAGCAATAGCAATAAAACATGAAAAATTAAAGCCTAAAGATAGGTAAAGAGAAGATAAAACTACCCCTACTTGCTTATGATGCGACAATTTACTTTAAAAAAAATACTAGAGAATCAGTAAGGATATTAATTGAGACAACTGATAGCTTTAGCAAAGTTGCAGGCTAGAAAATAAACTCTCAAAAGTCAACAGCATTTCTACATAATAATAACAAAATCCAAAAGCCAATGACAAAGAGAAATACCATTCCATATAATTATAAAATGTATAAGGTACCTGAGGATCACTCTAGAAAAGTGCAAAAAATAATTGTATGAGTTCAGTTACAAAGTTTTCTTTAAAGAAATAAAGAACAACTTATTTAAATAGGAGGAATTTGCAGTGTTCATAGCTATGCTCTATCAATATAACAAAAATGGCAACACTACCCAAATTAATTTATATTTTAATGCTATAAATGCTATACAAATCAAATTGTGACCAAAATATTTTATAGAGATTTATAAAATTATAAAATTCATTTGGAAAAAATTTTAAAGATCTGGAATGGTGATAATACTTTCAGATATCTAATTATATTATAAAGCAAAAATCATCAAACCTATGTGGTATTAGTTGAAAGAATAGAAAAGCAGATCGATGGAATAGATTAAAAGAGGAAGAATACAAAACCATGGAACTTGCCTTTCAGGTCATGTGAGCAACAAGATGCAGGACAAGAAATTATTTATATCCCCATAATCTCTCAAAGCTCTCCAAAACAGAAATTATACATCGAAGATAAAGTAAACAGCTATCTCCATTGTCTAGGATATCCCAAATCCAAAAGAAGGTTTAAAAAAAACCCTTATGAATTGATACTCGCTGACTCTGAGCTCACACACCACCCTCTCACCTCCTTTTGCTAATAGCAGCAGAGCTGCAATGGCATATCCAAGAACCTGACCCATAGCTTACAACAAATCTACCTCCATACTATGATGGATACCCAGCTTCTAGTCTGTAGGAGTCTGCTTGGGATGTGACAGGCAGTTTGTATAGCTCCAACAACAAAACAGCACCAGAGCTACAAAACTCTGAACTTCTGGTACTAGGGTAGGCAATCCCATAGGACAAGTAAGGCAACTCTCAAAATCAGTGTTGCCACGCCAGAGAACTGAGAAACAGAAGGAATGGGACAGGAAATCAGGACAACAATTCATGGCGATTGGGAAGGGAAAGGAAGGGGACTGTGCAGCACTCTACTAAGCCTGAGATAAATAGCTCAGCATAAAGCTGAGGCTACTGATATCCACTCAAAAATCACTGGGGGTAGAAACCTTGACTGGTGAACCAGGAATTGTCCACAAAGAGGCTGAGGTGCTTTGAGATCAAATTTCCAAGGAAACCACCATCATTAGAGGGGAGAGGATGAGAGAGTCAGAAAAAGACTGAACTTAAAGATCTCAGGAAGAACAAAACTCAAATACTTTGAACATAAGCAGATAGTTAACAGGCAAAACACTGATAACAGACAGAATCATGGCCTCCAGGTCTAGTAAATGAGTTCAGGCATTTATGAATAAATAATGCAAAAACAAAGAAAAGCAATTCAACTCTTGACGAGATAAAGAACTTGTGGAATATGGGGAAAATATAGAGCTGCAACACTATTCCTGAGTGGTTCAAAAGAGAAAAGAGAATTACGAGAGCAGTATTTATGACCGGAACAGCAAAAATAATAAGCAGAATAGAAAAACTGGAATCTACTATAGCAAGAATCATTAGCGAAACAAAAGAACGATAGATTAGAAATGCAAATATGAAGAAATCAAGGACATTCTAGGAGGAGAAGCAAAAAATAACATCAAAATAAAATATGCTCACTATGAAAACAAAACGTCCTGATTTTGAAAGGATGCATAGAGACAATCCCAGGATCACAGGTTTCCCAAAAAGAACATGACAGGATAAAAAAAAAACCTCAACACCGTAATAAAGAGAACTGCCCAGAGCTTCTAAAGATTGAAAATTAAATTTCAATTGAAAGAATTCATAAATCACAGAAAAATATAAAAATACCCAAGGCTACAATCTCCAAGACACATTGTGGTATAATTCAACATTTTAATTCAGAAATAAATTCTGCAAATTATCAAGAGAAAGACCTTAAAATACAAAAGAAAGGGAACTCAGATAATACAAGACTGTTTTCTACCCCCAAGAAAACATAGAAGAGAATGGTATATTGTATTCTGAAGAGCAATAGCGCTCAAGCAAGATAAAGCCCTTCAAGTTGGAATTACGAAAATAAATTGACTAAAATCTCTATGCCCTTTACCCTACATATGCCATTAATAAGTTTATACATCAAGGAAGACATTGATAGGAAGAAAGTTTTGACAGGCACCAAAATGTTTATAGCAGAACTTTTTGTGAGAGCAAAGAATTAGAAACAAAGGAGATGACTACTGGAGAACAACTAAATAGTTTTATGTGAATGAAATGCAACATTACTGTGCTTTAAGAAATGGTAAATATGATGAAACAGAGAATCTTGAAAAAAATCTACCATGAACTGAGGCAGAATGAAGCAAGAAGAGCCAAAAAAACTATGTACATAATGACCACAATGATGTAAATGGAATGAACAACCACAAAAGAAAAATAAAAAAGGAATGTTACAAAATTATTAAGAGAACGCATGGCTCAGAAGAAGATATGTGAAGACATTTCTAGCTAACCATGTTGCAGAGGTGGGAAATGCATATCTAACAATTTTGCAGATGTGGGAAATCCATAAATGTACCTTCTACTTATTTTGAGACTTTTTGGTGTATTAATCAGTTACTGAGATTTTCCCCATGTTTCTTTTTTAAATGTTCAAATACTATTTGTTATGTGAGACAACATTCAGATAGAGGAAGGGGGAAATTATGGCAAAAATTATGGTAATGTTCAAAAAAACCCAAAATAAATTAACAAAAAAGTAAGAAGAACAACATTACCAAAAATCACATATATATCAATAAAAACAAAAAAGCTTTCTGGTAAGAAACAACATCTCTTCCTATTTTTGAAAAAACTTCTAGACAACATCAGAATAAATGGAAGCTTTCTTAATATAACAAGTATTTATCTAAAGCCAAGAGTCTTCATTATATGTAATGGGGTCAAACTAGAGAGAGGAGTTTTTAATAAGATTAAAGGAAAAGCAAGGATGTCTATTATCACTACTATTATTTGATGCAATGCTAGAAATCCTAGCTATTAATAAAACCAGGAAAAGAAATTTAGGAAAGAAGCAAAGACAAATAGGAACAGTAACAAAGTTATTGGGTTTTTTTTTTTGTAGATAATAAGATGGTCTACTTTAAGAACCCTAGGGAGTCAATATAGTTGAAATAATAACGTCAGAACTGTTGTAGCACTTGAAATAAAGTCATATAAATAAATCACCAGCACTTCTACATATTTCCAATAAAATTGAGCAGGAAAAAATAGAAAGAGAAATTCCATTTAAAATGATGGAATGGATAAAATACTTGGAAGTCTGCTTACCAAGGTATATGCAAAATATGAACACAGGTACATGAACTTTTTTGCCCAAATAAAAGACTTAAATAATTATAGAAACATTAATTTCTCATGAGCAAACCAAGAAAATATATAATAAATATCATGTCACCTAAATTAATTCATTTACTTAGTATGAGAGCAATCAAACTACTAAAGGATTATTTTGCGGAACTAGAAAAAAAACACATCAAGAGGAATAAAAGTTCAAGAAACTCAAGGGAAATGAAGAAAAATAGTAGAAGGAAGGGAATCTAAAAGTACCAGATCCCTAAGTACACTGGAAAGTCATAATTCAAATGATTTGTTACTTTTCAAGAAATAAAGAAGTTAATCAGTGGAACAAATTAAATATACAACATAGAGAAACAAATGAATACAGTAACCTAATATTTGATAACCTTAGCTTACCAGGGAAAGAAATCACTATTTGACAAACTATGTTAGGAGAACTGGAAGGTTGGCTGGTAGAAGTTATGTGAAGGCCAACATTTAACACTGTTACCAAGATAAACTTCAAATGGATGACTGGTGTTGGAAATAAGCTTTGCATAATTTCAGCTACATAATCGACATTGTATTTCTTGCTTTTTTCAATGGGCAGGAGAGTGGCTGGAGGGAGGGAATTCAGAAATGAAAATAAAAATTTTTTAAAATCTTATGGATAAAATTGTAAACAAATTAGTGGATGAAGAAATTGTTGTCCAGATCTACTGGTATGGAAAGAATTCAAAACCAACAATGGATTGAGAAGATTATAGCAAATAAAATGTAAAATTTCAGTTATATAAAATTTTAAAGTTCCTTCATGAACAAAACCAATGCAGATAAAATTAGAAGTCAAATTGATAACGTGAAAAATATTGGCAAAATATTTCTCTGGTAAAGATCTCATTTCTAAGATATATAAGAAACTGATTCAAATTTATAAGAATAAGAGCCACTCCTTAATTAGTGAATGGTTAAAAGATATAAAAAGATAATTTTCAGAGGAGAAATCCAAGATATTAATAACAATATATAAAAAGATTCCACATCACTAATAGAGAAATTCAAGTGAAAGCAATCCGAAGATTCCACTTCATGCTCATCAGATTGGCAAAGTTGACAAAAAAGGGAAATAAATGTTGGAAGGCTGTTGAAAAAAAACATTAATATACTGTTAGCAGACCTATGAATTGTTGGAACCATTTAAAAAAGCAATTTGAAATCGAGCCTAAAAAGTCATTACACATTTTTACCTAACTACCAGTAGTATGTCTAAACCCCAAAGAGATCAAAGAAAGGAGAAGAGAATACACATGAAATATTTATAGGAGCTCTTGGTCCTCATTAATTGGTGAGTGACTGAACAAATTATGGTATATTAATATGGTAGAATGCTGTTTAGCTATAAGAAATGACAAAAAGAACAAATTCAGAGAAACCTGGGAAAAGTATGAACTGATGTAGAATGAGGTGAGTAGAACCAGAAAAATGTGTACCTTAAAAACAACAGTGTAAAGACAACTTTAAACAACTTCAGAACTCTTATTTAATGCAGAGCACTGGTGATAAATATCAAATTTCTTGACAGAGAGGTGATGTATTTGAGGTACAGAATAAGACAAATATATTTTGGGGGCGTGGCAAATATGGAAATTTGTTTTGCTTGATTATGCTTATTTATCATAAGAGTTTTGTTTTTCTCTTATTTTACAATGGGTGAGGCAAGTAGGAGGATATTTCTAGCAAATGAAAAAATGAAATTAATCATAAAATTAAAAATATAACATGACTAACCCTATTTTTAGTGCGACCTTTGTAACTCAATATGTGATCCATTTTTATAAACGTACAGTGTGGTGTTGAAAAACTGGTATGCTCATTAATATTCCTCTTCTATTATCACAAACTATCTTATTTAATCTTTCTAACATTTTCTTCAGATTTTTAATTAATTTCTTGATTATTTTTCTATTTGTCTCCATTTGAAAGAAGCACAATGAAATGACCAGTAATTATTATCTTACAATCTAGATCTTTCTTTAATTTAGATAGTTTTCCCTTTAAATATGTAGTAGCTATACTAACTGATGAATAAATATTTAATACTTATTTTCCACTTTCTGTATTGCCTATAAGTTTAAAGTAGTTCCCCTTTTCGTCTATCTTGACTACAGCTTTTGTTTTTACTATTACTTTAATTAAGATGGGTGTTACCCTTCCTCTTTTTTTTAAATTCACCTGAGATATAATAAATTCCATTCCAAATTCATTTTAATTCAGTGTGAACATTCATTTTTAATATGCCTTTTTTTTATAGTAAATACTTAGGTTCTCTTCTCTAATATAATCTATCACCCTCCTCCATTTTATGGTCAAGTTCATCCCATTAATATTTATGCTTATAATTGTTACATTTGTTCTTTTATAAAATTATATTCCATTTCTTCTGAAAAATTCAGCACAAGGTATCTGTAGCATATATATATGAAAGTACACGTATATACAACACACATATATTAGGCATATCACATAGATGTTAGATAGATAGACAGACAAACTATTGATGTAAACAGCTTTGTCCTTATAAATCTTTGGCTATAGTTACACCACAGGACCTCTACCTCAAGCATAGTAACTTTTCCTGCATAATTCCAAATTGATTCATGGATTCCTTCTATGATATCTCCATAAAAGTGATCCAGTCTTTGACTAAATACCTCCAGTGAGGGGAAGGTCTTTAGACTATTTTCACAGTCAGAGTGTGAAGAGGCAAGTGTCAAGGTCAATAGTAGATGTGACAATGAGGGAGGGGCAGAAGGAAAGGATCCATAACCAAGATTTTCAGGTGTATTTTGTTCATTTCTTTTTACAGAAGGTTTCTTCCAAGTAACTTCTGGAAATGTAACACTTACTAGTTCCATGTCTGACTGTATTATAATTGATTTTCAGAATGACAGCATAGAAAGAGCATTAGATTCAGAGTCAGGAGGGACATGTATTATTTCAAGTTCTATTACTTGCTGGTTGCTTTGAAATTAGGCAGGTCATTCTACATCTCTGAGTCTCAGTTTTTCCTTCTTCAGAATGAGGTGTTCAATGAAATAATCTCCTAAGTTTTCTTCTAACTTTAAAGTTTTTTGATTACAAATAGCTAGACTTAATATCTATAAGACTAATTTGGAAGTACATATAACATTTTTCATTCACTTAGATTCAACAAATATTTGCCTACTTTTTTCTATATATCTTATTTCCTCACATAGATGTCAGATCTACCCATATCTTATATTTCCTTATATAACTCAAAGCCTCTAAAGCACTGGGTTAAATGAGCAATCCTAAAAAAATATTTGTTAAATAACAAAAAGTAAGAATACAAATGTGTTGGTGATTTTGTTTTGCAGAGTGAAGTAAGGTCTAATCATATCACTTCTCTGCTTAATAAATACCAGTGACTCCCTATTACTTCTAGAATCGAACATGCATTCTTTTCCTTTCTTGTTATGCATCTTGTTCTACATTATTTCCTTTCATCCAGCCAGATTGATCTTCCTTTTGTTCTTCACACATGTCATTTTGTCTTCCACCTCTGTGTCTCAGAACAAGCCTCTCTGTCCCCCATGCCTGGATTCATCCCTCCTCATGTCCACCTCAAAGAATTCTTATTTTCTTTCAATCTTAAGTCAAGAATCAACTTCTACATGAAGTCTTTCCTGATCCTCCCACATCTCTCCTCTGAAATTACCTTGTATTCATTTGGTACACATACGTACACTTCTCCATAACAGACTATAAGTTCTCTGTGGGCAATGGTTGTTTCAGTTTGATCTCCAATGCTACTTTTGTGGGAAAAATTAGAAAAATATAGGCTAGAGCATGGTAGATGATTTGGGACTAGTTGATAGGTAAATAGAGCAGCCCAGAGAAGCAGTACAGTGTCTGACTTGGAGTCAGGAAGGCTCATCTTTCTGGGTTTGAATTTGACCTCAGACACTTCTTAGCTGTGTGACCCTGGGCAAGTCACTTAACCCTATTTCTCTCAGTTTCCTTATCAGTAAATTGAGCTGGAGAAGGAAATGGCAAACCACTCCAGTATTTTTAGGAAGAAAACCTGACTGGAGTCACGAAGAGTCGGACACAACTGAAACAACTGAACAGCAGCAATAGACAAATTTAATAGATAAATAGGAATAAACAATGTTTAGTAGAAGTTTAGTAGTGATAAATGTTAAGCTCTATATCTTTTGTATCTTCTGCGAATATTGCAGTACCTGGCACAAAGTAGGATCTTAGGAAATAATAATATAATATGTAATAATTTCAATGATAATAATCATAGGTATAATATGTCTTTACGGTTTGCAAATAAATTTACATGTATAATAGTTATATTTATGAGTACTTAAAAAGTCAGTAAGTCAACTAGTGTTTATTAAATATCTACTGTGTGACAGACACTGTGTTAAGCCTTGAGGATACAAAGAAAGACAAAGGACAATCTCTATTCTCAAGGAGCTTACAGTCTAAGGAAAGAGATAACATGCAAACAATTACGTACAAACAATATATATGTATATGTATACATAAAATCATATATATCATACCATATGTGTGCATAATAACTTGGAGATAATCATTTGATTGAATGCACTAATATTAAAAGGCATTGGTAAAGTTCGCAAAGGGTATTACGTATCTGCATAGCAAATCTATGAGTTAAGTGCTATAATTAGGTTCATTTAACAGGTGAAGAAACAAGGGCTAGAGAAGTGAAATGACTTCCCCAAGGTCACACAGCTAATAAGTTATCTGAGGTAGGATTTGAAATCAGATCTTCTCAACTTTGGCTTCAGTCCATCAGATCTTTGATCAGTATTTTATTGTAGCTGAACTCTTGTGTGAAGAATTTCTTGAGTGACTCTAAAAATTATGAAAACAAACACTTCAACTTTTTGGTTTCATCTCTTTAGCATAGCCCCATCTTGAGGAAAAATGGAAGTCTGGCCAGGTCAAAGGCCAGCATTCTATGCATTATATATGTGGCCTCTTCTTAATTACATGCTTGTTGGTTGATTGATTGCATGTGGAGTTAGTAGATGGAAAAAAAAGATTAGTTTAGCTAATATTGTCTTAATGAATTTTATTTTAAGAGGAGGAATTATAAAGCAGTGAAAAAACCATTAGACTAAGAATTAGGAGATCTAGATGGTAGTTATAGTTCTGTCTCTATTTGTGTGACTTAGAGTCAGTGACATGTCTTGGGGTTTCAGATACCTTCTCAATAAAATAAAAGACTTGAGCTAGTTGATCTCTAAGATATATTTCATTTCTAAGGTTCTCTGAGCCTTTAACTTTATCATCCTAGTATCATGACTTAGGATGAGTTACTGCTATGACCTCAGGTGAAATCTCATCTAATTTGTCTCTCATTCTTTTCATTTCTAAAAAGAGGGGAATGGAGAAGGTGATATATTATAACCTATGACATAATCTATAATCATACTAAACAATTTTACATATAATCATAATTTGTAGACCAGGAAGGGATCTCAGAGATCATCTTATACAATATTTTCATATTACTTTGTTGTTGGTGAGTTTTTCTCAATGCTCTGACCTAGCACAATTATCTTTAATTCAGGACTTTCTGCTTTATTTGAATATTTTCCCGCATCTTCAGTCTTATCTCAGAATTGCCCGTGGGGGTGACTACTCCTGCTTCAGGGAAATTCATAGAGAATGCTAAATGTCCAGAGAGAAAGAACCTGGCTGCTCTCCATAAGGGCAAGTGTGTGGATTGCCACTCCAAGTAGCTTCGTCGGTGGGATTCTTGTCTAGCATGACAAAGCAGACTTTCAAACTACCTCTTAGGTTGGGCTACCTTGGGCTAAGAAAATAGCACTAACATCTATTGCTTTGGCCTCAGTTCATCAGCACTTTGTGGTACATGAACTCTTGTGTGAAGAATTTCTTGAGTGATTCCAAAAGTTGTGAAAACAAACCCTTCAGCTTTTGGTTTCTACTCTAGCACTTTTCCTCTTAAGGAAAAATGGAAGTCTGGCAGTTACATTATCAAGTTTTGTCACTAGGTGGCAGTCAAGTTATTTAGAGTTCTTGCTTTGCCTATGAAGTTACTGTGCTAACATTATCTCAGGATAAATGCCCTAAAGTTTCAACTTATTTGCAAGATACGCTTTAGACGTACCAAGAAAATTCACTGAGAATTTAAGGTCCAAGAAAGTCAGCAAAGTATTCTACTGTTGAAATAGTAGAAGAGGGCAGTCCATGCCAATAAAACATGTATCTCTGCTATTAATTACTCCCAGGCATAAGGATGGCTGATTGAACACTGTGATCAATCCTTTTTTAGGGTGCCCTAAGGCTCTATAGATAAATATTGGTTCATAGGAGCATACCTTTAGAATATGGTCATCTATCCAACATCATCATCATCATCACCATTGTCATTATTTTACAGATAAGTAAGTAAACTGAACCCAAAGTGGTTCAGTGACGTGCCAAATTCACCCAGATAGTGGTCCAGCTGGGATTCAAACTCAGATTCCCGATCCTACAAGTTCAACAGTGAAATTCAGTACTCTTTCCACCACACTCTGCTGCCACCTGTAAAAGTTCAAAAGCCATGTGGTCCAAATCACAGCTAGCCAAGAATCTCCTCTACCACATCACTAAAAATGGTCATTCAACGTTTACATGAACCCATCACTTCCCAAGGCATCCCATTCCATCTGGGGATAGCTCTCTTTGTTAGGAAGTTTTTCTTTATATCAAATCTAAATCCTCTGCTGCCTAGCTCCCTCTGGAGCCAAGTACAAGCCTAATACTTTTTCCACATGATAATCCTTCCAATATTTCAAGACGGTTTTCATGTTCTGTCCTCCTACATGAAAATCTTCCCAGTTCAAGTACTTTCCATACAAGTACTAATCCTTATATGACATGTTTCCCAGGCCTTTCACCAACCTGGTGGCCTTCTGGATATGCTCCTACTTGTTTATGCCTTTCCTAAAATGTGGACTCAGAACTGTACGTTGTACTCCTAAGCTCCTAAGGATGGAACAGAATGTTAACTCCTTCAAATCAGGAACTATTTCATTCTTTACTATGTACAATACACTACATGTAGAATGTATTTAATAAATATATGTTGGTCTGAGCTGAGAGTATAGCTATAGAATTACTTCTCTTGTAATGAACACTAGGCTTCTCTTAATGTAACCTAGGATAAACCACCACCACCACCCTTTTTTGACAGTTATACGACTCTGCTGACTCATGTTGACCTGGGGGCCCACTGAGACTCTTAGATCTTTTTCATAGGATCTATTGTCTAATGGCAAGTCCTCTATTCCACCCTTATATTTTGAAGCTAGGTATAGAACTTAACATTTATTCCTGTTAAACCTCTACTCAATGTCACATTTATCCCTATTTATCTCTGTTAAATACCTTCACCCATTTACAATATATATTATATACATATATACACATATACAATATATATTATACATATATACACATAGTTAAAATTTACTGGCTAATTCTGCAATCAGGAAAACAATTTAAAATGTACTCCTTATAAACACATCCATAATCAGGGTCAGAAGAGACCGAAAGGATCTCAAAAGCTATGTAGAGTAGACCTTTCATTTCAAGATGAGCAAACTGATGTACGGAAAAGCTAATTGATTTGCCTAAAGTCACTTACGTAGTAAGGTCAGGATGCTAACCCAGATCCGCTGACCCCAAATTCAGTGTCCTTTCCATTGCATGAAACTTCCTCCTATTGACAATCCTAAACATTCATTTGCATTTAAGAAATGTCTTTGTTTAAGGTACTTGTTATTGTCTAATGATTTACATAACATATTTCAATTTATGTCAGGTATTCAATTTGTATTTCATAGCATTTTATTATAGGGAATCAGCTTCAAGTCATTGTTTTGAAATGCAGCTGCCAATAAAGAGTGTTACCTAAACTAACAAATGATTATCCCTCACGATATAAGGCTAAACAAGACATTCATGAATTTGATTTTTTTCCTGCTTATTTGATATTTAGCTTCTATTTAATCTTTAACCAAAGGTTCTATGTAATTGTACAATAATAGGGTTGACAATCTTATTAATTAGTTAATAAGATTAAGGGATTGGATTTTTGGTCTTTTTCAACTCTCAAATTCTGTGATTCTGTAATTATTTATAATAAGGCTTGCATGTAGTTGATAAAATTCACTTGAGGCAGTCAAACTCAAAGATCGACTATTTTTCCATTTAATAATTTTGCTGACACATTTGGGTGCAATTATTCTTCTTCCACTGCCTCTCTGCCCTTTTGCGACTGGCTACTTCAAATTTATCCTGTATATAGTTTGTTTATATACAGTTGTTTTTATATTGTCTCCCCTATTAAACTGTGAGCTTCTTGTGAGCAGGTACTGCCTTTTACCTTTCTTCCTGGTGCATAATCTATGCTTAAAAAACGTTTATTGACTGACTAATCTAATTCATAGGATTGTCACTAAATTGAAAGAATTGAAGAACCCTTCCTTGAGGCACTGTTAAGGACGCCAAATCAATGCCTTTCTTAATTACTTCATAGATATATCAATGTAGTCATTCCCTCCACAGATATAGCTCATAGCCAACTCTATGCCTTAGTAGATGGTCTTCTAGAATTGTTATAACCAAAATTATTTATCCTCTGCTAGTCAATTTTCTGCTGATGAGACTCACTGAAAAGTTTGTCCTTGAGTCCACAGTCAGCCATGGGAACAAAACTCATAGCAATCCCAGCTCAGTAATTCTGCCAGAGATTGCACTCTTGTTTTTAAGGAAATTGTTCCCTTTTCCTTTTCCTTTCCCTTCCTTGTCTCCTCCCCTAGATTCTGCATCCCTGTATTTCTAATACCCCCCTATCCCAGGGCTCTTCTGACTACCTCTCTATATACCCATCCCCATCGGGTTTCATGGACTCATGGGCTGGAAGATTTTTCTTTATGCCTGCTTAAGTTAGACTCTTCACTTTCAATTCAGACCTCAGAAGCTGCCCTAAGGCCCCGAAGGCGCCACCCTTCACCCCAGTTTCTAATAACCCTTCCACTCTCTCTGTAATTCATCTATCACCCCTCTATCAGAGTAATCTTCACGATGCCTAGAGCTGGTCAGTTCACTTCTCTGCTCAAATTCTATCAATAGCTACTTTCTAGCCTTATTTTATATTCCCTCAGTACACACTCTATGCTCCAAACAAATTGGATTGTTCTCTATCCTCAAGACACACCATTTTTCAGCTTCAGTGCTATGTCTACAATAATCTCCCTCCTTTGCTTTGCTTTTTGAATTCCCTCCCATCTTTTAAGAGCAAGAATTAAAGTCCACCTCATCCAAAAAGCCTTCACACACACACACACACACACACATCCTTTAGTAATACCATTTTCTGCCTTACTATTTTCCCCAGATAGTTCTGTATATGTGTCCTTGTCATGCATTTAGTATTTTAGGGTCGTCTCTGAGCAATACAGTAACTTTCAATACGGTATTAAAAAGCATCTATTAAGTACAAATGAACTGTCATATACTGTGTGAGGTCAGGCCCATGGTCTGCAATGACGTAACGATACAATCCTTGCCCTTTGGAGCTCACTATAATGCCTTTCCCAACTTCTCTTAATTGCCTTCTCCATTTCCTGTTTATCCTGTATATAGTTTGCATTGTCTCCGTCGTTAGACTGTAAGTTCATTGAGGGCAAAGATTATCTTTTGCCTCTTTCTGTATCCCCAACAGTTAGCACAATGCCAGGCACTGTGCTATTTAAATGCTTATTGACTGGCTTTTAGTAAGATGTTTTAGAGAAGGACCAGTCACTGAATGTGTTGGCACTGCTGATGGTCAGTCTGTACATGGAGTATCTGATTCCGTATCTTGAGCTATCATTAAGGCCAGGGCATAAAGAGACCCTGGAGGAAACTTTGGAGGCACTTTTCAGTATTGGCAGTGCTTCCTCAGCCACGAAATCTAACAAAAGCTTGATTTTATATTGGACTTACCACAATTATAGCAGTATTGAACCATTTCTCAAGAATGTGCTATTTAATCTCATGCCTCATATTACCATTTCCCCACACATAAAAATTTGGCAATCTCTAAAAGAATCATTTATTTGCATGGGCTCCCAATATTGCTTGTCATAGACAGGAACCTTCACTTTAAAATCAAATTTTGGGGAAGACTTGAAGAAAGGTTAGGGGCTCATGTGCTGCCTACCATAACCTACCATAATGCATACATGAAATGTGTAAACTTAAAAAATTCTACCACACTGACTAAGAACTGGAGATCAAGGGGATGCCCCTTGAGTGGGGAAATGAATGAATAAGCTGTGTTATATGATTGTGATGGAATATTATTGTGCTATAAAAAGGAGGATGATTTCAGAAAAACCTGGACTTAAGTGAACTGATGTAATGCGAAATGAGCAGAAATAGGAGAACATCGTACAAAGTAACAGCAATATTCTACAACGAAGTACTGTGAATGACTTAGCTATGTTCAGCCATACAAAGATTCAAGGTGATCCCAAAGGAATCATGATGAAACATGCTATCTTCTTCGAGAGAAAGAACTGATAGTCTGAATCCAGACTGAAGCATACAATTTTTCATTTTCTTTCTCTTTCTTTCTTTCTTCCTCCCTCCCTTCCTTCTTTTTCTTTCATTCTTTTATGTTCTAATCTTCTTGTACAAAATGACTAATATGGAAATATTTTAGATGATTACACATATACAACCTAAATTGGATTGCGTGCTATCTCAGGGAGGTGGAAGGGAGGGAGGGAGGGATAGAATGTGGAATTCAAAATTTTTTAAAATCTAAAAAATTGCTTTAACATGTGATTGGGAAAAAATAAAATACCATTAAAAATACATCACATAATATAGAAGGGCTACTCTAGGTTGATTTCTACTGGTGGCATCATAGATATGGAAAGGACTTCAGAGGTCATCAAAAAAACCCTGATTTGATAAATGAGGGTGTAAGGCCCAAAGGGGTTAAGTGATTTGACCCAACTCACATAGATAGTAAATAAAAAAGCTAGATTTTAAACCCCAGTCGTCTGCCTCCAAATTGAGCACAATTTCCATTGAACTGGGGATAAATTATCGAAAATAGCAATGCGTATCCTTTGAAGTTCACTTCTTTCAAACAGACTACAGATTCTCAGCATTGGTTTGTTCAGTAGATATACCAAAGACTCAGCATATGACAACCATAATTAATTCAGCATTTTACCCTCAAAAGAGAATTCAAGCAACATAATAGGTCCTGGGATTAACTAAGAAAAAAGGCTACACATTTTTCAAACCTGAAGACCAATTGTGATTGTATAATATTTATTTCTCCATATGTGGATCCTTTCAGACTGTAGAGAACTAATATTCTGTCCCACTTTTGTCTTTCAGCAGCCCAAATGCATAACCTATGAGTTAAGATTAAGAGCAGATTGGAAGATCCCTTGTTACTTGCACATGATACATTCCAGATGTGTTGTCTCCCTCTTAAGAATGTGAGTTCCTTGAAAAGAAGAATTCTCTTTCTTTTCCATTTGTATCCCCAGCACTTCATACAGAACTTTGCACATGGTAACTGCTTAACAAAAGCTTTTTCATTCATTCATTCATGTAAGTTATTTTTGTTGCTGTGTTTGACTCTTCCCAAACGTTTATTGTATGTGGGTATTTCTTCCTATTTTTTTTTCTAGTATTCAAGCCTACTGGAAAATGAGCAGGGGAGTAGTGTCTCTATCTACCTCCATTGAGTATCGTGGGTGCTATGATTTTAATTGTGTGTGGAACTGGGGGAAGAGATAAGTTTTCCAGCAAAAGTGCATCTGTCCTGATAAGATTATTCAGCTATAGCTCTGGCATCATGTCTGATAGAGTGATTATTTTCAAACTGCCCTATAATCCTAAAGCAGACATTCTTAACCCGGGTCTTATGGATATGTTTCAGGAGATGAGTGAATTCAAATGGGAAAAAGTTATACCTTTGTTTTCACTAACCTTAACCTGAAATTTAGCATTTCTTTCAATAATTTTAAAACCTTATTCTGAGAATAGGTCCATGGCTTCACCAGAATTCCCAAGAGATCTACAAGACACAAAAAGTTAGGAATCCCTGATCTAAAAGCCTGCTTGAGAGCTCCAGATGTAAGTATGAGATAACATCTAGAGTATAGTATCCTGTTCTCAGTGACATCACCTGGAACTTGGTTTCATCATTTATAATAGGAATGGTTGGTTTTACATGACATCATGGTACCACAACCTAACACAGACACATGCAAGTAAAGAGAGATGGACTCATAAGGTGTTGCCAAGGAAGCTACTGGTATTAACCAATCAAACAAACACTGACAACATGAATTTACCATCACCCCACCCTTCATGCTGAGTCTAAGGTATTAGGCAAATTTCCATTTGCTCTACCAGGAGATCAGGACAGACTTCATGTACGATGTGTTGCCTGAGTCCTTTCCAGAGCCACAGAGAACAGAGTAGAAAACAGACACATACAAGGACACCACCCAAGTGACTGGATTCTCTAGATCTGCATTGCTCAGCTAGGATGAGGTTTCACCTGACTCTCTGACTCTCCTTGCCGGCAGCATGCTTAGCACTATAATCATGGTATGAAGATTGATTTATGAATGTGAAACCTATGTTCTTCTTTGTTCTCTTTACTAAAAGACCTTCAGAATGGGAAAAATCTTGATGTCCTGTACTGGGCTTCTGGGACCAACTGCTATCTTCCTAGCTCAGTTGTCCTGCCTCACTGATTATAGCGACTGTATTATCTCTTTTAAGTAACTTCCTTTTTTCTTACTGAGAGAGGAAGGAACTTGGCTTCCTTACATGTATCTAAAGAAGAATAACTTAGACCTGCAAAGACCTAGCCGTTCTCCTTCTGTCCTTTAGTGTTCATAGTAGAAAACTTCTGTTAACATTGGCACCTATTCAGAGCGAATAATGTGCTGACGTTTCCTTCATCTCTCACCTCATTCTTTTTCTCTAAGTCCTTCCTACACTTCTGTCAAGGAGCTGGTCTGTGCTGAGGACTGTTCCTGACAAGGGTGGTAGACTTAAGCAACCAATGCACTTATTCAACATCTTCTGTATTCTGGACACTTTACTACAGGCTGGACGTAAAAAGTCAATGAATGAAACAATCCCTATGCACAAAGGGATTTACTAATGGAGGAGATGAGAATATGTAAGTGAATTCAAGATGATATTATTTATACCTCTGGAAAATTATATGCTGAATAAATATAAAATTAATATAAGGTCATTTGAGAGAGAGGGCTCTAGCAGGAGACTAGGACAAATTTCATGCAATAGGTGGTGCTTGTGATCCTTCTTGGAGGAAAAGGAGGATTTTATGAATGAAGAATCAGTCAATCAATAAGCAATTATTAAATGCTAGTGAGGTGGTGCAGTGAATAGAGAACGAAGTCAGGAAGACCTGAGTACAAATCCAGTCTCAGACACTTACTAGCTGAGAGACTCTCAGTAAGTCACTTAATCTTTGTCTGCCTCAGTTTCCTCATCCATAAAATAGCATAACATCACTTACCTCACAGGGATGTTGTGAGGATCAAATGAGATGATACCTGTAAAGCATTTATCATAGTGTCTGGCCCATAGAGGGACTTAATAAATGCTTGTTCCCTTCCTCTCCTCCCCTACTTCGTGCAGTCACTGTGCTGAGTTCTAGGGACACAAAGACAGGCAGAAAAACAGTCCTTGCTCTCAAGCAGCTTAATGTCCAATGGAAGATAAAAGTACATTTCAAGCATGGCAGATAGAAGACAGTTCCACATGGGAGGAACAGGGAGAAAGCCAGTTTGAGTGGACGGCAGAGTGAAATCAATTCAGGTATTTACTAAAAACCTATTATGCACCAGGCACTGTGCTACATTCTTTGCCCTTGAGGAGGTCACATTTTAATGAGGCAGACAATGCAAACACCTATGTACATAAACTCTAAAGATATACATATGTGTGTATGTATGTATGTATGTAGTAAAGTGGAGGTAATCTCAAGAAGGTACCACCTCTGAGCAGGACTGACAAAGGTTTCTCGCAGAAGGTCAGATTTGAGTTGAGATTTGAAAGAAACCAGTGAAACAAAGAGGTGGAAATGAGAAGGGAGAACATTCCAGGAATGAGGAACATACAGTAAAAAGATATAGAGCATAGATTATAGCAAGAAGGTTAGTGACATTGGATCACAGTGTTGATAGTAAAGTGATGACAGTATAATGTAAGAAACCTAGAAATGTAGAAAGGGGCCAGGTTAAGAATGTCTTAAAAACAAATACAGGATTTTACACTTGATCCTGGAGACAATAGAGAGTTTATTGAATTGGAGGAGGGAGTGACATGATCAGACCCTCAATGTAGAAAGATCATTTTGGTGGTTGAATGGAAGATGGACTGAAGTGGTGAGAGAAGTGTCCCTTTAGAAGGCTATTGCAATAAGTCAGGCTTGAGGTAATAAGAGCTTACATCAGGGTGGTGGCAATGTTAGGAGAGATGGGACTATCCATGAGAGATGTGGTGAATGTAAAATTGATACGACTTGACAATTGATTGCAAATGGGGAGGAGAGGGATTAGCATGAATGAGAAATTAAGGAGGACACCAAGGTTGCAGATCTCAATGACTGACAAGATGATGGTACTCTCAACAGTAACAGGAAATTTTGGAAGGAGGGTTTGGGAGGAAGGAAAAGCTGTATTTTGGATATGTTGAGTTTGAGAAGTCTATAGGATATCTAATTCAATATATTCAAAAGGCAGTAGTTGAAATGATGAGGTCAGAAGTCAGTTTGCAGAGGGTTTAGAGTGGGAGAAAAAAGTGAAAAAAGAGGCATATGCTATAGAAAGTTTTCTCAAGGAATTTAGCTGAGGATACAAAAAATACATGAGGACAGCTATCAGCATAGTATGGAGCCTTACCATATGATACAGCTAAAACCTCCTATATTTTCTCTCCTTACTAGAATGTGGGATTCTTAAGAACAGGGATTGTCTTACTTTGCTATTTGCATCCCTAGAGCTTATCACCAAGCTTTACTCATAATAAGCCTTTAGTGAATGACTTTTTATTCATTCATTTGTTCATTCACTATTCCCTTATCTGTAAAATGGGGTGGTTGGACCGCATGAACTTTAAGATCTCAGATCCTATGGTCAAACTTCCATTAAAATGTTGGCAAATCTAATCCATTTTGCCTTCGTTCATTTTTCCAGGTTCATCTCCAAATGTTCTTGTGATAATATGGCTTATTAGGGCTTTCTGAAGGCTATTTTTTCTCTCTGCTAGTTTTTTACTTTTGGTGAAGTAATAATGACCATAACTTTTGATTCTTTTACTCTGTGATGGTTTGAAATGAGTTTATTCTAAAGCAGTATGGTTCTTGTCCATATGGCCTCTCTGTTTAGAGAGGAGGTTTGCAGGCTAGGGGTGGGGAGAAGGCAGGTTTAGATCTTCTCATTCTGGTGACTACTTTATATTAATTAAAATTCTCTAAAAACTTGTGATGAGAGCAAATGTCTTTACCTTTATCCATCCCCATTTTTGAGTCAACAGGTACTTTAGATTGGACCAGGTCTTTTCATCTTCACCCTTCCTGCAAATTTAATGTTTATTTTTACCTTTCCCAATGATCTAACTGCTTAATAAACCTCATTCAGATATGGTTCCCACATTAGCAATAGTGAAAAAAAACCAATAGCTTGAATTTATATAGCATTTTAAAATTTGTAAAATGCTTTCCAAATATTACAAATGTTTTATTTGTAATATTAAATTAAATTATAATAATTAAATATTATAAATATTGTAAAATGCTTTACAAATATTATCTCATTTTCTCTTCACAACAACCCTGGATGTAGGGTTGGGTGAGGAAACTGAAGCAAACAGACGTTAAGTGACTTACCCATGATCACACATGTAGTAAGTAGCAGTCAAGATCCAGACTCAGCATTTTTTCACAACATCATTTCCTCAGACATACAAATGTCACTTTGTTATAATCTATAAACTTCTGGTCTCTTCTATTCATTCTCTATAACAAATGTTGGTGTGTGTTTGCTGATATTCATATAGAAACACACTTATGTATATGTGTGCTATGTATATACACATATATGTATATAATCTACCCTTATCTTCATTGTGGCCTGTTTACTTATTGTCATGACAGTACCACCAACTTCCTAGAAAATATTTTCTTTTTTCCTTTGTGTGTCTTTGGGCACAGGATGAACCTAATTCTTCAGCTAACTCCAATCAGTTCTCTAAAAAAGCTTTTGAACAACTCTCATTCACTTCATACATGCAATCAACTTCCTGACTTTTCCACTTCTACCTCTTTACAATATTTCTCATGTCTCCCCATCTCTGCTCATTCTGCTACCACCCCTAGTTCAGAACTACGTCTCTCCTAGCACGGCCGTACCTTCCCTCACTCTCCCTGCCTCAGTCCTCCTTCAACTCTAATCCTGTTTTCACACTGCCATTAAAACGAAGGGCTCGTTTTCCCCTAAAGCGCTGATCTGATCACCCTCTCCCTACTAAGTAAATTTCAGTGACTTCTTATTACCTCTCATATTAAATATAAACTTCTTCTTTGGCATTTAAAACTCTTCACAACCTGGCCTCACCATGCCTTTCTGGGCTTATTACATAATACCCTCCTCCATGTACTCTACTTTCCAGTCAAAATGGCCTTTTTGCTCTTCCTCACTCATGACTCCATCTCCCATCTCCATGACTTTGCTCTGAGTATTCCCCATGCACTATAATGTGCTTGTGTCCTTGGCTCTTCACTTCCTCACCTCTATTAAACTGCACTCCCTCCTCCCCTCTACCTCGTAAGAGTCCCTGGTTTTCTTCAAGACTCAGCTCAAAAACCCACTTCTGCCTAATGTTTTTCCTGATCTCTGCAACTGTTAGTTCCTCCCCTGCAAAGATCACCTTTTATTTATTTTGAATTCCTACGTGCAGGTATTTGTGTCTTTCACTAGAATTTACACTTGTGTTACTTTTTTCTTGGTATCCCCAGTACCTTATACACAGCTGTGCCCAGATTAGCTTGTGCTTATTAATTGACTCACTTCGCTACTACTTATTTACATGAGTTGGTTTCATTTATAGGGAGAATGTCATTATAGACATCAATAATACTCAGTTCTTCAATATCAACTTATTTATCATTAGTTAAAAACATCAACATTAGTTAATATTTTTAGAAAGTATAAAAAAATGTGTGATTCTTGGAGCCCCAAAGTAACCTGCCCTCTAATCCTTTTCTACAATTGTTCTCTGTCACCACAGAAGCAGAAAGGGGGCCTATGAGATGGAAAGACATTTTGTATTTTTCTTTGTTTTATGAACAGAGAATTCATCAGTAATTGCCCAACGTGCTGGTGGGCTGGTTATGTCTCTCTGTACTTCACCTGACTTGTTTCTTAGGTGGCAGCTTCAGTCTGGCCCCAAGACTGTTCTCAAAGCTCTTGCAGCTCAGTATGTTTTCCACTGCCGTAGCTTCCAGGAACAATCAATGGAGGCCTTAACCTGGAGCCCATGAACTTGATTAATATTAATTTTAACAACCATATCTCAACAAAATTGGTTTCCTTTATAAGTCTATGGTTTTAAAAATTTATTCTTCAGGGAGAGGACAATAGGCTTTACTGCCTTGCCAAAGGGGTCCATAATACACAACACACACACACACACACACACACACACACACACACACACACACAAAATGAAGGGACTGAACTAGATGATCGCTGCAGGAATACAAATAATAATATGTAGCATGGCAAGGTTTGCATAGCACTTCACTTGTATTCAGTCCTCACTATGACCTTGTGAAGTGGATGCTCTTTTATCCTCATTTTACAGATGAGGAAATTGAAGCTGAGAATTTAAGCGACTTGATAGTAGATTTCTTATGCTGTTTTCAAACTTAGACCTTCCTGACTAAACCCACCACTCTATCCATTGTACCAATTAGCTGCCTAGCTAGTTTAGGTTATTTAAGGTCACCTCTAATCTCTGTCTTCCCTGTATATCTTTCCTGCTCCATCGTAATTAAAATTTCATCATCTTCATTGTATAACACTCTTCATGTGAAATCACCTCAGAGGAGGAAAAGTTGAAGGAACTAGGGATGTTTGGCTTAGAGAACAGAAGACTTAGTAAGTGACCTGGTTGTCCTCCAATATTTGAGGGATGGTCAAGAGGAAGAGGAAGTACACATACATGTTCCATTTAGTTTGAAAGGGGGAAAAGAGAGCCATTATAACTCTTATGACCAAGACATACATCTGGCATAGCATAAGAAAGAACTTTCTAGTAGCTAGAGCTATGAGGGAGGATTGAGGTAAGAGATTCTCTGTCATTAAAGAAGTTCAAGGGGAGGGGTTGCTGAACATCTATCAGGGGTGCTGAGGAGGGGATTCCTATACTGGGGGGGTCAGGTAGAAGAGGTGATATCTAAGGGCCCTCCCAATTCTAAGGCTCTATCATTCTAACATTTAGCGAACTATGAAAATTTTCCAAGGCAGATGACTAAAGATTTTTAATATGATGACATCTGAGCAGAATTAGTCATCCTGGTTACTCCAGTTTCTAGAGGGCAGTTGGAAATCTCTTTTGTTTGATGTGAAAATTACTAGTGAGAGGTGAATGACACAGTCTGTCTGCTGATTTTTTTTCTTACCTTGTCTCCAACCTCACATTGAGACCTCTTCACCTGGGACACTTCTATTTCCATACACACACGAAGATACGTAGGATATTGTACATCAGATTTCCATTTCCGATTTCAGTTCAGATGAAATTTAAAGCTCAAAAGAAAAGGGACTGATGGTTCCCAAAGGAAATTACAACTTCATTTTCTAAAATGTGAACTAAACTTTTTGACTTCCAATCTATTGCCTCCAATAATAAAGAGACCCTGAGGAATGTTATGCAGGCTTATGAATATAATCTTTTTGCGAAGTAAAAGGGTATTTTCTTCACCTCTTGCCTGTTGAAGATGGAGTCTCTCTCCTTAAAGACTACTAGAGTTACTATCCACATTCTTCTACTAGAGACAATCTTCCTTCTACTCACATGGATTGTTAAACTCAATTGGAGTAACATTTTCCTTCTCTTTATCACTCAAAAGAAAGCAATAAAAGAAACTTTCATTCATTCTCCTGTTCAACAAGTTTCTATTAATTGCCTATACTGCATCAAGAACTAAAACTAAACAGTCCCTACTCTAACATTCTATTTCGCATAGATTTGGAGAGGGCCCTCCCTTCCTCACTAGAGAACAGGAATAGATATATTATTGTTTCCTGTGTGCCATAGAAACACTTTCAATTAGTTGCTGAACCAGAACTCTGTGGAAATACCAAAGAGATCATCCTTCTCCTTGCTTAGAACAATCCTTAGAAACATAGTTAGGTAAAACTGTGGACAGAGCGCTTGGCCTGGAGTCAGGAAGGTCTGAGTTCACATGTGACTTCAGACACTTATTAGCTGTATGAACAAATCAGTTCACCTCTATCTGTTGCTTATCTCTAAAATGGGGATAATAATAGTGCTTCCCTCCCAGGGTTTTTGTGAAAATCAAATGGGATAATACTTGGAAAACACTTAGCACAGTTCCTGGCACATACTAGATATGTAATAAATGCTTATTTGATCTTTTCTCTTAATCTAGAGGCATAAGGATGACTCTCTGGGCTCCTGAGAGCCATCCATGACCTTATAGGCAAACCTGTGTCCAAGATGGGGCAGCCTCCTGATTGGTTTTTTTTTCTTTTCTTAGTGAGATCTTAAAATGTAGCTGATATCTCCTCTTTACCAGGCAAGGGAGTTGTGATGTGAATCGGCAGCAGCAGACGGCTGAGAGGAAGAGATGCCACAGAGAGAGAAAGCAACAGGGAAGAAGAGAGCCCAGTTAGTATTGATTGATTGGGTTGTACTCAGGGAAGGCGAATTCTAAAGTGGCTGATAAGCAGCTCTGTTAGAAAAGGCTTAATGAAGCTTGCATATTAGCCCTTCCACTGATTGTAATTGTTCTGTGTTTTATTGCTTAGCAGTTCTCTTCCCACGTGGGAAGAAAATTGCCTATTCCGTACCTGATTCATGTTTATACTCTAGGTACCTCTTTTTTTTGGTTACTTCTCCCTCATACTTGCTGGGAAGACTTCTTAGATAAGAACCAAAAATTAAGTGATCCTCAGGAATCTGAAGCAAGGGTTGAAACAGAGCACTGGGAGTATAATTTTCATATCGAGGAGGCAGGCAAGCCCAAGAGAATTGAATCTGGAAGAAATGGGAGAGGCTCATTCAAGACAGGACTCAGCAAAGGCTGTCTATCTCTGTGGTCTCAGACTGGCTCACTATTCTGCTAGAACCCATTATGTACTGATAAAGTCTACGATATTATCAGTAAGAAAGTTCTTCCTTTCTAGCCCACAATGGCCAATTGGTTTTATTGCAAAGAATAATCTTAGATATAAGATAAGATTTAAGTTGAAAGACTGTATTTTTAAACTTCTTCCCACTCATATGTTCTGGCTTGGTTACATATATTCTTTCCCACTCATGTTCTTAGATACTTAATTTATTGTTGAGTTATAAGATGTCAAATGTGAGGAATTCTGAGAAGTACAGGAAGACATATAAACTGTTTTAAAGTAAAAGAAACAGAACCAGGAAAATAATATATACACTAAGTGTAATGACATAAATGAAATGACTACTAGGTAAAGCTGAATTCTATTTAATTATGTTACCAATATCATTCTTGAAGAAGAGATGAGGAAATACTACCTCCTTCTTTCATTGAAAAAGAGAAGTGAAATCCTCCCTATATAGTATTACAGTTACTATAAGGTAGTTTCACCTGGTTTTCTTTGTTGCCATAGAAGGCTCACTGGTAAGAGTAAGAGGGAGTAAAGAACCAAATGAAGAATATCCAGAATTATTGTGATATTAAAAATAAAAGCAATCAATATAACTTTTTGAAGTCACAGAATCATAGACTTAGGGCTAGAGAGAACCTTAAATGTCATCTAGTTCAATCTACGTATTTTACAGATGAAAAACCTGAGGCCCAGAGAAGTACAATGACATCAAAGGTCACATAGGTAACAAGTGACAAAGACAGTAATTTGAAATTAGGTCCACTGAATCCAAATCCAACACTCATTCCATCATTCCACATTCAAATTTAGTCTGAGTTCAAGAACACAAATATTGAGAACATTTTCTAGGTCTCTTATTGTAAAACAACATGATAGATTAAATCCAATAGGAACCAATCCTAAAAAAATGCATAATAGAGATGTGACAACACATAGAGTAAGACACATATTGTCCGAGGATGGAGCTCCCATTGACCAAGCTTCCATTCTACATGAATGTTGGGAAGGCAGAAAGATATCACAGTCTTAGAGTTGGTGGGAAACTTAGAGAGCATTTAGTCAACTTCCTTATTATCAGACAGCAAACTGAAAACTGAAGGGAGGAAGTGATTGCCCAGTGACATACTGTGGTTAATGACAAGCAAGGTTAAGTTAGAAACCATGCTCTAACTCCTAATCTAACTTTTCTGCCCCACTGGCCTCTCAAATGAGGTCTGAGGTAAACCTGTTTTATGCAAATTATATAGTGTTCCACAGGCTATCTAGAGTGAGGTTTCAGTACAGTATGTGAGTGTGTGTAAGTGTGTGTGAGTGTGTGTGTGTGCTCACTCACATTGAGTGAATGTCATACCTACTGATGCCTGAGACATTTGAGACCACAGAAATCATTTCATCCAATCTCCTGTACAGGCAAGGAAACCAAAGCCCAGAGAAGCTGACTCACACAGTCACCCACTCGCTGAAAGAAGCAGAACTAGCACCCAGTTCTTTTGATTCCTATCTCAGTGTTCTTTGCATTATATGATGCCATGGACTGAACCAATTTCAGAAATGGACTAGTAACACACACACAGACAATGAAGATGCATAAACAAAGGCACTTAAATATGCTTTAAAAAGAGCTTCAAAATACTCTCAAATTAGTTGTGTCTCACGAACTCAGGTTGACCTTGGGTCTGTGCATTTGAGTTTCTATGTGAATTCAGAATTTGCCAGAGGGGGAAAAAATCCAATGATTCTACAGAGGCCCATCCTAGCTAATAATTATCACTATTATTTTTAATTGTATTTTATAGTTGGGGCCTCAAAGGATTTCTCAAGCAATCATTATCTAAGCCCCACCCTCTGTCCTTGTGCAGATAGCAAAGGCGAAGCTTATATTGGTGTTTAAAGAAAGGAAGAAAACAGGCCAGGAGTAATTTATCCTCTCATTTCCAAGGGAGGAAATTGTAAAGATACAGAGAGAAAATTCTTCGGATGTCTTGAGTGAGACTACGTGACTACTAGAAGGGATAGAAAATGAGCCTTTGGAAGGGAGGAAAGGAATTACCTTCTATTTGTTCTCTCCAAAGCTACGTAGGACCATCCAATTCAACTGATAGACATTGAGTGCCTATGTTTAGAGCAGACTAAATACTGTAGGGAGAATTGTTAGAACATAGTCCCTATACCTAAACAGGTTACAATTTGGCTCTGGGTTTAATGCCAGTGTAGGCACAGACTAGGAGACATGACAGGGAATCCTTGGGAGAAACAGAATCAGAACCAGCAACAGCAGTGGTCACTTACTATTGAAGATTTGTGGATCTCATGACCTTCTCATCATCAACACTGTCTTCCATTTACCTAAACAGAACAAAACATCATGGATGCACCCTTGCAGCAAGCACTGGAATTCAACAGACTATGTCATTTTAAAGTGAAAAAACAGACAGGATGTGAGTGACAAAGGAGATGTGTAGTGGCGAGTGCCAGACTGATCGTAGACTTATCCTTTCCAAACTAAGCATTTGCATTTAACGCAAGCAGCAGCCCCAAGGCAAGACAACTGTCAGGAGATTCAAAGCCAACAGATTGTAATGCTTCTCCATGGGTGAACAGTTTTTGCTGACCAGTAAAACAGAGTCAGCACACAGTAATAGTGGAGCAAAAAAGGAGTAGAAAATCCTCAGAGACATGGTATACAACATCACATTTGCTCACTTGGACCAGAACACTCACAAACATCAGGATTAGTTTGATGAAAAAATTCAGAAGCTGCTAAATGGGAATCAAAAAAATAAATAAATAAAACGAAACTCCAAAAAGTTTACCAGCAGGACAGTTCATCGGTCTCTAAGATGGCAGTGTTTAACTCCATCAGAGATAAACAATAAGTCATGCATAACCTGTATTAGATTGCTTGCCCCCTAGGGGAGGTGGGAGAGAGGGAGGGAGAAAAAAAATTCAAAACTCAAATTATAATAAAAGTGAATATTGAAAACTATCTTTACATGTAACTGGAAAAAATACTATTAAGTGGGGAAAAATTAAGAAAAAATCAGAGAGGGGCAAGATTCTTTCCACAATAAGAAGTAATATGAGATTCAATTTATGCCAGTAGCAACAATCCAAAGCACTTCTACAACATCCTGAAGGCTATTTATGAACCAAAGACCTATGGTGCATCTCAACTACTCAGTGCTGATGGAGTCATACTGATCAATGATGAGGAGATGACTAAGGAGACATGGGCTGAAGATTTTCATAGTGTTCTCAACATACCATCATCAACCAATGCTAAAGCCACTGACTATATATCTCAGGTTGAAGTTAATCCCTCTCTAGCCAAATTTCCAACTAAAGAAAAAGTGTTAAATGCCATCAAGCTCTTCTCAAGTGGCAACGCATCTGGCACTGATTCCATCCCAGCAGAAATCTACAAGTCAGGGAGCCCACTGCTTATACAGAAGGTGACTGAAATCTTCTGGGTTATATGGCTAGAGGAGACTATCCCCTAGGAGATCAAGGGTGCCTCCATTGTCCATCTCTATAAGGGAAAAGTAAATAGGTCATTCTATGACAATCACAAGAGAATATCTCTCTCTTATTCATTGCTAGCAAGATTCCTGCCCAAGTCCTCCTTAATCAATTGATCCTTCTACCCGTTCATCTACTCAAGAGCCAGTGTGATTTCAGAAAGGGCCAAGGAATGGTCAACATGGTGTTTGCTGCCTGACAACTCCAAGAGATGACAGGAGAAGAACAAAGATCTGTACACAGTGTTCATTGACCCGATCAAGGGCTTTGATACTGTCAGTGGTGAGGGCTTGTGGAAGATCATGGTGAAAAGTGATTGCCTAGAGAATTCATCAGTTTTGTGCTGGCATGCTTGCATGGATTCTGGATAAGAGATGAAGCTCTCACACTTTCCCAGTCACCAATAGAGTGAAGCAGGGCTTTATGCTTGCTCTCATGTTTTCTAGCATGATGTCTTCTGTGATATTGTCAGATGCCTTCAGTGAGGATGAAAATAGCATCAAGGTTAGCTTCTGTCCTGAGAGCAAACGATTTAACTGAAAATCTACAGGCAAAGACTAAAGTAAAGAGTGAATTGGTGTGCAACGTTTTTGTATGCAGATGATTATGCATTCAGTACAGCCTCAGAAACTGAGATACAACTGAATATGGATTGATTCTCTGACACTTGTTCTAATTTTAGCCTGATAATCAACACCAAGAAAACAGAGGTTCTTCAGCAGCCAGTACCAAACCATCTATATATTGAACCATTGGTTACAGCAAATGTATAAATTTTGAATGTTGCGGATAGGTTCACTTGAAAAATAATTTGTCTATTTGCAAATATTTGTAAATTTGTAAAAAACTTGTATACTCTTTGTAAAACAGACTGAGGAGAGATAATTTAAGCATTATTGGACTACCTGGAAGTCACAATAAAGAGTCTAGACAAGATGTTTCAAAAAATTATAAGGAAGACTGCTCAGATATCTTGGTACCAGAGGGTAAAAAAAGAAATTTAAATAATCTGTCAGTCATCTCCTAAAAAATATTCCAAAATAAAAAGTCCCAGGAATTTTGAAGTCAAATTGCAGAGCTACCAGGTAAAGGAGAAAATATTGAAAGCACCTAGAAATAAATCATTTAAATACCATGTAGTCTCAGTCAGCATTACACAAGATCTGGCAGCTACCTCATAAGAGAGAGAGCTTGGAATATGATATTCCAGAAGTCAAAGGAGCTAGGATTACAACCAAAAATAACCAGCCCACCAAAATACTGTAAATCTTTGGGGGGGGGGATGAGGAGAGATGGACACAATTAAATTAATGGCCTTATGAAATATCAGAGCTGAATAGAAAATTTGACATTCAAGCATAATACTCATGAGAGGGCTAAAAAGGCAAACACAACTGAAAAATCATGAGGAACTTAGGTTAAATTATTTATATTCCCCAATAGGAAGATAATACATATAACTCCCAAGAACTTTATCATCATTAGGGCAATTAAAAAGTCTATTTAGACAGAGAATAGGGTATGAGTCTATTATGTTGGGATGATCTCTCAAGGCTGAGAAAGAAGGTTATACTGGAAGAAAGGAAAGGGAGAAGAATGAGGAAAATAATCTTAGATAAAAGAGACAAGGAAGAGTTTTTATAATAGAGTTAAATGGAGGGTAGAGGGGAACACTTAAACCTCACTCTGAACTGAAATGGTTCAAAGAAGAAAGAATATATACACTCATTTGGGTATGGAAATTCATCTTAATAAATAGGAGAGGAAGAGGATAAAAGAAAGTAGGTGATAAGAAGGAAAACAGATTAAGGGAAGCAGTGGTTAGAAGCAAAATGGACTTTAGAGGATAGACAGAGTAAAAAAATATAAACAGAAGAAAATAGAATGGAGGGACATACACAATTAGTAATCATAACTGTGAATGTGATTGGGGTGAACTCATCCACAAAACATGGGCAAATATCAGAACAGATTAAAATCCAAAATCCAACAATTACGTTGTTTATAAGAAATACATTTGAAACACAAAGAAATTCACTGAGCTAAAAATAAAGGGCTGGAGTAGATCTATTATGCTTCATCTGGAGCAAAAAAGAAAACAAGGCAGGGATAGCAATTATGATCTCAGACAAATTAAAAGCAAAAATAAATTTAATTAAAAGAAAGAATCAGGGAAACTACATTTTGTTAAAAAGGTACCATAACCAATAAAATAATACCAGTACTAAATATGCACCAAATGGCACAGCATCCAAATTCTTAAAGGCAAATACAAATGAACTACAGGAGAGTATATACAAAAAACTGTTTTAGTGAGGGACCTCTATTTACTCTTATTAGATGTAGATAAATCCAACGATAAAAAAATAAGAAAGTTAAGGACATGAATAGAATTTTAGAAAAGATAGATATATGATAGACTTCTGGACAAAATTGAATGGGAATAGAAAAGAGTATGCCTTTTTCTCACCTGTACATGACACTTAAACAAAAATTGACCATGTATTAGGGCATTAAAATCTCAAAACCAAATTCAGAAAAGCAGAAATATTAAATGCACCTCTTTCAGACCATAATGCAATAAAATTGCATCCAATAAAGGGCTTTGAAAGCATAGATTAAGTATTAATTGAAAACTAAAGAATATAATCCTAAAGAATGAGTAGAGCAAAGGAAAATCATAGAAACAATCAGTTATTTCATTAAAGAAAATGACAATGATTAGCCAGCATACCAAAACTTGTAGGATGCAGTCAAAATAATAGTTAGGGGAAAATTTATATGTCTAAATGATTACATCAATAATGAAGAGACAGAGTCAATCACACTACAAAGCAGTAATCTTCAAAATGATCTGGTATTAGATTAGAAATTGAATGGTTAATTAGAAGTATAGATTAGGTATACAATATACAGAAGTAAATGACCACAATAATTCAGTGTTTGATAAACCCAAAGATCCAAGTTTTGGGGGGTTAGAACTCACTATTAAAAACTTCTGAGGAAACTGGAAAGTAGGTTAGCAGAACTAGGCACAGACCAATATCCCATATTGTATATCAAGATATGGTCAAAATGGGTACAAGATTTAGATACAAGGGGTGATATAATAAGGAAATTAGGGGATCATGGAAAAATACCAGTCAGATCTATCTATAATGAAAAAGTCTATAATCAAGGAAAAGAGGGTCATGGAAAGTTAAATGGATCATTTTGATTGCATGAAATTAAAAAGCTTTTACACAAATAAAATCAATACAGCTAAAATTAGAAGGGAAAAAGGAAATTAGAGGGAACATTTTACAGCAAGTTTCTCTGAGAAAGGTCTCATTTCTCAAATATATAGTGAACTATGTCAAATTTACAAAAATAAGAGCCATTCTCTAATTGTTAGTCAAAGGATACGAACAGGTAGCTTTCAAAGAAGGAATCAAAGCTATCAATGTCACAGAATATCAATAATCACAGAAAATACTATAATTAGTACTTCTTAAAATGTAAATTAAAACAACTCTGAGATGCTACTTGATACCTATCAGATTGACTAACATAACAGAATTGGAAAATGAAAAATGATGGAAAGGATATAAAAAAAATACGTAGACACTAATGCATTGTAGATGGAGTTGTAAACTGTTCCAACCATTCTGAAGAACAATTTGGAACTACGCCCAAAGGTCCATAAAAATATGAGAAGTCGGTAAGTATTACATGTTGCACATAGACTTTTTCAATGTATTGATGAGTTGTGTCGATGTTTTCTTATTTCCACTTTTTCTTTCAGACATTGTGATGTGAAAAGGCTCTCTCGGAGGAGAAAGAGGAATACCGGGGAAAACTATGATGATGTAAAAAAAACAAAAGAAATCAGTAAATACTTTTTTATGCTTTGTTCCTCCCTTTTTGGCCCTTACTCCAAAACTTTTCATTACACTTTCCCCCTATTTTCTAGTTCCTCCTGAAGCTACATAGTACTTCTATCTTTTTACCATATAGTAATACTGCACCTCCCATTTAATACTTTTTTCATTGACACCAGTAAGATGACATTTTACTCCTATTCGAATCTCTGGTCCACCATTTTCATTTACTATGCTTTGTGCGTGTGCGCACAAAAAACCAAGGCCATAGATTTTATTTCTTGCCTTCTTAATATTGCCTTCTCTGAATTACCGGTCATCTCCTATTCTTTTTTCCATGTTATATCTGCAACAGTCTCATTTATGCCTTTGTAGACATGTTCGGGAAGTTCTTTCCTTATTCCCCCATTTTCAGCTTAAAGTCCTTTAGAATCATTTCTTGAGACTCCAAGAAAACCTATATTTTTCTATTCCTCATTAGATATACTCCATCCCCAGCAAAGAGTGAATCTTTACAAGTCATGATCTGAAATTAAAATAATATTTTCAGATATCATCTGAGTTCTACTGTTTTCTTCCCAAAATTTCCTTTCAAGAACATAAAAGTCCAAATTTCACCTTTCATTGGCAGCAGTAATGAAGACACTACCTTTGCATTTAAGACTCTTGGTAATTTCATTATCTCCATAGTTTTTTTCTCTTCTTTTTGTACTAGTATTATTTTCTTCCTATGAAGAATCAGAGGTGAAAAGAGACTGTTTCATGGAGTATAGCTTTATTTATTAAGGACTTTTCTGCTCTTTCTGGGGCTTTCCTTTCCTTTTATACTAATTGCTTGCCCAGCTGTCTTTGATTCATAATTAGCAGATGATCACAAAAGTCCTAATGAAAATATAATGCTTCCCTCACTATTTTCTTCAAGATCTTAAGTATAAACTCAACTTTCATCTTGCAGAAAACAGTGAGAGTAGCTTCTGTTTCCATTAGGGCTTTTGTGATCATCTGCTAATTATAGATCAAACACAGAATCCAGTCATCTCTCTCCACTTTCCACCTCCCTGCCGTTGTCTTCTGTAAGATCAGTTGAATGAACTGAGCTAAAGAGAAGACTTAAAGGAGATACATATATTCATATTCAAGCATTTAAGGGTCTATCAACCAAGTCCAGGTAAATCCTCCTCAAATCATCCAACCCCAATTGTGCATAGAGTTCCCTGGTAGGTAATGCAGTGAGGTATGGGGAGAGGTTGGAGAATATAATAAATAAGACTCAGTTCCTGCCTTCAGAAAGGTAACAGATTGAGGGGTGGGGGGAAGAAGACATAACTAAGTGAATAGAGTGCCAGGCCCAGCTGGAATCATGAAGATCTGAGCTTAAGTCCAGTCTATGATACTTACTAGCTGTGTGACCCTGAGTGAGTCACTTAACCTCTGTCTCAGTTTCCTCATCTATAAAATAGGGATAATAATAACACCTTCCTTGTAGTGTTGTTGTGAGGATAAAATGAGATAATAAATATCAAGTATTTTGTACATACGGAAACTTCATAAATGTTATCATTTATAAACTTTATAAATATTAGCTGTTATTATTATCAAATAAATATAATATACAATAATACATGCCAAGTGCATCAATGACTGTGTGTCTCTTGTTCAGGGGTCAACATGGCTAAGTTTGGTTAGAGTCTTCACCAGTTTGGCTGTAGTCTACTGAATGTTTTAGTCATGGAAAGTCTCCAAGGTCATCTATTACACCAGTGTAGTCTTAAGAGCACCAAATTTATAGACAGAAGCACTAGTTTGAAGCCCAGCTCTGCTAATTCCTCTTTAAAGCAAAAGACGAATAAGTGATCCTGGAAAGGCTATTTAAAGTCCCAGCACCCCGGTTTCTTTATCCATAAAATAAATCACTTGGATGAGATGGTGTCTAAGGTGTTTGATTTCTTGCCTAGCTCTCAAGCCTATAGCACTGTGATTCTTCCTCTCCTCTCCTTGAACTCTTTGAAATACAAGTCTTTTAAAATCAAGGCCAAATGTCATACTAAGCATGGATTTTCACTCCTCTTTTATAAATATTTTAAAATGGAATGATCATTTCCTCCAAAAATTTCCTTGTTGAGACAGACCCTTTCTCGTCCATAAGAGATGTTACCTTGATGAGCAACCAGTTCATTATTGGTTAGAATTGGGTCTAGAGTAATAACTAGCTCTCCTAAGAAGGCAATTATTATTAAGGCAAGTGAAAAAAATTATTGATGCTCTGCTTAGGACACTAAGGGAACTTCAGTAGATATCAGAAAGTTAAACTCCCCTCCATCAGACCTCTGCTTTAGGAGAAAGGCTTTAGCAACTCCACAAGGATGGATTGGCATGAGGTAGAAATTGAGGCAGGGGTACCAATTAGAAGACTACTGTAACATAACAGAGAAGTGATAAGGGCCTAAACCAGGGTGGTAGCTGTGTTGTTGGAAACAATGTTAACAGGTATTGGAGAAATGGAAGCAATAAGAGTCGAATCATTGAAGTGCTTAGAAGGACAAGAAAAATCAATTTAATAAAAAGAGAAAATAGAGAAACTACACTATTTGTCAGCCATATTAATCATTATTGTTTTAGACTATTTAAAATTACTAGACAGTATAAGGTTGGAATGTTTTGTGGTATAGGAAATGAATTGGTGGATTCAGAAAAAATTTGGAAAGCAAGAAAGGAAGATGTTATATGCCTTCAGAGAAACAGAGGACAAATATAGCAAGGTCTTATATAGGTGTATATGAATGTATATTTACATACATGTGTATGATTATAGATATCTACATATATGTATGTTTATGTAAGTGTATGCATGGTTATATATTTGTGGGTGTTTGTGTATATATGTATATGTATACACCACTTGCATATATGTGTGTGCTTAATTGTAGCCTTCTTGGGGGAGAGAGGAAAAAGATGGGGGGCAGATCAAAGTAAAAAGTGTACAGCAAAGAACAAAATAAATCCTCTAAGGAAGCAAAGATGGACAACTCTGAACACAATGTGTAGTATTTATTATACAGGATTTCTTGAAATGGAAATTTATTCCTTTATATTTTGAATTCTCTCGTATTCTATTGTACACATAACAGTGTTTTCTTCTTTTGTATTTAAGTTCAAAATTTAAAAAAAATACAAAAAGAGGAAAAGCAAAGTATTAAGAGGCATGAGAATTGACTGAGTTCTTCAAATGTACTGAGGAGAATAAATGAGGAGAAAGGAGGAGATGCCATTTTTTTCACCTGGGTTTTTTTCACCTGCAATTATTTGTAACTTTTTTTGCTTTTGAAAAGCAAGTAAGAAACCTATTAAGTCTATCCATGATCAAGCTCTATCGCAGCCCCCAATTCTCTGGGAATTGGGCATGCCTTCAGAGAAGATCCAAGAGAAACCTTAAATTAAAGCCAACGTAGGGAGAGTGGAGGAACAGCAATGATAAAGGCAAGGGCTTATAGGGATGTTGGCTAAGTTTGGACACACCCTTTCTCGTCCATAAAAGATATTACCTTGCACAACAGGAATATCCAATGTTGTCTTCCTCCCTCAAACAGAAACAAGCTCCAGGCAATGAAGCCAGGCCAACAGCCCCAGCCTCCATGGTATGAAAAGTATTTTCTTGCACAACAGGATTATGCCATAGCAGAGTTTAGTGTTCTGATGTTTAGTTTCCATAGTATTTCTCCCAGCCCAGCAACAAATGCACAGGCTAATTAGTCTCCATATGTTCTGTATTGGTATGGTGTCTTTTCTTTTTTAATTACTAAAGGAATGCTAATTCTCATAATGTTTTCGTTACTACTCACTTGTTTCGGTCACGTCTAACTCTTCATGGCTCCATTTTGGGTTTTCTTGGCAGGTCCTGGATGGAGTGATTTGCCATTTCCTTCTCCAGGTCATTTTGCAGATGAGGAAATTGAGGTAATCAGGGTAAAGTGACTTATCTAGGATCACATAGCTAGTAAGTGTCATCTGTGGCCAGATTTGAGCTCAGGAAGATGAGTCTTCCTGACTTTAGCTTAGTACTCTATATGCTGTGACGCCTAGCTGCGCGAATGTCCTATTCTCTCATCTGATAGATAATGAAAGTAAGGCACAGGAAAGTTGAATTATTCTACAAAGCAAACATTTGATGTATACTTATTGTTCTGGCATAAGGCTGGAATATAGACAGATGAGATGGATTGATGGAAATGAGAAGCTTCTGAAGCACTCCCTCCCTTTTGAAAAATATACCTTTGATATCCCTCTTCTTCCCATATACTCCTGTCCAGGTGCCTGGAGTTTCTACCATGAGTCCCTCCTTTCAGGTAAGATAAATGCCTCATAAAGGCAAATATGGAAAGGGTAGCATATTAGTCCATTAGCAACCAGAAAGAGCTTAAATTGGATTTGTTGTCATATTAATAAGTCACCCAACAATTTCCTGTGACAATGGGGCATGGTGAAAGTAAGTGTTGGTGGTAGGGAAGAGAAGACAAAGGGTCGACACAGAATGAGGCACAGTAGTAGGTAATTGGGATGGGTTGATGGATGAGACAAGAGAATGTTTGAAATCAAACTTTACAATTTTGCTAAGGGCTGGTCCCTGAGTTATCATCATTCCTGCTCCTTCCCTAAGAATTTCCCCTAGGAATGTGAACATTACACCACAGGGCAGTGGATACATCACATTGTTCTCCATCATAATCCAACTTGACATTGAAAAAAATGCTCACCTGGAAATCAAGACCTAAGTGATATACCCAGTTCTGCCACTTACTAAATGTTGATACTGCCTGAGATCATAGTCTCTGGAGGCATAGGACTGAGATGTGTCATTGTTATGGGGATAAGAAGATGAGAGGGCAGAAGGTGCTAGTCATTAGAATAAATTAAACTGGATATCTAAAGGGACTTAATTTATTATCAGTATTTCCACCATGATATTTCAAGCCATGTTAACATATCGGACAAATATGCTCTCCAGAGTTTCAGATGTTGCCAATGCCAGGGAGGCAGGACTTCTGAGTCGTCATCAGCAGAACTCTAGTTCTGACAATGACGTCAGCCTTTGTCCCACCCTAAAACTTCCTGTAGGCAATGTATAAAATGGAGTATTAAGGTTTCGGACATGAGGCTCCTAAACTAGTTCTTATACTATCACTATGAAATTGTGTTGGAAGAAAGGAGATTTAGTTGTGTCCACTTTATGAAAAGAAAGCATAGCTCTGGAAACTGTCTAGGTTTGTGTTCCTTTGTTATATGTATCCCTGGGGGTGGATCTTGTACATCAAGTTATGTTGAAAGCTTCCAAAGGTCTTGGGCACAGAGTATAACACAGGGTTGGACAATGATGACTACGTCTACGACACATGCTTCCTTCACAACGTCTTCTTAACCTTTTCTTATTCTCTCAGGTTCCCTGTTATCTCCATGTTGGTGGTCATCAGATATAAACTTGTTTCAGAGATCTTCTCTATTACTTTAAATCAGAAATATCAAAATCACCACTCCCTCAAGAATAGCAAATTACTGAGTGAAGCCTAAATCAAATAAAAATGCAGTTGGGAAGTATTTAACAAAATCAATAAAAATACAATACAACATAGAAAATGTTAATTTGTGGTTTTCTAAGTAGATATGTGGCCTGGCAGGGTGTGTGAGACACACTACTGCTTTAAATTTTCCAAATAAAAAAGGAAGAAGACCGTATATGAATATTCATTAAGGACTAAGGAAACTTCTCACACCATAAAGTGTTTTGGTCAAGGGTCCTTAGTGAGTTTTATGATCAAGCATGGTCAGGTATTCATCTACCGGATAAGAGGGAAAGGAATGAATTTAGGACTGTGACAACTCAAAAAAATTGACCAACATCCCTCAACTATTAGATTTATCCCCATATTGCTATTTGTGTAGTTGATCTTTGAGTATGTTTATTTTACGATTAGTGGTCAGAGGCAATGATGTAGACAACTCACTATTCTCTATGGCTAATATACAAACTCTCTATGCCTCATTTTCTTCATCAGTAAGATGAGGGTAATAATACCTACACTACCTTCCTTGTGGTCTCACTCTGAGGAAAATATAAACTGCAAAATACTATATTAATTTGCATTTTTATTAAGTCCTCTTAGAAATCAATAGGATGCCTTATAAAATGTAATATTGAAAACCGCAAATAGGAGCCATGTAGCATATGTTATCACCTTGTTGGCCTAAATAAGAATCATTTTTATGCATGAATGACCCTTTTGTGAAGATGGTGAGCATCAGCTTTCTAAGCATACTACTAGGTTGAAAAAAATAAAAGCACAGGGACAGTCTTCTGACCTTTGAGGAACATTAACCATGAGATGAACTTTAACTGTGGAAAATGTGTTCTCCATGCTATTTTCATATTCTTTTGAAATCAGTCAACATAGGATTTCTAGACTCTAATTCACTCCTGATGTGAAGCAGGAGTTTAGTAAAAACTAGCAAAAAAAAAAATTTTCAGCCATGGCTTTTGAAGAAAAGAATGAAATTCTTTAAAAGAAGTTCCCCCAAATCATTAAATATATTAGGAATCCAATATGGCAAATGGGATTTTTAAAAATGTTTTTAAAGTCAAAACAGGAAAAAAGGAAACAATAATGTGTAAGCAACTACTGTGTACTAAGCACATAGCTTTTCAAATATTCCTTGATCTTCAGAACCCTGGGAACGCTTGGAAGGAATGCAATTTTACATTTTACAATTGAGGAGATTAGAGATAGGGTGACTTGCTTAGAATCACACTACAAGTAAGTGCTGGAGGTCGTATTTAAACTCAGGTCTTCTCCCAGCCCAGGACTCTCTCCACTGAACCTAGTTGAACAGCATTTATTTATCCATTCTCTTTATGGAGTGTGTGAACTTATCAATTTATTGACAATTGATGATTCTCTTCATTAAAATAGCAGCCCTTTGCTTAGAGCTTGGCCAGACATCAAAGATGCCAAGATTATCCACTACATCCCAGGCCATCACTAATCATCTTGATTTCTGTCTTGCCACTGGACTTTGATCACTCTGAAAGAGAGAGTGAGGCTAACAACTGTACACAACTCACTGAAATTCAATTCATGCACATGCCAAAATATCACCCATTATCTACAATTTTGGTTGCTGGTGGTCAGTTATTTTCAGTTATGTCCAATTCTTCATGACCCCATTGGGGGTTTTCTTGGCAAAATACTGGAGTGGTTTGCCTTTTCATTTTCCCAGTCATTATACAAATGAGAAAACTGAAGCAAAAATGATTAAGTGACTTGCCCAGCTAGTACGAGTCTGAGGCCAGATTTGAACTCAAAAAGATGAGTCTTCCTGACTCCAGACCTGGTGATCTATCCACTGAGTCATGTAGTTTGCATCAAATATTTTATTATTTTACCACCTTACTATTTTGTCTGTTGAATTCCTGTGACAACAGGCAAGTGATGAAGCAGCAGGTGGGGATACAATGGGAGCTGTAGCCACAACTCTGCATACAGGAGGCCCAGATCATGCGGTCAACTTCTCACCGGAATGAAGCACCAGTGGGATTCAGCAGTCCCCTGGGGGTCTGAGCAGTTTGTTTTTTAAAGGATCATACTGCTCACCTCCTGGCATGAGGAAGAAGCTAGAAAAGGTGCACTAAAAATTGTCTGCTCCACCCAGCCCTGCCCTGTTTACTGAGGCAATCGGGACTCTCATCCTGTAGTAGAGCACAAAAATATTACAAAAATTTTCGCAAAGATGATTCCACTCACAATCAGTACATGGAATGTGTGCATGCTCATGGATAACGCAAAACCTAGTAGATCTGAGAGACAGTTCTTGTTACAAGAGAACTCAGCAGGTACCACAATCCAATAGCAGCCCTCAGTGAAACAAGGCTTGCAAATGAAGGCCACCTTACTAAATTTTGAGCTGAATATATGTTTTTCTGGAGTAGCTGCTGTGATGAGGAGTCCTATGAAGCTGGCATAGGTTTTAAAACCATATCCAATCTAGTCAGAAAAATGCTTCCTAAAAGGAGTGAATGATTCATGACAGACTCATGACAATGCAACTGTCACAAGAAAGAACCATGCCACCATCATCAAAGGATATGTTCTCACAATGAAGACCCCTAATGAGGTCAAAGAAAATGTTTATGAAGACCTGGACACCCTCATCATCAATGTGCTTAAAGGGGACAAGCTTGTAATTCTGGATGACTTTAACGTTAGAGTAGGCACAGACCATCAGACATAGTAGGGAGTGCTTTGGAGGAACAGAGTCAAAAACAGCAACGGTAATGGACACTTACTACTGAAGACTTGTGTACCTCATGACCTTTTCATCACCAAGACTGTCTTTCATTTACCTAAATACAATAAAATGTTGTGGACGCACCTTTGCAGCAAGTAATGGCATTCAACAGACAACATCATTGTAAGGAGAAGAGACAGGCAGAATATGAAGAGAGAGAAAGGTGATGTGTGATGCAGAATTATGGCCTGATCACAGACTGGCTCAAGAAGAAGGCAAATGATATTCAATTTTACACCAGGAACAACAATCCAAAGGACTTCTATGATGCCCTCAAGACTATGGGCCAAAGACTTTTGATGCATCTCAATTACTCAGTACTTATGGAATCACACTGATCAGTGATAAGGATATGATCCTGATACTATTTCCAAGAGACCATCATCAACCAATGCTGAATCCACTGACTATATACTTCAGGTTATAGTTCCTCTTTTGCAAACTTCCAACTGAAGAAGAGGTATTGAATGTCATTAGGTTCCTCTCAAGTGGCAAAGCACCTGGCAGTGATTCCATTTCAGAAGAGATCTATAAGACAGGAGGTCCACAGCTCATACAGAAACTGACTGAACTCATCCAGATTCTAATGGCAAGAGGAAGCTGTCCCCTAGGAGACCAAGGATGCCTCTATTATCTGTCTCTATAAAGGAAAAGGAAACAGGCTGTCCCAAGACAATTACAGAAAAATCTCTCAGTCATTGCTGGCAAGATTCTGGCCAGAGCCTTCCTTCATTGGCTGATCCTTCACTTGGAAGACGGTCATTTGTCCTAGAGCCAACATGACTTCAAAATGGTTCAAAGAATGATCAACATGGTATTTCTGCCTGACAACTCCAGGAGAAATACCAGGAGCAGAACAGAGGACTGTACAAAATACTCATTGACCTGACCAAGGCCTTTGATACTGTCACTAATGAAGACTTGTGGAAAATCATGGTGAAATTTGGTTGCCTAGAGAAATTCATCAGTATCGTATGCCAGTTTCATGATGACCTGTTTGGACAGGTTATGGATGAAGGACAATGGTCTCATGCTTTTCTAGTCACCAATTGTGAAGCAGGACTGTAAGCTTGCTCCCAATCTTTTCAGCATGATGTTCTCCACGATGTTGTCAAACACCTTCAACAGGATGAAAACAACATTAAGGTCAGCTACTACGCTGATAGCAAGCTATTTAACTTGAAAAGGTTACAAACCAAGACCAAAGTGAAGGGAAAGTTGGTGCTTGACCTTCCATTCCCAGATGATTGTGCACTCAAGGCAGCCTCTGAGATTGAGATGCAACAGAGTATGGATCAATTCTTTGCTGCTTGTGCTAATTTTGGACTGTTGTATTTGTCCTTCATTCTTGAAGAGGACCATGATGTCAAGATGATGACATGACTTGCAGTTGACTTTGATTTGAATGAGAGAGGGCTGTGCAAAGTCACCACGCTAAGGTCTTATTGGGCTCTCACTTTAGGCTAAAGTCCTATTGGACTTTCACTGTGAGTGAGATACATCTATTCAATGAACTCTTTAAGTAGTTGCTCAAAGGATGGACCCTTTTAATAAATTTTTTTAAAAAAATCAAACTGTGAGGGGAAGACCCTCAGGGTTCCTAGATAGAAGAGAAACAGTTACTACTTAGTAACTGGATTGACAACACTAAGAAAACCAAGGTCATTCACCAGCCAGTACCTCGCCATCCATATGTGAAACCATTGGTTACAGTAAATGAAGAAACTTTTAATGCTATAGATAAGTTCACTTACTTTGACAGTGTACTTTCCAGGGATGTCCACAAAGAAGATAAGGTTAATGCATGCATTACCAGGGCTAGCCAAGTATTTTGGAGGCTCCAAAAATAAGTATGGGAGAGAAGAGATATTAGGCTGCCTACCAAACTGTAAAGGCATTTAAAGGCAATGTCTGTAAAGGCAATGGGCTAACTTCACTGTTGTATGCCTGTGAAAGTTAGACAATCTATCAGTGCCATGCCAGAGAACTGAACTGCTTCCACTTGAATTGTCTTAGGAAGATTCTGCAGAATACCTGGCAAGATAAGTTACCAGACACTGAGGTCCTCTCTCAAACTGAACTGCCTAGGGTAGAGAGCACAACTCCAATGGACTGATCATGTAGCCCAAATGCCAAATGGATGATTGCCTAAAATAGTATTTTACAGAGAACTCACACAAGGCAAGCCCTCACTTGCCTTGGTGGTCAGAAGAAGCAGTACAAGGATACTCTCAAGGTCTCTCTGAAGAAATTTAGTATTGATTGTGAGACATGTGAGATGCTGGCACAGAACTGCCCAACATGGCATGCTTACATCAAAAAAGGTACTGTACTCCATGAACAAAGCAGAATTTCAGTAGCACAAAGGAAATTTGAGCTGCACAAATCCAGAGACATCTCCATTCCAAAGGTTCTAACAGATTATGTGTGCCTAACATGTGGGAGAGCTCATACTGGACAGATCAACCACATCCACACATTCTGTACCTTGATCCCAACATCATGATGTCAATGGCTTTCTTCAAAAACAAAGGATGAACAGCAGTAACAGGGGACTATCACCTCCCTAGTCCTGGAAACTGTGACTCTCTTAATGAAGCCTAAGAGATTCCCAC